>NC_091290.1:116606319-117211319 GCF_032444005.1 Ranitomeya imitator | reverse complement strand
GGCTTGGAGGTGGATGCTGGTGGGGAGTGAATGACTGAGGTGGCATTGCTGGTGGCTGGGGTACTCCTCTGAACCAGGTCTATTGGGTGCGGTTGGTGATGGTGGTGGTGGTGATGAAGATGTTGCTGGTGTTGATGGTGATGATGATGATGGAGATGATTGGGTACAGTCTGTTCTTCTTGTGCCTGCTGAACTTGACCTGCTTGACATATTGTTGGAGGTGAGCTGGGGGTAGATCTTTTGGAAACCAAGTCATTACTGTCTTCCACCTCAGAGTCGCTCCTCACCGAGATCAGCTCTTTCTCCTGGATGTTCTCCCGTTCTAGAAGATCTGGCTCGTCCACCAGAGAACTCCTCTTCACTGCACCCACACAGAAAAAGAGAGAAATATTCAGAAGAATGATCAAGAACCCATAATTACTATCCTCATGACCACTAAAAATATTATCTTGATATAGGAACACTTAAAGTCATGAAGTCACCAACCTGTATCTACGTCTGTGTCCCCTTTTTCTTCTAGTTTCTGAGGCTCATCTTCATCATTTTTCTCCAGATCGATGTTCTCCTCATCTTCTTCATCTTCGCTCCTGTTCCTGGGTGTCCAAGTCATCTTATTCTCCTTTTTAAGCCTCCTCCGTGCGTTGGCAAACCAGGTGGACACTTGGGTGAGGGTCATCTTGGTGATGATGGCCAGCATGATCTTCTCCCCTTTGGTGGGGTAAGGGTTCTTCCTATGCTCGTTGAGCCAGGCCTTTAAAGTGGCGGTGGCATCCCTGGTAGCATTTTTCCTGTAAGCTGGATCACCATAAGGATAAGATCCCAGAGGAGCACCATAAGGATGGTAACCTAACGAACCTGCCATGCTTGTACTGTGGTCATATGGAGAACCCTAGAACAAGAAAATTAGAGATATATATGTAAACGTATCTAAAGTCAGGGGTCTGAACAGGAATCAGATATATTTACTGCATAAAAAGTACAAAAAACGCATCATTCATACATTATCAGGGTCTTCAAGAAATTCATAGAACATTGGATGCGTTTATAATTACGCACAGATAATATTCAATACCTACAGTGATTGATTAATTGAGTAAATGATTGGCAACCCTTCCCAGGGACATGATTATTTTTTATATATTTTTTTTATCTCAAATTTACATATATAATATTAATTATTTAATTTTGACCAAGATACTACAAAAAGAACAGAGAACTGAATTTATTTCTTCTGTAACTGGCCATCAAAACAGGAATAAACCCTTTAATTTAGGAGCATAACCACACTTAGGAATCGGTCTGCGACAGGGAACCACAACATTCAGATATTCACCACGATTTAGAGCTAATTATATCTACGGATTAATAAGCCAAATACCTAACCCAGATATACGGATACGTAAGTGCAAATACGTAGGAAAAAAAATAATATTCGCACACTTTACTAAACCAGGATCACATCGGTGTGAACTAATCCGCTTCATTAAAAAAACAAAAACTGCAGTTAAATGCATTGGATTTATTGATTATCGATTGACCAGGAGTAACATTTACATGGGTGGAACAGATTGGATTACTTTGACGGAGGGAATATTCGGATTGTAATTCGGATTATAGTTTAACCCCTTCAGGCCAGTAATTGATTAACAGTTAGCTGATTACTTTTTTAAAAAAAAAATACCTTTAGATCAGATATTGATTATTTAGGGGAGGGGGATTCTGGATTAAAGAAATATTCACCTATGTGTGTGATAAAGGCTCAGTGTGAGCCGAAACGTTGCCATGTGGGTTTGAAATAAACCACACTTTTTTCGTCTAAAGATTAAGAGTGCAGCCTTCATTTTTCTTCTATCTATCTATCTATCTATCTATCTATCTATCTATCTATCTATCTATCTATCTATCTATCTATCTATCTATCTATCTATCTATCTAACTGTCTGTCTGTCTGTCTGTCTGTCTCTATAGTATAATGCATGGACTTATACATAGAATCTACACATGGAGTGCAATAAATGAAAGCTGTATCACATACACACTGCTTAGAACTCCCTGCTACAATTCGGTTCACAGTTCTGCAGTTGATTCGGGTCAGAGCTGGAGTTCTGCGATTGCTGTAGGGGTTGACAATGGCAGTGGTCGCCCCTGCTCTCTGCATCCCCCCTCTCCCTTTATGAGAAGTGTAATAGCAGCTCTTACCACATAAGAAGTGAATGCAGCAGCTGGGTCTCCACTGTACTGTAGGGGGGAGTTGAAGCCAGCAGAAGTAGCTGTAAAGGCTGTAGATCCAGCATAAGGGGAGAAGGCTGACCCAGAAGAAGACCTTCCCAACTCATCAGTCCTGGGTCCAGAGATGACACTGGTGCTGTATGCAGGGCAGGAGTACAGAGCCAATGAAGCAGATGGTTGATACAAGTAGCCCTGAGGATAGGACATGGCCAGACACATGCATACACTCGTATCTTGGGAGACACACTCTCTGCAAGAAAAAAAAGTCTACTAGAGGGTCTTCAAGGTGAACAAGCCCACCAGTTGCAGACCTGGAGATCAATGGGGACTGTGGCTGCCTCTGGCTGCTGGTATCTCTCTGCCTCTCTGTTCTTCTTGCTGCCTTTCTCCCTGGTAAGATTTTTTTTGTGCTCTCACTCTGTACAAGGAGGGAGGGGAGAGGTTGGGTGGGAGTGTGGGTTGGTGTAGACTTTAGCTTTGGAAGCAGGAAAAAAAAAAAGGTCCTGCCAAGATGCTAAGTTGGAAATTGAGGAATCTGACGCCTCAGTGCTCCTCCTTGTGGGTGTCGTCGGTGGAGAGGGATGGAGGTGGTGGTGGGGCTGCCCAATTATCTGCAGGCTTTCTCCCTTTCTCTTTTGACTCTCTCTTTCTTCCAAAGCAAAGTCTGCCCCTTGATGGTCATCACACACAATGCAAGCAAAGAGAGCAGCATGGACTCCCCGGGCAGGCTGGGGTCACCTGCTGACCTGGGGGCTGAGGACTGGGGACTGGGGACTGGGGACTGAGGACTAGGGACTGGGGGCTGAGGACTGAGGACTGAGGACTGGGGACTGAGGACTGAGGACTAGGGACTGGGGGCTGAGGACTGGGGACTGGGGACTGGGGACTGAGGACTGAGGACTAGGGACTGGGGGCTGAGGACTGAGGACTGAGGACTGGGGACTAGGGACTGAGGACTGGGGACTGGGGACTGGGGACTGAGGACTGGGGACTGAGGACTGGGGACTGGGGACTGAGGACTGGGGACTGAGGACTGGGGACTGAGGACTGGGGACTGGGGACTGGGGACTGGGGACTGAGGACTGAGGACTAGGGACTGGGGGCTGAGGACTGAGGACTGGGGACTGGGGACTGAGGACTGGGGACTGAGGACTGGGGACTGGGGACTGAGGACTGGGGACTGAGGACTGGGGACTGAGGACTGGGGACTGAGGACTGGGGACTGAGGACTGGGGGCTGAGGACTGAGGACTGAGGACTGGGGACTGAGGACTGGGGACTGGGGACTGGGGACTGAGGACTGGGGACTGAGGACTGAGGACTAGGGACTGGGGGCTGAGGACTGAGGACTGGGGACTGGGGACTGAGGACTGGGGACTGAGGACTGGGGACTGGGGACTGAGGACTGGGGACTGAGGACTGGGGACTGAGGACTGGGGACTGAGGACTGGGGACTGAGGACTGGGGGCTGAGGACTGAGGACTGAGGACTGGGGACTGAGGACTGGGGACTGGGGACTGGGGACTGAGGACTGGGGACTGAGGACTGGGGACTGAGGACTAGGGACTGGGGACTGAGGACTGGGGACTGAGGACTGAGGACTAGGGACTGGGGGCTGAGGACTGAGGACTGGGGTGGGAGAAGCCTGGAGACTCCTGTGTCACCCACTGTAGTCTGCTAGAGAGTGTGCCAAGCTCTTCTAGAGCACCGGACATCATGCATCTGTACTATTAGCATTACTACTACTATTATTATTATTATTACTACTATTATTATTATTATTATTATTTTTGTCTTGCAGTTGCGCTTCCTCTCTCCCAGGAATGTGTGATGATCGCACTGCAGAGCAGGAGAGCAGCTCTAAAGCCCCAGATTTAGCGGAGGATCTACGAGAATAAAGGTATTTACCCTCCTGCCTAAAACTCAGAAAATGTTTTCAGGGCAAGAAGATTAAAACCATATGAAGTAGAGTAAATCCCCCTAGATCAGAGGCTGTAATCTCTCCTGATTCCTCCGGATAGATTTCACAATCACTATATATGTGTGTTTTATCTATCTATCTATTATCTATCTATTATCTATCTATCTATTATATTTATCTATTATCTATCTATCTATCTATCTATCTATCTATTATCTATCTATTATCTATCTATCTATTATCTATCTATCTATCTATCTATCTATCTATCTATCTATCTATCTATCTATCTATCTATTATCTATGTATTATCTATCTATTATCTATCTATCTATTATCTATCTATCTATTATCTATCTATTATCTATCTATCTATTATATTTATCTATTATCTATCTATCTATCTATCTATCTATTATCTATCTATCTATCTATCTATCTATCTATCTATCTATTATCTATCTATTATCTATCTATTATATTTATCTATTATCTATCTATCTATTATCTATCTATTATCTATCTATTATCTATCTATCTATTATCTATCTATCTATTATCTATCTATTATCTATCTATCTATTATATTTATCTATTATCTATCTATCTATCTATCTATTATCTATCTATCTATCTATCTATCTATCTATCTATTATCTATCTATTATCTATCTATTATATTTATCTATTATCTATCTATCTATTATCTATCTATTATCTATCTATTATCTATCTATCTATTATCTATCTATCTATTATCTATCTATTATCTATCTATCTATTATATTTATCTATTATCTATCTATCTATCTATCTATCTATCTATCTATTATCTATCTATCTATCTATCTATCTATCTATCTATCTATCTATCTATTATCTATCTATTATCTATCTATTATATTTATCTATTATCTATCTATCTATTATCTATCTATTATCTATCTATTATCTATCTATCTATTATATTTATCTATTATCTATCTATCTATCTATCTATCTATCTATCTTTCATCTATCCAATTTCTTTCTTTCTTTCTTTCTTCTTTTCTTTCTCTATTATCTATTTTTCTATGCACCGACCACTCTAATCTATCTATCCAATTATTTATCCATCCATCCCACTTCTTTCTTTCTCTTTTTTTCTCTATCTTTCTCTCTCTCCCTTCCTTCCTTCCTTCCTTCCTTCCTCTCTGTCTCCCTTCCTCTCTGTCTTCCTTCCTTCCTTTCTCTCCCTCTCTCTCTTTCTCCTGTATTCGGCCATGTAGTGAGCCCCCCAGCCCTGCGCACAGCCCCTGCCCCCGATCAGCCCATGCTCTCCGTGGTGCAGATGTGATCTACTTTCTGCCGCCTGCAAACATTGGATCCAGATCACAGTCCCATAAACACCGAGTTTACACCCTTTCTTCTCGTCCTGGGGGAAGCCCTGTAATTGGCCGGAGACTTTCTCCGCTTCCTGATTATTGATTCTATTCCCAGGCTTGTTACTAATTGATCGAGTGTATTTATAGCTGGCTCATCAGAGCCCGGCACTAATAATCCCCGCTGTGTGCACTTACAATTTATTTACAAGATTAACCGATGCTTTGGATACATCAGCTTCACTCCTCGGCAGATCATCGCAAGGATCGAAGTTTTTTTATGCACAGCTCCAGGCCGGGAAGGGTTAACCCCGCCACCTCTGACGGTCTCTTTAGCATAAATCCCCACCTGCCGCTTCTGATTGGCTACGGCGCGCAGGCCTCTGCTTTCTGATTGGCCCAGAGGGAGGTACTGATCCCTGGGAGCAGAAGGGTGTGCTTCTTAAGGTGACGTCACGGCTCATTGATGCCCTGCAATGTGCCAATAATGACCTGCTCAGCTCCAGCCAGCTTCTAAGCAGACAGTTAATAATTACACCGATCCAGGGCAGAGCAGAGAGAAGCAGGCTGCCAGGAGGAAGGTAAGAGGGACGTGAGGGGGATTAGCAGGGGCTGCACAGTCCTGCATGCTGAGACCCTCTCTGTGCTGCTCATCAGCACAACACAAAGTGGCCCTGAGAGTTTGTTGGCCAACTTTTGTTTCCATTGTGGGAGGCTCTGAGACTTCTCATTTTCCTTGTTCTATCAAGTGGAAAGGATCTGACTGTGCCTGTCTACACTGGGGATCAGGAGAGGGTCACAGAATCCAGCAGCCACATCCCCTAATAAGGCTCAGCGCCTATTCACACACTGCCTTGCCTTATGCAGCCCCCCTTGCTTTCAGTACTAGAATATTATTATTTTTTTTATTATTTTTATTTTATTATTATTATTTTTATTATTTTTATGTTATTATTATTTTCATTTTTATTATTATTATTATTTATTTTTTTATTTCATTATTATCTTTATTATTTTTATTTTATTATTATCTTTATTTTTATGTTATTATTATTTTCATTTTTATTATTATTTTTATTTATTTTTTTATTTCATTATTATCTTTATTATTTTTATTTTATTATTATCTTTATTATTTTAATGTTATTATTATTTTCATTTTTATTATTATTATTATTATTATTATTATTTATTTTTTTATTTCATTATTATCTTTATTATTTTTATTTTATTATTATCTTTATTATTTTTATGTTATTATTATTTTCATTTTATTATTATTATTATTATTTTTATTATTTTTATTTTATTTTTATTTTATTATCTTTATTATTTTTATTTTATTATTATTATTATTATTATTATTCTATTATTTTTATTATTTTTATGTTATTATTATTTTCATTTTATTATTATTATTATTATTTTTATTTTATTTTTATTTAATTATTATCTTTATTATTTTTATTTTATTCTTATAATTTTGATGTTATTATTATTTGTATTATTTTTATTTTTATTTTATTATTTTTATTTTATTATTTGTATTATTTTTTTTTAATTTTATTATTTTTATTATTTTTATTTTATTATTATTTTTGTTTTTTATTTTTATGAATTTTATTTTATTCTTATCATTTTTATTTTATTATTATTTTTATTTTTATTTCATTATTATTGAAATAATAATAATAAAATAAAAATAATGAAACTAATAAAATAAAAAATAATAATATAAAAAATAATAATAGTATTTTTTAAATTATTCTTATTATTTTTATTTTACTCTTATTTGTATTATTTTTATTTCATTATTATTAAAATAAAAATCATAATAATAAAATAAAAATAATAAAAAAATAAAATAAAAAATAATAATAAAATAAAAATTTATGATGATAGTAAAATAAAGATAATACACATAATAATACAATAACCAACATATTATTTATTATTATTATTATTATTGCTACTATTATTGCTATTATTATTATTAGTAGTAGTATTTCCTCTACATGATGAATCTCTGATGGAATATACAGAATACCATCTTTAAGCTTTAATTCTTTAATTTAATGATTACAATAAAAAAAAACAACAAGCTTTTATTTTGTTTAACACATGCACGACCGCAGGGAAATCTAAATATGAATTGCTATTATTTGGATAAAATGCCACCTGATGCCTGCACATGATTTATTAATGGCCCTTTCCTTTGTGATGAAGGAAGTTACAGTGCAGGCGTTTTATTCTAGGTAATGGGCCCAACAGTAATAAGTTACATGGTCTTTACTTAAGGTGTTTTATTGTTCTTGCAGCTTAAAATCCAGCATGAAATATATCTGTATATCTTGAACTGATTATATGTTCCTAATTCATAACTACTTGATATTAAAATGTGGAAAGTATCTGTAAATGTAGATATTTCATTGACACACTTTGATAATCTTCAGAATATTTGTAGGATTATTTGGCTTCCCTTACTTACAGGTTTCTTAGGGCCTGTGCACACGTTGCAGATTGTCGCGTTTTAGTAGCAGTTTTTTCTCTTCAGTTTTGGCACAAAACCTGAAGGGAATAACAGCAAAGTGAATGAGCGTCCTGGAGTCTCACACAGACTAAGGCACAGAGTGCTTATCTATCTATCTATCTATCTATCTATCTATCTATCTATCTATCTATCTATCTATCTATCTATCTATCTATCTATCTATTATCTATCTATCTATTATCTATCTATCTATCTATCTCTATTTATCTATCTATCTATCTATCTATCTATCTATCTATCTATCTATCTCTATTTATCTATCTATCTATCTCTATTTATCTATCTATCTATCTATCTATCTATCTATCTATCTATCTATCTATCTATCTATCTATCTCTATTTATCTATCTATCTATCTATTATCTATCTATCTATCTATCTATTATCTATCTATCTATCTATCTATCTATCTATCTATCTATCTATCTCTATTTATCTATCTATCTATCTATCTTTCTATCTATTGTCTATCTATCTATTATCTATCTATCTATCTATCTCTATTTATCTATCTATCTATCTATCTATCTATCTATCTATCTATCTATCTATCTATCTATTATCTATCTATCTATCTATCTTTCTATCTATCTATCTATCTATCTATCTATCTATGTATCTATCTATCTATCTATCTATGTATCTATCTATCTATTATCTATCTATCTATTATCTATCTATTATCTATCTATCTATTATCTATCTCTATCTATCTATTATCTATCTATCTATCTATCTATCTATCTATCTATCTATCTATCTATCTATCTATCTATCTATCTATCTATCTATCTATTATCTATCTATTATCTATCTATCTTTCTATCTATTGTCTATCTATCTATCTATCTATCTATTATCTATCTATCTATCTATCTCTATTTATCTATCTATCTATCTATCTATCTATCTATCTATCTATCTATCTATCTATCTATTATCTATCTCTATCTATCTATCTATCTATCTATCTATCTATCTATTATCTATCTATCTATCTATTATCTATCTATTATCTATCTATCTATTATCTATCTCTATCTATCTATCTATCTATCTATCTATCTATCTATCTATCTCTATCTATCTACCTATCTATCTATCTATCTATCTATCTATCTATCTATCTATCTATTATCTATCTATCTATTATCTCTATCTATCTATCTATCTATCTATCTATCTATCTATCTATCTATCTATCTATCTATCTATCTATCTATCTATCTATCTATCTATCTATTATCTATCTCTATCTATCTATCTATCTATCTATCTATCTATCTATCTATCTATCTATCTATCTATTATCTATCTATCTATTATCTATCTATCTATCTATCTATCTATTATCTATCTATCTATTATCTCTATCTATCTATCTATCTATCTATCTATCTATCTATCTATCTATTATCTATCTATCTATCTATCTATCTATCTATCTATCTATCTATCTATCTATCTATCTATCTATCTATCCATTCATCCATTCTAGAACACTCATATCCCTTTTCTGTATAGCCCTCGAGTCTATTGTGCCATATATAGTTACGTAGTATATGAGCGTGTTTGGAATTGCATAAAGTTAAGTACATAAGGATCAGTTCACACAAGCATTTGTCTTTTTTCTTTAACATAGAATGTTAAAAAGTGGAAAAGGAAAAAAAATCCTTTGATTTGTCCCATTGGTCTCTACTGAATATAAACTGATGGAAAAGGTATTAGTTTATTATATTCAAGTTTGTTTTCCTTTCTCCAATTTTGGGGTCCTATAAATGTAATCAGATCAATTAAACGGGCCGAAAATTGACACCAACTGATAGTTTAGTCATCGGTTGCACAAAAAAAGTTCTGAACATTTTAACCAAATTGTATCCTGCAAAAATACAAAACAGGACACTCTGGAATATGAGAAATGACACACAGGCATAAAGGCAAACGCTCAGTAATTGGCTGTGTAAGAGAACGGCACGATATAAATTCAGATGATAAAACACTATGGTCGGGTATATAGATCCGGAATATCAATGTGAATGCAGACGCTGTAGATAGTGGGACACAAAGGTGTTTAATATTCCAGTAGGATTTCTCCATAGACTGCAGGTATGTATAAAGCACAGTGGATGTTGGGGCGGCGCACTAGGCATATGCCTATGGGGGCGTCACATATGGAAATCTATGCCAGCAAAAAGATTATTGTTATCATTCTATAATTGCATTTTAGTTATTTTCTTTATTCCTTGCATCCGTAACATTCAATTATTTTTTTTTTTTAGAATTTTCGAAAGGATCCAAAAATGGGCAAAGAAATGTAAAGAATAGTTGACTAAAATTCATATTAAATAAAGAAACAAATAAAAATACATAAAATAAAATTGTGAGAAATTTAAAAAAAATAAAGAAATAGGTTTTGGGTTGATAATGAATAAGGGCCTGGTAATCTATCTATCTATCTATCTATCTATCTATCTATCTATCTATCTATCTATCTATCTATCTATCTATCTAGCTATCTATTATCTATCTATCTATATATCTATCTATCATCTATCTATCTATCTATCTATCTAGCTATCTATTATCTATCTATCTATCTATCTATATATCTATCTATCATCTATCTATCTATCTATCTATCTATCTATTATCTATCTATCTATCTATCTATCTATCTATCTATTATCTATCTATCTATCTATCTATCTATCATCTATCTATCTATCTATCTATTATCTATCTATCTATCTATCTATCTATCTATTATCTATCTATCTATCTATCTATCTATTATCTATCTATCTATCTATCTATCTATCTATCTATTATCTATCTATCTATCTATCTATTATTTATCTATCTATCTATCTATCTATCTATTATCTATCTATCTATCTATCTATTATCTATCTATCTATCTATCTATCTATCTATCTATGTCATTTTCTTTCCTTCCTTTCTTTCTTTCTTTCTTTCTTCCTTTCTTCCTTTCTTTCTTTCTTTCTTTCTTTCTTTCTTTTTTTCTTTCTTTCTCTCTTTCTTTCTTTCTTTCTTTCTTTCTCCTCCTACTCTCTCTCTCTGTTCTTTCTTTCTTTTTTTCTTTCTTTGTTTCTTTCTTTCTCTTTCATTCTCTTTCTATCTTTCTCCCTCTTTCTATTTTTCTTTCTCTCTTTCTCTCGTTCTTCCTATCTTTCTCTCTCTCACCCTTTCTTTCTTTCTCTCTCTATCTTTCTTTCTATCTTTCTGTCTCTCCTTGTTTCTCTCTTTCTATCTTTCTATCTTTTTCTCTCTCTCTCTTTCTTTTTCGCTCTTTCATTCTCTTTCTCTCTTTCTTTCTATCTTTCTCTCTCTATCTTTCTTTCTATCTTTCTATCTTTTTTCTCTCTTTCTTTCTCTTTTTCTTTCTTTTTCGCTCTTTCTTTCTCTTTCTCTCTCTATTTTTCTCTTTTTTTTTCCCGTCTGTCCAATCTCTCTCTCTGTCGCCTACGTTATTTCTAAGAAGTGTTTGTTTCTCTAGGAGTGAACTGATATCTGTCCGGCAGTCAGTTTTCGGCGTGCTGCTAAGCAATAATTGAATCTCTGTCTTCCAGCCGACTGTTTTCGAGGTGCCCAGGGGGCAGATAGCAGTGCATTATAAAGCAGTTTGGTGGGCACTGTTTATAAACATTATTTAAAGCTGGCATTAACAAGAGCTCGTCCTAGCCTGACGTGAAAAGCCCTTGTTTCAAGGCATCTGTCTTTCCTAATACATTTGCTTGGCGCACTGACTTCTAACCATCTAACTGCTGGAAAATTATTTTTTTCCTTTACTGTGATCTCTAGATAGTTGGTAGATCATCTTTAGCGTCTGGGGACTGCTTAGGAGTAAAAAGCATCTGCGCTACGACTGAAAAACATCTCACAAAAAAACCCAGCGTGCTATTATTTTCATCCAGCGAGCTGGAATTTAAGCCTAATTGTTCCTTTGCTTTTATCCCATAAAGGGTCGTTACGAGAAACTGTTTCTACTTCTGTTTGGATATTTACACCGCAGAAAGTTTTTAGGTTTTTTTTTTTTCCTTTTCTGAAAATGAGACCCGCTGACCAATTAAGCGCAGACTTTATCATGGAATGTTTGAAACTATTTTATGTAAATATTTATGTTTAAGACTTTTAAATCGGTTACAGCTAGGATCACTCATTTTTTTTTTTATTAAAAAGCTCCTTAAATATTAATTTTAGGCTTAGAGGTAGAAAGTTTTTTAAATTTGTGTTTTAGAAAGTTTTTAAAGATGAGGTTGAACTCGGATGTTAAATTGTGAAGTCTTTCAGTGGAAAAAAAACCTTGAATTGATGAGTGAGAAAGGAAACTCTCCTTCGTGGTCCAGTATGGCTTCTACATTTTTTTCCCCTGACGTGACTGGCGTCTAGAAGAAGCCACGTACGTACCGGTATCCTAAATCGTTAATGAACGCATGGAATAGATGCATCATTTCGGCAGATCTTCTAGGCCGTCTCGATTCTAAAACTCGTTGACAGCAGAGGTGGGAAAGGCCAAGCGAACGGAGATATTAAAAAAAAAAAATTGTGAGAATTTGAGAACACTAACGAGATAACACAAAATAGAATGCGTTGACATTTTGCAAAAAAAAATAAATAAATAAAAAAAAAATTAAATATATATATTCCGCTATATTTTCTGCAAATCCTGAACGAGAGACAGGCTGGCACATGTCAGCGCTACTTTGAAGCAGTTTCCTAAAGTAAAGGCACCCAGGGATAGCAACGAAATTATTGTTCCACCGAGACCTTTCCCTCATTTGCATTTTATTTATTTACTGCATAAATTGTCACGCGCGTGGTAATTTATGCTCCAGCCAGCACAACATCTGCTGGGAGCGAAACAGGTAACGTGGCATTTAAATAATTTTCCTTAAGAAAGTAATTCGGCGATTAATGATTAGATTAACAGACATTACATTATTTTTTTTTTTCTGGGTGCACTCACTTTATTTACATATTACCGAATGGATAAAACAATTTTTTTTTGCTC
The DNA here is from genome assembly GCF_032444005.1 of Ranitomeya imitator. Lineage (NCBI taxonomy): Eukaryota > Metazoa > Chordata > Amphibia > Anura > Dendrobatidae > Ranitomeya > Ranitomeya imitator. The sequence continues at coordinate 117,198,225 of NC_091290.1, read as the reverse complement.
GGCTACAATATATATATTTTTTAAGCTAAAATCATTATCCTTTTAACCCTAAAAATGGGAAGGCCGTGATTATTTTATCACATGCAGTACTACCTTCTAACCAGTGGCGGTGTCAAACAATGCTAAAAATAGGGCCAAAAGGTCTAACCTCAAGCAAAACTTTTTGACATGGGAATACTTTTGTGCTGAAATATTTTTTTTTTTTTTTTTTTTAAATAAAGATTTCAATAATCTTTTTCGGAAATAAGATAGGATCATTCAGACATTTTTTTTAGATCGGTAATCTGAATAGAACTAAACATAAGGATCCTTTTTTCACTATTTTTTATATAATTTTCCAGTATCTACAAGTGACTGTAATGGTAAATAATAATGTAATAGAAATATATATTGGAGGAAAAAAATTCCATATAAATTTGATGAATTTAGAACCAACTTTTTGAAGTCATCGGATGAGGAGAAGAAAATTTCAAAGAGTGTCAAGAATGGCGGGAACAAGAAACGTGAATTATAGAAAGTCATGTGAACCCCTATAGAATATAGGAAAATGTGGTTTATTCAATATTACTGCCAGCAAACAATGAGTTATAGAAGACATTATGTACAAAATTTGGAATTTCTGAGACAAAATTTTGCATTGAGACTTTGGAAAAATGTGAATAAATTCCAATTCTGGAAATGTATTCAGCACATGGGAAAATTATATTATCCATCCTCTTCTTAGAAAAGTGTTACACAAAAATACAAGAAATAAATGTAAAAAATATGGCGGACGGATAATATTTACTTTTTAGTATTTTTTATCTACTAAATACCCATTGTTTTCGAAGACGAAATATCGACTCATCTATGAAAATATAGATAAACATAAAGGAGCTTTGCAGCAACTGTTTTATAACAAATAATGGATCCTAAGGAAGAAACGTCAGAATATAACATAGGGGTAGATACTGTGCTCAGAGTTATATATATTTTTTTTATGTCTTCATTGAATACCTTTAAAAAGCCGATTAACTTCTTCCAAGACCCTTAGAGAAAATTTAGGAGTTCAGCTTTTGTAACAAATAATGGATCCTAAAGCAGAAAGGTCAGAATATAACATAAGGGTAGACACTGTGTTTTTTTATGCCTTCGTTCAGTATTTACCTTTAAAAAGCTGATACTGCTTCCAGGACTCTTAGAGATAATTTAGGAGTCCTGCTTCTTCTCACCCACACATAGTAATTGGTGTATGCCGACTGCATTTAAACTGCTTGATAAAATAAAATAGGGGTTGCCTGACATTGAAACAGGCCAATCTGTGCCGGCTCCCGAAACAATGCCTTTTCCATTCGCATGTAACAAGACTATACCAGAAGAGCGCATCATTGGATGTTACTGTTCTGTGGCAGTCTGAACCGGACACTGATAGATTATTATGCCTTTCTTCATTATTTTAAAGCCTTCCATGCCTTATAAAAAATAAAAAAATACCTATAATCAGATCATAAAAGGTTATATATCCCTCAGTGTCTCTTGTACGTGGCCCTTGGATAGGTAGCATAGGATAAGTGTTGTAATTCACTCTGTGATACCACAGGTCACAAAACCCTAAAACCGGCCTCGACCTCAAACCTTTATTATTTATATTATTTTCTGGGATTGTTTAAAACCAAGATTTAATATTTGACCTATGGTTTATAGATGAGAAATATTCAAATCGCCTCTCCATAAAGTAAGAGGAATTATTTGCCTATCTAGATTCCTAGGGGAGCTTGGCATGGCCTATAAGTCTCCCTATTCAAACTCCGTGCTCTCCCTATGTAATAGCACTGGTCAAAAAACCTTAAAGCTGGTCATAACCTTAACCTCTAATTTTTAGGTTTATTTTTTGGATAGCTTAATTACAAGATTTGATATTTGACATGTGACTTATAGATGATAAATATGCTAATAGACTCTTCAGAGAGTAAGAGGAATTATTAGCCTACCTAAATTCCTAGAGGAGCTTTGCATGGCATTTAAGTCACCCTACGCAATCTCCGTGCTCTCTCTGTGTAATAACACAAGTCAAAAAACCTTAAAACTGGTCTTAACCTCAAACCTCTATTTTTTATATTACTTTATTTTTTGGATTGTTTTAATAACAATATTTTGTTATTTCACATGTGACTTATAGATGAGAAATATGCAAATAGCCTCTTCAGAAAGTAAGAGGAATTATTTGCCTATTTAAATCCCCAGGGGAGGTTTGCATGGCCTACAAGTCTCTCTACGCAAACTCTGTGCTCTTCCTATGTGACACCACAGGTCATGAAATTCTAAATCCAGCCTTGACCTCAAACTTATAATTTTTATATTAATTTATTAACAAGACTTGATATGATGTGCAAATTAACAATAAGAAATATGCAAATAGCCTCTCTAGAGAGTAAGAGGAATCATTTGCCTATCTAAATCCACGTGGGAGCTTTGCATGGCCTATAAGTCTCCCTACTCAAACTATGCACTCTCCCTATGTCATACCTCATGTCACAAAACTCTAAAACCGGCCTATTTTTTCATATTAATTTTGTTAAAGATTGTTTAGTAAAAAAAAATTGATATTTCACATGTGACTTGTCAATGAGAAATATGCAGATAGCCTTTCAAGAGTAAGATGAATTATTTGCCTATCTAAATCCACAAGAGAGCTTTGCATGGCCTTTAAGTCTCCTTACACAATCTCCATGCTCTTCAAAAATAAAATCCTATAGATTAAAAATATATTTTTCCATTCATGTGTCTATAAACCAAATTCTATTGCATTATTCTTAGTCATTATTAGGTCAAAGGTGGCAGGGAAAATTAGTTTGTGCTCAACTGTACACATATTTCACTGTCCAGGTTTCTCCAAAATGAAGAAAACCTCAAGAGATTGTAAAAAGTCTAGATGTTGTGTTGCAGTTTTTTTTTTTTTCGCATGAATTTTCAAAGCATGATGTTATTACAATCGACAAGACAAACTGCCTATGCAAAGTTATAGCGGCAGGAGGAAAGGATATCTGATTCTGCAGCCATTTGTGAAAATTTGCATAGGACTAGATAGTAGGAAATTAAAAAAAAAATACTTTTCCTTTATATGAAAAAAAATCTCTGATTCTACAACCTTGGTTTTCAAAAGCAAAAAAAATATTGTCATGGCTTAGGCAGAAGCGAGAAAGAAATTACCAGCAGAGGGAGTATTCACTTTTACAGGGCCAGGCCTGGTTAAGACGACGGTATTTGGCATCTGCATGAAACAGATCCTAAAAAAAAGTGCGGAGACATGCATCCTTCTCTTTAAAAATATATGACATGACCTAAAATTATTTTAGACTTTATTAAACGAAAACACAGGATTTTTAGGAAAAATGAGCGAATCTGACGAAATTCGAATATGTCGAATTCCCTAAAATTAGTCCGGGTCTTTCAATTCTCATCATATTTATTCGAACGTGCCTTACGCCAGACCGCAGAGCATAATAAACTTAAAACTGATTTATTTTTGTACTTGCGCTTGTTTTTTGTCTTGTTTTTTATTTTTTTTAGCTTTTTTTTTCCCATTTGCGCTTTTGTTTTAATTTTTCCCCTTTTTTGTAAAGACTACTTTACATGTTTGCCTTTTATTTTTTTTTTACGTCTGCCATTGTATAGGAGGCTTTGATTTCCTGATGTTTTTAGCTGATTCGTCAATCGCGACCTCTTAAAGAAATAAAAGAATCGAAAAATTTGGTGCTAATGTACTCCCAGTCCCCTCCTAGAATGATTTTATGTCCACTAGTTATTCAGGTTGGAAATTTTGCACCGTTTCGTCAAACGTGTGACTAAAAAAGTTGCGAAAGTGGTCAATTTAAAAAAACAAAGAACTGATTTGATCTTGGGTAAAATTCATGAGCGCCGTGCGTCATTTTGAAAAATTTGGTGAAAAAAATATCAAGAAATGCTACAAGACAAAAAAAACTGTCTATTGGTACACTTTTTCTTTTTTAGTTATACACTAGTTCAAGTATAAAAAAAAAGTGTGGTTTTGTTACAAATTGCATTTTCCATTGAGGAGCCATTTTCTATTGAAAGCCAAAGTTAAGGGGACATTTAACTTTCTTTTTGCAGTCTTGCTTTTTTGCTTGACATCAATACACCAAATACTAAGGCGGCTTAAAAAAATTCATGCTGATGGAGTGACAGTAGTCGAATCTGTACCCTCAATGCCAAAGGGGCTCCTAAGGTCTCTTTGACCATAAAAATATACCAGTATTAGAAATGTTACATGGTGGGGAAAAGGCCCCTGTTACAGGATTTACTTTGGGGCAGGGGTGTCAAACTGCATTCCTCGAGGGCCTCAGACCATGCGTGTTTTCAAGATTTCCTTTGCATTACACAAGGTGCTGGAATCATTCTGTGCAGGTGATTCAATTATCACCTGTGCAATGCAAGGAAATCCTGAAAACATGACCTGTTTGCGGCCCTCGAGGAATGCAGTTTGACACCCCTGCTTTGGGGTATGGGAGCATCATGTTAAGATTCTGCTACTAGCCACAAGCATTTTTTGAACTTTCCTAAAGTTAATTTGCTACTTAAAAGGGTTGTCTGGAGAAAACAAGCTATCACCTATTCACAGGATCGGTGACAACTTACTGATTGGTTGGGGTGTGGTCATTGAGACCCGAAACGATTGGGAGGGCAGGGCACTTTTATCCTCATCAGATTGAAGCAACAGTGTGCATGCTCGACCATTGTTCCATTCATTCTCTATGTGGCTGTCCAAAGAGAATGAGTGCAGCACTTGGCAGCCCCACAGGGAATGAATGGTGCAGAATTTGGGCATATGCACTCCTGCTCCAGTTATGACTCACATAAAAGTGCCCCATTCTGCTGATCGGTAAAAATTTACTGATTGATTGGTGTGGGTCCCAGTGACCAGACCCCGATCGATAGATTCTATTGGGGATAAAAGTGCCCTGCTCTGTTGATCAATGCGGGTCACAGTGACCATACCCCAACCAATCAGTGCCGGCCGGGTATTGATGCGAGATACTCGCATGAGTCTCTTGCATTGCAGTTGCAAGTGTGACCCCTGGCCTTAAAATGATACACTGGTTGATGAAATCCATCTTGTGGTTGTTGGTTAATCTTTATTTTCAGTATTGAGTTAATGATAGGCTCGTGCTCCGTGGCGGCCTGTGGCGGTCTTCATGTGGTGCTCTGATTAGGTAATCTTAATGTAGACTGCTGACAGGTCACTGATCCCTCACTGACCTGCCCCTGCGTAGTAGCTGCTAATGGTGCGTATAGCTGTGATCCGAGAGCTGCTACTGCACATGCGCCGGCGGCGCCATGTTACTAGAGAAGAAAAAAAATCCTCCAAGATGGCGCTGCCCGCGCCTGCGCAGTTAGCAGCTCTCAGCTATCTCCTTCCTGGTATTTGGCTTTGACAAAACTTTATTGCTATACTTGGGTTACATTAGATTAAAATGCATGTGCGTTTTTTGCTGTGGATTTTCCCCGTATAATGTAAATCTATGGGGAAATTCCACACAGAAAACCCAGCGTACCCGCAAGAAAAGTTGACATGATGGGGAATTGAAACAAGCACCGCAGGTCAGTTTATGCTGCATTAAAAAGAAGCAGAGGGGGCATGAGATTTCTATAAATTCCATCCATTTTTCTGGAACTGTTGCGTTTTTGCCACAGGGAAAACACACAGCATCAAAAATGCACCAAAACTCATCATGGGAACGTATCCTATTTCTTCTCTAGCTGCAAATCTTATGCCTGTTGTGCCCCTAAGGCTACGTTCCCGCGATGAACATTTGATGAGTTTGTGTTTTTGCAACCTTTTTTGCACCTATTATGTAAATGAGGTTACTTGTGCTTTTTTTCATTGAGTTTTGATTGTGTTTTTATGACTGCATTTTTTTTGTCTCTTGTTGGTATGTCTTGTTTTAAATTGTGAAAAAGATGGGAAAATCCAGCAACCGCCAAAGTCATAAAACATCACATTTATTAGTGGATTCAAACATGAAAAGGAAAAATTTTAAAAACATGATAACAGTCGATGCGTTTCGAACAACACTAGCTTTTAATCATGACCTCTTGTTGGCATGTTGTGTTTTAAATTGGGCTGCTTTGTTTTTGATACTTCCTGGTATTTTTCGCTTTGCCAAAACTTTCTTGATATTGTTAAGTTAGCCTTACATTTGATCTCAGTGACTAAAATCTTTATTCCATAAATCATAATAATAATATTCTTTATTTATATAGCGCCAACATATTCCGCAGCGCTTTACAGTTTAAATCGTCTGTATTTTATTTTGGGAGCCTTAGGCTATGAGTCTTTGGTGAGTTTTTTGACACTGCGTATTTTTAAAAAATGGAAGTAAAGTTAATGGGTGCAGAAATGCTGGAGAAAATCTACAGCATCAAAAACTAACCATAATTTCACTGTAGGAGCACAGTTCCTGGGCAGGGACACACACAAGAGCATACAGACAGGACAGCATGGGATCACAGCTGTTCCCCTGCTATCTTGTCTGTATTCTCTTTTGCTTCCCCCCTGCCCTCGAGGTGTGGTATGATCAGACCATGCCCTGTATAGTCGGTCACGACCATTACACAGTACACAGCAGGGACACATTTCTAAGATTATCTCAGCACAGGAACATTTTTTTAAACACATCCAATTGTGGAAATTATTATTATTTCAAGATCTATTGATTAAAATTAACTTTGTTCATGGGAAAAACCCCTATGTAAAAGTAGAGTAGGTAGAGGCACTTCTCGTATAATGTGGTAAATCAATACATTCATAAGACTTAAGAAACAACTGATATGACATGAGAAGTTCTAGTTTCTCTGCAATCCACTTTTGACTTTTTGCCAAGCTATGCACAACTGGTATGTAAGGTTGAGAATTGCTAAGATATCCTGTTGTAGGTGTCTTGGGTTGGGTATTTCCGGTGCAGGAAATTAATTCATTTGAGCTTTATATTACAGGATGATATATATATATATATATATATATATTTATATATATATATATATATATATATATATATATATATATATATATATATATATATATATATATATATAGTGCCTTGCGAAAGTATTCGGCTCCCTGGAACTTTTCAACCTTTTCCCACATATCATGCTTTCAACATAAAGATACCAAATGTAATTTTTTGGTGTAGAATCAGCAACAAGTGGAACACAATTGTGAAGTTGAATGAAATTTATTGGTTATTTAAAATTTTTGTGGAAATTCAAAAACTGAGAAGTGGGGCGTGCAATATTATTCGGCCCCTTTACTTACAGTGCAGCAAACTCACTCCAGAGGTTCATTGTGGATCTCTGAATGATCCAATGTTGTCCTAAATGTCTAATGATGGTAAATGTAATCCACCTGTGTGTAATCAAGTCTCCGTATAAATGCACCTGCTCTGTGATAGTCTCAGGGTTCTGTTTGAAGCACAGAGAGCATCATGAAGACCAAGGAACACAACAGGCAGGTCCGTGATACTGTTGTGGAGAAGTTTAAAGCCGGATTTGGATACAAAATGATTTCCAAAACTTTAAACATCCCAAGGAGCACTGTGCAAGCGATCATATTGAAATGGAAGGAGTACCATACTACTGCAAATCTACCAAGACCTGGCCGTCCCTCTAAACTTTCATCTCAAACAAGGAGAAGACTGATCAGAGATGCAGCCAAGAGGCCCATGATCACTCTGGATGAACTGCAGAGATCTATGGCTGAGGTGGGACAGTCTGTCCATAGGACAACAATCAGTCGTACACTGCACAAATCTGACCTTTATGGAAGAGTTGCAAGATGAAAGCCATTTCTCAAATATATCCAAAGAGAGTGTTGTTTAATATTTGCAACAAGCCACCTGGGAGACACACCAAACATGTGGAAGAAGGTGCTCTGGTCAGATGAAGCCAAAATCCAACTTTTTGGCAACAATGCCAAACGATATGTTTGGCGTAAAGGCATCACAGCTCATCACCCTGAACTCACCATCCCCACTGTCAAACATGGTGGTGGCAGCATCATGGTTTGGGCCTGCTTTTCTTAAGCAGGGACAGGGAAGAGGGTTAAAATTGATGGGAAGGTGGATGGAGCCAAATACAGGACCATTCTTGAAGAAAACCTGTTGGAGTCTGGAAAAGATCTGAGACTGGGACGGAGATTTGTCTTCCAACAAGACAATGATCCCAAACATAAAGCAAAATCTACAATGGAATGGTTCACAAATAAACGTATCCAGGTGTTAGAATGGCCAAGTCAGAGTCCAGACCTCAGTCCAATCGAGAATCTGTGGAAAGAGCTGAAAACTGCTGTTCACAAACGATCTCCATCAAACCACACTGAGCTCGAGCTGTTTGCCAAGGAAGAATGGGCAAGAATTTCAGTCTCTCGATGTACAAAACTGATAGAGACGTACCCAAAGCAACTTGCAGCTGTAATCGCAGCCAAACAATATTGCACATCACACTTTTTAGTTTTTGAATTTCCACAAAAATTTAAAATAATGAATACATTTCGTTCAACTTCACAATTGTGTTCCACTTGTTTTTGATTCTTCACCAAAAATTTACATTTGGTATCTTTATGTTTCAAGCATGATGTGTGGGAAAAGGTTGAAAAGTTCAGGGAGCTGAAAACTTTCGCAAGGCACTGTATATGTATATATATATATATATATATATATATATATATATAAATATATAACATAATGTATACCAATTATTTATTATTTAATACATACATAATTATACTTTTCTAAATAATTCCATTACATGATGATGGACCTTGATCCTGATATTATTTGCGAACTACGTTCTGATCTTCGACATGACGTATGTATATATATATACACACACACATATATATATATATTTATATATATATATATATATATATAAAGCTCTGTCAAAAATTAAGAGACCACTACATCAAATCCCTGTCATGGGCAGCCCAATCTCCAGACCTGAACCCCATTGAAATGATGGATAGTCACAAGCCATCAAACAAAGAAGAACTGCTTACATTTTTGCGCCAGAAGCAGTGTGAAAGACTGGTGGAAAGCATGCCAAGACGCATGAAAGCTGTGATTTAAAAATCATGGTTATTCCACAAAATATTGATTTCTGAACTCTTCCCGAGTTAAAACATTAGTATTGTTGTTTCTAAATGATTATGAACTTGTTTTATTTTCATTTGTTGATGTCAGAAAGCACTGTTTTTTTTTATTTTGACCATTTTTCTTTATCAGAAAAAAAATTCAAAAATGATTGCTTGGAAATTCGGAGACATGTTGTCAGAAGTTTATAGAATAAAAGAACAATTTACATTTTACTCAAAAATATACCTATAGAGAGAAATATCAGACAAACTGATCATTTTGCAGTGATCTCTTAATTTTTGCCAGAGCTGTATATACCCGGGCAGGGTCACTTTCAACTGTACAATAGCAAAAGTAACTGGCTGCCACCAGCAATCATTTATACAGGCCGATTGGACACTCACTACAGGTAGCATAAGGCTTCAGGGGTGCGGTATATAGAACAAGAGGAACAGAGCTATTACATTTTATATATTTAACCTGGAAAGGTAGGAAGTGTTTATAAAAAAAAATACAAAAATATTCAAAATGGGAACAAAACAATATGGTATAGACAATCACATGCAAATAAAAGGGATAACAAAAGAAAAGTACTAAACCTGTGTTACAGAAATGGTCTCAGCTTAGTGGAGGGAAGCACCCCTTAGAACTGCTACGTAAAGCAACGGACAGAATCACAGAGTACTGTGTCTTTCAGAACTGACAAATGACAATAACCCAAACTCAGATTTTTATTAGATAAAGGTTTATACCCACATACCTACCATTGGTGATCTCATATGGGAGGCTGGTCATGGGATGTTCTAGGTCTTTAAAAGAGGCTGGATAGGTAAGGAATTTAGTGATACATATGTGAATGCTGCTGGGTTGGAGGGCACGGGGGGACCTGGCAGGTTCCCTTTAAAAACAGACTAGCTGAATCCTTCCAGTGACTTTTGCAGTGACTTACGACTCATGCAGGGAAAACTGACTTCTTGTTTCTACATAGAGCTTAGAAGGATTCATGATGTCATAGACCTAATGGAAAAGAGAAGAATTTATTGAGTAGAAAGGAAAAATGAGCAATTGTAAGTACACAGTGCTATATAATATGATGACTGCAATATAATTAAGAGGTAGAAATTTTGAAGGGAGTACAAAAAAAACTCTACTGTAATACTACAGGAATAATTAATGTCACCTCCCGAGTTCCACAACCTGTAATAAGCACTTGGGTTGAACACAGTGCCTATGGCGTCATGGAGAGAAACCCTTTTGATGATTCTAATAGTGCCAGTTATCATTCTAACTATACATTTACTGCACTTGTCACTGCTTTAAAATTATCAATGCGTTATCGTACTGTATCCTTAAATTAATTTTATTTTTTCTCTTTTTTTTTAGGACCAGTGTGAAGCCCTCACATTTGATTGTAGCAAATCTAGAACAATTTACCCCCTGCAGTTATATTCCTGGATTACAGCATAGAGATTGCATAGATTAATTTATCATTGGAGAAAATGATTTTCACCTGAGTGACAAGGCCTGTGGTTCTGTCACTGTGCTTGTCATTGTAGTTTTGCATCAGATTTCGAACATGTTTTGGGAAATCTTTATTTTCTGCACCATATGACATTCCTCTAAGAATGCTTTCCCATTGTCAAATTTGATACGATCAAGACAAATGGTAATAATTCACGAAGGGCTCACATAATAACACGGTGCAATTTGGAAATATATTTCAACCATTTGTATATATTGATTTCACACTAAAGGAAAAAGAGCACCAAAAGTCCCGAATAAAATCAGAATCATAATTTATTCAAATTTACATATAAAGCAAACATATTAATAACGACAAAAATTCACAGACAAAGTAGAATAGCTAATGTCACAGGTGTAACACCCAGGAGCCACGTATATTGAAGTGGATGGGAAGGCAGAAAATGGCACCGCATCAAAAAAATACAAGTGCAGTGAAAGAAATATATTCACAAAAATTATAGATTGTTGGCTGGGAACACAATACTGCTCAAAATGAAACTATTATAACCGTAAATAGATATGGACAAAGATAATGAGATATATATTTACGTTGTGGTAAAAAGAGCAGCATGGTGACCCCACCAAACAAAAAAGGCAGCCAAAAAACTAGGTGTATATCACTTTAAAGACCGGTAATGTCACTGAGAGTGCCAGAAAAAACTCTTACGCCTTGGTCTCCACTGCGGTAACCTGAGAGGGCAGCCCCAATGCGCGTTTTGCCTGGGTTTCTTCAGGGGGCTGTATATATTGATAGAAGCGAAGTTAAGATGATTGAATTACATCATACAAACCCATGTTTATAAAAAAATGGCGTAATTTTAGTTAATTTATAAGATTAAGCTAGATTAGTATATTGATGTCTGTTGCCACACATTTATTACTGCAAGTTTCCGTCTTTGATAAACCTTAACCCCTTCATGACCCAGCCTATTTTGACCTTAAAGACCTTGCCGTTTTTTGCAATTCTGACCAGTGTCCCTTTATGAGGTAATAACTCAGGAACGCTTCAATGGATCCTAGCGGTTCTGAGATTGTTTTTTCGTGACATATTGGGCTTCATGTTAGTGGTAAATTTAGGTCAATAAATTCTGTGTTTATTTGTGATAAAAACGGAAATTTGGCGAAAATTTTGAAAATTTCGCAATTTTCACATTTTGAATTTTTATTCTGTTAAACCAGAGAGTTATGTGACACAAAATAGTTAATAAATAACATTTCCCAAATGTCTACTTTACATCAGCACAATTTTGGAAACAAAATTTTTTTTTGCTAGGAAGTTATAAGGGTTAAAGTTTGACCAGCTATTTCTCATTTTTACAACGAAATTTACAAAACCATTTTTTTTAGGGACCACCTCACATTTGAAGTCAGTTTGAGGGGTCTATATGGCTGAAAATACCCAAAAGTGACACCATTCTAAAAACTGCACCCCTCAAGGTGCACAAAACCACATTCAAGAAGTTTATTAACCCTTCAGGTGCTTCACAGCAGCAGAAGCAACATGGAAGGAAAAAATGAACATTTAACTTTTTAGTCACAAAAATGATTTTTCAGCAACAATTTTTTTATTTTCCCAATAGTAAAAGGAGAAACTGAACCACGAAAGTTGTTGTCCAATTTGTCCTGAGTATGCTGATACCTCATATGTGGGGGTAAACCACTGTTTGGGCGCACGGCAGGGCTTGGAAGGGAAGGAGCGCCATTTGACTTTTTGAATGAAAAATTGGCTGCACTCTTTAGCGGACACCATGTCACGTTTGGAGAGCCCCCGTGTGCCTAAAAATTGGAGCTCCCCCACAAGTGACCCCATTTTGGAAACTAGACGCCCCAAGGAACTTATCTACATGCATAGTGAACCCTTTAAACCCCCAGGTGCTTCACAAATTGATCCGTAAAAATGAAAAAGTACTTTTTTTTCACAAAAAAATTCTTTTACCCTTAATTTTTTCATTTTCACATGGACAACAGGATAAAATGGATCCTAAAATTTGTTGGGCAATTTCTCCTGAGTACATTGATACCTCACATGTGGAGGTAAACCACTGTTTGGGCACATGGTAAGGCTCGGAAGGGAAGGAGCGCCATTTGACTTTTTGAATGAAAAATTATCTCCATCGTTAGCGGACACCATGTCGCATTTGGAGAAACCCTGTGTGCCTAAACATTGGAGCTCCCCCACAAGTGACCCCATTTTGGAAACTGGACCCCCCAAGGAACTTATCTAGATGCCTAGTGAGCACTTTAAACCCTCAGGTGCTTCACAAATTGATCCGTAAAAATGAAAAAGTACTTTTTTTTCACAAAAAATTTATTTTCGCCTCAATTTTTTCATTTTCACATGGGCAATAGGATAAAATGGATCCTAAAATTTGTTGAGCAATTTCTCCCGAGTACGCCGATACCTCATATGTGGGGGTAAACCACTGTTTGGGCACACGGCAGGGCTCGGAAGGGAAGGCGCGCCTTTTGACTTTTTGAATGGAAAATTAGCTCCAATTGTTAGCGGACACCATGTCGCGTTTGGAGAGCCCCTGTGTGCCTATGCATTGGAGCTCCCCCACAAGTGACCCCATTTTGGAAACTAGACCCCCCAAGGAACTAATCTAGATGCATACTGAGCACTTTAAACCCCCAGGTGCTTCACAGAAGTTTATAATGCAGAGCCATGAAAATAAAAAATAATTTTTCTTTTCTCAAAAATGATTTTTTAGCCTGGAATTTCCTATTTTGCCAATGGTAATAGGAGAAATTGGACCACAAATGTTGTTGTCCAGTTTGTCCTGAGTACGCAGATACCCCATATGTGGGGGTAAACCACTGTTTGGGCGCACGGCAGGGCTCAGAAGAGAAGGCACGCCATTTGGCTTTTTAAATGGAAAATTAGCTCCAATCATTAGCGGACACCATGTCACGTTTGGAGAGCCCCTGTGTGCCTAAACATTGGAGATCCCCCACAAATGACCCCAATTTGGAAACTAGACCCCCAAAGGAACTAATCTAGATGTGTGGTGAGCACTTTGAACCCTCAAGTGCTTCACAGAAGTTTATAACGCAGAGCCATGAAAATTTAAAAAAAAAATTCTTTTCTCAAAAATGATTTTTTAGCCCGCTATTTTTTATTTTCCCAAGGGTAACAGGAGAAATTTGACCCCAAAAGTTGTTGTCCAGTTTCTCCTGAGTACGCTGATACCCCATATGTGGGGGTAAACCACTGTTTAGGCACATGCTGGGGCTCGGAAGTGAAGTAGTGACGTTTTGAAATGCAGACTTTGATGGAATGCTCTGCGGGTGTCACGTTGCGTTTGCAGAGCCCCTGATGTGGCTAAACAGTAGAAACCCCCCACAAGTGACCCCATTTTGGAAACTAGACCCCGAAAGGAACTTATCTAGATGTGAGGTGAGCACTTTGAACCCCCAAGTGCTTCACAGAAGTTCATAACACAGAGCAGTGAAAATAATAAATACGTTTTCTTTCCTCAAAAATAATTATTTAGCCCAGAATTTTTTATTTTCCCAAGGGTTACAGGAGAAATTGGACCACAAAAGTTGTTGTCCAGTTTGTCCTGAGTACGCTGATACCCCATGTGTGGGGGTAAACCACTGTTTGGGCACACGTCGGGGCTCCGAAGGGAAGTAGTGACTTTTGAAATGCAGACTTTGATTGAATGGTCTGCGGGCGTCACGTTGCGTTTGCAGAGCCCCTGGTGTGCCTAAACAGTAGAAACCCCCCACAAATGACCCCATTTTGGAAACTAGACCCCCAAAGGAACTTATCTAGATATGTGGTGAGCACTTTCAACCCCCAAGTGCTTTACAGAAGTTTATAACACAGAGCCGTGAAAATAATAAATACGTTTTCTTTCCTCAAAAATAATTTTTTAGCCCAGAATTTTTTATTTTCCCAAGGGTTACAGGAGAAATTGGACCACAAAAGTTGTTGTCCAGTTAGTCCTGAGTACGCTGATACCCAATGTGTGGGGGTAAACCACTGTTTGGGCACACGTCGGGGCTCCGAAGGGAAGTAGTGACTTTTGAAATGCAGACTTTGATGGAATGGTCTGCGGACGTCACTTTGCGTTTGCAGAGCCCTTGGTGTGCCTAAACAGTAGAAACCCCCCACAAGTGACCCCATTTTAGAAACTAGACCCCGCAAGGAACTTATCTAGATATGTGGTGAGCACTTTGAACTCCCAAGTGTTTCACAGACGTTTACAACGCAGAGCCGTGAAAATAAAAATTTTTCTTTCCTCAAAAATTATGTTTTAGCAAGCATTTTTTTTATTTTCACAAGGGTAACAGTTGAAATTGGACCCCAGTAATTGTTGCGCAGTTTGTCCTGAGTATGCTGGTACCCCATATGTGGGGGTAAACCACTGTTTGGGCACACGTCGGGGCTCGGAATTGAGGGAGCACCATTTGACTTTATGAATACAAGATTGGCTGGAATCAATGGTGGCGCCATGTTGCGTTTGGAGACCCCTGATGTGCCTAAACAGTGGAAACCCCTCAATTCTAACTCCAACACTAACCCCAACACACCCCTAACCCTAATCCCAACTGTAGCCATAACCCTAATCACAACCCTAACCACAACCCTAATTCCAACCCTAACCCTAAGGCTATGTGCCCACGTTGCGGATTCGTGTGAGATTTTTCAGCATCATTTTTGAAAAATCCGCGGGTAAAGGGCACTGCGTTTTACCTGCGGATTTACCGTGGATTTCCAGTGTTTTTTGTGCGGATTTCACCTGCGGATTCCTATTGAGGAACAGGTGTAAAACGCTGCGGAATCCGCACAAAGAATTGACATGCTGCGGAAAATACAACGCAGCGTTTCCGCACGGTATTTTCTGCACCATGGGCACAGCGGATTTGGTTTTCCATATGTTTACATGGAACTGCAAACCTGATGGAACACTGCTGCGAATCCGCAGCGGCCAACCCGCTGCAGATCCGCAGCAAAATCCGCACCGTGTGCACATAGCCTAATTCTAAAGGTATGTGCACACGCTGCGGAAAACGCTGCGGATCCGCAGCAGTTTCCCATGAGTTTACAGTTCAATGTAAACCTATGGGAAACAAAAATCGCTGTACACATGCTGCGGAAAAACTGCACGGAAACGCAGCGGTTTACATTCCACAGCATGCCACTTCCTTCTGCGGATTCCGCAGCGGTTTTACAACTGCTCCAATAGAAAATCGCAGATGTAAAACCGCAGTGAAATGCGCAGAAAAACCGCGGTAAATCCGAAATAAATCCACAACGAATCTGCCGGCCGCAGAAGATGGCGGCGCCCAGGAAAGAAGACGGACAGATCCCGGGAGGTAAGTATAAGGGGGGGGGGAGATCAGGGCACGGTGGATCGCTGTGCAGGGGGGTGGATCGGAGCATGGGGGGGGGAATCGGAGCACGGGGGGGGATCGCTGTGCGGGGGGGTGGATCGGAGCATGGGGGGGGGAATCGGAGCACGGGGGGGGGATCGCTGTGCGGGGGGGTGATCGGAGTGCGGGGGGGTTTGATTGGAGCACGGGGGGAGCGGACAGGAGGACGGGGGAGCGGAGCACAGGACGGGGGAGCGGAGCACAGGATGGAGGGGAGCGTACCACAGATCGGGGGGCTGGGGGGGCGATCGGTGGGGTGGGGTGGGGGCACATCAGTGTTTCCAGCCATGGCCGATGATATTGCAGCATCGGCCATGGCTGGATTGTAATATTTCACCAGTTTTTTAGGTGAAATATTACAAATCGCTCTGATTGGCAGTTTCACTTTCAACAGCCAATCAGAGCGATCGTAGCCACGGGGGGGTGAAGCCACCCCCCCTGGGCTAAACTACCACTCCCCCTGTCCCTGCAGGCCGGGTGAAATTGGAGTTAACCCTTTCACCCGGCCTGCAGGGACGCGATCTTTCTGTGACACAGCATATGCGTCACAGGTCGGATTGGCACCGACTTTCATGACGCATACGCTGTGTTACAGGTCGGGAAGGGGTTAAAGGGAAGGTGCCATCAAAAAAAAATTTTTTTCAGAAATTGTAAAAATGTAAAGAATTAATGATTACATTTTCTTAAAAAATATTATCATTTGTTTATAATTTAGTAAAATATGAAAAATAATTTGAAAAGTTTTGGAATTTCCACTTTTCAACACTAGGGGGAGCAGCTGCTGAAATTTCAGAAAAACCTAGTGTACAAATAGCTCACATTACAGGACTGCAGTAATTATGGGCGGAGTCTGCTGACCTGTGTGATGTCTCCTCTCCTCCCCTTCTGGGTGTTTGCTAAGGGATTAGAGAGGGTGATATTCAGGAACCCAGTGAGCAGCCATTTTGTTGGTGACTGCAGAGTATGGCTGCCGTCACACTATCAGTATTTTCTCAGTATTTTACCTCAGTATTTGTAGCCAAAACCAGGAGTGGAACAATTAGAGGAAAAGTATAATAGAAACATATGCACCACTTCTGCATTTATCACCCACTCCTGGTTTTAGCTACAAATACTGAGGTAAAATACTGACCAAATACTGATAGTGTGAAGGCAGCCTTATACTGACAAGTCTACGGTCACCGAGGATGGCAGGCAGCAAGGATTCTGGGAGATATGTGGTGGAGGGAGCAGGGTGACAGCAGCACAGAGTATTTCAGGAGAGCAGTGTGCTGGTCTATGGGGCCCCCCTGTTCGGTGTGCGGAGCAGCCAGGGATTGTACATAGAGCGCTGTCTTTTATACACATGGATGGACCATCTGCTTGTTTGCTCCACAGAAATCCAGGAAACATTTCTGCGGATTGATGGCCTGGTCTGATCCAGACTTTGCATACAGACCCCATTCCCCTCCTCAGATCCTGTCTTCTCCATCCTGTCCTGGCGATGTGTGAAAGCGAGGCGACAGGCGCAGTCTGGGGTGACGCTGGGAAGGAAATGTAGCCATATAGTAACGATAAAAATGAGACCCCTCTCTTCAGCTGCCTCACCAGCCTTCCCCTGACTACACCTAACTGGAGGTCATGCTTTACCCTCTATTACCCCAGACCCGCGTGCAGGTGCTCAGCCAGAACCACCATAGAATGGGTCCGCTTTCTGAAGATAATACTGCCATAGTGTTCTCACATAATACCGCCATATAGATCACACATAATACCGCCAGTGTTCTCACATACCACCATATAGATCACACATAATACCATCAGTGTTCTCACCACCATATGCTTCTCACATAATACCGCCATATAGATCACCCATAATGCCGCCACATAGATCTCACATGTATTGTAAATAAAGACTCGGCCAGAATAAAGTCCTTTATTAATCTTATTTATACCATACCGAACGCATAATCCTTGACTCCCTCATCTCCCACAACAAAAATAATAAACCACAATGGAGAAAGACACGTAGGGGGGAGAGGAGTGCATAGGAGAGGATTAGATACTGACTGCTGAGCCGTGTATCTAATCCTGTCCTGTGTGATACTGTGCTGCGCCGTGTATCTAATCCTATCTTGTGTGATACTGTACACAGGACAGGATTAGCTACACAGGACTAGATTAGCTACACAGGACAGAGGTAGCAGTGGTAGATGGTATATAGAGGCAGGCAGCAGTGGTAGATGGTATATAGAAGCAGGCAGCAGTGGAAGATGGTATATAGAGGCAGGCAGCAGTGGTAGATGGTATATAGAGGCAGGCAGCAGTGGTAGGTGGTATACAGAGGCAGGTGGCGGTGCTATACAGAGGCAGGTAGCGGTGCTATAAAGAGGCAGGTAGCGGTGCTATACAGAGGCAGGCAGCAGTGGTAGATGGTATATAGAGGCAGGCACCAGTGGTAGGTGGCATACAGAGGCAGGTAGCGGTGGTATACAGAGGCAGGTAGCAGTGGTATACAGAGGCAGGTAACGGTGGTAGGTGGTATATAGAGGCTGGTAGCAGTGGTAGGTGGTATGTAGGGGCTGGTAGCAGTGGTATATAGGGGCAGGTAGCAGTGGTATATAGGAGCAGGTAACAGTGGTATATAGGGGCAGGTAGCAGTGGTATATAGGAGCAGGTAGCAGTGGTATATAGGGGCTGGTAGCAGTGGTATATATGGGCTGGTAGCAGTGGTATATAGAAGCAGGTAGCAGTGGTATATAGGGGCAGGTAGCAGTGGTATATAGGAGCAGGTAGCAGTGGTATATAGGGGCAGGTAGCAGTGGTATATAGGAGCAGGTAGTGGTATATAGGAGCAGGTAGCAGTGGTATATAGGGGCTGGTAGCAGTGGTATATAAGGGCTGGTAGCAGTGGTATATAGAAGCAGGTAGCAGTGGTATATAGGGACAGGTAGCAGTGGTATATAGAAGCAGGTAGCAGTGGTATATAGGGGCAGGTAGCAGTGGTATATAGGGGCAGGTAGCAGTGGTATATAGGAGCAGGTAGCAGTGGTATATAGGAGCAGGTAGCAGTGGTATATAGGGACAGGTAGCAGTGGTATATAGGGACAGGTAGCAGTGGTATATAGGGGCAGGTTGCAGTGGTATATAGGAGCAGGTAGCAGTGGTATATAGGAGCAGGTAGCAGTGGTATATAGGGACAGGTAGCAGTGGTATATAGGGACAGGTAGCAGTGGTATATAGGGGCAGGTTGCAGTGGTATATAGGGGCTGGTAGCAGTGGTAAATAAGGGCTGGTAGCAGTGGTATATAGGGACAGGTAGCAGTGGTATATAGAAGCAGGTAGCAGTGGTATATAGGGGCAGGTAGCAGTGGTATATAGGGGCTGGTAGCAGTGGTATATAGGGGCTGGTAGTGTTATATAAGGGCTGGTAGCAGTGGTATATAGGGACAGGTAGCAGTGGTATATAGAAGCAGGTAGCAGTGGTATATAGGGGCAGGTAGCAGTGGTATATAGGGGCAGGTAGCAGTGGTATATAGGAGCAGGTAGCAGTGGCATATAGGAGCAGGTAGCAGTGGTATATAGGGACAGGTAGCAGTGGTATATAGGGGCTAGTAGCAGTGGTATATAGGGGCAGGTAGCAGTGGTATATAGGAGCAGGTAGCAGTGGTATATAGGAGCAGGTAGCAGTGGTATATAGGAGCAGGTAGCAGTGGTATATAGGGACAGGTAGCAGTGGTATATAGGGACAGGTAGCAGTGGTATATAGGGGCTGGTAGCAGTGGTATATAGGGGCAGGTAGCAGTGGTATATAGGGGCTGGTAGCAGAGGTATATAGGGGCAGGTAGCAGTGGTATATAGGGGCAGGTAGCAGTGGTATATAGGAGCAGGTAGCAGTGGTATATAGGAGCAGGTAGCAGTGGTATATAGGGACAGGTAGCAGTGGTATATAGGGACAGGTAGCAGTGGTATATAGGGGCTGGTAGCAGTGGTATATAGGGGCAGGTAGCAGTGGTATATAGGGGCTAGTAGCAGTGGTATATAGGGGCAGGTAGCAGTGGTATATAGGAGCAGGTAGCAGTGGTATATAGGAGCAGGTAGCAGTGGTATATAGGGACAGGTAGCAGTGGTATATAGGGACAGGTAGCAGTGGTATATAGGGGCTGGTAGCAGTGGTATATAGGGGCAGGTAGCAGTGGTATATAGGGGCTGGTAGCAGTGGTATATAGGAGCAGGTAGCAGTGGTATATAGGGGCTAGTAGCAGTGGTATATAAGGGCTGGTAGCAGTGGTATATAGGGGCAGGTAGCAGTGGTATATAGGGGCTGGTAGCAGTGGTATATAGGGGCTGGTAGCAGTGGTATATAAGGGCTGGTAGCAGTGGTATATAGGGACAGGTAGCAGTGGTATATAGGGGCTAGTAGCAGTGGTATATAAGGGCTGGTAGCAGTGGTATATAGGGGCAGGTAGCAGTGGTATATAGGGGCTGGTAGCAGTGGTATATAGGGGCTGGTAGCAGTGGTATATAGGGGCTGGTAGCAGTGGTAGGTGGTATACAGAGGCAGGCAGCAGTGGTAGATGCATAAGAAAATAAAAACCCTGTACTTACCTTCAGTCCTCTTCCAGGAAGTGCTGAGTCATGTTCAGGGCAGAGCAGTGTGACGATCTCCCTGCTCTGCTGTGAACAGGGTGGCTGGGACCAGTGATTGCAGCCTGTGCTGTAATACTAAGTACAGGCTGCAATCACAGCTCCTGGCTGCAGATACTCACCTCGAACCTCTCTTCCCAGCAGCAGCTTCTCCCTGGCAGCTCCTGCTATGATCGCACACACTGAGCTGTGTGTGCGATGACAGAGGAAAAAAACAAAATGGCCGCGATCTCCTCTCACAGCTGTGACGTAGCAGCCCAGGGGGCGTGCCCAAGTCACAGCTGAGAGGCAGGAGGAGCGGTCGGAGCCCGACCGTTGGCTCCTATGCCCATGGCTGCCGTAAGTGAGGTGTGCAAGTGTCGTGCCCAGACACTTACACCCACACTAATGAAAATGGCGGCCTCCAGTGGCAAAAGTAAAAATGAATAAATAAAAAAGTATTAAAGTAGTACATTTACTTTTGTATTAAAAATAATTGATTATATAATCAATAATTATTAATACAAAAACTAAAATCACGGCACCCTCCCTTTAAGGTTAGGGTTAGGGTTGGGGTTAGGGTTATTTAAATTTCACACTGACAAAAAAAGGCACCACTTTTTCCAGGGTCTTTGTGGAACAGAGATATGACTTTTTTCCTGATTTACATTTTTATGACTTATTTTTCCTAATTTGTGAAACTTTTATAAAAGTTATATTTCATAGGGGCATCCACTTTTACCCCAGTTTAGACATGCATTGCTCAAAGGATTCTCAGAGCAGATTAGACACTTTTTTTTAGAGTAAAATGCACCCCGAAATTAATAACTGTGTGATAATGACTTTACTACTTTCAGCTTATTAATTTCCTCTTGCTTATATATCACCATCATATTTTGCATGCAAATAATCTCTTTCACAGGATAACACTGTCTTGGAAGTGCCACCTAGAAGAGGTTGCTACCAGTGATGGGCGAACGTGCTGGGATAAGGTGTTGTTGAGCATGCTTGGGTGTTAACCGAGTGTCTTCGGCGTGCTCGAATAATATTGTCAAGTCTCTGCTGCTGCATGTCTTGCAGCTGTTTGACAGCCACAACACAAGCAGGGATTGACTAACAAACAGGCAATCCCTGCATGTGTTGCAGCTGTCAAACAGCCGTGAGACATGCAGTCGCGGGGACTCAAACATATATTTCGACCATGCCGAAGACACTCGGTTAGCACATGAGCATGCTCGGACAACACCCTATCCGAACACGTTCGCTCATCATTAGTTGTTACCCCTTAATTCAATGTATGTCCCTATAATGAGTCTTATAATATGACCAGGGTTATCCCTTAGTTTTCCTTCATTCTGGAAGAAAGCTAAATTGCATTCTATTTTCTTATAGAACCGTGCCAATAAGACTCAATATTTAGCTTATCTCCTTTAAGAACACTTGTCACCTACTCAAACTATTTGAGTAAAATGTCTTGTAAAAATCCCTGATCTCCCCTGATTCGGCTACTTTTTTCCATTTTGCTCTGCGTCACTCCATTGCAGAGATATTCACATTTGTTGCTTTTGGAGTGCAGTATGGGAAATCTCTGCTTGCAATGCAATTGAGCATTTCTTCAAAATCTTTTCTAGGGGCATACACTTTTACCTTTTCCTCCCAGATCCTATCAATCACCACTTGGCAACTGATTTAGCAGTCTCAGAAGCTGCCGAGCTGTGATTGACAGCATTAAGGAGGGAAACTGTCTGTTATGGTGCGCTAAGAAGCGAGATGAGTGGACCCTCTGGACCGTGGGAGAGACGAACCTCCGGGCGAGCTAACCAAATGGAACCGACCCCTATACAGGGACCGTCAGGCGCAGACCCAGAGGAGTCAAACCCACAGTGGCCGTACCAAGAGGGGCGGCTCAAGAGCAGCGAAAAACCAGAACAAAAGAGCAAGGGGGAAAAGGTGAGAGGAGAGCCAAAGGACAAACCGGAAGGACTGGAGCGAAGCACTGGACCAGGGAGACGGAGGTCAGAACGAAGAGCCAGGACAGGAAATACCTGCAGGAGAGAAGGACACAGTGAGGAACAAAATCACAGAAAGACAAACGACACAGGAGAAGGCAGGCAGGGGGACGATAACGGGCACAGACTATAAGGAACGCGAGAAGCAGAGAGCACTGGCAGAGCGAACGGCCGGAAGCACTTAGCAAAAGCCAAATGACAATCAGGCACAGCTAAGCAGGAAGACCGACCTTAAATACAGGAAGTCCTGTACAGATTGGCTGTCACGGGGAAGGAGGAGCAGCAGAGGAACGCATGCGTCCCTTGATGATTCCAGGGCGCCTGCGCCAGCACCGGACGCCCTTGGCAGAGCGGGGAACCGGAAGTGAAGGAAGTCCTATCTGGACACGAGCGCGCCGTGACCAGGAAGAGGAGCGGCGGGGACGCGCAGCGGGAGGAGGAGGAGACGCTGCGCTAAGAGAGGGACCAGCATTCTGAAGCCTGGAGGAGGAGTGACGGCAGCGCGCAGGGACGACAGGAGCGGTAACACTGTCCACCCCAGAGAAGACTCTGCAGAAACGCCCAGTTTTAATAGCGCCACCTAACACAAGTAGTTAACCTATAAGTAAATGTTCAATCCTTTAACAACCTTTGCAATATGACCAGGAATATTGGGCCAAGCCAGAAAGTAAAATTTAAACTGTTGATCTGGAGGAATCTCACTCAAACATACAAACAAATCTCAAACAAACATACATGGTCATACAAGATTCATAAAGATGTTGTCCTTGGACAGTTTTCAAACCCAAGACCCGAGTGCCTTATAGCAAAACCACTGCTAACCACTGGATGTTTCAATCAATACTGCTAAAATAAAGCCCAATAAAGAACATTTTAAATAAAATTTGTCATAAAAAATATTAACAAAACAGTATGTGACCATATGTTATTTAAAAATGTGTGATTTGTTTTCATGATATAATTATTTAATGTCCCTCCATGTAAATTCATTTCTGTCCCATGTGTTAAACTGTTTCCTTGAGGGCATTATCTTTGCAATAAAAAGGAATCACTCTTTTATAAGACCTCCCCCGAGGAACTGTGCAACAATGCTGATTCTAGGAAAGCTGGGGTGCAGTTCAGTGACAATGCATTCATTCCAAGACTGCTGTTGACATTTTCTCCATCATATTTATTTTTCTGTCTGCACCATGTTTATTTGGTCTTATCAAAAGAAGCATAGAGTTGTCATTTTGTCAGTCATTCCAAACCTCCACCTACTATAATATTACGATTTGCTTACAGCAATAGTAAAATGAAATTTCAATACTGTTCCATTAAGGTCTCCTATCTTTGCTGATAGTAAGCCAGTACTTCTGATAATAACATTCAAATTTCTAAAAAATGCTTTCTTTAAATATACATTTTTAGAAATGCCTCTTTAGATAGAAATATCCCTTTAAAAGGAACACTAGACGTGGAAAAAAAAAAAAAAAAAAACAGCAATTCTATTAATTTTCTATAATTTTCTATCAATCCTATCCTGCAATCAAAACTGAGAACTAAAAAAAACAAGTTCTTCCCAATAGAGCCCAAAAGATCTGTCATTAAGCCCTCCTCTTTTTCTCTATCTAGTGTCTGGCTGTAAGATAACTGACTGTAACAGGATTCCTTATTTAGAAGACAAATAATGTTAAGCTACATCCCATGATTAAAGGTCACATTTTAGTTATCTACCAACTGAAGCAGACAGGTGAGGCATGCAGGAGACAGGTAGCAGAATTACAGGAAACTGCCAGCGGACAGAAGACTGGGAATGGGTAGCTGAGGTACTGGAATCCACAAGCAGACAGGAGATGTCCTGGAGACCCCAGACAGGCAGCAAAGGTACTGGAAGCCGTAGTCAAGCAGGAGACATCTTGGAAACTGCAGACAAGTAGTAGATGCACTGCAGACAAATAGCAGAAGCCCTGGAGGCTACAGACACACAGGAGAGGTCCTGGAAACTGCAGACAACTAGCAGAAGTGCTGGAAGGTGTAAGCAGACAGGAAAGGTCCTGGAGACTGCAGACCGGTAACAGAGGTACTGTAAGCTGCAGGTAACCAGGATGTAGGAACGCTAAAGTCTTAATACCAAGACACAGGTGTGAGTCTTGGTGAGCCTTATATAGGCCCAGGCAGATGATCACATGGGATCATGCCGGGCCAGCTGCAAAGCCCAATGTGAACCACAACACAGTTTAGCGGATCAACATGAGGGAAGCAAAGACCAGATCTGGGACATTTCAGGAGAGTAACACTGGAAAAAAGTTGACAGATTCTTGCTAGGAAGGAGGATTGAACCAGCCATGAAAGAGTTTCCTTTTTCCAAGGACCTCATAGTAGTTGCATGCTCTGGTTCAATAGTTTGTATGCCCTTGAACCAGGGAAAGCAAGAAGAAGACTGAAGACAGAGATCAATGCTCTGTTCACCTGGTAAAGTGGTTGTCTGATTTGTAGATGTCATAGTAGGGACTGAATGTCATTGCTGCAGGAGAAATTAAGACTTAGTGTTGATTTTTTTCTTATATAACAGAATTACATAGAGATATGTCCTATCCTACATTACCTTATCTCTTGGCTTGAAATATGCCAAGTTGACTGGCGCAAGGTGATCACCTTTGAAGAAAAAAAAGTCTGCTTTTGAGATACTCTCTCGGGAGATATTTATGTTAAATGTGTCTACATGTGAACATTTTACAGTTACAATGTGAATTACAGTCTGTCAAGAGTTTTATTAGCATAATGTAATAATTAAATTTGTGTTGTGAGAAATTGGAGTCTTTTACAAACTGTGCAAACGAGATCACCGATTTACACAAATCACGAAGGTAAGTGTTCACTAATCAATTCAATCATTTACCCAACAAGGAGAGATGCAACTCCAGGATGAAAAGTAAAAAATTATATAATTTCTTAAATAGTTTAAAATACATATTATTTATTTTATCATAGTATATGTATGTACACAAATTCCCATAAAACAGTGAGCACAATGAGCGGGTCTCAATGGGATAGCAGTATATATTGATGAAACTAGGTTACAATGGCAAACAGGTATTCAGTATAAAAAAAATAGTGAATACAGAAATGTGTGCAAAAGTTTTAGGCCATGTGTATAATAAATGATCATGATCAATATGAGACTAGTGTAAAAGTACTGTTCTACCAACCTACTGAACAGTGAAGAGTAAGAATAAAAGATATACATTTCAATCCAATTGTAACATCAACTTGTGTTTCGCCCTTATGCTTCCTCAGGGGGGACTATGACGAAATAAATAATATGTATATTAAACTATTTAATAAATTATACACTTTTTAATTTTCTATCCTACTGTGGAATTTTTCCTTGTAGGGCAAAAATTTTTCGAAAAAATGTGAAGATCTAAATTGTGAAAACTGGTCCAGCGCAAACTATAGTTTTTTAGTTGTCGGTGGAAAAGGGTTTTATCCAGCTATTCAATTCTACTGAAGAGAGAGAAGTGATTTAAGAAACTGCTCTGGGGTTTGCGAAGAAATCCAGAGAACGCCGCTTCATTAATAGATACTCAATAAAAATTTAAGGATATGATAGTGTACTTTTATCTTGAAGGTAAGCACATACATTTTTTTCCTTTTCACTGACGATGCACGCGGCTCTAAGCAATATGAACATGAACACTTCCTCTTCTTTCCCTGCGACTGGACATTTATATTAAGTCTACGGCTTCCATGTCTATTGCGGGATCACCACGAGAAATTCAAAGCTTTACTTACGTTTGCCGATGTCAACACAAGGAGTAAATTAAAAAAAAAAAAAAGTATTTTTACTCTGCAAATATTAGTTGTGCCTACACCAAGTAAATCTGACTGTCGGGACCGTGTGAATTGAATATATTAACATTAAAGTGTATTTGCGAATATACGCACACTCAAATCCAGCCAGAGCCCTAGGGATCGATAGTATAATGTTAACTCTTACCATGCTGGCTGAAACATAATTGATGTTGATTTTTATTGATTTTAATATGTCAAAATATATACTTGAATAAAGGAAAATCAGGATAGCTGGGAGAATGTGTTATTTCCTTGAAATAAGCATTGAAAACTTGCAAAAAGTTTTTTGCTTACTTCTTTTTTTTTACTGATTATATCTAGATTATGTCTGTGCTAAAATAACATTTTTGCGATGGCATAAAAGCAGTCAAAATGATCAGGATCAGTAAAAAAGGTCCATATTTTCTAAAAAGAACTCCACTTTTGTCCGTAGCCTAATACCAGACTCTACCCATGAACAAGAGTGGTTCTCTTTTTGAGCCGTTCCCCCCAAAAACTTTCATTTCTTGTGCATTTGTCATTGTGAAGGCACAATAGTAAAAAATACAAAAGCAAGTCCTCAAAATCCAGACATTTAACTGCAATTGTTTACTTCGCCATGTGTGTGATTTGCAAATGAGTATTTTTTTTTGCACGTGTTTTACTAGTCGGATTTTACATGTACATGCCAAACCTGTACAGCACCCTTTTGCACGTGCTGGATTTTGATCCGGCATTTCTTATCATGTCATCTATGGGAATGGGTTTGAATTTTGTAAATAAAAGGCTTAAAAATGTAGACATTTAACTGTTCTTGTCTGTTTTTGCACACCTACAGTACAGATAAAAAGTTTGGACACACCTTCTCATTTAAAGATTTTTCTGCATTTTCATGACTATGAAAATTGTACATTCACACTGAAGGCATCAAAACTATGAATTAACACACGTGGAATTATATACAGTCATGGCCAAAAGGATTGACACCCCTGCAATTCTGTAAGATAATTCTCATTTTCTTCCTGAAAATGATTGCAAACACAAATTATTTGGTATTATTATCTTCATTTAATTTGTCTTACATGAAAAAACACAAAAAGAATTGTCCCAAAGCCAAATTGGATATAATTCCACACCAAACATAAAAAAGGGGGTGGACAAAAGTATTGGCACTGTTCAAAAAATCATGTGATGCTTCTCTAATTTGTGTAATTAACAGCACCTGTAACTTACCTGTGGCACCTAACAGGTGTTGGCAATAACTAAATCACACTTGCAGCCAGTTGACATGGATTAAAGTTGACTCAACCTCTGTCCTGTATCCTTGTGTGTACCACATTGAGCATGGAGAAAAGAAAGAAGACCAAAGAACTGTTTGAGGACTTGAGAAACCAAATTGTGAGGAAGCATGAGCAATCTCAAGGCTACAAGTCCATCTCCAAATACCTGAATGTTCCCGTGTCTACTGTACGCAGTGTCATCAAGAAGTTTAAAGCCCATGGCACTGTGGCTAACCTCCCTAGATGTGGACGGAAAAGAAAAATTGACAAGAGATTTCAACGCAAGATTGTGCGGATGTTGGATAAAGAACCTCAACTAACATCCAAACAAGTTCAAGCTGCCCTGCAGTCTGAGGGTACAACAGTGTCAACCCGTACTATCCATCGGAATCTGAATGAAAAGGGACTGTATGGTAGGAGACCCAGGAAGACCCCACTTCTTACCCCGAGACAAAAAAAAAGCCAGGCTGGAGTTTGCCAAAACTTACCTGAAAAAGCCTAAAACGTTTTGGAAGAATGTTCTCTGGTCAGATGAGACAAAAGTAGAGCTTTTTGGGCAAAGGCATCAACATAGAGTTTACAGGAGAGAAAAAAGAGGCATTCAAAGAAAAGAACACAGTCCCTACAGTCAAACATGGCGGAGGTTCCCTGATGTTTTGGGGTTGCTTTGCTGCCTCTGGCACTGGACTGCTTGACCGTGTGCATGGCATTATGAAGTCTGAAGACTACCAACAAATTTTGCAGCATAATGTAGGGCCCAGTGTGAGAAAGCTGGGTCTCCCTCAGAGGTCATGGGTCTTCCAGCAGGACAATGACCCAAAACACACTCCAAAAAGCACTAGAAAATGGGTTGAGAGAAAGCACTGGAGATTTCTAAGGTGGCCAGCAGTGAGTCCAGACCTGAATCCCATAGAACACATGTGGAGAGATCTAAAAATGGCAGTTTGGAGAAGGCACCCTTCAAATATCAGGGACCTGGAGCAGTTTGCCAAAGAAGAATGGTCTAAAATTCCAGCAGAGCATTGTAAGAAACTCATTGATGGTTACCGAAAGCGGTTGGTCGCAGCTATTTTGGCTAAAGGTTGTGCAACCAAGTATTAGGCTGAGGATGCCAATACTTTTGTCTGGCCCATTTTTAGAGTTTTGTGTGAAATGATCAATGTTTTGCTTTTTGCTTCATTCTCTTTTGTGTTTTTTCATTTAAGACAAATTAAATGAAGATAATAATACCAAATAATTTGTGTTTGCAATCATTTTCAGGAAGAAAATGAATATTATCTGACAGAATTGCAGGGGTGTCAATACTTTTGGCCATGACTGTACTTAACAAAAAAGTGTGAAACAACTGCAATTATGTCTTATATTCTAGGTTCTTCTTGAAAGTAGCAACCTTTACCTCTTGGCATTCTCTTGATGAGCTTCAAGAGGTAGTCACCGGGAATGGTTTTTACTTCACAGGTGTGCCCTGTCTGGTGTTGGGACCGTCGGTTGTGTTGTGCATAAGTCTGGTGGATACACAGCTGATAGTCCTACTGAATAGACTGTTAGCTGCTTTTTTCTTGCCATAATACAAATTCTAAGTAAAGAAAAATGAGTAGCTATTATTACTTTAAGAAATGAAGGTCAGTCAGTCTGAAAAATTGGGAAAACTTTGAAAGTGTCCCCAAGTGCAGTGGCAAAAACCATCAAGCGCTACAAAGAAACTGGCTCACATGAGGACCGCCCCAGGAAAGGAAGACCAAGAGTCACCTCTGCTTCTGAGGATGTTTATCCGAGTCACCAGCCTCAGAAATCGCAGGTTAACAGCAGCTCAGATTAGATACCAGGTCAATGCCACACAGAGCTCTAGCAGCAGACACATCTCTACAACAACTGTTAAGACGAGACTTTGTGCAGCAGGCCTTCATGGTAAAATAGCTGCTAGGAAACCACTGCTAAGGACAGGCAACAAGCAGAAGAGAATTGTTTGGGCTAAAGAACACAAGGAATGGACATTAGACCAGTGGAAATCTGTGCTTTGGTCTGATGAGTCCAAATTTGAGCTCTTTGGTTCGTGTCTTTGTGCGATGCAGAAAAGGTGAACGGATGGACTCTACATGCCTGGTTCCCACCGTGAAGCATGGTGGAAGAGGTGTGATGGTGTGGGGGTGCTTTGCTGGTGACACTGTTGGGGATTTATTCAAAATTGAAGGCATACTGAACCAGCATGGTTACCACAGCATCTTGCAGAGGCATGCTATTTCATCCCATCCGGTTTGCGTTTAATTGGATCATCATTTATTTTTCAACAGGACAATGACCCCAAACACACCTCCAGGCTGTGTAAGGGCTATTTGACCAAGAAGGAGGGTGATGGGGTGCTACGCCAGATGACCTGGCCTCCACAGTCACCAGACCTGAACCCAATTGAGATGGTTTGGTGTGAGCTGGACCGCAGAGTGAAGGCAAAAGGGCCAACAAGTGCTAAACATCTCTGGAAACTCCTTCAAGATTGTTGGAAGACCATTCCCGGTGACAACCTCTTGAAGCTCATCAAGAGAATGCCAAGAGTGTGCAAAGCAGTCATCAAAGTAAAAGGTGGCTAATTTGAAGAACCTATAATATAAGACATAATTTCAGTTGTTTCACACTTTTTTGTTAAGTACTGTATTTTCTGGTGTATAAGACTACTTTTTAACCCTTGAAAATCTTCTCAAAAGTCGGGTATCGTCTTATACGCCAGGTGTCGTCTTATAGGGCAGGTGCGGAGTAATCTGCGGTCACCGTATATTGGGGGAGCGACCCCAATGACAAGGTGAGGGGGCACCTCACCGAGAAGGTGTAAGTGAAGCAGAGGCAGAGAAGGAGATAATAGGATACAAGGGTGAGCCAGATTAGTGAAAGAGGAGTGTTTTTCTAGGCACAGCACCGCTCTCTCTCTCTTATTTGCATACCCCTGGGATCCCAGACGCTGACAGTTTGCTTCACTTACACCTTCCTGGTGAGACGCTCCCTCACCTCGTCATCGGGACCACTCCCCCCACTATATACTTCGACCGCAGATTGCTCCGCACCCACCATATAAGACGACACCCGGCATATAAGACAACCCCCGACTTTTGAGAAGATTTTATATTTTAACTGGAAAAGTTGGGGGTCGTCTTATACGCCCAGTCGTCTTATATGCCGGAAAATACGGTATATAATTCCACGTGTGTTAATTCATAGTTTTGATGCCTTCAGTGTGAATGTACAATTTTCATAGTCATGAAAATACAGAAAAATCTTTAAATGAGAAGGTGTGTCCAAACTTTTGGTCTGTACTGTATTTAACTGGTCCATTTTCACAAGCATACATGCCCACTTGCTGTCACATTTTGCTTTTTTTTACATGTACTTACCTAGCATTTCTTGATGAAGAGGTTGTCTGGTCTGAATTGATGTCTATAGTCACTCTGTATGACTGCAGAAGTAAGAATCCCCCAGATCGTGCACTGTGACCTGCGGAGATTCCTCAGTTTTTAGCCCGGATTGGCGAGTACATATAAACAAGTGTAAAGAGCAAGGCCGTGCCCAGTAGACAGGCTCTGGTCTGAAGTAGGCTTAATGCGTACATACCCACCGGTCCTGCCTCATAAACTGGCGAATCCTCGCAGCACATAGTACGTGTGTTGGGGGATTCATAAGTCTGCAGTCACTTATCGATTTAGTCCTGACAATCCCCTTAAGTCCATTCTGGCAAAGTTTGAACAACTGTGGTTGGAAAGAGGGTCAAAAGTTAAATATAATGGTGTTCAAGATGTGTGGTAAAACAACAAGTGTGAATGGACAGGGTAGGATAATACAGAACAAAATATATGATGGCTGTCCACAAAGGGGTAATTGTGGCACTAAATCCGCTCAGAGAAGCCGGTAGCAGCAGAGCAGGCCAACACCTCCAAGGCATAGAGGGACAGCTCATGCCAGGTGTCCAGCTTTGAAACCCAATAGCTGAAGGCTGCCGAGGAATTAGTAAGTACGCTGGTTTGGTCTGCCAGGTATTGCTTGCATACAGTAGCGTAGTTACAGGGGGGCAGGGGTGGTGTTCGCCCACGCTCTGAGGGGGCTTACCCGAAGCTACGCTACTGTAACTATTGGTGTGCACATCACACTGATACAGTTATATTCTGTGGCAGAGCAGGGAGAATTGATTTCCCTGCTCTGCCACCTGGCTGTTATGGGGCCCATGAGCAGTCGGTGGGGGGCCCGTTTCCAGCTGTGGGCCCCCCGACCGTCATCGCAGGTTCAACTCTATCAACTAGATGCCGATACAGCTGACCGCATTGATGAGAGAAGGAGCGTTACACTCCCTCTCCCATCATCCCCCTGTTAGCATCTGATGTCACCGACGCCGACACTGATGCTGACAGCAGACGCAATGATGTCACCACTCAGTACCCACGGTCTGGAGATGAGTGGGAGCTCGGAGCAGAGCAGGAACCAGGAGGAAGAGAGGTGACTATTTTTTTAATTGAGCTGCATTATAATACAGAGGCTGCCTATGGGGTTGCATTATACTATACATGCTGCCTATGGGGATGCATTATTATACAGAGACTGCCTGTGGGGGTGCAATATAACACAGAGGCTGCCTATGGGGGTGCAATATAATATAGAGGCTGCATATGGGAGTGCATTATACTATAGAGGCTTCCTATGGGAGTTCATTATAATATAAAGGCTGCCTATGGGGGTGCATTATAATACCGAGGCTGCCTATGGGGGTGCATTATAATATAGAGGCCTCCTATGGGGGTGCATTATAATATAGAGGCCTCCTATGGGGGTGCATTATAATATAGAGGCTGTCTATGTGAGTGCATTATAATATAGAGGCTGCCTATGAGGGTGCATGAAAATACAGAGGTTGCCTATGGGGGGTGCATAATAATAGTCTGCCTATGGGGGTGTATTATAATACAGAGGTTGCCTATGGGGGTGCATTATAAATAGAGGCTGCCTATGGGGGGTGCATTATAATATAGAGGCTGCCTTAGGGGGGTACATTATAATATAGAGGCTGCCTATGGGGTGCATTATAATATAGAATAGAGTGAAACCTGGCACTCAAATTAGCGGTGAAGTATGTGGTGGATTTATTGAAAAAAAAATTCCATTTAACATTCTCTCTTATTACGGGTATACACAGCCGTTTTTCTCATCATAGCACATTCGCTTATACGTTACTGATGAAGGTCCCGGACTGGGACCGAAATGTCTTTGTTGTATATCGGGATCAATAAATCTACCACATACTTCACCGCTAAGTTGAGTGCCGGGTTTTGCTCTATTTTATCACTACTGTTTGGGAACCTACCCGGGCACCGCTAAGTTGTTGTGCACATGTCTCCCTAGCATTATAATATAGAGGCTGCCTATGGGGGTGCATTATAATATAGCGGCTGCCTATAGGGGTGCATTATAATACAGAGGCTGCCTATGGGAGTGCATTATAATATAGAGGCTACCTATGGGGGTACATTATAATACAGAGGCTGCCTATGGGGGTGCATTATACTATAGAGTCTGCCTATGGGGTGCTATTATGAAAGGCAATTCAGTACTACAATGGACATAGCGGTCAGAGCACATACAGTGATCTGACAATAACCCAAAATCATAGAACGAGCTTTGAGACGTAGGAACTCTGCAGACCGCAATCCCTAATCCTCTCCAAACAACACTAGAGGCAGCCGTGGATTGCGCCTAACTCTGCCCATGCAACTCGGCACAGCCTGAGAAACTAACTAGCCTGAAGATAGAAAATAAGCCTACCTTGCCTCAGAGAAATACCCCAAAGGAAAAGGCAGCCCCCCACATATAATGACTGTGAGTTAAGATGAAAAGACAAACGTAGAGATGAAATAGATTCAGCAAAGTGAGGCCCGACTTTCTTAACAGATCGAGGATAGAAAAGGTAACTTTGCGGTCTACACAAAACCCTAAAGAAAACCACGCAAAGGGGGCAAAAAGACCCTCCGTACCGAGCTAACGGCACGGAGGTACACCCTTTGCGTCCCAGAGCTTCCAGCAACAAATTAGACAAGCTGGACAGAAAAAATAGCAAACAAATAGCAAAGAAGAACTTAGCTATGCAGAGCAGCAGGCCACAGGAATGATCCAGGGAAAAGCAAGTCCAACACTGGAACACTGACAGGAAGCCAGGATCAAAGCATTAGGTGGAGTTAAGTAGAGAAGCACCTAACGACCTCACAAGATCACCTGAGGGAGGAAACTCAGAAGCCGCAGTACCACTTCCCTCCACCAACAGAAGCTCACAGAGAGAATCAGCCGAAGTACCACTTGTGACCACAGGAGGGAGCTCTGCCACAGAATTCACAACAGGGTGCATTATAACATAGAGGCTGCCTATGGGGGTGCATTAAAATATTGAGGCTGCCTATGGGGGTGCATTATAATATAGAGGCTGCCTATGGGGGGTGCATTTTAGTATAGAGGTTGCCTATAGGGGTGCATTATAATAGAGGCTGCCTATGGGGCTGCATTATGCTATAGAGGATGCCTATGGGGGTACATTATACTATAGAGGCTGCTTATGGGGGTGCATTATATTAGGGGCTGCATTATACTATAGAGTCTGCCTATGTGGGGTGCAATATGCTATTGAGTCTGCCTATGGGGAGTGCAGTATACTATATGGAGACCTAGGGGGAGTGCATTATACTATATGGAGGCCTATGGTGAGTGCATTATACTATATTATTATTATTATTATAGTGCCATTTATTCCATGGCGCTTTACATATGAGGAGGGGTATACATAATAAAAACAAGTACAATAATCTTTAACAATACAACAAGTCACAACTGGTACAGGAGGAGAGAAGACCCTGCCCACCAGGGCTCACAATCTACAAGGGATGGGTGAGAATAGAGTAGGTGAGGGTAGAGCTGGTCGTGCAGCGGTTTGGTCGATCGGTGGTTACTGCAGGTTGTAGGCTTGTCGGAAGAGGTGGGTCTTCAGGTTCTTTTTGAAGGTTTCAATGGTAGGCAAGAGTCTGATATGTTGTGGTAGAGAGTTCCAGAGAAGGGGTGATGCGAGAGAAATCTTGTATGCGATTGTGGGAAGAGGAGATAAGAGGGGAGTTGAGAAGATCTTGTGAGGATCGGAGGTTGCGTGCAGGTAAGTACCGGGAGACGAGGTCACAGATGTATGGAGGAGACAAGTTGTGGATGGCTTTGTATGTCATCCTTAGGGTTTTGTACTGGAGTCTCTGGGCAATGGGGAGCCAGTGAAGGGATTGACAGAGGGGAGAGGCCGGGAAATAGCAGGGGGACAGGTGGATTAGTCAGGCAGCAGAGTTTAGAATAGATTGGAGGGATGCTCCCATCATTACTATATTCTAGAGGGTTGCTTTAGAATTTAGAGGGCACAGAGAATCACACAGCAGGTGCAGTAATAGAGACACATACGGCAGCAGCGGCTCAGCATTGGGGTATAAGCAGGATAAGGAGTTTGTGCAGGTTGGGAATAGTCCCATTGGGGACAGTACTGAAATATGAGACATGAAATGTGTCTTTGTTGTATTCTCTGGAGCCGAGTATTGGCTGGAAGAAGTTGTCATGTCGGTCTGGTTCAAATGGAAAACATGTGAAAAGTGAACAACTCCATCAGAAAGAACATCAACTGTAAGTCATTATCTGCAACTGTGCTGTAATCTCTTATATGTTCTGTAGGACTGGTATTTATCACTGATCATATGGCGGTAATATCAGTATTGGTCTTTATATAGAGATTATTTTCAGCAACAGTGCGGTCATCTGCTGAGGTCCTCCTCCACTATTCGGGTGCATCACCCAGTTTCGCCCCCCCTGAACCAAAACCCTAGTTACGCCTCTGCTTGCACATCTTTAAAAACTTTTCCCTACTTGTCAAAAATACCTGGTTATCAGGCCATTGGTGCTGGGCTGGTGTCATGATATTGACCCATGCCTTTGACAGTGTACCCCTGCCTCTGCTGTGTGTCTTCCTGGCCTCTCGTCCTTGGTTGGGGAAGGAAGGTTGACCCTTGCTGCTAACGTTGCCTGATAGGAATTTTTTATACAAATTTTCCACAATGGCCTTCAGGTATAGCACCATTTTAGAAGACCTCTTCACCTCAGGAAGAAGAGATGCAAAGTTCTCGTAGCTTGGGTCTAGCAGGGTGAACAACTAGTATACTATTTTGGCCAAGATGAATGTAACACAACAGTCAGAGGAAAGGCAAGGTACATAAAGTTGGTCATAAATAATAATAATAATAATAATAATAATATGTGCCAAGCTCCATACAGCCAACACTTCCCTGTCTCCATCATGATGACAATTCTCCTCCTCCCTTTCCTCTTTTTCTCATCATTCCCATTCTCAGCCCATCTACATAGGAGAGACAGGACCAAAGTTGTGTGGCTATTAGCCTCTATTGTGCTCCTTTTCCTCTTCCTCAGTGTCCAGCTCCTCATTGGTACCCAATACACGCTGAGCAGATGAGATAATGCTGGGCTGGCTACAATCTCTGTGTTATGACTTCCTACATCTCTGCCTGGTCTGCATGCAAACCATCGTGTTTAGTTGTGATCAGCAACTGTTTAACCTTCGTCAGGCTGCATAATTTTACAACGTTAACAGGCTGCAGAGGTACAATTGTACCATCATATATATTTTTTTGAAATTTGGCCAATATATTCTGGACCAAAACTGCAGAGATGTCACAAAATTTCAGCCCTCTACGGCTTTTCGAAAAAAAAAGTTATTGCAATTTTAAAACGGAATAGTTACAATTGTACCTACTCAGCCGGACGAAGGTTAAGCAGGCACAGATGCAGGATTGTTGCGCTGACTATCGTGTCATCGCCTCTCACTATCTTTGTGGAGTCCTCAAAGTCTTGGAGAACCACACAAATTTCTGACATCCATGTCCACTCTTCAATTGTTATGTGCAAAGGCTGACCAGAATACCGACAGGTGTGTTGGAGCTGGTACTCAATGACTGTCCTCTACTGTTCACAAAGCCATGCCAGCATAGGCAGTGTGGCATTCCATAATGTGGTGACGATGCACACCAGTCAGTGAGCTGGCACTTGCATGCACCGTTGCAGCACTGCCAGAGCGGTGGCACCTGTAGTCAACTTGAAGAAATGGGCACTGACGTGGTGTACCTTGACCAGAAGCTATGTCAAATCTGGGTAGGTTTTTTGAAACTGCTGAACTACCAAGTTGAGCACATGTGCAAGCATGGTACATGTATGAGTTTGCCAAGCTTCCCAGCCGCCACCAGGTTATGCCCATTATCACACATGACCATGCCTGGTTTGAGGTTCAGTGCCAAGGCCACAGATTGGTTTGGTCTATTATCCCTTTAAGTAACTACCACAGTGTGCTGTTTGTCTTATAGATACATTAGCTTCAGCAGAGCTTGCTGCCGCTTTGCTGAGGCAGTGCTGCAGAGCTTTTAGCTTCTGGCTGATGTTAGGGTACCGTCTCACAGTGGCACTTTGGTCGCTACGACGGCACGATCCGTGACGTTCCAGCGATATACTTACAGTCTCGCTGTGTCTGACATGCTACTGCGATCCGGGACCCCGCTGAGAATCGTACGTCGTAGCAGATCGTTTGAAACTTTCTTTTGTCGTCAAGTATCCCGCTGTGGCGGCATGATCGCATCGTGTAACAAAGGTGTGCCCGATTTTGTATACGATGTAATGGGTCCCGTACGACTTCAACATCGCAGATACGTCATGAAATTGTAAGCTCCAGCGCCATGCATTGCGAAGTGTGACCGCAGTCTACGACGCTGGAGCGATAATAGAGCGACTCTGGAGCGTCACAGATCGTGCCGTCGTAGCGACCAAAGTGCCACTGTGAGACGGTACCCTTAGACAATGAGCTCTGAGATAGCACATTGGAGATGGAGGATGAGGAATAGCAGGAGGTGGTGCAGGTGGTGGATGAAACCCTGATCAATGTGCGACCAGCAATCCTTAATGATTAGGAGCACATGTGCATGCCAGGGTATGACTCCACAATGTTCTCACAGTGTGCCATCAGGGAAACATATCATCCCTGGCCACAAGTGCTTGTCCGTGCATTGTTCGTTAAGTGGACAATCCCAGTAAGTGCATTGGTAAGAGCATGGGTGATGTTCCTGGACATGTGCTGGTTCAAGTCATAGATGCCACAATGGGAAAAAAGTGGCGACTGGGGTCCAAGTGAAAAGAGACTGCTGCTGCCATTAGATGGCAGAAATCCTTGCCAACATGCCACAATGGCAACATTTTCATGGCAAGCAGCCTGGAAATGTGTCTATTTAGCCATTTGCTGTGTGTGGTTGGCTGGAAACTTTCTATTTCGTTCCAAGGTCTGAAGTAGGGACAGCTGAATGCTGTGCTGAGAAAAGGATTTGTAAGTGACTGATGATGGTAAGTCAGATTGTGTAAGGATAGGTGCAGGGCAGGAGTTATCTGCACCAATGTTTTGAACAGGGGATTGTGAAGCATCTAGCACAGGGGAAGAGGCAGTGGTGCCACCTGATGGCACCAATCGTGGACCCAGATGTTCAGCTCACCGAGTTGGGTGCTTAGATGACTTGCCTGATCATGCTGGTGATCAGGCCCCTGCTGATCTTGGCATGGCACAGGTTGCAAATGACCATTTTGTTTGTTTCAAAAAACTCTCTTTAAAAAGTCCCCTTTAAAAAGTCCCAGACTTTGACAGGGAAATTCAGGAGTGTAGGTGCTCTGCAGAACAGCTGCCCCTTTCTCCCTCTGGTCACACCACTCCCTCTTCCTGTCTGTTTTGGTGCTGCCGATCCATCCCCCTCAGCAATGCTGGCCTTTTTTCCACGTACCAGCTTCCAAGGTTGTAGAGAAGAGAAAGACGTGCACTCTTGCTATATGGTGGTGCTGACTGGACGTGGAAATATTCTACCAAAATGTAGTCCCAAGCATAAACAGTCGCACTCAAAGTTCCTTCAAAATTTTGCCAAGCAAGTGGTTTTTTTTATTTTCAAAACACCAAAATTAAACAATTCACCACAGTGGTATAAGGTAATGTTTCGACCCGCTGGGTCTTTATCAAACCTTACTCATAATAAAGAAACAAGTAGAGGGCATGTTCCCAAGTGAAGTACTGGAGTCCCGTTAGGGGGTACTTATGTGCTGCATCACCGCAGATGCCTGTTTCTTTACTATGAGTAAGGTTTTATAAAGACCCAGTGGGTTGAAACGTTACCTTATACCACTGTGGTGAATTGTTTAATTTTGGTGTTTTGAAAATAAAAAATACCACTTGCTTGGCAAAATTTTGAAGGAACTCTGAGTGCGACTGTTTGTGCTTGGAGCTTCCATGGTTGTGTCATTGACTTTATCATCCACCACCTCGTCTTCCACCTTCATACAACAACACGACTTAGTGGCAACTGTGTCTCATCATCATCTTCCTCCTTGGCCAAACTTTGCTCTAAGTATTGTGCATCACTAAACAGTATGTTCTCCTGTCCCTCTTGAAGCATGTCGGATGAGAGACCACAATCAAGAAATGTTGTAAAGAACTCCATGTGTCCTAGTGTGGGATCACTAGTCTCCAGGGACTCAACATGGTAGGTGAAAGGAGAATCAGGGTGAGGATTAAGTGATCCGGTCTGTAGGTTGGTGAGACTGGACCGGGTAGTGCTGCCAAGCCAGCTGGAAGCATTATCTGCTATCCAACCAACCACATGTTAGTACTGTTCTGGCCTAAGAAGTTTACCGTGCCACACTGCAAAGTGGGACAAAAACCTATGTGTCGTGGATGGGCGTGTTTCTTGTACTCCATCATCATCACTTCTGCTTCCCCATCCCTTACTGCACGCCTTACAGATTTTATAATTGCTAGGTCTCTTGAAAACAAGTTTATTTTTAATAAAAGAAAAACATTTGTCACCTGCCACAGTCAAATAATTTTTTGGGAGGTTAAAACCATCAGAACGTAACAGAAAGAAGGCAAAAGTGTATGGATGACAATTAAATTCAATCCAGAAGAATGTTTTCATGCTTTTTTGGAGTGTTACAGTGGGGAAAATAAGTATTTGATCCCTTGCTGATTTTGTAAGTTTGCCCATTGACAAAGACATGAACAGTCTATAATTTTAAGGATAGGTTAATTTTAACATTGAGAGATAGAATATCAAAAATAAAATCCAGAAAATCACATTGTATAAATTTATTAGCATTTTGCAGTGAGTAATAATATTTGATCCCTCTGGCAAACAAGACTTAATACTTGGTGGCAAAACCCTTGTTGGCAAGCACAGCAGTCAGACCTATATTTTGTAGTTGATGATGAGGTTTGCGCACATATCAGGAGGAATTTTGGGCTACTCCTCTTTGCAGATCATCTCTAAATCATTAAGATTTTGAGGCTCTTGCTTGTACTGATGGGGCTATTGACTGTAATGGTGCCGACAGAGTGAACGTATGCTCTGTCATCCATCATTTTTGAGCGTGTACGCCTACTGAAAGAGGACACTCATGTAGTATACTGCGTCTGGGTGTCCTTTTCCAGTAGTACACGCCCGAACATGATGCACGACAGAGCACAAGTTTACTCTGTCGGCACCATTATAGTTTATGGCCTCGCCGGTGAATACGCCTGAATACCAGTGAATGGGTGCCAAAACACAGTGGGATAGCATCCTTAGTTTTGTTATGAATAGTTTTGTTAGGGACTGCAATTAAGACATAAAAACAATGGCATAATAAAAATAGCGGTAGACCATGTGGCCGCTATTGGATCGTGCCTACTGAACTGTGCCTTAGTCCGCAAACAGATCAAATCGGAGAAGTGCATTGCAAGAACGGTGCTAGATGATTAGTATTTTATTTACCATTATACTGTGAGAAGAGCTAATGGGACATCATACTTTATAAGAAGGGGTGTTGTATGGTTATCAAACTGGGTGCCGGAGATGTAGCAGTATGATATTTTGTGTGTGATGCTGTGGGGACATCATACTTTCTCTAACAGTCTGTGGGGTCCATAATGCTGTGTGTGTGGAACTGTGGGGGCTATTAGATTGTAGTGTGGCTATGAGAGCCATCACATTGTGTGGTGGTCATTTAGAGGTATCTCACTATACGTGGATGAGTGTGGAGGCCATCATACTATGCAGGGGACTGTGGGGACATGAAACTGTGTGGGGGCTACTATGTGGGTGTGCGTGAGGGGCATCATACTGTTGGGGGTATACTACTGTGTGAAAAGCTGTGTGGACAATAATACAGTGTGTGGGATTGGAGGAAATTGAACTGTGGGGGTCATCATACTATGGATCTCGATATGTAAGAAGGAATCAAATGGAATAATTCTGTACGAAGGGACTGTGAGAGACATTTTACTGAGTAGAAGGCTATGAGGATATCATACTATTGGGAGACTATGGTCATCGTACTTTGGGGGAATCATACTTTGTGGGGACTGTGAGGGCATCAGACTGTGGGGTCATAATACTGTAGGGAAGTCATGCGGGCATTATACTGTAGGTGGGTCACTGTGGGGGAGGTCATAATACTGTAAGGGAGGCCTCATACTGTGTGTGGGAGAACTGCAGGCCAATCATACTGTCTGAGGGGCACTGTAGCTGCATTGTACTGTGTTGAGGGGCACTGTGGGGATATTAACCCGTATCGGGGGCACTATGGCAGCATCAGAATGTATTGGAAACACCTTAAGGCATCATACTATGTGGGAGGGTGGCATGGGGACATCATGTTTTTGGAACCACTGTGGGGTTATCACAATTTGCATGTGGGTGGTACCGTGAGAGCAAATGTGTAGAAATGTACTTTTTGGGTATTGTACTGTGTAGGCAGCCTCATACTCTATGCGGGTCATAAAAAGGGAATTATAGTGAGGGAAAAACATTAAGGGGTCTCAGTAGAGACAATATTTCTGTTTACTTTTCGCAATGCATGCCCTCTCTTCCTGTCTTTAAAAGATGGCTGGTGTTCCCTTTTGTGACTGCTTCTTTCTCCACCATATGTTTTTTTTACTGGGAGAAACCCAATTTGGACTTTTCCCAAGGGGCCCTCTACCCTAGGGTTTATTTTTTTTTTATTAATGTACACGAGGAGTTCCTGAAACAACAGGAAGTAGGCATCAACAAAAGCCCTAGTGGCCGGTGTCAAAATTGAAGGATTTCTCAATTTCAATTTCAATTCAGATTGTCATATGGATTAAAAAAAAAGTCAAATATTTTTTTCACAAAATATAAATCGAACAATTGGTCATTTTTTTGAAGACACTTTCTCTTTACGTAGAGAATAAAAAAATGCATATTTCCGGGATGTCCATATGCCGATGTATGACACATTGGAAATCTAAGGTATTTTATAAGACGCCTATTTGTATTTTCATTTCAAGTGTTTTAAGTCAAGTCTGCACGGATAAGACGCATTGGTTATAATGACACTATTATATAGAGAGATTCACATGAAGGGAAAACCCAGGAAAGAATTACATGTACTCCCGGTGACTCCTAACCCCGCAGCCTATGATGTTCTGATTGATTTGTTTGTGACAGTCCGCAGGAAGCGGTCATTGATTTTCCAATATTTTCCCTTAAAATTATTTACAGTTGTAACCATGAGTAGGGGATCTTTAAAAGCTGACAGGCCGTGACAGCGCTGGCATAATATTCACTGCTCACTGACAAGACAAATTACCTGTAATGAGAGCAGTTGCTGAAGGGTAGACTTTTATTTTAAAATATGTCAATAACCCTTCTGACTAAACGAATATCGATTCAGCATAATGAAGCTGGATGGATGTGGGGAAGAGCAGAACGGCCTAAGAGGCACTGCTGCCGCTTGGAGAATACTCCTTGCCGGTTCTGTGTAGATGATAAATATCTTGGACTGAAGATATATTTTTATGGCATGTGAGTTTATTAACTAATGAAGTGACCAGATCTTCAATGACTTAAATTATGTGGACATCTCCATTGTAAGCCTATGATACTGGAAGCGAAGATGCAATTTATCGATCAAAAGTCTATTAACCTTTTTCAGAACATAGCCAAGTTTGGGGCTTTCAAAGTTAAAGGAGTTGTTGGCTACATTGAAAAGCTTTTGAAATGGGTCCATGATGGTTAAAAAAAAGAAACCTATTCTACACTAGTGGATCATCGTCAGTATCCCGTTCTGCTTGCAAGTGTTTCTCCCATCATGGACAGAATGTCAGGGCTTCAGCTGATTGATGAACATTTGTTGTTTCGAGCTGTCATGCGATGCCCAAGAGGGGCCCATGAGTCTGCTAAGGGATATTGACA
Source organism: Ranitomeya imitator (assembly GCF_032444005.1). Lineage (NCBI taxonomy): Eukaryota > Metazoa > Chordata > Amphibia > Anura > Dendrobatidae > Ranitomeya > Ranitomeya imitator. Next base: position 117,155,158 of record NC_091290.1, on the reverse strand, counting down.
GGACAATTGAACAACGAAGACGGTCCGGTAGGTGAATGTTGTTTTTCTTTAAACAAAATGGATGATATGAAATAATTTGTAAAATGCAAATAATAAAATACATGAAAACAGAACAAATTATAGCAGTTTACAAAGTGCAGAGAAAATTAATGGTGCTATATAAGTGAGTAAAATAAATAAATTAATTGTAATAAATGTATGATAAAAATAAGTAGACTTTACAATTTTGGTACCTCTCCTGTTACAACGCTAATATTCATAAGAAAAAAAAGCTTAAAAAACAGCTCCCATTCTAAGTGCTAAAAGAAAAAATAAAGAAGAAACCATTGGCGGGACTCAAACTCCAAATTCTAATAGTTAAGAGACTGTCCAGGATATTTACATTGATAGCCTATCCTTAGGACAGGTCATCAATTGCAATCAATTTCTGATTGTGGGGGGTGCGACATCCAGCACCCCAGCTGATCAGTTGTTCCTGGTGCTGGCAGTGGCTGGATGTACTCAGCTGCAGAAATACAAAACACAGCTCAGCCAACCATTGTAGTCATCCCCAGGTACTGCACGTGGCTCCCATACTGATTTGAATAGGGGTCTGATTTGCAGTACCTGGTTGCAAGCACTGTACAGTTGGCAGAGGTGTGCTGTGCAGCTCTTCAACTGAACCCTACTATTCCGCATGAGGTTGTGGAACCACTGTAACAAGGTCCTTGGAGAGCCTGGAGGGGCATAACTAAGCAAACACCTGGTTCCTCACTAGAACCTCTGAAGGTGTTGTTAGACTTGAGCTCAGGTGGATGCCATGTGCTACTCCATGATAGACCCCGAAAGTCATGGTAGCTGACCCACACTAGGTAGATGAGGCAATATCCACTAACACAGTCCTATAATCCAGACATAAGGATGTACGTGTGAACAATGATTGTTACCTGACAATAAAGCTGCCACTGGAATATACTCAGGCATCCCCTCACCCCGACGCGCGTATCGCCACTAACTTCTTCCGGGGGTGTCCGAGTGGCTATTTGGGCTTTGGGGTTTGTCTCTATGGTAGGAAGTCACTTTACTATTATGAATTTTCGTAGACTTTTGGTATTATCCCTCCATAAAAAGTCCCCCCACATACCCTTTTCAGCATCCCCCATGGTATTTTCTGTGGTTTTATTATTCATTACTTAATAAAAACTAACTCTTTTTACATTATCCTCGGATCTCTTCTTATTCCCCATATTTATTTACATATGGGATTGTTGTTATATTTGTTTTTATACCTTGAAAAAGCCATCAGTTTGGTGTCAAAATGTAAGGAGGTGAGTAAAAATCTTAATTTTTACCATCAATGATTCTTTAATACCACAAGCAAGTATATTTATAACACCACTGAAGATTTTTAGTTTTTTACCTTGGAAAAGGAGCCAGTACGTCACCGAATCGCGTTGGAGTGAATAAAAACCTTAATTTATACTATCAATGATTCTTCATTCCCGCAAGCACAGCCAGATATCGATATCTTTCCGCTGAAGATTTTTACCTTGAAAAAGGAGCCAATACAGCACCAAAACGCGTTGGTGTGAATAAAACCCTAAATTTTATACGACCAAGGATTCTTCACTCCCACATTCGCAGCCCAGGTACCGTGATATCACCACTAAAGATTTTTACCTTGAAAATCTTGCCAGTTTGGCACCGAAACCTTAATTTTATGCCATCGAGGATTCCTCATTCCTGGATATAATAATATTACCACTAAAGTAAATTAACCAAAGTGTTGCACAATTTTTTATACATTTGGTATATTTTTCTACGTAACACTTTTGCCTAGAGCAGTTTTTCCATTTTTTTAATAAAATATATTTTATTAAATCCTAAATCTGGCTTAGACTTTATATACATTGATAACAATGCCCAAATTACATCCACCTCGTGTAAGTGTCGAGAGCAGAGTAAAATTGGGACAAAAATTCTACCCTTGCGTAGAGTTTCGGAACAGTAACATATTGTCTCTTATAGATTGCAGCTGTAGTAATATATTAAATAATATGATCACACAATCTGCCGGCGTGACTTTTGTAAATTAGGGAATGGTATCAATTGTTAATCTGCACTAAATAGTCCTGTGGAACTGACTCTGAGATTGGTAGATCCATCTCAAATTCAATCTCTCTGTGTTCCTAAAGAGAAGTCCGCAAATCATCCTTCTGACTGAAGAGCACATAAAATAAACTGACTTTCTCTGGCTGAAGCCACTACTTACTTATCATGGAAATATGGATTAGATTTTCCAATCACACTTTAGCCCTGTAGGCTTTTGTTTCTGACACTAACGCAAAGTTATGACATTATCATTGATTCCCGTATTATTTTTTATTGCCCTGTAATAGCGAGTGACTGTCGAGATTCTTTTTAAAATTCTATTGCCTTTAACAATTTATTATAGAAGAGTCTGAGCCTATGCAGTATATTTTTTTTTGTTTTGTAAGATGTCCCAAGAGACCAATTAAATACGTGCACATGAATACAACATTCGAAATAGAAAAACATCATTAAGAATCAAGCAAACACAAAAACTATTGTGCTCGTAATTGTCTGTGTCTTTGCTGAGTTACATATTTTGGTTGTCTCCTGTGATAAACCCAATGATTATGAGATTTGCCTTTGTCATTGGTTACACGTCTGTACCTGAGCAAGTAAATCTGGATTGTTGGCTAAGGCTACTTTCACATATCAGTCTTTGCCGTCAGGCTCAATCTGGCAGCTTGACTGAGCGATGGATCCGGCATAAATTGTGAAAAACTGATGCGACGAATCTGTTTTTCCACCGTATCCATCTAGCTGGTCCGGAGAGAGAGAGAGGCCAGAATGGGAATCACTGAACATACTCAGTTTAAAAAAATGGAATCCATTGCCGGATTCAGTCATTTTACGGATCCGACTCCATAGGCTTCCATTGTAGCTAACGCCGGCCGCCGCCGGATCCGTCTCTGTCCGTTTTCTCGACGGACACAAAAAACGGTACTATGTCCAATTTCTCTGGCTGCCGGAAAACACATTTTCGACAGATCCGGCAAAAATGGATGAAACATGAGGCCATCCGTCGCAATCCGTAGCTAATACAAGTCTATGAGAAAAAAACAGATCCGGTGGCAACTTTTGCTGGATCCGATTTTTTCAAAATTTACCGGATTGTGACTGACTGCAAAAAACTGATGTGTGAAAGCAGTCCCTTTCTGGAATCGGGGTTGGCGATTGTGGCAAAAATTCTATTTAGCATGATAAAGAGCATGTCATGATTAAGGGAGCTTAGTCTCCAGAAACGCGTTGAGATTCTTACCCATATGGTTGTGCTGAAGTCTGTATCCTCCATGTTTAAAGTTTGTAAATAAAGAAAACTCTTTTTTACGGACTCTGTGAAGCTGGACATTCCTTCCTTTTTTATGATAAAGATCAACCGTATTCGAAACGCGTCACTTGCTCCTGTTCCTGTCCATCATTTTTTGTACTTATTTTTTGATGGAATAAAGATTACTCTGAAAATTTTATCAGAAACTGGAACATTTCTTCTTTTTCCTGCAAAAATTCTATTTGTTTTTGACCCATTTTCTGGTTCACCTTAAAGTGGTTGTCCAGCCTAAAGGCCCCTTCACATTAAGCGACGCTGCAGCGATACCGACAACGATCCGGATCGCTGCAGCGTCGCTGTTTGGTCGCTGGAGAGCTGTCACACAGACAGCTCTCCAGCGACCAACGATGCCGGTAACCAGGGTAAACATCGGGTAACTAAGCGCAGGGCCGCGCTTAGTAACCCGATGTTTACCCTAGATACCATGCTAAAAGTAAAAAAAAAACAAACACTAGATACTTACCTACAGCCGTCTGTCCTCCAGCGCTGCGCTCTGCTTCTCTGCTCTCCTCCTGTACTGGCTGTGAGCCGGAAAGCAGAGCGGTGACGTCACCGCTCTGCTTTCCGGCTCACAGCCAGTACAGGAGGAGTGCAGAGCACAGCGCTGGAGGACAGACAGCGGTAGGTAAGTATCTAGTGTTTGTTTTTTTTTACTTTTAGCATGGTAACCAGGGTAAACATCGGGTTACTAAGCGCGGCCCTGCGCTTTGTTACCCGATGTTTACCCTGGTTACCAGTGAAGACATCGCTGGATCGGTGTCACACACGCCGATCCAGCGATGTCTCCAGGGAGTCCAGCGACGAAATAAAGTTCTGGACTTTGTTCAGCGACCAACGATCTCCCAGCAGGGGCCTGATCGTTGGTCGCTGTCACACAGAACGATTTCATTAACGATATCGTTGCTACGTCACAAATAGCAACGATATCGTTAACAATATCGTTATGTGTGAAGGTACCTTTAGACTACAAGTCTGCAGTTATTCTATGCGACTGCAGACTTGTGAATTCTCACATTGCATGCCCTGTGCATTGTGAGGATTCTCTCGTGCTGGCACCAGGAGCAGGCAGTCTTGTGAGTGCTAGTATGCAAGTATGCAATTTGCATACTTCCGGTCATATTCCGACTAGACTGTGCACTTGCATTGAGTGAGGCTGCACATGTCTAGTTGCCATGTGACTGCATGTAGTCAAATCACATGCTTGCGGTTATGTGTTCGCTGCTCCCAGCACAGGCACCGGAGAATCCTCACAGCACTTGTGAGGGTTCACAAGTCTGCAGTCACGTACAATGACTGCAAACTTGTACCCTAAGGCAGGACAACTTCTTTAATAAACTTAAAGGGGTTATCTAGTGAAAACAAGCAATCACCTATTAAGAGAGTAGATATTAGCTTGCTGATACATAGGTGCCGACCACTGCTATCGGTACCATATACAGATTGTTAAACTTTTATCTCCATTACAAAATGGGGGTCATATACCTGACTTCTGCTGCATTGGGGCTCTATGGGGCAGCCCGAAGAAACCAAGCACAGCGATTGAAAGCCTCGTTGGGAATGAAAGGAGCATAAGTGGAGAATGTGCACTGAAGCTTCATTAGTCAGTTAAACCCGGAATGGACCAGCTGAATTTAATGTTATTGTAGGCCTCTCAATTCTCCCACGATGATATTTCCCACAATGTTATCTATCTTGACAAAGTTTGGTCATGTATAACTTATAGAGGACTTATCACCTTCTAGATAACTTTATACAGTAAAAGAAGACTAAAACATACAACTTTCTTCATACGGTGAGGAAAAAGTATTTGGTCATCCACCAATTGTGCAAGTTCTCTCACTTAAAAACATGAGAGAGGCCTGTAATTGAAATCAGAGGTAGACCCCAACTATGAGAGACAAAATGAGAAAGCAAATCCATAAAATCACCTTGTCTGATTTGCAAGATTTATTTTGCAAATCATGGTGGAAAATAAGTATTTGGCCATTAACAAAAAATCATCTCAATATTTTGTTGTATATCCTTTGTTGGCAATGACAGAGGTCAAACGTTTTCTGTAAGTCTTCACAAGGTTGGCACACACTGTTGTTGGTATGTTGGCCCATTCCTCCATGCAGATCTCCTCTAGAGCAGTGATGTTTTGAGCCTGTCGCTGGGCAACACGGACTTTCAACTCCCTCCAAAGGTTTTCTATGGGGTTGAGATCTGGAGACTGACTGGAGACATATTATCTGATGTCCTGTGGTCTTCCCTCTTCACACACAACACACTATAACATGTCATTCTGCCAACTGTCAGACCTTACGTTTATGGTGATCCGGGTGTATGTGTCCAAATTTGCGCTACTGATAAATATGGATGGCAGACAAAATTCTTCAAAGCTTTATTTCAAAACAGGTTAATAGTCAACGCGTTTCGAGGTCATGCAGGACCACTTCCTCAGGACAAATACTGGTAAGGTAAGGTTTTATCCTGAGGAAGAAGTCCTGCATGAAATCAAAATGTGTTGGGCACATACACTCGATGTCATCATTATCCTCGGTCTTTGGACCGGTGTCCTGCAGCAGCTGATCCATGCTTTTTACATGTTGCTTAGTTAAGTGTACCTCTCCCTTTGTTTTTAACCAGTTAATGTCCTATTTGCGTTTTGTTTTGCTCTCCAGATTTTCTATTTCTAGACCTTAGGTCTATGTCCTGCTCAACACTGGGCTCTAACTAACTCACTTTCAGAAAGTTATCTTCTGTCTTCCCACATAGCCCCTCCTATTCTGTTCTAGTCCCAAATATTAATTATTCCCTACTAAGTGCATGCAAATTACTAAATAGACAAAATCACATTTAAAACAGTAAAATGCATTATATCACAACACGTATCTCTTCAAAGGTGTGTGGGCAGCATCTTCACTTCCTTACATTTACATTTTCAGCTTATTCTGATAAGAACATTAAATAAATAGTGCTTACCCATGTAGGAGAGAAGAGAGATGATGAGCCGTGTATGCTGTAGCCCCGACGCGCGTTTTAGGCGGTGGACTTCCTTGGGGGGCTGTGTCCTCTTTTAATGCTCATTTTGTATTGTATAATGGGTCATTTATATCCTGATTATTTCTGTGAGTGAGTTGTGCAATAAAGATACTTTACATTTCACTGATACTAATTTGTCTCACCTCACTTTACTTCTTGAGGGCTACTGCTCCTTTGCTTTTTGTAGGATGACATTATGTGTAGGGAGTTGCTCTAATTCATGAATTATAGGTCCCAGCTTGGGAACTGTGTATGTATATGTGTTTCTGAAATGTAATTTTTCTTAATTAAATAATATTATACTGTATATTGCAGTAACGTAAAATAAAGTAGCTCGAAACACATGACATGAGAACATCTCTGTAGTCTGAAAGAAGCTATTCCTAGAAGTGCATAATTAAGATGTATTATTCAGTTTCCGATTATGGAATTATTCTCCTTTTTGATGCAAAGTATATTTAAATCCTTTGCGTTCACTAAAGGAAACAGTTTAAAATATCTTAACCTAAGAAAGTCTAATGCATCAAAGTTCAGGTTGATTTAAAAGCAGGAATTAACTAGGATTCCTTGCTGAGTTTTAAAACAAATTCCAAGATGATTGACCGATAATTATTTATGCAATAATTATACTTTTGGTAGTAAAGGTTTAAATGAGCATGACATTGTGAAACTAGAGGCATACGGGTCTAATTTATACCAAGGAAATTAATGAAATGTATATGTTTAAAATCCCATAAGTATAAATAACATCATAAAAGCCAATTTTAGTCTTTTCCACGTTGTTTCCAAACACATTTAGGGTAAGAAAATAAGTAAAAATCGCCGAATTCTTAAAAAAAATAATATATAGTTCTTAAAGAGGTTGTCTAGGCTTAAAAGACTGAAGTCACTTTATTTGACTGCCAAATTAGGACAGTGTGCAATACACACACCGTCACAATTCCACTTCATTTGCAACCCATGTGGGCGGTCTCCCTACATTCCAACAGGAGGCAGGTTGGTTATATGCATATATGAGAAGCAAAAGGGTTAAGACAGCCTGGTATGATGCAGTAAAGTCTTCCAGGAAGAGTTACGATTAGTGAAGGAATCACCCCCCAAAAAAAAATGTAAATAAAATGTATTAAAATCACACCGCATTTTGGTGATATCCAGCCATCCTCAGGTATTACAACCCAAAACATCCAAATGACCCTGATCAAAAGTTCACATACCCCATTTCTTAATACCCCTCTAACATCAATGACAGCTTGAAGTCTTTTGTGGTAGTTGGGGATAAGGATCTTTATTTTCTAAGATGGTAAAGCTACCCACTCTTCTTGGCAAAAAGCCAAAGATAGGTTGACTTGGCCTTGTGTTTTGGATTGTTGTCATGTTTGAACATCTAAGTGCGTCCCATGCGCAGTTTCCATGCTGATGAGTGCAAATTTGCCTCCAGTATTTGCTGATAACGTGCTGAAATTCATCTTTCCTTTAACTTTCACCAAGTTTCCTGTGCCTGTGTAGCTCACACATGCCCCAAAATATCAGCGACCCACCTCTGTGCGCTACAGTAGGAACGGTGTTCCTTTCATCATAGGCCTTGTTGACCTCTCTCCAAATGTAACATTTATGGTTGTGGCCAAAAAGTTAAATTTTGGTCTCATCACTCCAAATTACCTTGTCCAAGAAGTTTTAAGGGTTGTCTCTTTACTGTTTTGCGCATTGTAGGTGAGATACTTTGTGGTATTTGCTCATTAATGGATTTCTTCTAGCGACGACTATGCAGCCAATTATTCTTCAAGTGCCTCCTTATTGTGCATCTTGAGACAGCCACACCGCTAGTTTTCAGGGAGTCCTGTATTTTAGCTGATGTTATTTGTGGGTTTTTCTTTGCATTCTGATCAATTTTCCTGGCAGTTGTTGATGACATATTTTTTGGCCAACCTGCCTGTGGTTTTGTTTTTACAGAGCCTCTGATTTTCCATTTGTTAATCACAGTTTGAACACTGCTGACTGGCATTATCAATTCAGTACAACTACCTTTTCCCATAGATCCTTTGACAATTCTTTTGCTTTCCCCATGACTCACAATCCAGAAATGTCAGTGGCTAGATGAAAGATGCAAGAGTCTGTCTGGATCCCAGAAACTCACTCAGAGTTTATGCACACACATTGATTACAAGCAAACAAGTCGCAGGTGAGGATGTTGCCTTTAGCAGCCATTCAAACCCATTTGTGTCAACTTCTGTGCATGTTATCAGGCCAAAATCACCAGGGTATGTGAAGTTATGATCAGGGTCATTTGGATGTTTTGGGTTGTATTTGTGATTTTAAAAGAGAACACAATAGTTTGACAATAAATGGCTTCACCCAGCCACTAACCATGAGTGGAGAAAAAGTTTTGGTGTTATCATTCATATTCTCTGAAAAAAGGCCAAGAAAGCAAAAATACTGCCAAGGTATATAAACATTTGACCACAGCTGTAAATGGTAAAACAATATGTATGGATTTGGTAAGGTAAATGATTGTTATCCAAAATAAGAGAAGCATACATTACAGGAATTAGCCACCTTAGAGGGGGTTCTGTTGTGAATTCCGTTCTTGGGCTCCCTCCGGTGGTTGTAAATGGCACTTTTGTGAATTCTGCCCTTGGGCTCCCTCTGGTGGTTTTGAGTGGAACTGCCGCTCCTTGGGTTTAGCTTTAGCAGCTGCTTTCACTAATCATCTCTCCTGGCTCTGCTATTTAACCTGGCTCTAGTCTTCAGCCTATGCCACTTGTCAATGTTTTCAGGCTGGATTCACATCTCTGCTTGGATTCTCCTGGTTTCCTGACCAGTTCTGCAAAGATAAGTTCTGGCTTTGCTCATTTCAGTCCACATGTTGTGGACTTATTGTTCTGTGCATTCTATTTTTGTCCAGCTTGTCATTATGGATTTTTTTCTGTTAGCTGGAAGCTCTGGAAAGCAGATTTACCCTCCACACCTTTAGTCAGGTGTGGAGATTTTGTAAACTCTGTGTGGATTGTTTTGTAGTTTTTATACTGACCGCACAGTATCCTTTCCTGTCCTATCTATCAAGCTAGACTGGCCTCCTATGCTAAAATCTGATTTAATCTCTGCGTATGCTATTTTCCCCTCCTCTCACCGTCAATATTTGTGGGGGGCTATCTTTCCTTTGGGGATTTTCTCTGAGGCAAGATAGGTTTCCTGTTTCCATCTTTAGGGGAAGTTAGATCTTAGGCTGTGCCGAGGGGTCTAGGGAGCGTCAGGTACCCCCCACGGCTATTTCTAGTTGCGCTGCTAGGTTCAGGGTCTGCGGTCAGTACAGATACCACCTCCTTCAGAGCTTGTCTCATGTTGTTCCTAAACCACCAGATCATAACAGGGTTCTCTACTTTTACAATAGCTACTTGTTAAATTTACTTTGAGAATAAGCAGATCACCAACGTTTCCCCCTGCTAAGACCTTCATTAATTGCTGCAATCTTTTGGGAAACCAGGCAGTAAGTGTTTAGTTTCTCTACAGCGCCACCACAGTAGAAACAAAGAATTACTCACTGCCTGATTAAAATCATTAGAATGTCTGTGTAAAGCAAGATAGGACAGGTCCTCTAGAGCGAGAGATGCTTCTTGTCAAGATATGAGGATCGTGAATAAAAACACAGACAATGGAGATTCCAACGCACCAGTCTTGCAGTGTAGTATTCATACACAGGTACATGAGATTGTCAGAAAATGTCGATGAAAGGATATCACATGGGCTACAATCATCAAGTTTATTTCAGTAACATAGGTAAAGACAGGTCAACGTAGTCAGAAAAACCAAAGCGTTTCGAAGAGAGGGTCTTAATCATTGTTGAGAACAAAGACCAAAGAAAAAATGCTGGCACTACCACTACACCCAGTTGCACGGAGAAAATAGATCAAATAAAAAATATCCAGATTATAATAGCCATGTTTTGTGGTGCTCAGCTTGATACTTTTAAAAGATCATAAAAATTCTGGCAACTTCAGTAAAATGCACTCACAGGATTGCAGACAGAGACATGAAGTGAAATGCAGTTTCGCATGAGTCCACGCTTCTTCCGGCTTATATGTTTGCTTACTGAAATTTGTTGGTGGTGAGTCCTGCTTCTCTTGCTCTTCTCTGAATTCTTAGTTGAGACCCACTGGTCGAAAAGCATTGTTTTTGCTGACTAAGCTCTTCTGTCTATTTATGTTCCTGAAATAAACTCTTAAAGATTTTAGTCCACTTACGGATTACCGAATATCCTTTGATCGTTAGTAAACCCGTCACAGCTCAGAAATAAACGGGTATATAAAATGGGTTTCTACTTTCCAAATCTGGTAACCCCCTTTAACAAACATCTTTTCTTAGTAGTCCAAGTACTGGTACATGGATTGACACATGATGTAAAGGTCTTTAGATCAATTTGGTTGAAGAAGACAACATGACTGTGAATAGGCGACTTAATTTGAAGCTAGACGAAAAATGAAAGATTCTGGCACAACCATCCAGGGATAAAATGGATTCCAAGAATCCGTTTTATCCCTGGATGGTTGTGCCGGAATCTTTCCCCATTTTTCGTCTACCTTCTTGTGATCACCAGTGGAAACAGCACCCTCAGAAGGAACTCCGGGCCAAATTTCCAGTGACACATTCTCAGTGTTAAGCTCCTTCGTCCCTCTCCCTGCATCTCACTTAATTTGAAGCTACTTCTTCTTGCAAAAGCTCTTCCACATTTGCATTCCTCCCCTCGCGTTTATCTAATTACCTAAAAATCTGATCATTTCGTTGCTTGAAGAATTATGAGAGCAGCAGTGGCACTGGAGCTACGAGCACAAACCATCACGTACAGATTGTGCTTTACCGGATGAACACAACACTTCATTTCACAAACGTTCTACTCCACGCAAATTAGCCAAGGTCCTGGAGGGCAGACTGACAAAGGGGTTACTGGTATCCTATGTATCTAATTAATTGAAAAATGCTCAAATAGCTTTTACAGTTGTTATTAAGAAGCAGAACCCATGTTGCCAGTGCTCAACCATAATTAGAGCCCCCGGGAATTAAATATTTAGCATTAGTAATGTAACCGCTCGTAGGACACCAAATTCTATTTTCGTAATGAAAGCGCTGCAGTGTAAGTGCAAGTGGTTGAACCGACAGCTGTGACAAGCAGACAGGCCTGGGGTATATCAATAAGACACCCCATTGGACAGATAGTCTTACCACATTACTCGTTTGTAAAAAGATCTGCAAGCCTAATTCCCACTGGGCACACATTACCTCAACTATTTAGTTTTCTAATGCAAACAGGATGATCGGCTTGGTAAGATAGAGGCCGTAAGTGCCGGGAGATGTATGGAGGTTGTTATTTTCCCTAAATTGTCCTCTGGAAGTTCATGGCATTGTCAAACGAGTAGGAGAAAATCAACACGCGCAAAAAAAAGTGAATGTTACTAAAGGTTGGAGATGTTTGTTTTAAAGTTTAATTACTTTTTAAGTGCGACTGCTTCTGTGATACAACATGTAAAGTCGGATATTGCATCTAACGAGCCGGTGTTTAGTATGGCAAGAGACATTGGGGAATTCCTGTGCTAAATTAACTGTGAATAGAATGGAATACTTAGCGTGGACTCTTCTAAGAAACAGCAACATGGCTCGTTCTCATGGATGTTTTCATTCTAAACAAGACATGTGGAGGTATTAACAGCCGCCTGTTACAACCGCTCAGCTTGTCAAAAGGTATTAGGTTACCCTCTAATAAGAAGTAATAAAGGGGATTTGACTATGTTTGCCTTCTTGCAAGGGGGAAAGCCAGATTTAGAAAGCAGTTAGGTGCAAGTGGTTTCACTTAGGAACAAATTAAAGTTTCGGTCACAGTGTGACAAAATGGTTTAACGTCGAACTTGTCGCGTAGATTAAAGCCATTTTCTTTAATTAAATAAAACTGGTCCCTATAATTTTTCCTTTTTTTTGTTATAAACTTTCCATTGTTGAGTCATCCATTATGTGGTGCAAAAAATGTGCCACTTTCTGGTTTGGATGCTATTAACAACAGCGATAAATGTGGGGTTTGTGACACAAAATAAAACGGCGGGGTCACACTCGGAATAGATGTTTGTATTCCGAGGGGCCATTAGCATCTTGGTTAAATTACTTTTTTTCTTCTAAACACCTAATAAAAACAGTGTCAAGTTGATATGGATCCTAGGTACTTAACATTAAAGACTGGGTTGATTAATCTTCTGGCCTTTTTACCTTGTGCCCTGTTACACCATAATAGTGACATCGCTGCGTATCTAGCCGAATATCTAACCTTGTGAACTTTTTTTTTTATTATTATCTAAAGCATGTTTAGGCAGATTCTGTTTTCTTGGAGCCACTCAGTGGAAACAGATGTGATCAAGTTGATTTTAGAGTGAATTGTGATGATCAAAAGCTTTGCTTTGGAGAAATAATGTTCCCTCTTAGCTCATTTGAAACCAGAGGTGAAACAAAAAGGTATGACAGAGATGGTCAAGGAAAGGTGGGTATTATACATATACATTTAATTAGAGTTAGACCTCTTGCATATGGCTGTCTCATGGCTCTGTTTTTGCATGGAGCCATAATAGAGTACCCCTGGAAAAGCAGGAGGCCTTAATTCTACCCATAAAAGATTGTGATTTCATATGGAAATATAGAGGTTTTTTGCATAAAAAACACCATATAGAAAACATGGCTGTATAGGATCTTGAACATATAGAGCTATTTCTCCCGAAAACTAATAGTGCCATATACAGTATATGGCACCCAACAGTGTTCTGTATGGTGGCACATATAATCACTTTAGTTCCAAAATACTGAGCTATACTTGACTCCGAGGGACATAAAGTAATCCAAAGATATCCATACACCTCCGGGTAAAGGAGGAGACCGTGGCAAGTCTCCTGGGTGGGTCAGAAATCTTTCATTGAAGGAGATGAGCATAACTCCTGAACTCCAAATTCATTTCATGGTATCCCACTGGTATAGAATCTACACTACACAATTAGAGTTGAGCGAGCACTAAAATGCTCAGATGCTCGTTACTCTAACTGAGCAATTCCAAATACTGGAATGCTTGTTTTGAGTAACGAATATAATGGGAGTCAACGGAGAATCCGAGCATTTTTCTGGCAGACGCTACAAGGATGTCTGGGGGGAAGTGAAAATGTTGAAACGGATGGAAAACGTGCTGAATGGAAGGTGAAGAGCATGCGGAAGATACCTGGAAGCATCTCTAACTCCCAGATCGAGGGTCTCAGATACACCTTGTACTAGACACAAAGACATAAAGGACATTTAAATAGTGTACATTTCAATTAAATGGTGTACATTTCTTTTAGCAGTGAAGGGGTTAATCTGCTCTGGAGGTTGGCTGCATGGCGGGAGGTTTTTGGTGGTTCTTGTTGGAGAAGGCATTTGGTGGATTTGTCAGTGACTGTTGCTAGGTTTTGAGTGTGTGATTATTCCCTTTCCTCTCCATCTTTGGTTTAACCTCATCCTCCACTCCTCTGTGTTTACCTATGTTGTTTATGTGTATATATTTTTATGCTTGTAATTTTCCTTTATCCCTGTTCGTATTACCTTGTTAGTCTCATTGGTGTATTACAGTACACTACTACACTACTACTCACCTCTTGCCTAGGTGGGGGGAAGGGTACAGACTGAGGGCTGATTCTGGAGGTAAGGCAAGGTATGTGGCCCCAGCATTTTCACCACCAAAAGTAATCCAGGAAACAGGGTGAGCCAGGGTGCCCCTAGCGTTAGGGACAGGGAAGAAGCTCTTTGTCCAAGGACACCTGACAACAGAATCGTGACATCATCTTTAAAAACATTTCCCTTCTTGTCAAAAATACACGATCATCAGGGCATGGATGCTGGGAGAATATCATGAAATTGGCCCAGGCCTTTGACCGTGTACCCCTGCCTCTGCTGTACCTGGTGTGTGTCTCACTCACCTCTTCTACTTGGCTAGGGAAGGAAGCTCGCCCCCTGCCACTAGAGTTGTCTGATGGGAATATTTTCAACATATATTCTACAAAGGTCTTCTGGTAACAGGACCATTTTAGAATACGTCTCCACCTCAAGAAGGAGAGATGCAAGGTTCTCCTTGTAGCGTAAGTCTAGCAGGGTCAACAACCAGTACTCTTTTTTGGCCAAGATAAATGTAACACAAGGGTCACCGGAAAGGCAGCGGTTCATAAAGTTTACCATATGAGCCAAGCTCCCTATTGCCAACACTTCCCTGTCTTCACCACGATGACTACTTTCCATCTCCTCCTCCTCCATCTCTTCCTCTTCATTCCCCTCCTCAACCAATCCAGGTAGAAGAGGCTGGACAAAGCGTGTGTGGGTACTAGCCTCTGTTGTGCTAGCAACCAGCTTCTATTCCTCCTTCTCCTCAGCCTCCACCTCCTCATTGTTACCAAATCTGCACTGAGCAGATGAGATGAGGCTGGGCTGGGTAGTATCTCCCTGTCTCATGTCTTCCTCCATCTCCTCTCTGTATGCAAGCAAAGCTTCAGTTTAACCACTTCACTCCGAGGCCCTTTTTCATTTTTGCGTTTTCGTTTTTTGCTCCCCTCCTTCCCAGAGCCATAACTTTTTTATTTTTCCGTCAATATGGTCATGTGAGGGCTTATTTTTTGTGGGGCGAGTTGTATTTTTGAACAACACAATTGGTTTTTAACGGGAAAAAAATTCCAAGTGTGGTGAAATTGCAAAAAAGGTGCAATCCCACACTTGTTTTTTGTTTGGCTTTTTTGCTAGGTTCACTAAATTCTAAAACTGACCTGTTATTATGATTCTACAGGTCATTATGAGTTCATAGACACCTAACATGTCATGGTGAAAAAAATTCAAAACTTTGCTTAAAAAAAAATAATTTGTGCCCTTTTCCGATACCCATAGCGTTTCCACTTTTCGTGATCTGGGGACGGGTGAGGGATTACTTTTTGCGCGCCGAGCTGACGTTTTTAATGATACCACTTTTGCGCAGATACGTTTTTTTGATCACCCGTTATTGCATTTTAATGCAATGTCGCGGCGACCAAAAAAGCATAATTCTGGCGTTTTAAATTTTTTTCTTGCTACGCTATTTAGCGATCAGGTTAATGCTTTTTTTAATTGATAGATCGGGTTGTTAGGTGTCGAGTTCCTGCCTCTGCAAAGTGAGAATCTCAAACCATCTTCGCTGCGGTCTCCCATTCTTCTCCAGCCGCAGTGGAGTCTGCTCAGCAGAGACGTCGGTTCCAGCGTCTAGCTCAGGCTAATACTGGATGACTGGTTACTACTGCCCTTCCAGGCTCTGTTCTTGTAGCCAGAAATGTTCAGCAGTGAGCAGGTCTTTTTGGGATGAAGTCCAGATTCTCCCTTTCTGAGCATGCCCACGGGATGACCTCCCATTGGAGGTCGGGGGTCACATGCTTAGATACTGCAGCTAATCCCATTGGTCCTCTAGGAAGGTCCTAAAGGTGTTTTCTTCTGTGGCAGACTCCCATTGGTTCTTTATTGGAAGGTCCTGAACGTGCTGCAGATATGTAAGCTTTGCATGACCGCACGGCCATGCGCTAGTATACAATTGTTATCGTGTGTGTGTTGATGAGTGCAAGTCGTTCCTTAAAAAACCCATCCCTTGTGTATGACTGTTCGCGTAAGGTGTATGGCTGCAATCTAGCGCCCGGCTGAACTCACAGCTTTAACACACGAAACAGCGTCTAACTGCTGTGACCGCCAGTGCAGCGCCGTGCGCTATTAGAGCGCTTACCTTACCCAAGTCTGGGTGGTTAGTGGCATCCGCTAGTGTGGCACAGCATGCACTTCTGTGCATATTAGTTACCTCTGATACCCCAATTGTGGTGTTGATCGCAAGAGGTCTACACAAACTCTAATCCTGTGTCCTGGGATAGAGTTCTGTGGTTCCTTGCTTGCGCTCTCTGTGCGGTACTGCGATCCTGTGACTTAACAGGGATCACTTTCTTCATACAGGGTGAAGTTAACCCATGTGTGTATCCTCATTGTACCGCCATATAGTCCGTCATTACTTAGCAGCAGGTTCCATCTCTGCACGGTGGACCCTGGGCTGCGAACGCACCTTATTATATCTATTTAATTATTTGGTGCGTTCCGCTAGCCCTAACACGGGCGATTCTGAATGCGGCAATACCAAATATGTGTAAGTTTGATTTTTTTTTATTGTTTTATTTTGGATGGGGTGAAAGGGGGGTGATTTAAACTTTTATATTTTTTTATTTTTTTTATATTTTTTAAAACATTTTTTTTTTACTTTTGTCATACTTCAATAGCCTCCATGGGAGGCTAGAAGCTGGCATAACTCAATCGGCTCAGCTACATAGCAGCGATCATCAGATCGCTGCTATGTAGCTGAAATGCAGGCTTGCTATGAGCGCCGACCACAGGGTGGTGCTCACAGCAGGTCGGCATCAGCAACCATAGAGGACTCAAGGACATGTGTGTATCCTCATTGTACCGCCATATAGTCCGTCATTACTTAGCAGCAGATTCCATCTCGGCATGGTGGACCCCGGGGCTGCGAACGCACCTTATTATATCTATTTAATTATTTGGTGTGTTCCGCTAGCCCTAACATTATACTAGAGCCAGGGTCTGGCTAGTAATGATGGACACACAGCCATCTTTGCAGTACATCCAGCAGCTGGAGGGTAGGTTGGCGGCTCTTGAGCGCACAACCTCAGCTGTGGATGTAACCGCAGTTGCTGTTCAGGCTGCTAGCGTGGCAGCAGCAACCTTGTCCACTGCCACCCCTGTTCCGACTCTATCTCGCCTCCCACTGCCAGAAAAATTTTCTGGTGATAGTAAATCTTGTAGGGGTTTCGTGAGTCAGTGCTCTATTCATCTCGAGCTTCTGGCTGCACGTTTCCCCACAGAGCGGGCTAAGGTGGGATTTATTGTATCTCTCCTGTAGGACAGGGCGTTGGAGTGGGCTACGCCGCTGTGGGAGCATGGCGATCATGTGGTGCAGAATGCTCCGTTGTTTCTGAGCACTCTGAAACAGGTCTTTTTAGGACCTCATTACACCCATGATACAGCGCTCCAACTGTTGGCATTAACTCAGGGCTCGTCCTTGGTCAGCCATTTTGCTGTCCACTTTCGCACACTAGCATCTGAGCTGGAGTGGTCGGATAAAGCCCTTATTCCGATATTTTGGAGGGGGCTGGCTGACCACGTGAAGGACGCCCTGGCCACTAGGGAGATTCCTGCCACATTGGAGGAGTTAATAGCTGTGCCCACTCGTATTGACCTCCGTTTTCACGAGCGGAGGTTAGAGCGAGCCCAGTGTAGGCGGAGGTTAGAGCGAGCCCAGTGTAGGCAGAGGTTTCGGCTGGCTCCCACCTTCGCCAAACCTTTAGAATCTCCAGTCCAGGCTCCTGAGTCACATGAGGCCATGGAAGTGTCACGAGCGGGATCTAAGTCCCGGACCGCTCGTGCACTCCAGGTTTGTCATGTTTGCCAGCAGTCAGGACATCTTGCCACCAGATGTCCCCAGCGGTCGAGGAAACGTCAGCGTCTAGTTGTAGTAGGTGGATGTACACTAGACACTGCGACGTTTGCCTCCAAATTGTCCTATAAGGGGAGAATTACTATAGGCTCATTTTCCCACTCGTTAGAGCTCTGCGTGGATTCTGGGGCGGAGGGTAATTTTATGTCATCTGCCTTCGCCCAACGTCACGCAATTCCCCTGGTAATGTTAGCTCAACCAGTGACCGTACGAGTGGTAAATGGGTCGACTGCCCTCACAGATAACACACCAGACCATCCCTTTCACTCTGTCCATGTCGCCATCTCATCAGGAGATTATATCTCTGCTTGTCATTCCTGAGGGAATTGACGAGGTCCTGTTGGGGATGCCTTGGCTACGGTACCACTCTCCTCATATTGAGTGGTCCACAGGCAGAATTTTGGGATGGGGTGAATCTTGTGGGGGTAGATGTCAGAGGGAATGTGTTCAGGTTGCTACTGAGGTACCCGCAGATCTATCCTTTCTCCCCAAGTAATATTGGCCCTATGCAGACGTGTTCTCCAAAAGAGCTGCGGAGACCCTTCCGCCTCACCGCCCCTATGACTGTCCTATTGACCTCTTGCCTGATGCTGAGCCTCCCCGGGTCGAGTCTATCCGTTATCTCTCCCGGAGACGGAGGCAATGTCACAGTACATCAAGGAAAATTTGGCAAGAGAATTTATTAGGAAGTCAGTGTCACCTGCAGGGGCTGGGTTCTTCTTCGAGCAGAAGAAGAATGGGGAATTACGTCCATGCATAGATTACAGGGGTCTTAACGCCATCACCGTTAAGAATAAGTATCCTTTGCCCCTGATATCTGAGCTCTTTGATAGGCTTCGGGGAGCAAGGGTATTTACAAAGTTAGATCTGTGGGGTGCTTACAACCTGATTCGCATCCGTGAGGGGGATGAATGGAAGACGGCTTTAAACACCAGGGATGGGCACTATGAATATCTGGTGATGCCCTTCGGGCTCTGTAATGCCCCAGCCGTTTTCCAAGACTTTGTGAACGACATCTTCCGGGATATGCTCTCCACCTCGGTCGTAGTCTATCTGGATGACATTCTTATCTACTCTCCAGATATTGACTCCCACCGGAGAGATGTTTGCAAAGTCTTCGACCTCCTACAGGCAAACTCCCTCTATGCCAAGTTGGAGAAGTGTGTGTTTGAGCAGGAGTCCCTACCTTTCCTAGGCTATATCATCTCCGCCCAGGGATTTGCTATGGATCCTGCCAAACTACAGGCTGTGATGGACTGGCAGGAACCCCATTCTCTTAAAGCGGTGCAGCGCTTTATGGGGTTCATTAATTACTATCGCCAGTTCATTCCACACTTCTCAACTTTGGTAGCTCCCTTGGTTGCCCTGACCAAGAAGGGAGCAAATCCCAAATTGTGGTCTGAGGAGGTCTCCAAGGCCTTTCTCTCCATTAAGTCTCACTTCGCTAGCGCTCCCATCCTACATCGCCCCGATGTAGATAAGCCATTTATAATGGAGGTGGATGCCTCATCTGTTGGCGCTGGAGCAGTCCTTTTCCAAAAGGATGCTCAAGGTCGGAGCATCCTTGCTTCTTCTTTTCTAAGACCTTCTCACCAGCAGAGAGGAATTATTCCATCGGGGACAGGGAGTTGCTAGCCATGAAGTTGACCTTCTTGGAGTGGAGACATCTATTGGAGGAAGCTCGTTTTCCCTTCCAAGTCTTCACAGATCACAAGAATTTGGTGTACCTGCAGACAGCCCAGCGGTTAAATTCTCGCCAGGCCAGATGGTCCTTGTTCTTCTCCCGGTTTCATTTCACCCTTCATTTTCTTTCCGGGGAGAAGAACATTCGTGCCGACGCTCTGTCTTGCCCTGTTGTATCATCTGTGGAGGAGGAAGAGGAGCCTTGGCTTATTGTTCCCACCGAGAGCCTGAGAACTGTGGCCCCGGTTTCGCTAGAGTCTGTGCTTCCGGGCAGGACTTTTGTACAATCCAGTTTGTGTCCGGAGGTTCTCTCTTGGGTTCATTCGTCCAGAGTGGGTGGACATTTTGGGTCCAAAAGGACATCTGAGTTACTGGCGAGGACATACTGGTGGCCGCATATGGCTCGTGATGTTGCAGACTATGTTCGGGCGTGTGTCTCTTGCACCAAGAACAAGTCTCCTCGGCAACGGCCAGCTGGGTTGCTTTACCACCTGCCGGTGGCAGACAGGCCCACGGAGATGGTCGGGATGGACTTTGTGGTGGGCTTACCCAAGCCTCGTGGCTGCACCATTATCTGTGGCTCCCTTGCGACTTTGAAACATGTGCCTATGAGTGACCATGCATGGGTGTCCCTTTTATGACTGGCTATTTTGGCACCGGTATTATGGCATCCAGTTACTCAAGAAATATGGTTCAGGAGTAACCATGTGTGAGATACATTTATAGATACCGTTCCACTTGGGCCCTATATATATGGTGTCCTTGACTGGGGTTGTATAGGGCACATATGCTTTGGCGCTGGTATTCAGTTACATCTTACATATGACACATATGACAAATATGGCACACATATAATAGCGCCGATGCCTCATATGAACGATCCGGCGCTGGCACGGATATCTAGATATACCTTAACATATGGCACATATAATCGAGTGTAAACATGGCATACATATAATGGCGCTGATGCCACCCGGACTCCAGCAATATGATGTCCTGCCATTGATATCAAGATCATACAATGAATGGCGTGATTGTCTCATATCATTCATTTGAATGTTGGGCAGGCACCTATGGCGGATCCGGATTGATATGTGAGGGTCGACACATGGTTTTGTTTGGAGCGGTGCAATGGGGGGGAGATGCGCAATGTCCTCAATACCCAGCGGAGATATTGGACTCCGACATAATGGTGGGCGGAAGTGATGTATTCAAGATGGCGGCGGTACTTCCGGTAAAGCGCGTCTTCGGCTCCGGAATACAATGGCGGATGACACGGCCGGAATCCGGTATGTGGCGATATCCCTCTAACTAATTGGGGGGTGATTGACTCCAGCTGCATAGTTTAGTTTCTCCATATAAGGGGGGCCATCCGGTCAGCACGTTAGGACTCACATAAGCTGCGGACACAGCCAGCATCTTTGACCTCTTTAGGGGACCTCCCAGCCACTGCGGGACCCTCTTAATTATCTAGTACGGACGGATACTAATATGGACTTTATGGAGTCGTTTCTGGACTATCCTGCTTAGGACTTTGTGAGCGGACCCACTGGTTCCTTTTCTTCATATAACTCCCCTGATGATGCTCCCCCATCAGAGTTGAAACGCGTAGGGAGAAGAGAGACATTTAGGGTCACTTTTTTGGTTGGTGGTCTCCCATAGTAGGGCACACTTGGGGCCTGTCCTTGTCAGGACAGGAGCTCTTCCAAGGGATTACAGGGAAGACAGTGGCAGTGTACCTTCCCTACCCTTGGCCCTTTACATCTGGAACCACCTCCCTCATGGATTTTCAGGGGTCCTTTCTAATTGTCCGTCAAAATTGGTAAGACCGATCCAATTTTTTATCTTGAGCACTGGTTCACTTGAGCACGTTTGTATTGTTTTTGTATGTGTCATGTTAGGATCCGAATCTTTTATCCATATATGTATTAAAGGTTATGTTTTAATTTAGTGGATATCCTCCATAGCTATTCCCATAATTTTCCAGAGGGTACAGACAGGGCTAGTTTCTATATAGGCCTTAGCTATTTCTTGCTTATTTTTGTCTTTGTTATGGCGGGTTTTCTGGCGACGGGCCCAGACACAGAATTGTGGCTTACTGAAGCTAGGGATATATTTTCGGAAAAAGAGTTCTCTCAAAAGAAGTATACACCTACCTATACCTCAGCCTTTAAGGATCTGGATAGGATCTATAGGGAACAAATTGTTTCATGGTGGGAGTTACAAAGCCTAGAGAATTATATTAAAAACGGGATCGTCCCAAGAAGACTACGTATCCCCTTGCTCCCAGCTGCCCGGTGCAGGACTCCACAGTTGATGTGTCTTTGGGAGAAAGAGGCCACTTGCAGTTCCCTGAGATTTATGCAGATTTTGGCTAATGAGGAGAAAATTAATCTTGAAAAATTGAATAATAAACTCAAAGAGCAGATTGATATCACCAAAAAATTTAAAACTGAGAGTGACTTTACAATTAAGGAGAGTCAACTGCAGAACTCCATTGAGAAATTCCAATATAATCTCAAAGAGAGGAAACATAAACAATATCTCAGGGACCTGCAAGATTTCAAAGAGGGGAAAGTATATCAGATTACAGTGGATAGAATAGAGAGGGAGAGAGAAACCGATCTATCCTCCACTGAAACGGATCTCTCAGACACTGAGGGCAGAGGGAATTATTCCAGAGGTCGTCAAAGGGGGAGAGGGGGCGGATACCGCAGAGGAAATAAATACCAACATCCAAATTTGAGAACTGTTTTTTTAGATCGGCCATACCAACTCCGGAGCCAGACCGCCTTCAACAGGGAGGAGAGTCACAGGTCTTAAATCTATCTAGTAGACAGTTCACCATAGCCGAGATGGCAGTACTGTCGAAAGGACTCTCATTTGTCCCTAGCACGGACCTCAAGGTCTTTGAAATGGTGAAGGACCTCAATCTCTTTGTGAGAATATTGAGATGGCATAAATTCTTTAAATTAAAAGACAAAAGGTTATGCTATGACTTAAATATTCCACAAGACATGTTATCTGATATACGCCTCTTGGCGGATTTAGACACCGTACCTGATAATAGTAATGGATATGGCCCATTCACCTCTCTAAAAAATGCAAGCACACATATGGCACCGGTGGGGGGAGACCTGTCTGCAATAGATGTGTTTCTCAATTTAAGCATCAGTGATATTAAAGAATGCGCCAGAAATCAGTCGAGACACAACCTTACTAGGGAACAGATGACAGCACTCCGTAATCTGGAAACAGACACTTCCCTGGTATTTAAACCCTCCAATAAGGGGGGGAATGTGGTTGTGATGGATGCTGAGAAATACAGGGATATGTGCTGGTCAATACTGAAGGACCATACTACATATACGCGGGTGGCCTCAAATCCCACCAGTAATTGTCTCAAAACTTTAGGGACAATTCTTGGAAAGGCAAAGGTTGACAAGCTCATTAGTGAGGAGGAGCTGTCTTTTCTATTACCTCGTCATCCAGTTATGGCTACTTTTTATGCCTTACCTAAGGTCCATAAAGGCCTGGACCCTTTGAGAGGTAGGCCTATAGTGTCAGGTATAGGGAGTATTGGACAAAATATTGGTATCTATTTGGATGATGTCTTAAGACCTTTTGCACTGTCCCTCCCATCTTACATCAGGGACACTATGGACCTCCTGCGCAAACTAGAGGGTATTTTTCTCGAACCAGACACCTTACTCGCCAGCATTGATGTTGAGGCCCTGTACTCCTCAATTCCACACGAATGTGGAATTCGGGGGGTATGACACTTCATTAGTGCTAGGGGTTGTCAATTCAATGCTCACAATGAGTTTATCGTGACTCTCCTCGAGTTTGTGCTTACCAACAACTACTTTACGTTTGATGGCAGAATCCTCCACCAGCTCAGGGGCACCGCTATGGGGAATCCCTGTGCGCCCACTTACGCAAACTTGTTCCTGGGCTGGTGGGAGGAGAATATTGCCTTTTCAGAACTGCACACCAATTACCTGGCCCATATTGATTTATGGGTCAGGTATATTGATGATATTTTTGTGATATGGAAAGGGACAAAAGAGGAGTTTGGTCTATTCATGACATCACTGAATGACAATCAGGTCGGTCTTAAATTCACCTTTGATATTCAAGAAATTCAATTACCATTTCTTGATGTACTGATTACTAAGTCTAGGGATGGGGATCGTCTGGAGAGTACAATCTATAGGAAACCCACCGCAACCAATTCCTTGTTAAGATGGAGTAGGGGTGGCTACTATCCCCTCAAGAAAGAGATCCCGAAAGGCCAATATTTAAGATTAAAACGAAACTGCTCCAACCAAAAGGACTTTAAAGTTATGGCCGACGACCTCAGATTGAGGTTCTTGACCCGAGGCTATCCAGATCGGATTTTGCGAGAAGCTTTCCGATATGCTAACAAACAAAAGAGGGAAAAACTCCTCATACCACGTAAGGAGGAGGGTCAACTATCCACAGTAACGAGATTAATTTGCACTTATGATAATGGAGCATCATCGTAAAAAACATCATACGGAAACACTGGGGGGTGTTAAAGATGGATGAGGATTTGAGAGACACTCTGGGAGAAGAACCAGTGATCACCTATCGTAGGGCTAAAACTCTAGGTGATAGACTCGTACATAGTCACTTCTCTGCACCCAGGCTAACAACATGGCTCCCACAAAGGCCGGCAGGGTGCTTTAGGTGTGGTGGGTGCATAGCATGTGAATCAATATGCACTGGTAAAGAATTTTTTAATGACAACACACAAGAGACATTTAAGCTAAAGAAATTTGTCAATTGTAGGAGTACAGGGGTTATCTACAGAGTCACGTGTCAATGTGGCATCACCTATGTTGGGAAGACAATTAGGGAGTTTAGGAGAAGGGTGGGGGAACACCTTGGCGACATACGACATCAAAGAGATACCCCAATCGCCAAACATGTCAATGGTATACATGGAGGAGACACTAGAGTTATACGTTTTATGGGGATTGACAAGATTGACATGCCAAACAGAGGTGGTGACCTAGACAGATTGCTATTGCAGAGAGAGGCCAGCTGGATTTTCACGCTGGATACCTGCCACCCTCGAGGCTTGAATGACCAGATCAACTTTGGGTGTTTCTTATAGGAACAATTCTCCCCCTCTTCTAGCCAATTCTCCCCCTCTTTTAGCTTACTCTCCAACCCTCCCCCCCCCTGGTAGCCGCTTTTTTCTTTTAATGGGGTAGCCATTCCCAATTCATACAGATTGACTACACAGGCATTTCTGTATTTCCCCACGCTAGTATAATCCGCCCAGTTAGTCAGGCTCTGCTATGGGTGTCCCTTGCCATAGAGCCGGCCAAAGAAAACAAAGCAAGTCTTATTGTGCTTTATCATGGGGTAGGGGAGCCACCACTCCCTACTCTAGTTACGTTCAGTGGCAATATATAATGGGGCCTCTACAATAGGGGCTTAAAACCCATATTTTGGCCCTGAAAGGAGTTTCTTTTTCTTTTGTATATTCTTTTTTCGGATCTAACTTTTAAGTCACTTAGTTTGTTCCTATGGCTGTACCCCCCCCCCCCTCCCCCTGTTTTCCTCCCCTTTCCCCCCCCCCATATTTATCTTTAGCTGTCTAGGGACATTATATATATATGTATATTTTTATTATCCTCTTCTGACCATCACTAGGTCGATATTGGACGGTTCATCCATTATTCATGTCCCTGGATAAATTACAGCGCAGAGATCTATAGGGTATCATGACATTACAGATTCGGGCTACCTATTGACACCCACATATATATGGGGAATCATTTGTCATTGCCCCCTTCTTTTCTCCCTTACCCCTACGCCCGCTTGGTGCTGTCCGTACCTGCGGACTCTACTTCTATAATTGTGATGTATGTATGGTGTCGCTTTAATAAGGGGTCACTTTGGCATAGGTACTGTGGCTCCCTTGCGACTTTGAAACATGTGCCTATGAGTGACCATGCATGGGTGTCCCTTTTATGACTGGCTATTTTGGCACCGGTATTATGGCATCCAAGAAATGGCACTCAAGAAATATGGTTCAGGAGTAACCATATGTGAGATACATTTATAGATACCGTTCCACTTGGGCCCTATATATATGGTGTCCTTGACTGGGGTTGTATAGGGCACATATGCTTTGGAGCTGGTATTCAGTTACATCTTACATATGACACATATGACAAATATGGCACACATATAATAGCGCCGATGCCTCATATGAACGATCCGGCGCTGGCACGGATATCTAGATATACCTTAACATATGGCACATATAATCGAGTGTAAACATGGCATACATATAATGGCGCTGATGCCACCCGGACTCCAGCAATATGGTGTCCTGCCATTGATATCAAGATCATACAATGAATGGCGTGATTGTCTCATATCATTCATTTGAATGTTGGGCAGGCACCTATGGCGGATCCGGATTGATATGTGAGGGTCGACACATGGTTTTGTTTGGAGCGGTGCAATGGGGGGGAGATGCGCAATGTCCTCAATACCCAGCGGAGATATTGGACTCCGACATAATGGTGGGCGGAAGTGATGTATTCAAGATGGCGGCGGTACTTCCGGTAAAGCGCGTCTTCGGCTCCGGAATACAATGGCGGATGACACGGCCGGAATCCGGTATGTGGCGATATCCCTCTAACTAATTGGGGGGTGATTGACTCCAGCTGCATAGTTTAGTTTCTCCATATAAGGGGGGCCATCCGGTCAGCACGTTAGGACTCACATAAGCTGCGGACACAGCCAGCATCTTTGACCTCGTTATGGGACCTCCCAGCCACTGCGGGACCCTCTTAATTATCTAGTACGGACGGATACTAATATGGACTTTATGGAGTCGTTTCTGGACTATCCTGCTTAGGACTTTGTGAGCGGACCCACTGGTTCCTTTTCTTCATATAACTCCCCTGATGATGCTCCCCCATCGGAGTTGAAACGCGTAGGGAGAAGAGAGACATTTAGGGTCACTTTTTGGTTGGTGGTCTCCCATAGTAGGGCACACTTGGGGCCTGTCCTTGTCAGGACAGGAGCTCTTCCAAGGGATTACAGAGAAGACAGTGGCAGTGTACCTTCCCTACCCTTGGCCCTTTACATCTGGAACCACCTCCCTCATGGATTTTGAGGGGTCCTTTCTAATTGTCCGTCAAAATTGGTAAGACCGATCCAATTTTTTATCTTGAGCACTGGTTCACTTGAGCACGTTTGTATTGTTTTTGTATGTGTCATGTTAGGATCCGAATCTTTTATCCATATATGTATTAAAGGTTATGTTTTAATTTAGTGGATATCCTCCATAGCTATTCCCACCATTATCTTGGAGATCACAGACAATTTTTACAAAATGGTTCATTTGGTGCCTCTTCCACGGCTACCTTCTGCCTGGGTTCTGGCAGCGTTGTTCATCAGGCATATCTTTCACCTACATGGTATGCCGGACAAAATTGTCAGTGACCGGGGTCCCCAGTTTGCGTCTCGATTATGGAGAGAGCTTTGTCGTCTACTCAGTATTGAGTTGAATCTCTCGGCATATCATCCCGAGACGAATGGGTTGGTTGAGAGGGCCAACCAGACTCTGGTCACATATTTACAACATTTTGTTTCAGCCAGGCAGGATGACTGGGCATCCTTGCTACCCTGGGCAGAGTTTGCGCTTAACAACGCCATAGCCGACTCCACCGGTCAGACTCCATTCCTCCTAAATTACAGCCAGCATCCGCGTGTCCCTATGCCCATGCCTGTGTCTTCCGCTGACTCCAGGGTGGCAGACTGGGCTGTGGAGGCACGGGACATTTGGGACCGCACTCAGGATGCAATACGGGCCTCCAAGGAGAGAATGAGGACCTCCGCCGATGCACATCGGCGCCCCGCTCCGACTTTTGCTCCTGGCGACTTGGTGTGGCTCTCCGCCCGTAACATCAGGCTGCGCGTTGAGTCCACTAAGTTTGCACCTCGCTGCTTGGGTCCCTTCAAGGTCCTCGAACAGGTTAATCCTGTGGTCTACCGTCTGGCCCTTCCTCCACGCCTGGGTATCACCGACACCTTTCATGTGCCCCTCTTGAAGCACGTATACATGTCCTGGTTTTTTGAGTCATCTGCCGGGACATCGGGTTCGTCTACGGACGATTACGAGGTGAACGCGATTTTGGGGTGCAAGGTGGTACGTGGCAAAAAATTCTATTTGGTGGATTGGAAGGGTTATGGCCCAGAGAGCAGGTCCTGGGAGCCTGCTGAACACATTCGAACTCCACAACTCATTGCGGCATTTGAGCATAGTGAGGTCCAAGGATGGGGGAGCCCTAGGAGGGGGGTAATGTTAGGTGTCGAGTTCCCGCCTCTGCACAGGGGGAATCTCAAACCATCTCCGCTGCGGTCTCCCATTCTTCTCCAGCCGCAGTGGAGTCTGCTCAGCAGAGACGACGGTCCCAGCGTCTAGCTCAGGCTAATACTGGACGACAGGTTACTACTGCCCTTCCAGGCTCTGTTCTTGTAGCCAGCAATGTTCAGCAGCGAGCAGGTCTTTCTGGGACTAAGTCCAGATTCTCCCTTTCTGAGCATGCCCACGGGATGACCTCCCATTGGAGGTCGGGGGTCACATGCTTAGATACTGCAGCTAATCCCATTGGTCCTCTAGGAAGGTCCTAAATGTGTTCTTCTGTGGCAGACTCCCATTGGTTCTTCTCAGAAGGTCTTGTTCTTGCTGCAGCTATAAAAGGTTTGCATGGCCGCACGGCCATGCGCTAGTATACAATTGTTATCGTGTGTGTGTTGATGAGTGCAAGTCGTTCCTTAAAAAACCCATCCCTTGTGTATGACTGTTCGCGTAAGGTGTATGGCTGCAATCTAGCGCCCGGCTGAACTCACAGCTTTAACACACGAAACAGCGTCTAACTGCTGTGACCGCCAGTGCAGCGCCGTGCGCTATTAGAGCGCTTACCTTACCCAAGTCTGGGTGGTTAGTGGCGTCCGCTAGTGTGGCACAGCATGCACTTCTGTGCATATTATTTACCTCTGATACCCCAATTGTGGTGTTGATCGCAAGAGGTCTACACAAACTCTAATCCTGTGTCCTGGGATAGAGTTCTGGTGTGAAAGGGGGGTGATTTAAACTTTTATATTTTTTTATTTTTTTTATATTTTTGAAAACATTTTTTTAAACTTTTGTCATGCTTCAATAGCCTCCATGGGAGGCTAGAAACTGGCACAACTCAATCGGCTCAACTACATAGCAGCGATCATCAGATCGCTGCTATGTAGCTGAAATGCAGGCTTGCTATGAGCGTCAACCACAGGATGGTGCTGACAGCAGGTCGGCATCAGTAACCATAGAGGTCTCAAGGACATCTGTGGTTACCATCCTGATGCATTGCTGACCACCGATCATGTGACGGGGGTCGGCGATGTGCTCATTTCCAGCCACGAAGCCTGAAGCGCCGGTTAAATGCCGCTGTCAGCGTTTGACAGCGGCATTTAACAGGTTAATAGCGGCAGGTGGATCGCGATTCCACCTGCCGCTATTGCATGCACATGTCAGCTGTACATAACATTCCGCAAGTATCGGGTATCAGCCAATATTCACGGTATCGGAATTCTGATACCGAGTTCCGATTCTTTCAGTGTATCGGAAACCGGAATCGGAAATTCCCATCATGCAAACTCCCGTTTTTTTATGAATAAGCCAATGAGGAATGATTTGAAGTGTGGGCACATCCTGTTCTGCATGGTGGGCATGTAACTACTAGCATGGCTGTGATTGGCTGCTGAAATTATGTCATGACGCCCTTTAAAAGTCGCCGCTGCCGCCATTTTGCTCTCACTCTGCTGTGAATTCAGTTAGGGACAGGACGCTGTGTTCTGACTGAGGGCCAGTTTAGAGATTGCGATTTGCTTAATTGTGCTTAATCCAGGCTAAATTAGCCACCGCTGTGTGTTCACCTTGCTTTTGCCTTGCAGCGCTGTTCACAGCTGTCTGCAAGGTCTGTGTGTGTGTGAGTGCAGCTCACTCTGCTGTCTGTCCATAGCCATAGCCGGTTGTGGTCAGCTCAGGGTGTTTCTTATACCTGTTAGCAGCTGTTCAGGAATAAGCACA
This sequence comes from Ranitomeya imitator, assembly GCF_032444005.1. Taxonomy (NCBI): domain Eukaryota; kingdom Metazoa; phylum Chordata; class Amphibia; order Anura; family Dendrobatidae; genus Ranitomeya; species Ranitomeya imitator. The sequence continues at coordinate 117,125,371 of NC_091290.1, read as the reverse complement.
CTAAGCCGTTAGTACTTTTCTGCCTATCTTTATCACTCAGTCTATCTCGCGATGAAGAAGGCAGGGAGTAAGGCACGTGGGCGTGGAGCAGGGAGAGAACGTGGGGATTCTGCGCCAGCTGCGGGCACCGGTGACTCATCATCCCCCAGTTTCAGCAGGGAGCAGACCTTCATGCGCAGCTTTGTCAGAGCTCGCCGTACCCCGCTGCTGCAGGACGAACAAATTGAAGCCGTTGTCGGATGGATGGCAGCTAACGCATCGACTTCAATTAGTGTCACATCCTCTCAGGCACAGAGCACTGAAGAGCAACCATCTGTCTCTTCACCACCTGCCAAATTGCCCAGGCAGTCAGAGAGCCCAGGACAGGAGCCATCTCTACTTCTGTTCTCTGAATCTCTTGGCTTGGAAACAGGGGGCCAGCCAAGCAGCATTCGAGAATCAGAAGAAGAGGCTGTATGCAGTGATGCGCAACAGCTTTGTCTCTCTGAATAAGAAGAGGCGGGTGGGACAGTGCCTCCGGTTACCACTTCTCAGTACGCATCAGATGAGGAGACCCAGGTGCCAGGTTCTGGTGCATACTGTGCTGCCGAGACTACCCAGGAGAAGCAGTTGGTGGCAGAGGGTAGCGTAGATGATGAGGTCCTCGACCCATCATGGCGTGAGGACCAGGAAGGTGGTGGGAGCAGCTCTGAGGAAGAGATTCCCCAAACGGCTGGGAGAGGGAGGGGGAAGACTGCGGCGCCTGGAGCTTCCACTTCGGCACCCATTAGGAGCATGCCTTTTCCAAAATCCAAAGCGGGCGCTCCCAAGACTTGCACTGCCTGGTCCTTTTTTGACACAGTTGCAGATGACATTTGCTTTGTCAAATGCAAGCTGTGTAGTCAGAAAATCAAATGAGGTAAAAATGTCAGCAACCTCAATACCTCAAACATGTGGAAACATGTGCGGAACAAGCACGCGGTGGAGTTACAAAAACACACTGAAGACCTAGGCCAACGTACAGCGGCACCTACCACCTCTTCAGCTCGTTTTGTTGCCTCTTCCTCCAGCTCACACACTGCTGGTTCGGCATCTTCCCAGGATCGCCATGGAAGAACCTCTGGCACTGTTGTCCAGAGACCCAGTGTAATTCCACCCACAGCACCACGTTCCCAGTCATCCTCACACTCCCTTCCCAGTCTACAGCCATCAGTAGCACAGGTATGGGAGAAAAGGTGGCAATTCTCGGCAAACCACCCACGAGCACAGGCTCTGAATGCAGGCATTGCCAAACTTCTGTCAAAGGAAATGCTCTCATTCAGGCTGGTGGAGACTGACAGCTTCCATAACTTGATGGCATTGGCAGTAACACAATACAATGTGCCCAGCCGCTTTTATTTCAGCAGGCAAGCCGTCGCTGCCCTGCAAAAGCATGTGGAGGCAAACATCAAACATGTGCTACTAAACGCCATTAGTAGCAAGGTCCACCTCACCACCGATGCGTGGACCAGTCACCATGGACAGGAACGATACCTTTCCCTCACTGCCCATTGGGTCAATATTGTGGAGCCGGGTACAGACATGGCGAGTGGCGCTGTACATGTACTGCCAACGCCAAGGATTGCAGGAATCCAGTCTGTGCTCCCCATACTCCAGTTCCTTAGAATCATCGCTGCAGGAGCCGTCACGGTCTACCTCCACCTTGACCCGCGAACGCTTACCTGTTACAACTGATATGGGCACAGCTGTGGCCAAACGTCAACAGGCCGTACTTAAATTAATTTCTTTGGGGAATCGAAGCTAAACAGCGCAGGAGCTCTGGAATGCCATCAATTCTGAGAGCGACAAGTGGTTTGCGCCAGCGAATCTCCAGACAGGCATGGTAGTGTGTGACAATGGCTGAAATCTGGTGGAAGCTCTGGCCCATGGCAACCTCACTCACATCCCATGTCTGGCACATGTGCTCAATTTGGTTGTGCAGAGTTTTCTGAGGGACTATCCGGATCTTGATGCACTGCTGCACAAGGTCCGCCTTGAGTGTGCTCACTTGCGGAGTTCCAGCATGGCCAGATCACGCATTGCAAGTCTGCAGCGCCAACTCCGTCTTCCGGAACATCGCATCATATGTGACCTCCCCACCAGGTGGAATTCCATGTTACATATGTTGGAGCGGTTGTGTGAGCAGCAGTCAGCAGTAATGGAGTACCAGCTGTATCAGACGCAAAAAAGTCGCAGTGCGCGCCGTTCAGACTTCACAACCACTGAGTGGGCCACTGTGAAGGACATCTGCCAGGTTTTGCGGGCCTTTGATGAATTCACGAGGATGGCGAGTGCAGATGATGCACTAGTCAGCATGACTGTCCCCCTTATCTGCCTGCTTGAAAGAACCCTGCAAGCTAAGGGATGAGGTGGTGGAAGAGGTTGAGGATGAGGAGTCAGAAATAACCATCGGCTTCTGGACAGTCTGCGTGACGTGGTTCCTCACAAAGGACTAGGCAGGGGACCTTTGGTGAGGAGGATGAGGAGGAGTCAATGGAGGAGGAAGACATCTTTCCAGAGGAGGGAGTTACACATATCTCCAGTAGTCAGTATGTAGAGCGAGGGTGGGGTGATGCAGAGCAGGCAGACATCACGCCTCAAGCAGGGGGCAGCATTTCTTGGCCAGTTGGCACTCTGCAGCACATTGTTGATTTTATGCTGCAGTGCCTGAGAAATGACCGCTGCATCGCCCACATTCTTACCACGGCTGATTATTGGGTGTACACCCTCCTCGACCCGCGCTACAGGGACAATTTGCAAACCCTCATGCCACCGTTGCAGTGGGAGCGTAAAATGCGGCTGTACCAAGACACACTGGTGCAGTCCATCATCTTCTCCAGTCCAATCAAGAGAAGTGCTGCACCTGCTACTGCTAGTGCTTTACAAAGCAGCTCTGTGCATAGAGGCAGTGGAGGAATCTCTGCACAAAGAGGTAGCAGAAGCAGTGGCCCAGCACAAGCCAAGACCAGTCTGTTCCAACAGTGGCAAAGTTTTGTGTGCCCACCACAAATGTCTACACCATCACTGACGGTGACAGATCCAGTCAGCAGGAGGCCCCGTTTCCGTCAGATGGTGACAGACTACATGTCTTGCACTCTCAGCGTACTCCCAGATGGGTCTTCCCCCTTCAAGGTTTGGGTCTCTAAGCTGGATACATGGCCAGAGCTTAGCCAGTATGCATTGGAGGTGCTGGCTTGTCCTGCTGCCAGTGTATTATCGGAACGCGTCTTTAGTGCTGCAGGTGGTGTACTAAGAGACCGTCGCATGCGACTATCATCCAACAACGTTGACCGGCTAACTTTTTTGAAAATGAACTAGGCCTGGAACTCACAGGAATTTGCCACTCCTCTTACCGATTAAATAATTTGTTGCCAACACTATCCAGGTCTCCAGCTGTGTTCATGTTTCAACCACCTGAACTTTAATCCCTGGGCTCCAACACCGCCAGTTGCTGCCCAGAAGTGCCGGCTGCACAGACAACACATGACCCAGTGTTATTGGGTTTCAGTAACGTCTGCTGATCCCCTGCTGTGTATCCAGCAACGTGTCCAGCGACCGCCACGCTGGCACTACAGCAGCAATTAAAGGGAACCTGTCCCCCCCCAGGCATCTGTAACTGAAAGAGCCACCTTGTGTAGCACAAATGCTGCACAAGGAACAGGTGGCTCCTTTAGTTCTGCTTCTTGCACACGCTGCATTTAACACTTATAAAATATGAGTCCCCTCATACCGTGACACAGTCCCGTAGGTGGGACTTTCCTTTGCTATGAGACGTAGCACAGCCGGCATTCATACCCCCATGGTGCAGAGCGCCGCCTCCTCAGTGTTGTTTGCATCTGTCCCGTAGCCTGCGCTGTTATGTTTAACCTTGGGCATACACAGTTAGCGCAGCCCATCTTCTGCCATCATTTGATGTCATGCTGACTGTGCCTGTGCAGGCGCACTGCCAGAGATAACGCCCCGCAGTGTCTTCTGATTTTGTCACACTGTGGGGCTGGGATTCCTGGGCATGCACAGTGCATATCTTCGCCTCTCCCTCTTCTCCCTCCGCCTTCTACAGACAGTGTGGCGTCAGCTGATCCCAATTCACATGCCACGGCCGTGACGCCGCACACTCTGAATAAGGCTGATGGAGAGTAGTGAGAGGCGAAGATATGCACTGCGCATGCCCAGGAATCACAGCCCTGCAGTGGGACTAAATCAGGAGACACTGCGAGCCGGTTTCTCGGGCGGTGCGGCCGCACAGGCACAGTTAGCATGACACCAATTGATGTTAGAAGACGGGCAGCGCTAACTGCGCATGGCCAGGGTTTAACATAACAGTGTGGGCTCTGTGACAGATTCAAGCAACGCTGATGAGGCAGCGCCCGGCACCATGGGGGTGTGAATGCCGGCTGTGCTGCGTCTCATCACGATGGAAAGTACCACCTGTGGGACGGTATCAGGGGACACATTTTATAAGTGTTTAGTTCACCGTGTGTAAGGAGCATAATTAAAAGAACCACCTTGTCCTTGTGCACCATTAGTGCTGCACAAGTTGGCTCTTTCAGTTGCTAACGCATGGGGGGGTTAAAGGTTCACTTTCAACTTGATCCAAGTAGGCCTCAGGCTACACTCAGCTCCTTCTGCTGTCCCTGGGCTCTAACACCGCCAGTTGGTGCCTGGAAGTGCTGGCTGCACAGTTAACACTTGCTGCCGTGTTGTTGGGTTTCAGCAACGTCAGCTGATTCCCAGCTGTGTATCTGGAAAAACCTGCTATCTGCTCCTCCTGCTGTCCCTGGGCTCTAACACCATCAGTTGGTGCCTGGAAGTGCTGTCCGCACAGTCAACAGTCGCTCCTCTGTTATTGGGGTTCAGTAACATCAGCTGTTCCCCAGCTGTGTGTGCGGCAATACCTCAAATCTGCTCCTCCTGCTGTCCCTGGGCTCTAACACCGTCAGTTGGTGCCTGGAAGTGCTGGATACACAGAAAAAACACTCGCTCACGTGTCAGTGGGGTTCAGCAGCGCCAGCTGTTCCCCTGCTGTGTAGCCGGCAACGTGTCCAGCAAAAGCCACGCTGGCACAATAACAGACATTTTCCTGCCTCCAGTGCAGGCTTCGGCCTACACTCTGCTCCTCTTTGATTCCCTGGGTTTCAACACTGTCAGTTGTCACCTGGAAGTGTTGGCTACACATAAAATACACTCGCTCACGTGTCAGTGGGGTTCCGCAACGTCAGCTGTTCCCCTGCTGTGTAGCCGGCAACGTTTCCAGCAAAAGTCATGCTGGCACAATAACAAACATTTACCTGCCTCCAGCGCAGGCTTCGGCCTACACTCTGCTCCTCATTGATTCCCTGGGTTTCAACACTGTCAGTTGTCACCTGGAAGTGTTGGCTACACATAAAATACACTCGCTCACGTGTCAGTGGGGTTCAGCAGCGCCAGCTGTTCCCCTGCTGTGTAGCCGGCCACGTGTCCAGCAAAAGCCACGCTGGCACAATTACTGACATTATCCTGCCTCCAGTGCAGGCTTTGGCCTACAATATGCTCCTCTTTGATTCCCTGGTTTCAACAGTCTCAGTTGTCACCTTGAAGTGTTGGCTACACAGAAAAAACACTCGCTCACGTGTCAGTGGGGTTCCGCAATGCCAGCTGTTCCCCTGCTGTGTAGCTGGCAACGTGTCCAGCAAAAGCAACGCTGGCACAATAACAGCAAATAAAAGGGAACCTGTCCCCTCCCCCCAGGCGTTTGTAACTTTAAGAGCCACCTTGTGTAGCAGTAATGCTGCACAAGGAACAGGTGGCTCTTTTTGCTATGCTTCTTGCACATGCTGCACTTAACACTTATTAAATATGTGTCCCCTCATACCGTTAATCCATCCCGTAGATGGGACTTTCCTTTGCAATGAGACGCATCACAGCCGGCATTCATACCTCCATGGTGCCGAGCGCCGCCTCCTCAGCATTGTTTGCATATGTCCCGGAGCCTGCGCTGTTGTGTTTAACCTTGGGCATGCACAGTTAGCGCAGCCCATCTTCTGCCATCATTTGATGTCATGCTGACTGTGCCTGTGCAGGTGCGCTGCCAAAGATAACGCCCCGCAGTGTCTTCTGATTTTGTCACACTGTGGGGCTGGGATTCCTGGGCATGCACAGTGCATATCTTCGCCTCTCCCTCTTCTCCCTCCGCCTTCTACAGACAGTGTGGCGTCAGCTGATCCCAATTCACATGCCACGGCCGTGACGCCGCACACTCTGAAGAAGGCTGATGGAGAGTAGTGAGAGGCGAAGATATGCACTGCGCATGCCCAGGAATCCCAGCCCTGCAGTGGGACTAAATCAGAAGACACTGCGAGCCGGTTTCTTGGGCGGTGCGGCCGCACAGGCACAGTTAGCATGACACCAAATGATGTTAGAAGACGGGCAGCGCTAACTGCGCATGGCCAGGGTTTAACATAACAGTGTGGGCTCCGTGACAGATTCAAGCAACGCTGATGAGGCAGCGCCCGGCGCCATGGGGGTGTGAATGCCGGCTGTGCTGCGTCTCATCACGATGGAAAGTACCAACTGTGGGACGGTATCACGGTGTCAGGGGACACATTTTATAAGTGTTTAGTTCACTGTGTGCAAGGAGCATAATTAAAAGAACCACCTTGTCCTTGTGCACCATTAGTGCTGCACAAGTTGGCTCTTTCAGTTGCTAATGCATGGGGGGGTTAATGGTTCACTTTCAACTTGATCCAAGTAGGCCTCGGCCTACACTCAGCTCCTCCTGCAGTCCCTGGGCTCTAACACCGCTAGTTCGTGCCTGGAAGTGCTGGCTGCACAGTTAACACTTGCTGCCGTGTTATTGGGTTTCAGTAACGTCAGCTGATTCCCAGCTGTGTATCTGGCAAAACCTCCTATCTGCTCCTCCTGCTGTCCCTGGGCTCTAACACCGTCAGTTGGTGCCTGGAAGTGCTGTCCGCACAGTCAACAGTCGCTCCTCTGTTATTGGGGTTGTGTGAGCGGCAAAACCTGCTATCTGCTCCTCCTGCTGTCCCTGGTGTTGTGAATTCTGCTTTTGAGCTCCCTCTGGTGGTAGTAGATGGTAATGCAGTTGTTCCTGGGCTGCAGTCTTGGACAGGTGTGTCTGCTAATTGCAGTTCTGACTGGGGTATTTAGGCTTGCAGGACTCATTAGTCCTTGTCAGTTGTCAATGTTTTTTGGGATATGATGGATCTCTGCCTGACTTCTCCTGCTTGGTTACCATTTCAGCAAAGATAAGTGTCTGTTTCTTTTTCTGTGGCACACAGGCTGTGTGCTTGTTATTGATTGTATTCCTGCTCTGAATGTAGGATTCGCTGGAGTTGAAGATTTATGATCCTACGTCTTTAGTTAGATGGAGGAAGTTTTTGTATATTCTGCTGTGGATATTTTTGAAAGGTTTTAATACTGACCACACAGAACTCTGTCCTATCCTGTCCTATTTTAGCTAGAGTGGCCTCGTGTGCTAAATCCTGTTTTTCTGTCTGTGTATGTTTTTTCCTCTCCGACTCACCGCCAATATTTGTGGGGGGCTGTCTATCCTTTGGGGTTCTTCTCTGAGGCAAGATAGTATTCCTATTTCCATCTTTAGGGGTATTTAGTCCTCTGGCTGTTACGAGGTGTCTAGGATTGGTTAGGTACACTCCACGGCTACTTCTAGTTGCTGTGTTAAGATCAGGATTTGCGGTCAGTATAGTGACCACCTACTCCAGTGAAAGTTTTCATGCTGCTCCAAGGTCACCGGATCATAACACCCTGGGCTCTAACACCATCAGTTGGTGCCAGGAAGTGCTGTCCGCACAGTCAGCAGTTACTCCATTGTTATTGGGGTTCAGTAACGTCAGCTGTTCCCCAGCTGTGTGTGCGGCAATACCTCAAATCTGCTCCTCCTGCTGTCCCTGGGCTCTAACACCGCTAGTTGGTGCCTGGAAGTGCTGGCTGCACAGTTAACACTTGCTGCCGTGTTGTTGGGTTTCAGTGACGTCAGCTGATTCCCAGCTGTGTATCTGGCAAAACCTGCTATCTGCTCCTCCTGCTGTCCCTGGGCTCTAAAACCGTCAGTTGGTGCCTGGAAGTGCTGGATACACAGAAAAAACACTCGCTCACGTGTCAGTGGGGTTCAGCAGCGCCAGCTGTTCCCCTGCTGTGTAGCCAGCAACATGTCCAGCAATAGCCACGCTGGCACAATAACAGACATTTTCCTGCCTCCAGTGCAGGCTTCGGCCTACACTCTGCTTCTCTTTGATTCCCTGGGTTTCAACACTGTCAGTTGTCACCTGGAAGTGTTGTCTACACAGAAAAACAACACTCGCTCACGTGTCAGTGGGGTTCTGCAACGCCAGCTGTTCCCCTGCTGTGTAGCCGGCAACGTGTCCAGCAAAAGCCATGCTGGCACAATAACAAACATTTACCTGCCTCCAGTGCAGGCTTCGGCCTACACTCTGCTCCTCTTTGATTCCCTGGGTTTCAACACTGTCAGTTTTCTCCTGGAAGTGTGTGCTACACAGAAAAAACACTCGCTCACGTGTAAGTGGGGTTCAGCAGCGCCAGCTGTTCCCCTGCTGTGTAGCAGGCAACGTGTCCAGCAAAAGCCACGCTGGCACAATAACAGACATTTTCCTGCCTCCAGTGCAGGCTTCGGCCTACACTCTGCTCCTCTTTGATTCCCTGGGTTTCAACACTGTCAGTTGTCACCTGGAAGTGTTGGCTACACAGAAAAAACACTCGCTCATGTGTCAGTGGGGTTCAGCAGCACCAGCTGTTCCCCTCCTGTGTAGCCGGCAACGTGACCAGCAAAAGCCACGCTGGCACAGTAACAGACATTTTCCTGCCTCCAGAGCAGGCTTCGGCCTACACTCTGCTCCTCTTTGATTCCCTGGGTTTCAACACTGTCAGTTGTCACCTGGAAGTGTTGGCTACACAGAAAAAACACTCGCTCACGTGTCAGTGGGGTTCCGCAACGCCAGCTGTTCCCCTGCTGTGTAGCTGGCAACGTGTCCAGCAAAAGCCACGCTGGCACAATAACAGCAAATAAAAGGGAACCTGTCCCCTCCCCCCAGGCGTTTGTAACTTTAAGAGCCACCTTGTGTAGCAGTAATGCTGCACAAGGAACAGGTGACTCCTATTGTTATGCTTCTTGCACATGCTGCACTTAACACTTATTAAATATGTGTCCCCTCATACCGTTAATCCATCCCGTAGGTGGGACTTTCCTTTGCAATAAGACGCATCACAGCCTTCATTCATACCTCCATGGTGCCGAGCGCTGCCTCCTCAGCGTTGTTTGCATCTGTCCCGGAGCCTGCGCTGTAATGTTTAACCTTGGGCATGCACAGTTAGCGCTGCCCATCTTCTGCCATCATTTGATGTCATGGTGCCTGTGCGGCCGCGCTGCCAGAGATCACACCACGCTGTGTCTTCTGATTTAGTCACACTGTGGTGCTGTGATTCCTGGGCCTGCGCAGTGCATATCTTCGCCTCTCCCTCTTCTCCCTCCGCCTTCTACAGACAGTGTGGCGTCAGCGGATCCCAATTCACATGCCACGGCCGTGACGCTGCACACTCCGAAGAAGGCCGATGTAGAGTAGGGAGAGGCGAAGATATGCACTGCGCAGGCCCCGGAATCCCAGCCCCGCAGTGGGACTAAATCAGAAGACACAGCGTGGCGTGATCTCTGGCAGCGCGGCCGTACAGCCACAGCCACCACGACACCAAATGATGTTAGAAGCTGGGCAGCGCTAACTGCGCATGGCCAAGGTTTAACATAACAGCGCGTGCTCCATGATAGATTCAAGCAACGCTGATGAGGCGGCGCCCGTCGGCATGGGGGTATGAATGCCGGCTGTGCTGCGTCTCATCACGATGGAAAGTACCACCTGTGGGACGGTGTAACGGTATCAGGGGACACATTTTATAAGTGTTTAGTTCACTGTGTGCAAGGAGCATAATTAAAAGAACCACCTTGTCCTTGTGCACCAATAGTGCTGCACAAGTTGGCTCTTTCAGTTGCTAATGCATGGGGGGGGGGGTTAAAGGCTCACTTTAAACTTGATCCAATTAGGCCTCGGCCTACACTCTGCTCCTCCTGCTGTACCTGGGCTCTAACACCGCTAGTTGGTGCCTGGAAGTGCTGTTTGCACAGAGCCAAACACCTCGCCACTGTGTTAGTGGGGTTCAGTAACGCCTGCTGCTCCCCTGCTGTGTATCCGGCAACGTGTCACGCGACCGCCACGCTGGCACAATAACAGACATTCAAATGCCACTAGTGCAGGCTTCGGCCTACACTCTGCTCCTCCTGCTGTACCTGGGCTCTAACACTGTTAGTTGGTGCCTGGAAGTGCTGTTTGCACAGAGCCAAACACCTTGCCAATGTGTTAGTGGGGTTCAGTAACGCCAGCTGCTCCCTTGCTGTGTTTCAAGCAACGTGTCATGCGACTGCCACGCTGGCACAATAACAGCAATTAAAGGGAACCTGTCCCCCCTTCTCAGGCGTTTGTAACTCTAAGAGCCACCTTGTGCAGCAGTAATGCTGCAAAAGGAACAGGTGGGTCTTTTAGTTATGCTCCGTGCAGATGCTGCACTTAACACTTATAAAATATGTGTCCCCTCATACCGTGAAACTGTCCCGGAGGTGGGACTTTCCTTCGCAATGAGACGCAGCACAGCCTGCATTCATACCCCTTTGGCACCAGGCGCCGCCTCCTCAGCGTTGTTTGAATCTGTCACAGAGCCCGCGCTGTTGTGTTAAACCTTGGCTATGCGCAGTTAGCGCTGCCCATCTTCTGACATCTTTTGGTGTCAGGATGACTGTGCCTGTGCGGCCGCGCAGCCCGAGATCCCTCCACGCAGTGTCTTCCGATTTACTCACACTGCGGGGCTGGGATTCATGGGAATGCGCTGTGCATATCTTCGTCAATCGCCTCTCTATCATCTCCTTCTGCCTTCCTCTGACTGTGCGGTGTCACGGCCATGGCATGTGATTTGGGATGAGCTGACGCCGCCCACTCTGAGGAAGGAGTAAGGAGATGAGTGAGTTGAGAAGACAGGCACTGCGCAAGGCCATGAATCCCAGCCCCGCAGTGTCTTCCGATTTACTCACACTGCGGGGCTGGGATTAATGGGAATGCGCTGAGCATATCTTCGCCAATCACCTCTCTATCATCTCCTTCCGCCTTCCTCTGACTGTGCGGCGTCACGGCCGTGGCATGTGATTTGGGATCAGCTGACGCTGCCCACTCTGAGGAAGGAGTAAGGAGATGAGTGAGTTGCGAAGACAGGCACTGCGCAAGGCCATGAATCCCAGCCCCGCAGTGTCTTCCGATTTACTCACACTGCACGGCTAGGATTCATGGGAATACGCAGTGCATATCTTCGCCAATTGCCTCTCTATCATCTCCTTCCGCCTTCCTCTGACTGTGCGGCGTCACGGCCGTGGCACGTGATTTGGGATCAGCTGACGCCGCCCACTCTGAGGAAGGAGTAAGGAGATATGTGAGTTGCGAAGACAGGCACTGCGCAAGGCCATGAATCCCAGCCCCGCAGTGTCTTTCGATTTACTCACACTGCGGGGCTGGGATTAATGGGAATGCGCTGTGCATATCTTCGCCAATCGCCTCTCTATCATCTCCATCCGCCTTCCTCTGACTGTGCGGCATCACGGCCGTGGCATGTGATTTGGGATCAGCTGACACCGCCCACTCTGAGGAAGGAGTAAGGAGATGAGTGAGTTGAGAAGACAGGCACTGCGCAAGGCCATGAATCCCAGCCCTGCAGTGTCTTCCGATTTACTCACACTGCGGGGCTGGGATTCATGGGAATGCGCTGTGCATATCTTCGTCAATCGCCTCTCTATCATCTCCTTCTGCCTTCCTCTGACTGTGCGGTGTCACGGCCATGGCATGTGATTTGGGATGAGCTGACGCCGCCCACTCTGAGGAAGGAGTAAGGAGATGAGTGAGTTGAGAAGACAGGCACTGCGCAAGGCCATGAATCCCAGCCCCGCAGTGTCTTCCGATTTACTCACACTGCGGGGCTGGGATTAATGGGAATGCGCTGAGCATATCTTCGCCAATCACCTCTCTATCATCTCCTTCCGCCTTCCTCTGACTGTGCGGCGTCACGGCCGTGGCATGTGATTTGGGATCAGCTGACGCTGCCCACTCTGAGGAAGGAGTAAGGAGATGAGTGAGTTGCGAAGACAGGCACTGCGCAAGGCCATGAATCCCAGCCCCGCAGTGTCTTCCGATTTACTCACACTGCACGGCTAGGATTCATGGGAATACGCAGTGCATATCTTCGCCAATTGCCTCTCTATCATCTCCTTCCGCCTTCCTCTGACTGTGCGGCGTCACGGCCGTGGCACGTAATTTGGGATCAGCTGACGCCGCCCACTCTGAGGAAGGAGTAAGGAGATATGTGAGTTGCGAAGACAGGCACTGCGCAAGGCCATGAATCCCAGCCCCGCAGTGTCTTTCGATTTACTCACACTGCGGGGCTGGGATTAATGGGAATGCGCTGTGCATATCTTCGCCAATCGCCTCTCTATCATCTCCATCCGCCTTCCTCTGACTGTGCGGCATCACGGCCGTGGCATGTGATTTGGGATCAGCTGACACCGCCCACTCTGAGGAAGGAGTAAGGAGATGAGTGAGTTGAGAAGACAGGCACTGCGCAAGGCCATGAATCCCAGCCCTGCAGTGTCTTCCGATTTACTCACACTGCGGGGCTGGGATTCATGGGAATGTGCTGTGCATATCTTCGCCAATCGCCTCTCTATCATCCCCTTCCGCCTTTCTCTGACTGTGCGGCGTCACCGCCGTGGCATGTGATTAGGGATCAGCTGACGCCACACACTCTGAAGAAGGCGGATGTAGAGGAGTGAGAAGCAAAGATATGCACTGCGCATGCCCATGAATCTCAGCCCCACAGTGTGACTAAATCAGAAGACACTGCGTGGCAGGATCTCGGGCTGTGCGGCCGCACAGGCGCAGTCATCCTGACACCAAAAGATGTCAGAAGATGGGCAGCGCTAACTGCGCATGGCCAAGGTTTAACACAACATTGCGGGCTCTGTGACAGATTCAAACAACGCTGAGAAGGTGGTGCCTGGCGCCAAAGGGGTATGAATGCCGGCTGTGCTGCGTGTCATTAGGAAGGAAAGTCCCACCTCCGGGATGGTTTCACAGTGTCAGGGGACACATATTTTATAGGTGTTTAGTTCAACGTGTGCAAGGAGCATAATTTAAAAGAGCCACCATTTCCTTGTGCAGCGTTAGTGCTGCACAAGGTGGTTTTTTCAGTTACTAACGCCTGGGGGGGTTAACCCCTTAATCCCATATGACGTACTATCCCGTCCAGGTGACCTGGGACTTAATTCCCATGGACGGGATAGTACGTCATATGCGATCGGCCGCGCTCACGGGGGGAGCGCGGCCGATCGCGGCCGGGTGTCAGCTGCCTATCGCAGCTGACATCCGGCACTATGTGCCAGGAGCGGTCACGGACCGCTCCCGGCACATTAACCCCCGGCACACCGCGATCAAAGATGATCGCGGGGTGCCGGCGGTGCAGGGAAGCATCGCGCAGGGAGGGGGCTCCCTGCGGGCTTCCCTGAGACGATCGGTACGCGGTGATGTGCTCACCGTGTACCGAGCGTCTTCTCCCTGCAGTCCCCGGATCCAAAATGGCCGCCGGGCTGCATCCGGGTCCTGCAGGGAGCACTTCCGGGTCAGGATCAGGCTGCAGCTGCAGCTCTAATCCTGCCCGGCTGTATGTCAGATCACCGATCTGATAGAGTGCTGTGCACACTGTCAGATCGGTGATCTGTGATGTCCCCCCCTGGGACAAAGTGAAAAAGTAAAAAAAAAAATTTCCACACTTGTAAAAAAAAAAATAAAAAAAAAATTCCTAAATAAAGCAGAAAAAAAAAATATTATTCCCATAAATACATTTCTTTACATAAAAAAAAAAAAACGAGCCAAAAAACAACGCTTTATTATCATAACGCTGAACAAAGAGTGGAATAACACGCGATCAAAAAGACGGATATAAATAACCATGTTACCTCTGAAAACGTCATCTTGTCCCGCAAAAAACGAGCCGCCATATAGCATCATAACCAAAAAAATAAAAAAGTTATAGTCCTCTGAATAAAGCGATGCCAAAATAATTATTTTTTCTATAAAATAGCTTTTATCGTATAAAAGCGCCAAAACATAAAAAAAATGATATAAATGAGGTGTCGCTGTAATCGTACTGACCCGAAGAATAAAACTGCTTCATCAATTTTACCAAACGCGGAACGGTATAAACGCCTCCCCCAAAAGAAATTCATGAATAGCTGGTTTTTGGTCATTCTGCCTCACAAAAAAATCGGAATAAAAAGCGATCAAAAACTGTCACGTGTCCGAAAATGTAACCGATAAAAACGTCAACTCGTCCCGCAAAAAACAAGACCTCACATGACTCTGTGGACCAAAATATGGAAAAATTATAGGTCTCAAAATGTGGAGACGCAAAAACTTTTTTGCTATAAAAAGCGTCTTTTAGTGTGTGACGGCTGCCAATCATAAAAATCCGCTAAAAAACTCGCTATAAAAGTAAATCAAACCCCCCTTCATCACCCCCTTAGTTAGGCTAGGTTCACATTGCGTTAATGGGTTAACGCTAACGGACAGCGTTGCACGGCGAAAATGTCACAATTAACGCCGTGCAACGGGTCCGTTAGCACAACCATTGACAGCAATGTGATTTTCAGGTGTAGCGCATCGCTAGAGCGTGCCATTTTCGGCTCGCGCTAGCAAGGTGCCATTCTTTTGTGGCGCGCCTCAGACGCTGCTTGCAGCGTCCGCGGCGCGCCCGAGGTCCGATCCCCGATCTTCCAGAGCGGGGACGTTAACGCGACCACTAAACACGACACCTAAAAAGACATTGTGTTAGCGCAATCCGCTAGTGCTAAACGGATTTCCCTAACGCAATGTGAACCTAGCCTAAGGGAAAAATAATAAAATTAAAAAAAATGTATTTATTTCCATTTTCCGGTTAGGGTTAGGGTTAGGGTTAGGGCTAGGGTTGGGGCTAGGGTTAGGGTTTGGATTACATTTACGGTTGGGATTAGGGTTGGGATTAGAATTAGGGGTGTGTCTGGGTTAGGTGTGTGGTTAGGGTTACAGTTGGGATTAGGGTTAGTGGTGCGTTTGGATTAGGGTTTCATTTATAATTGGGGGGTTTCCACTGTTTAGACACATCAGGGGCTCTCCAAACGCGACATGGCATCCGATCTCAATTCCAGCCAATTCTGCATTGAAAAAGTAAAACAGTGCTCCTTCACTTCCGAGCTCTCCCGTGCGCCCAAACAGGGGTTTACCCCAACATATGGGGTATCAGCGTACTCGAGACAAATTGGACAACAACTTTTTGGGTCCAAGTTCTCTTGTTATCCTTGGGAAAATAAAAATTTGGGGGGCTAAAAATCATTTTTGTGGGAAAAAAAAGGATTTTTATTTTCACGGCTCTGCGTTGTAAACTGTAGTGAAACACTTGGGGGTTCAAAGTTTTCACAACACATCTAGATAAGTTCCATGGGAGGTCTAGTTTCCAATATGGGGTCACTTGTGGGTGGTTTCTACTGTTTGGGTACATCAGGGGCTCTGCAAATGCAACGTGACGCCTGCAGACCAATCCATCTAAGTCTGCATTCCAAATGGCGCTCCTTCCCTTCCGAGCTCTGCCATGAGCCCAAACAGTGGTTCCCCCCCACATATGGGGTATCAGCGTACTCAGGACAAATTGAACAACAACTTTTGGGGTCCAATTTATTCTGTTACCCTTGTAAAAATACAAAGCTGGGGGCTAAAAAATCATTTTTGTGAAAAAAAAAAGAATTTTTATTTTCACGGGTCTGCGTTATAAACTGTAGTGAAACACTTAGGGGTTCAAAGTTCTCACAACACATCTAGATAAGTTCCATGGGAGGTCTAGTTTCTAATATGGGGTCACTTGTGGGGGGTTTGTACTGTTTGGGTACATCAGGGGCTCTGCAAATGCAACGTGACTCCTGCAGACCAATCCATCTAAGTCTGCATTCCAAATGGCGCTCCTTCCCTTCCGAGCTCTGCCATGCGCCCAAACAGTGGTTCCCCCCCACATATGGGGTATCAGCGCAGGGCTGCCACTAGGAATTTCAGGGCCCCATACTGGCAAAATTTTCAGGGCCCCTTAAGACTCCGCCCAGGCTCCACCCCAGCCCCGCCTCCACCCCTCGAACTGTCAACAGCCCCACCGCTGTCTCTTGCCAAAACTCCACTTCTCACAAATCACACATTAACAGTTCCCATTACCAGATCAAACACATAGCCAGCAGCTTTTGTTTTGGCCAAAAGGTTTTTTTAAATTTGAGACGACAACAAGGTAGACTCTTTTGGCCGAGCCCTACTCTACTCTAATCTATTAAACATTTGTCAAAATATGCAATACAATTTAGGTGTATTTTTATTTATTTTTCAATTGACCAATAATACCACATACAAGGGACAAATACCACAACACCATGACCAGACACCATATTATCACCACATAGTGACCTATAATACTATCTACAAGGAACAAATACCGCCACACCATGTGCAGACCACATATTACCACCACAGTGACTGAACAATATCACATACAAGGGACAAATACCACCGCAGCATGTCCAGACCACATATTACCATCACATGGTGACCAACTACATACAAGGAACAAATACCAACACAACATGAACAGACCACATATTACCACCACACAGTGACCGAATAATAGCACATACAAGGAACAAATACCGCTACACCATGGCCGGACAACATATTACCACCACATTGTGACTGAATAGTACAATACTGATCATTAATAAAAAAAAAAATACTATCACCATAAGTGCCATTATACACAGGAGATCTGTACTTAGTATGCAGTGTGTGTACAGGTAATACAGTGGTCGCCGATGCCATTATACACAGGAGCTCTTCATATAGTGTCAGTGTACATGTAATACAGCGATCACTAGTGACATTATACACAGGAGCTCTGTATATAGTGTATAGTGTACATGTAATACAGCGATCACTAGTGACATTATACACAGGAGCTCTGTATATAGTGTATAGTGTACAGATAATATAGTGATCACTAGTGACATTATACACAGGAGCTCTGTATATAGGGTACAGTGTACATGTAATACAGTCAGCAATCACTAGTGACATTATACAAAGGAGCTCTGTATATAGTGTATAGTGTACAGATAGTATAGTGATCACCAGTGACATTATACACAGGAGCACTGTATACAGTATACAGTGTATGGTGTCAGTGTACAGGTAACATACTCACCAGTGACGTCTCTAGCTAAAGTCCTTCATCTTTGCGTTTCTTTTTAATCCAGCGCAGACCGCTATCACTTCTTTCTGCCAGGACTTGTCTCATCTGCATAAAATAACACAGTTATCTAGAGCACCGCTTCCAGAGCACATTCCCCATTTTTTCCCTTTCTTCTACACTACACATCTGACTACAGACGTTCACCCACCATTAATATATAATTGGTTATTATGCAACCCACCATTCCAAATATAAATTATAATCCGCCACTGTGCCCCCACTATCTGTATATAGCCACTTTCCTCATTTAATATATAAATTAATTAGCACCTGTATTCTTCCAATCTATTACCAGTTACTTTATCCTCAACGAACCCACTATGTACCTCCCGCTCTAACCCTTACCCCAATTCATTATAGTTACATGCCCCTTCTGCCTCAATTCATTGCCACGTCTTCTCTCTCTCCCACCCTCTATTCATTATCAATTGATCTTCCCCACCCTCAAAATTCATTATTTGCTCTCCCCACCTTCAATACATCATTTGCTCTTCCCACCCCCAAGTTCAATTCAATTGCTGTCCACGTCCCTCACACTCACTTCATGTGCAGTCCCCATCACCCCCACTTCATCATTTAGTCCCCTATCATCATTTAGTCCCCTATCCCCCCCGTCACTTCATCTGCAGTCCCCCTTACTTCATCATTTGCAGCCCCCTATCATTTCATCATGTGCAGAACCCCCTCAAACACACTTCATCATCTGCAGTCCCTATCACTCCCACATCATTACCTATCCCCATCCCCCCCACATCATTTGCAATTCCCATCACCCCCACATCATTTGCAGTCCCCATCTCCCACATCATCATTTGCAGTCCCCATCACCCCCACATCATTTGCAGTCCCCATCACCCCCACATCATCATTTGCAGTCCCCCCACATCATTTGCAGTCCCCATCACCCCCCATCATCATCTGCAGTCCCCATCACCCCCACATCGTTTGCAGTCCCCCAACATCATTTGCAGTCCCCATCACCCCCACATCATCATTTGCAGTCTCCATCACCCCCACATCATTTGCAGTTCCCATCACCCCCACATCATTTGCAGTCCCCATCACCCCCACATCATTTGCAGTCCCCATCACCCCCACATCATCATTTGCAGTCCCCCAACATCATTTGCAGTCCCCATCACCCCCACATCATCATTTGCAGTCTCCATCACCCCCACATCATTTGCAGTCTCCATCACCCCCACATCATTTGCAGTTCCCATCACCCCCACATCATTTGCAGTCCCCATCACCCCCACATCATCATTTGCAGTCCCCCCACATCATTTGCAGTTGCCATCACCCCCACATCATCATTTGCAGTCCCCATCACCCCCACATCATCATTTGCAGTCCCCCAACATCATTTGCAGTCCCCATCACCCCCACATCATCATTTGCAGTCCCCCAACATCATTTGCAGTCCCCATCACCCCCACATCATCATTTGCAGTCTCCATCACCCCCACATCATTTGCAGTCCCCATCACCCCCACATCATTTGCAGTCCCCATCACCCCCACATCATTTGCAGTCCCCCAACATCATTTGCAGTCCCCATCACCCCCACATCATCATTTGCAGTCCCCCAACATCATTTGCAGTCCCCATCACCCCCACATCATCATTTGCAGTCTCCATCACCCCACATCATTTGCAGTCTCCATCACCCCCACATCATTTGCAGTTCCCATCACCCCCACATCATCTGCAGTCCCCATCACCCCCACATCATTTGCAGTCCCCCTCACCCCCACATCATCATTTGCAGTCCCCCAACATCATTTGCAGTCCCCATCACCCCCACATCATCATTTGCAGTCTCCATCACCCCCACATCATTTGCAGTCCCCATCACCCCCACATCATTTGCAGTCCCCATCACCCCCACATCATCATTTGCAGTCCCCCAACATCATTTGCAGTCCCCATCACCCCCACATCATCATTTGCAGTCCCCCAACATCATTTGCAGTCCCCATCACCCCCACATCATCATTTGCAGTCTCCATCACCCCCACATCATTTGCAGTTCCCATCACCCCCACATCATTTGCAGTTCCCATCACCCCCACATCATTTGCAGTCCCCATCACCCCACATCATCATTTGCAGTCCCCCAACATCATTTGCAGTCCCCATCCCCCACACATCATCATTTGCAGTCCCCATAACCCCCACATCATTTGCAGTCCCCATCACCCCCACATCATTTGCAGTCCCCCAACATCATTTGCAGTCCCCATCACCCCCACATCATTTGCAGTCCCCATCACCCCCACATCATCATTTGCAGTCCCCTATCCCCCCTTCACTTCATCTGCAGTCCCCCTTACTTCATTTGCAGCCCCAATCATTTCATGTGTAGTACCCCCTCAAATACACTTTATCATTTGCAGCCCCCTATTATTTCATCATGTACAGTACTCCCTAAAACACACCCCATCATCTGCAGTCTCACTCCCCCCCACCTCACCTCACCTATTAAAAAAACAAAAATGTTTTTTATACTTACCTCAGTCGTTCCCGGGGCGTCTAGTGTTTCCAGCAGTGAAGCAGCAGCTAGAATGTATGGGCTGCTGAGAGGACCTGACAGGAGCCCCTACATTCTAGCACATTTCACTACTGAGACGGCTAGAATGTATGGGCTGTAGTCAGGACCTGCAGGGAGCCCATACATTCTAGCCACAGCCGAGCAGGAGCTGTGCAGCCGACTAGGTGAGACGGCCGTGCACAGCTCCAAGAAGGCTCCCGGGCCCCAGCGCCGCAGTGCACAGTATTTTACTACATGATGGGGCCCGATCAGTAGAAGCACAACAGTGGGGCCCCGGATCTGCGGGCCCCTCTGTGTACTGCTGCTGACCGGGCCCCATACAGCAGTAATGGCTGTAATGCCCTGATGGCGGCCCTGTATCAGCGTACTCAGGACAAATTGGACAACAACTTTTGGGGTCCAATTTATTATGTTACCCTTGTGAAAATACAAAACTGGGGGCTAAAAAATTTTTGCGAAAAAAAAATAAATTTATTTTAACGGCTCTGCGTTATAAACTGTAGTGAAACACTTGGGGGTTCAAAGCTCTCAAAACACATCTAGATAAGTTCCTTAGAGGGTCTAGTTTCCAAAATGGTGTCACTTGTGGGGGTTTTTAATGTTTAGGCACATCAGGGGCTCTCCAAACCAACATGGCGTCCCATCTTAATTCCAGTCAATTTTGCATTGAAAAGTCAAATGGCGCTCCTTCCCTTCCGAGCTCTGCTATGCACCCAAAAAGTGGTTTACCCCCACATATGGGGTATCGTCGCACTCAGGACAAATTGCACAACAACTTTTGTGGTCTAATTTCTTCTCTTACCCTTGGGAAAATAAAAAATTGGGGGCGAAAAGATCATTTTTGTGAAAAAATAAGATTTTTTATTTTTACGGCTCTGCATTATAAACTTCTGTGAAGCACTTGTTGGGTCAAAGTGCTCACCACACATCTAGATAAGTTCCTTAAGGGGTCTACTTTTCAAAATGGTGTCACTTGTGAGGGGTTCCAATGTTTAGGCACATCAGGGGCTCTCCAAACGCAACATGGCGTCCCATCTCAATTCCAGTCAATTTTGCATTGAAAAGTCAAATGGCGCTCCTTTCCTTCCGAGCTCTGCCATGCGCCCAAACAGTGGTTTACCCCCACATATGGGGTATCGTCGCACTCAGGACAAATTGCACAACAACTTTTGTGGTCTAATTTCTTCTCTTACCCTTGGGAAAATAAAAAATTGGTGGCGAAAAGATTATTTTTGTGAAAAAATATGATTTTTTATTTTTACGGCTCTGCATTATAAACTTCTGTGAAGCACTTGTTGGGTCAAAGTGCTCACCACACCTCTAGATAAGTTCCTTAAGGGGTCTACTTTCCAAAATGGTGTCACTTGTGGGGATTTCAATGTTTAGGCACATCAGGGGCTCTCCAAACGCAACATGGCATCCCATCTCAATTCCAGTCAATTTTGCATTGAAAAGTAAAATGGCGCTCCTTCCCTTCCGAGCTCTGCCATACGCCCAAACAATGGTTTACACCCATATACGGGGTATCAGCGTACTCAGGACAAATTGGCCAACAATTTTTGAGGTTCAATTTCTTCTCTTACTCTTGGGAAAATAAAAAATTGGGGGCGAAAAGATCATTTTTGTGAAAAAATATGATTTTTTATTTTTACGGCTCTGCATTATAAACTTCTGTGAAGCAATTGGTGGGTCAAAGTGGTCACCACACATCTAGATAAGTTCCTTAGGGTGTCTACTTTCCAAAATGGTGTCACTTGTGGGGGGTTTCAATGTTTAGGCACATCAGTGGCTCTCCAAACGCAACATGGTGTCCCATCTCAATTCCTGTCAATTTTGCATTTAAAAGTCAAATGGCGCTCCTTCCCTTCCGAGCTCTGCCATGCGCCCAAACAGTGGTTTACCCCCACATATGGGGTATCAGCGTACTCAGTACAGATTGTACAACAATGTTTGGCATCCATTTTATCCTGTTACCCTTGGTAAAATAAAACAAATTGGAGCTGAAATAAATTTTGTGTGAAAAAAAGTTAAATATTCATTTTTATTTAAACATTCCAAAAATTCCTGTGAAACCCCTGAAGGGTTAATAAACTTCTTGAATGTGGTTTTGAGCACCTTGAGGGGTGCAGTTTTTAGAATGGTGTCACACTTGGGTATTTTCTATCATATAGACCCCTCAAAATGACATCAAATGAGATGTGGTCCCTAAAAAAAAAATGGTGTTGTAAAAATGAGAAATTGCTGGTCAACTTTGAACCCTTATAACTCCCTAACAAAAAAAAATTTTGGTTCCAAAATTGTGCTGATGTAAAGGAGACATGTGGGAAATGTTACTTATTAAGTATTTTGCGTGACATATCTCTGTGATTTAAGGGCATAAAAATTTAAAGTTGGAAAATTGCGAAATTTTCAAAATTTTCGCCAAATTTCCGTTTTTTTCACAAATAAACGCAAGTTATATCGAATAAATGTTACTACTAAAATGAAGTACAATATGTCACGAGAAAACAATGTCAGAATCGCCAAGATCCGTTGAAGCGTTCCAGAGTTATAACCTCATAAAGGGACAGTGGTCAGAATTGTAAAAATTGGCCCGGTCATTAACGTGCAAACCACCCTCGGGGCTTAAGGGGGTTAAAGATTCCCTTTCATCTTGCTCCAATTAGGCCTCTGCCTACACTCTGTTTGTCATACAATCCCTGGGCTCCAACACCGCCAGTTGCTGCTCAGAAGTCTCTTTGGCACGGGTGCTCCCTCCTGCCCAACCTGGTTCCAGCACCGTCAGCTGGTTCCGGGTAGTGTCAAGGTCACTTAGACTCCAATATGTTGTCCTGTTGTGTTGCGGTCGTGTTAACTGACTCCATGGTGCCTCCAGTTTTGGAGCTTCCTATGTGGGCTGCGGGAAGTGGCAATCAAGGCTGGTTCTGTAGTGCCAATAGGACAAGCTCCCCCTGTAGGACTGTTGGTTTTTGGTAACTGCGGCAGCCTCGCAGCCTAGCTACTATTTCTTCTCCTGTGGACCTTCTGCTCCACATCCTGGTTCCAGCACCGTCAGCTGGTTCCGGGCAGAGCCTTTGGCTTAGGTGCCTCCTTCTGGGTATCCGAGTTCCGCCAACGTCAGGCGGTCCTTGGTATTGCTTTGTAGCACGGGTACCTCCTGCTTAGTAACCGGGTTCCAGCACCGTCAGCTGGTCCTCGGTCGTGCCATTGGCTTTTGTATCCTTGGGCAACACATCCGGGTTCTAGTACCGTCAGCTGGTTCTCGGCAGTGTCTTCATCACGGGTACTCCCTCCTGCTCAGCCTGGTTCCAGCACCGTCAGCTGGTTCCGGGTAGTGTCAAGGTCACTTAGACTCCAATATGTTGTCCTGTCGTGTTGCGGTGGGGTTAGCCGACTCCATGGTGACTTCAGTTTAGGAGCTTCCTACCTATGTGGGCTGCGGGAAATGGCAATCAAGGCTGGTTCTGTAGTGCCAATAGGACAAGCTCCCCTGGAAGGACTGTTGGTGTTCGGTAACTGCGGCAGCCTCGCGGCCTAGCTATTATTTCTTTTCCTGTGGACCTCCTGCTCCACATCCTGGTTCCAGCACCGTCAGCTGGGTCCGGGCAGAGCCTTTGGCTTAGGTGCCCCCTTCTGGGTATCCGAGTTCCACCAACGTCAGGTGGTCCTTGGTAGTGCTTTCTGGCACAGGTACCTCCTGCTTAGTAACAGGGTTCCAGGTCCGTCAGCTTGTCCTCGGTCATGCCATTGGCTCTTCTACCTTCGAGTAGCCATCCGGGTTCCAGTACCGTCAGCTGGTTCTCGGCACTGTCTCTAACACAGCTGTTCCTCTGCTGTGTAGCCGGCAACGTGTCCAGCAAAAGCCACGCTGGCACAATAACAGACATTTTCCTGCCTCCAGTGCAGGCTTCGGCCTACACTCTGCTGCTCTTTGATTCCCTGGGTTTCAACACTGTCAGTTGTCACCTGGAAGTGTTGGCTACACAGAAAAACAACACTCGCTCACGTGTAAGTGGGGTTCCGCAATGCCAGCTGTTCCCCTGCTGTGTAGCTGGCAATGTGTCCAGCAAAAGCAACGCTGGCACAATAACAGCAAATAAAAGGGAACCTGTCCCCTCCCCCCAGGCCTTTGTAACTTTAAGAGCCACCATGTGTAGCAGTAATGCTGCACAAGGAACAGGTGGCTCTTTTTGCTATGCTTCTTGCACATGCTGCACTTAACACTTATTAAATATGTGTCCCCTCATACCGTTAATCCATCCCGTAGATGGGACTTTCCTTTGCAATGAGACGCATCACAGCCGGCATTCATACCTCCATGGTGCCGAGCGCCGCCTCCTCAGCATTGTTTGCATCTGTCCCGGAGCCTGGGCTGTTATGTTTAACCTTGGGCATGCACAGTTAGCGCAGCCCATCTTCTGCCATCATTTGATGTCATGCTGATTGTGCCTGTGCAGGTGCGCTGCCAAAGATAACGCCCCGCAGTGTCTTCTGATTTTGTCACACTGTGGGGCTGGGATTCCTGGGCATGCACAGTGCATATCTTCGCCTCTCCCTCTTCTCCCTCCGCCTTCTACAGACAGTGTGGCGTTAGCTGATCCCAATTCACATGCCACTGCCGTGACGCCGCACACTCTGAAGAAGGCTGATGGAGAGTAGTGAGAGGCGAAGATATGCACTGCGCATGCCCAGGAATCCCAGCCCTGCAGTGGGACTAAATCAGAAGACACTGCGAGCCGGTTTCTCGGGCGGTGCGGCCGCACAGGCACAGTTAGCATGACACCAAATGATGTTAGAAGACGGGCATCGCTAACTGCGCATGGCCAGGGTTTAACATAACAGTGTGGGCTCCGTGACAGATTCAAGCAACGCTGATGAGGCAGCGCCCGGCGCCATGGGGATGTGAATGCCGGCTGTGCTGCGTCTCATCACGATGGAAAGTACCACCTGTGGGACGGTATCACGGTGTCAGGGGACACATTTTATAAGTGTTTAGTTCACTGTGTGCAAGGAGCATAATTAAAAGAACCACCTTGTCCTTGTGCACCATTAGTGCTGCACAAGTTGGCTCTTTCAGTTGCCAACGCATGGGGGCTTAAAGGTTCACTTTCAACTTGATCCAAGTAGGCCTCTGCCTACACTCAGCTCCTCCTGCTGTCCCTGGGCTCTAACACTGCTAGTTCGTGCCTGGAAGTGCTGGCTGCACAGTTAACACTTGCTGCCGTGTTATTGGGTTTCAGTAACGTCAGCTGATTCCCAGCTGTGTATCTGGCAAAACCTCCTATCTGCTCCTCCTGCTGTCCCTGGGCTCTAACACTGTCAGTTGGTGCCTGGAAGTGCTGTCCGCACAGTCAACAGTCGCTCCTCTGTTATTGGGGTTCAGTAACGTCAGCTGTTCCCCAGCTGTGTGTGCGGCAAAACCTGCTATCTGCTCCTCCTGCTGTCCCTGGGCTCTAACACCATCAGTTGGTGCCAGGAAGTGCTGTCTGCACAGTCAACAGTCGCTCCTCTGTTATTGGGGTTCAGTAACGTCAGCTATTCCCCAGCTGTGTGTGCAGCAATACCTCAAATCTGCTCCTCCTGCTGTCCCTGGGCTCTAACACCGCTAGTTGGTGCCTGGAAGTGCTGGCTGCACAGTTAACACTTGCTGCCGTGTTGTTGGGTTTCAGTGACGTCAGCTGATTCCCAGCTGTGTATCTGGCAAAACCTGCTATCTGCTCCTCCTGCTGTCCCTGGGCTCTAACACCGTCAGTTGGTGCCTGGAAGTGCTGTCCGCACAGTCAACAGTCGCTCCTCTGTTATTGGGGTTCAGTAAAGTCAGCTGTTCCCAAGCTGTGTGTGCGGCAATTGTTGTGAATTCTGTGGTCAAGCTCCCTCCTGTGGTCATGAGTGGTACTTCGGCTGGTTCTGTCTATGAGCTTCCGCTGGTGGATGTGAGTGGGGCTGCGGCTTCTGAGTTTCCTTCCTCAGGTGACAAAGTTAAGTTGTTAGGTGCTGCTCTATTTATCTCCACCTAGTTCTTTGTTCCTGGCCTCCAGTCAATGTTCCAGTATTGGTCTGGCTCTCTCCTGGATCGTTCTTGTGGCCTGTCTGCCCTGCATAAGCTAAGTTCTGCTTGTGTTACTTTTGTTTGCTATATTTTCTGTCCAGCTTGCTATATTGGTTTTTCTTGCTTGCTGGAACCTCTGAGACGCAGAGGGAGCACCTCCGTACCGTTAGTCGGTGCGGAGGGTCTTTTTGCCCCTCTGCGTGGTTGTTTGTAGGTTTTTGTGCTGACCGCAAAGCTATCTTTCCTATCCTCGGTCTATTCAGTAAGTCGGGCCTCACTTTGCTAAAATCTATTTCATCTCTGTGTTTGTATTTTCATCTTAACTCACAGTCATTATATGTGGGGGGCTGCCTTTTCCTTTGGGGAATTTCTCTGAGGCAAGGTAGGCTTATTTTTCTATCTTCAGGGCTAGTTAGTTTCTCAGGCTGTGCCGAGTTGCATAGGGAGCGTTAGGCGCAATCCACGGCTACCTCTAGTGTGGTATGATAGGATTAGGGATTGCGGTCAGCAGAGTTCCCACGTCTCAGAGCTCGTTCTATGTTAGTAACTATCAGGTCACTTTGTGTGCTCTTAACCACTAGGTCCATTGTGGTTCTGAATCACCTGTTCATAACAGTACTGGAGGCCCAAAGTACTAATGCTTCTCAATAGAGGGTGTAGTCATGGACTTTCAAGGTCTGTCCTCTTTGATGGATAATCTCTCTATAAGTGTTCAGAACATTCAAGATTTAGTGGTTCAGAATCCTATGTTAGAACCTAAAATTCCTATTCCTGAGTTATTTTCTGGAGATAGAGCTAAGTTTCTGAATTTCAAAAATAATTGTAAACTATTTCTGGCTTTGAAACCCCGCTCCTCTGGTGACCCAGTTCAACAAGTAAAGATCATAATTTCTTTATTACGTGGCGACCCTCAAGACTGGCCATTTTCCGTTGCGCCAGGAGATCCTGCATTATGTGATATTGATGCGTTTTTTTCTGGCGCTCGGGTTGCTTTATGATGAACCTAATTCAGTGGATCAGGCAGAGAAAATCTTGCTGGCTCTGTGTCAGGGTCAGGATGAGGTAGAGATATATTGTCAGAAATTTAGGAAGTGGTCTGTGCTCACTCAATGGAATGAATGTGCTCTGGCAGCAATTTTCAGAAAGGGTCTCTCTGAAGCCCTTAAGGATGTCATGGTGGGATTTCCTATGCCTGCTGGTCTGAATGAGTCTATGTCTTTGGCCATTCAGATCGATCGACGCTTACGTGAGCGTAAAACTGTGCACCATTTGGCGGTATTATCTGAGCATAAACCTGAGCCTATGCAATGCAATAGGACTTTGACCAGAGCTGAACGGCAAGAACACAGATGACGGAATGGGCTGTGTTTTTACTGTGGTGATTCCACTCATGCTATCTCCGATTGTCCTAAGCGCACTAAGCGGTTCGCTAGGTCTGCCACCATTGGTACGGTACAGTCGAAATTTCTTTTGTCCGTTACTTTGATCTGCTCATTGTCATCCTATTCTGTCATGGCATTTGTGGATTCAGGCGCTGCCCTGAATTTGATGGACTTGGAGTATGCTAGGCGCTGTGGGTTTTTCCTGGAGCCCTTGCAGTATCCTATTCCATTGAGAGGAATTGATGCTACGCCTTTGGCCAAGAATAAGCCTCAGTATTGGACCCAGCTGACCATGTGCATGGCTCCTGTGCACCAGGAGGATATTCGCTTTCTGGTGTTGCATAATCTGCATGATGTGGTCGTGTTGGGGTTGCCATGGCTACAAGTCCATAACCCAGTATTGGATTGGAAATCAATGTCTGTGTGCAGCTGGGGTTGTCAGGGGGTACATGGTGATGTTCCATTTCTGTCTATTTCATCATCCACCCCTTCTGAGGTCCCAGAGTTCTTGTCGGATTACCGGGATATATTTGATGAGCCCAAGTCCAGTGCTCTACCTCCGCATAGGGATTGTGATTGTGCTATCGATTTGATTCCTGGTAGTAAGTTTCCTAAAGGTCGACTGTTTAATTTGTCTGTGCCTGAGCACGCCGCTATGCGGAGTTACGTAAAGGAATCCTTGGAGAAGGGTCATATTCGCCCGTCGTCGTCGCCATTGGGAGCAGGGTTCTTTTTTGTGGCCAAGAAGGATGGTTCGCTGAGACCTTGTATTGATTACCGCCTTCTAAATAAAATCACGGTCAAATTTCAGTACCCCTTGCCGCTGCTGTCTGATTTGTTTGCTCGGATTAAGGGGGCTAGTTGGTTCACCAAGATAGATCTTCGTGGTGCGTATAATCTTGTGCGCATTAAACAGGGCGATGAATGGAAAACAGCATTTAATACGCCCGAGGGCCATTTTGAGTACCTGGTTATGCCATTCGGGCTTTCTAATGCTCCATCAGTGTTTCAGTCCTTCATGCATGACATCTTCCGAGAGTACCTGGATAAATTCCTGATTGTATACTTGGATGATATTTTGGTCTTCTCGGATGATTGGGAGTCTCACGTGAAGCAGGTCAGAGTGGTGTTCCAGGTCCTGCGTGCGAATTCTTTGTTTGTGAAGGGGTCAAAGTGTCTCTTTGGTGTTCAGAAGGTTTCATTTTTGGGTTTCATTTTTTCCCCTTCTACTATCGAGATGGACCCTGTTAAAGTTAAGGCCATTTATGATTGGATTCAGCCGACTTCTCTGAAGAGTCTGCAAAAGTTCCTGGGCTTTGCTAATTTTTATCGTCGCTTCATCAATAATTTTTCTAGTATTGCTAAACCGTTGACTGATTTGACCAAGAAGGGTGCTGATGTGGTCAATTGGTCTTCTGCTGCTGTGGAAGCTTTTCAAGAGTTGAAGCGTCGTTTTTCTTCTGCCCCTGTGTTGTGCCAACCAGATGTTTCGCTCCCGTTCCAGGTCGAGGTTGATGCTTCTGAGATTGGAGCAGGGGCTGTTTTGTCGCAAAGAAGTTCTGATGGCTCGGTGATGAAACCATGCACCTTCTTTTCCAGGAAGTTTTCGCCTGCTGAGCGTAATTATGATGTTGGCAATCGAGAGTTACTGGCCATGAAGTGGGCATTCGAGGAGTGGCGTCATTGGCTTGAAGGAGCTAAGCATCGCGTGGTGGTCTTGACTGATCACAAGAACTTGACTTATCTTGAGTCTGCCAAACGGTTGAATCCTAGACAGGCTCGTTGGTCGCTGTTTTTCTCCCGTTTTGACTTTGTGGTTTCGTACCTTCCGGGCTCTAAAAATGTGAAGACGGATGCCCTGTCTAGGAGTTTTGTGCCCGACTCTCCGGGTTTGTCTGAGCCGGCGGGTATTCTCAAAGAGGGGGTAATTTTGTCTGCCATCTCCCCTGATTTGCGGCGGGTGCTGCAAAAATTTCAGGCTAATAGACCTGACCGTTGCCCAGCGGAGAAACTGTTTGTCCCTGATAAATGGACGAGTAGAGTTATCTCTGAGGTTCATTGTTCGGTGTTGGCTGGTCATCCTGGAATCTTTGGTACCAGAGATTTGATGGCTAGATCCTTTTGGTGGCCGTCTCTGTCGCGGGATGTGCGTTCGTTTGTGCAGTCCTGTGGGATTTGTGCTCGGGCTAAGCCCTGCTGTTCTCGTGCCAGTGGGTTGATTTTGCCCTTGCCAGTCCCGAAGAGGCCTTGGACACATATCTCTATGGATTTTATTTCGGATTTCCCCGTCTCTCAAAAAATGTCGGTCATTTGGGTTGTTTGTGATCGCTTCTCGAAGATGGTCCATTTGGTACCCTTGTCTAAATTGCCTTCCTCCTCTGATTTGGTGCCATTGTTCTTCCAGCATGTGGTTCGTTTACATGGCATTCCGGAGAACATCGTTTCTGACAGAGGTTCCCAGTTTGTTTCGAGGTTTTGGCGAGCCTTTTGTGCTAGGATGGGCATTGATTTGTCTTTTTCCTCGGCTTTCCATCCTCAGACAAATGGCCAGACTGAACGAACCAATCAAACCTTGGAAACATATCTGAGATGTTTTGTTTCTGCCGATCAGGATGATTGGGTGTCCTTTTTGCCTTTGGCTGAGTTCGCCCTTAATAATCGGGCCAGCTCGGCTACTTTGGTTTCGCCGTTTTTCTGCAATTCTGGTTTCCATCCTCGTTTCTCTTCAGGGCAGGTTGAGTCTTCTGACTGTCCTGGTGTGTATACTGTGGTGGATAGGTTGCAGCAGATTTGGACTCATGTGGTGGACAATTTGACATTGTCTCAGGAGAAGGCTCAACGTTTCGCTGACCGCAGGCGCTGTGTGGGTCCCTGACTTCGTGTTGGGGATTTGGTTTGGTTGTCATCTCGTTATATTCCTATGAAAGTTTCCTCTCCTAAGTTTAAGCCTCGTTTCATTGGTCCATACAGGATTTCTGAGGTTCTTAATCCTGTGTCTTTTCGTTTGACCCTTCCAGCTTCTTTTTCCATCCATAACGTATTCCATAGGTCATTGTTGCGGAGATACGTGGCACCTGTGGTTCCATCCGTTGATCCTCCTGCCCCGGTTTTGGTTGAGGGGGAGTTGGAGTATATAGTGGAGAAGATTTGGGATTCTCGTATTTCGAGATGGAAACTTCAGTACCTGGTTAAGTGGAAGGGTTATGGTCAGGAAGATAATTCCTGGGTCTTTGCCTCTGATGTTCATGCTGCCGATCTGGTTCGTGCCTTTCATTTGGCTCCTCCTGGTCGGCCTGGGGGCTCTGGTGAGGGTTCGGTGACCCCACCTCAAGGGGGGGTACTGTTGTGAATTCTGTGGTCAAGCTCCCTCCTGTGGTCATGAGTGGTACTTCGGCTGGTTCTGTCTATGAGCTTCCGCTGGTGGATGTGAGTGGGGCTGCGGCTTCTGAGTTTCCTTCCTCAGGTGACGAGGTTAAGTCGTTAGGTGCTGCTCTATTTAACTCCACCTAGTTCTTTGTTCCTGGCCTACAGTCAATGTTCCAGTATTGGTCTGGCTCTCTCCTGGATCGTTCTTGTGGCCTGTCTGCCCTGCATAAGCTAAGTTCTGCTTGTGTTACTTTTGTTTGCTATATTTTCTGTCCAGCTTGCTATATTGGTTTTTCTTGCTTGCTGGAAGCTCTGAGACGCAGAGGGAGCACCTCCGTACCGTTAGTCGGTGCGGAGGGTCTTTTTGCCCCTCTGCGTGGTTGTTTGTAGGTTTTTGTGCTGACCGCAAAGCTATCTTTCCTATCCTCGGTCTATTCATTAAGTCGGGCCTCACTTTGCTAAAATCTATTTCATCTCTGTGTTTGTATTTTCATCTTAACTCACAGTCATTATATGTGGGGGGCTGCCTTTTCCTTTGGGGAATTTCTCTGAGGCAAGGTAGGCTTATTTTTCTATCTTCAGGGCTAGTTAGTTTCTCAGGCTGTGCCGAGTTGCATAGGGAGCGTTAGGACGCAATCCACGGCTACCTCTAGTGTGGTATGATAGGATTAGGGATTGCGGTCAGCAGAGTTCCCACGTCTCAGAGCTCGTTCTATGTTAGTAACTATCAGGTCACTTTGTGTGCTCTTAACCACTAGGTCCATTGTGGTTCTGAATCACCTGTTCATAACAGTACTGGAGGCCCAAAGTACTAATGCTTCTCAATAGAGGGTGTAGTCATGGACTTTCAAGGTCTGTCCTCTTTGATGGATAATCTCTCTATAAGTGTTCAGAACATTCAAGATTTAGTGGTTCAGAATCCTATGTTAGAACCTAAAATTCCTATTCCTGAGTTATTTTCTGGAGATAGAGCTAAGTTTCTGAATTTCAAAAATAATTGTAAACTATTTCTGGCTTTGAAACCCCGCTCCTCTGGTGACCCAGTTCAACAAGTAAAGATCATAATTTCTTTATTACGTGGCGACCCTCAAGACTGGCCATTTTCCGTTGCGCCAGGAGATCCTGCATTATGTGATATTGATGCGTTTTTTTCTGGCGCTCGGGTTGCTTTATGATGAACCTAATTCAGTGGATCAGGCAGAGAAAATCTTGCTGGCTCTGTGTCAGGGTCAGGATGAGGTAGAGATATATTGTCAGAAATTTAGGAAGTGGTCTGTGCTCACTCAATGGAATGAATGTGCTCTGGCAGCAATTTTCAGAAAGGGTCTCTCTGAAGCCCTTAAGGATGTCATGGTGGGATTTCCTATGCCTGCTGGTCTGAATGAGTCTATGTCTTTGGCCATTCAGATCGATCGACGCTTACGTGAGCGTAAAACTGTGCACCATTTGGCGGTATTATCTGAGCATAAACCTGAGCCTATGCAATGCAATAGGACTTTGACCAGAGCTGAACGGCAAGAACACAGATGACGGAATGGGCTGTGTTTTTACTGTGGTGATTCCACTCATGCTATCTCCGATTGTCCTAAGCGCACTAAGCGGTTCGCTAGGTCTGCCACCATTGGTACGGTACAGTCGAAATTTCTTTTGTCCGTTACTTTGATCTGCTCATTGTCATCCTATTCTGTCATGGCATTTGTGGATTCAGGCGCTGCCCTGAATTTGATGGACTTGGAGTATGCTAGGCGCTGTGGGTTTTTCCTGGAGCCCTTGCAGTATCCTATTCCATTGAGAGGAATTGATGCTACGCCTTTGGCCAAGAATAAGCCTCAGTATTGGACCCAGCTGACCATGTGCATGGCTCCTGTGCACCAGGAGGATATTCGCTTTCTGGTGTTGCATAATCTGCATGATGTGGTCGTGTTGGGGTTGCCATGGCTACAAGTCCATAACCCAGTATTGGATTGGAAATCAATGTCTGTGTGCAGCTGGGGTTGTCAGGGGGTACATGGTGATGTTCCATTTCTGTCTATTTCATCATCCACCCCTTCTGAGGTCCCAGAGTTCTTGTCGGATTACCGGGATATATTTGATGAGCCCAAGTCCAGTGCTCTACCTCCGCATAGGGATTGTGATTGTGCTATCGATTTGATTCCTGGTAGTAAGTTTCCTAAAGGTCGACTGTTTAATTTGTCTGTGCCTGAGCACGCCGCTATGCGGAGTTACGTAAAGGAATCCTTGGAGAAGGGTCATATTCGCCCGTCGTCGTCGCCATTGGGAGCAGGGTTCTTTTTTGTGGCCAAGAAGGATGGTTCGCTGAGACCTTGTATTGATTACCGCCTTCTAAATAAAATCACGGTCAAATTTCAGTACCCCTTGCCGCTGCTGTCTGATTTGTTTGCTCGGATTAAGGGGGCTAGTTGGTTCACCAAGATAGATCTTCGTGGTGCGTATAATCTTGTGCGCATTAAACAGGGCGATGAATGGAAAACAGCATTTAATACGCCCGAGGGCCATTTTGAGTACCTGGTTATGCCATTCGGGCTTTCTAATGCTCCATCAGTGTTTCAGTCCTTCATGCATGACATCTTCCGAGAGTACCTGGATAAATTCCTGATTGTATACTTGGATGATATTTTGGTCTTCTCGGATGATTGGGAGTCTCACGTGAAGCAGGTCAGAGTGGTGTTCCAGGTCCTGCGTGCGAATTCTTTGTTTGTGAAGGGGTCAAAGTGTCTCTTTGGTGTTCAGAAGGTTTCATTTTTGGGTTTCATTTTTTCCCCTTCTACTATCGAGATGGACCCTGTTAAAGTTAAGGCCATTTATGATTGGATTCAGCCGACTTCTCTGAAGAGTCTGCAAAAGTTCCTGGGCTTTGCTAATTTTTATCGTCGCTTCATCAATAATTTTTCTAGTATTGCTAAACCGTTGACTGATTTGACCAAGAAGGGTGCTGATGTGGTCAATTGGTCTTCTGCTGCTGTGGAAGCTTTTCAAGAGTTGAAGCGTCGTTTTTCTTCTGCCCCTGTGTTGTGCCAACCAGATGTTTCGCTCCCGTTCCAGGTCGAGGTTGATGCTTCTGAGATTGGAGCAGGGGCTGTTTTGTCGCAAAGAAGTTCTGATGGCTCGGTGATGAAACCATGCACCTTCTTTTCCAGGAAGTTTTCGCCTGCTGAGCGTAATTATGATGTTGGCAATCGAGAGTTACTGGCCATGAAGTGGGCATTCGAGGAGTGGCGTCATTGGCTTGAAGGAGCTAAGCATCGCGTGGTGGTCTTGACTGATCACAAGAACTTGACTTATCTTGAGTCTGCCAAACGGTTGAATCCTAGACAGGCTCGTTGGTCGCTGTTTTTCTCCCGTTTTGACT
The DNA here is from genome assembly GCF_032444005.1 of Ranitomeya imitator. Taxonomy (NCBI): domain Eukaryota; kingdom Metazoa; phylum Chordata; class Amphibia; order Anura; family Dendrobatidae; genus Ranitomeya; species Ranitomeya imitator. The sequence continues at coordinate 117,091,205 of NC_091290.1, read as the reverse complement.
TTGTGGTTTCGTACCTTCCGGGCTCTAAAAATGTGAAGACGGATGCCCTGTCTAGGAGTTTTGTGCCCGACTCTCCGGGTTTGTCTGAGCCGGCGGGTATTCTCAAAGAGGGGGTAATTTTGTCTGCCATCTCCCCTGATTTGCGGCGGGTGCTGCAAAAATTTCAGGCTAATAGACCTGACCGTTGCCCAGCGGAGAAACTGTTTGTCCCTGATAAATGGACGAGTAGAGTTATCTCTGAGGTTCATTGTTCGGTGTTGGCTGGTCATCCTGGAATCTTTGGTACCAGAGATTTGATGGCTAGATCCTTTTGGTGGCCGTCTCTGTCGCGGGATGTGCGTTCGTTTGTGCAGTCCTGTGGGATTTGTGCTCGGGCTAAGCCCTGCTGTTCTCGTGCCAGTGGGTTGATTTTGCCCTTGCCAGTCCCGAAGAGGCCTTGGACACATATCTCTATGGATTTTATTTCGGATTTCCCCGTCTCTCAAAAAATGTCGGTCATTTGGGTTGTTTGTGATCGCTTCTCGAAGATGGTCCATTTGGTACCCTTGTCTAAATTGCCTTCCTCCTCTGATTTGGTGCCATTGTTCTTCCAGCATGTGGTTCGTTTACATGGCATTCCGGAGAACATCGTTTCTGACAGAGGTTCCCAGTTTGTTTCGAGGTTTTGGCGAGCCTTTTGTGCTAGGATGGGCATTGATTTGTCTTTTTCCTCGGCTTTCCATCCTCAGACAAATGGCCAGACTGAACGAACCAATCAAACCTTGGAAACATATCTGAGATGTTTTGTTTCTGCCGATCAGGATGATTGGGTGTCCTTTTTGCCTTTGGCTGAGTTCGCCCTTAATAATCGGGCCAGCTCGGCTACTTTGGTTTCGCCGTTTTTCTGCAATTCTGGTTTCCATCCTCGTTTCTCTTCAGGGCAGGTTGAGTCTTCTGACTGTCCTGGTGTGTATACTGTGGTGGATAGGTTGCAGCAGATTTGGACTCATGTGGTGGACAATTTGACATTGTCTCAGGAGAAGGCTCAACGTTTCGCTGACCGCAGGCGCTGTGTGGGTCCCTGACTTCGTGTTGGGGATTTGGTTTGGTTGTCATCTCGTTATATTCCTATGAAAGTTTCCTCTCCTAAGTTTAAGCCTCGTTTCATTGGTCCATACAGGATTTCTGAGGTTCTTAATCCTGTGTCTTTTCGTTTGACCCTTCCAGCTTCTTTTTCCATCCATAACGTATTCCATAGGTCATTGTTGCGGAGATACGTGGCACCTGTGGTTCCATCCGTTGATCCTCCTGCCCCGGTTTTGGTTGAGGGGGAGTTGGAGTATATAGTGGAGAAGATTTGGGATTCTCGTATTTCGAGATGGAAACTTCAGTACCTGGTTAAGTGGAAGGGTTATGGTCAGGAAGATAATTCCTGGGTCTTTGCCTCTGATGTTCATGCTGCCGATCTGGTTCGTGCCTTTCATTTGGCTCCTCCTGGTCGGCCTGGGGGCTCTGGTGAGGGTTCGGTGACCCCACCTCAAGGGGGGGTACTGTTGTGAATTCTGTGGTCAAGCTCCCTCCTGTGGTCATGAGTGGTACTTCGGCTGGTTCTGTCTATGAGCTTCCGCTGGTGGATGTGAGTGGGGCTGCGGCTTCTGAGTTTCCTTCCTCAGGTGACGAGGTTAAGTCGTTAGGTGCTGCTCTATTTAACTCCACCTAGTTCTTTGTTCCTGGCCTACAGTCAATGTTCCAGTATTGGTCTGGCTCTCTCCTGGATCGTTCTTGTGGCCTGTCTGCCCTGCATAAGCTAAGTTCTGCTTGTGTTACTTTTGTTTGCTATATTTTCTGTCCAGCTTGCTATATTGGTTTTTCTTGCTTGCTGGAAGCTCTGAGACGCAGAGGGAGCACCTCCGTACCGTTAGTCGGTGCGGAGGGTCTTTTTGCCCCTCTGCGTGGTTGTTTGTAGGTTTTTGTGCTGACCGCAAAGCTATCTTTCCTATCCTCGGTCTATTCATTAAGTCGGGCCTCACTTTGCTAAAATCTATTTCATCTCTGTGTTTGTATTTTCATCTTAACTCACAGTCATTATATGTGGGGGGCTGCCTTTTCCTTTGGGGAATTTCTCTGAGGCAAGGTAGGCTTATTTTTCTATCTTCAGGGCTAGTTAGTTTCTCAGGCTGTGCCGAGTTGCATAGGGAGCGTTAGGCGCAATCCACGGCTACCTCAAGTGTGGTATGATAGGATTAGGGATTGCGGTCAGCAGAGTTCCCACGTCTCAGAGCTTGTCCTATGTTAGTAACTATCAGGTCACTTTGTGTGCTGTTAACCACTAGGTCCATTGTGGTTCTGAATCACCTGTTCATAACAGGCAATACCTCAAATCTGCTCCTCCTGCTGTTCCTGGGCTCTAACACCGTCAGTTGGTGCCTGGAAGTGCTGGATACACAGAAAAAACACTCGCTCACGTGTCAGTGGGGTTCAGCGGCGCCAGCTGTTCCCCTGCTGTGTAGCCGGTAACGTGTCCAGCAAAAGCCACGCTGGCACAATAACTGACATTTTCCTGCCTCCAGTGCAGGCTTCGGCCTACACTCTGCTCCTCTTTGATTCCCTGGGTTTCAACACTGTCAGTTGTCACCTGAAAGTGTTGGCTACACAGAAAAACAACACTTGCTCACGTGTAAGTGGGGTTCCGCAATGCCAGCTGTTCCCCTGCTGTGTAGCTGGCAACGTTTCCAGCAAAAGCAACGCTGGCACAATAACAGCAAATAAAAGGGAACCTGTCCCCTCCCCCCAGGCGTTTGTAACTTTAAGAGCCACCTTGTGTAGCAGTAATGCTGCACAAGGAACAGGTGGCTCTTTTTGCTATGCTTCTTGCACATGCTGCACTTAACACTTATTAAATATGTGTCCCCTCATACCGTTAATCCATCCCGTAGATGGGACTTTCCTTTGCAATGAGACGCATCACAGCCGGCATTCATACCTCCATGGTGCCGAGCGCCGCCTCCTCAGCATTGTGTGCATCTGTCCCGGAGCCTGCACTGTTATGTTTAACCGTGGGCATGCACAGTTAGCGCAGCCCATCTTCTGCCATCATTTGATGTCATGCTGACTGTGCCTGTGCAGGTGCGCTGCCAAAGATAACGCCCCGCAGTGTCTTCTGATTTTGTCACACTGTGGGGCTGGGATTCCTGGGCATGCACAGTGCATATCTTCGCCTCTCCCTCTTCTCCCTCCGCCTTCTACAGACAGTGTGGCGTCAGCTGATCCCAATTCACATGCCACGGCCGTGACGCCGCACACTCTGAAGAAGGCTGATGGAGAGTAGTGAGAGGCGAAGATATGCACTGCGCATGCCCAGGAATCCCAGCCCTGCAGTGGGACTAAATCAGAAGACACTGCGAGCCGGTTACTTGGGCGGTGCGGCTGCACAGGCACAGTTAGCATGACACCAAATGATGTTAGAAGACGGGCATCGCTAACTGCGCATGGCCAGGGTTTAACATAACAGTGTGGGCTCCGTGACAGATTCAAGCAACGCTGATGAGGCAGCGACCGGCGCCATGGGGGTGTGAATGCCGGCTGTGCTGCGTCTCATCACGATGGAAAGTACCAACTGTGGGACGGTATCACGGTGTCAGGGGACACATTTTATAAGTGTTTAGTTCACCGTGTGTAAGGAGCATAATTAAAAGAACCACCTTGTCCTTGTGCACCATTAGTGCTGCACAAGTTGGCTCTTCAGTTGCTAACGCATGGGGGGGTTAAAGGTTCACTTTCAACTTGATCCAAGTAGGCCTCGGCCTACACTCAGCTCCTCCTGCTGTCCCTGGGCTCTAACTCCGCTAGTTCGTGCCTGGAAGTGCTGGCTGCACAGTTAACACTTGCTGCCGTGTTATTGGGTTTCAGTAACGTCAGCTGATTCCCAGCTGTGTATCTGGCAAAACCTCCTATCTGCTCCTCCTGCTGTCTCTGGGCTCTAACACCGTCAGTTGGTGCCTGGAAGTGCTGTCCGCACAGTCAACAGTCGCTCCTCTGTTATTGGGGTTCAGTAACGTCAGCTGTTCCCCAGCTGTGTGTGCGGCAAAACCTGCTATCTGCTCCTCCTGCTGTCCCTGGTGTTGTGAATTCTGCTTTTGAGCTCCCTCTGGTGGTAGTAGATGGTAATGCAGTTGTTCCTGGTCTGCAGTCTTGGACAGGTGTGTCTGCTAATTGCAGTTCTGACTGGGGTATTTAGGCTTGCAGGACTCATTAGTCCTTGCCAGTTGTCAATGTTTTTTGGGATATGATGGATCTCTGCCTGGCTTCTCCTGCTTGGTTACCATTTCAGCAAAGATAAGTGTCTGTTTCTTTTTCTGTGGCACACAGGCTGTGTGCTTGTTATTGATTGTATTCCTGCTCTGAATGTAGGAGTCGCTGGAGTTGAAGATTTACGATCCTACGTCTTTAGTTAGATGGAGGAAGTTTTTGTATATTCTGCTGTGGATATTTTTGAAAGGTTTTAATACTGACCACACAGAACTCTGTCCTATCCTGTCCTATTTTAGCTAGAGTGGCCTCGTGTGCTAAATCCTGTTTTTCTGCCTGTGTATGTTTTTTCCTCTCCGACTCACCGCCAATATTTGTGGGGGGCTGTCTATCCTTTGGGGTTCTTCTCTGAGGCAAGATAATATTCCTATTTCCATCTTTAGGGGTATTTAGTTCTCTGGCTGTTACGAGGTGTCTAGGATTGGTTAGGTACACTCCACGGCTACTTCAAGTTGCTGTGTTAAGATCAGGATTTGCGGTCAGTATAGTGACCACCTACTCCAGTGAAAGTTTTCATGCTGCTCCAAGGTCACCGGATCATAACACCCTGGGCTCTAACACCATCAGTTGGTGCCAGGAAGTGCTGTCCGCACAGTCAGCAGTTACTCCATTGTTATTGGGGTTCAGTAACGTCAGCTGTTCCCCAGCTGTGTGTGCTGCAATACCTCAAATCTGCTCCTCCTGCTGTCCCTGGGCTCTAACACCGCTAGTTGGTGCCTGGAAGTGCTGGCTGCACAGTTAACACTTGCTGCCGTGTTGTTGGGTTTCAGTGACGTCAGCTGATTCCCAGCTGTGTATCTGGCAAAACCTGCTATCTGCTCCTCCTGCTGTCCCTGGGCTCTAACACCGTCAGTTGGTGCCTGGAAGTGCTGGATACACAGAAAAAACACTCGCTCACGTGTCAGTGGGGTTCAGCAGCGCCAGCTGTTCCCCTGCTGTGTAGCCGGCAACATGTCCAGCAATAGCCACGCTGGCACAATAACAGACATTTTCCTGCCTCCAGTGCAGGCTTCGGCCTACACTCTGCTCCTCTTTGATTCCCTGGGTTTCAACACTGTCAGTTGTCACCTGAAAGTGTTGTCTACACAGAAAAACAACACTCGCTCACGTGCCAGTGGGGTTCTGCAACGTCAGCTGTTCCCCTGCTGTGTAGCCGGCAACGTGTCCAGCAAAAGCCATGCTGGCACAATAACAAACATTTTCCTGCCTCCAGTGCAGGCTTCGGCCTACACTCTGCTCCTCTTTGATTCCATGGGTTTCAACACTGTCAGTTGTCACCTAGAAGTGTTGGCTACACAGAAAAACAACACTCGCTCACCTGTCAGTGGGGTTCTGCAACGCCAGCTGTTCCCCTACTGTGTAGCCGGCAACGTGTCCAGCAAAAAGCCACGCTGGCACAATAACAGACATTTTCCTGCCTCCAGTGCAGGCTTCGGCCTACACTCTGCTCCTCTTTGATTCCCTGGGTTTCAACACTGTCAGTTGTCACCTGGAAGTGTTGGCTACACAGAAAAAACACTCGCTCACGTGTCAGTGGGGTTCCGCAACGCCAGCTGTTCCCCTGCTGTGTAGCTGGCAACGTGTCCAGCAAAAGCCACGCTGGCACAATAACAGCAAATAAAAGGGAACCTGTCTCCTCCCCCCAGGCGTTTGTAAGTTTAAGAGCCACCTTGTGTAGCAGTAATGCTGCACAAGGAACAGGTGACTCTTTTTGTTATGCTTCTTGCACATGCTGCACTTAACACTTATTAAATATGAGTCCCCTCATCCCGTAGGTGGGACTTTCCTTTGCAATAAGACGCATAACAGCCTTCATTCATACCTCCATGGTGCCTAGCGCCGCCTCCTTAGCGTTGTTTGCATCTGTCCCGGAGCCTGCGCTGTAATGTTTAACCTTGGGCATGCACAGTTAGCGCTGCCCATCTTCTGCCATTATTTGATGTCATGGTGCCTGTGCCTGTGCGGCCGCGCTGCCAGAGATCACACCACGCTGTGTCTTCTGATTTAGTCACACTGTGGTGCTGTGATTCCTGGGCCTGCGCAGTGCATATCTTCGCCTCTCCCTCTTCTCCCTCCGCCTTCTACAGACAGTGTGGCGTCAGCGGATCCCAATTCACATGCCACGGCCGTGACGCTGCACACTCCGAAGAAGGCCGATGTAGAGTAGGGAGAGGCGAAGATATGCACTGCGCAGGCCCCGGAATCCCAGCCCCGCAGTGGGACTAAATCAGAAGAGACAGCGTGGCATGATCTCTGGCAGCGCGGCCGTACAGCCACAGCCACCACGACACCAAATGATGTTAGAAGCTGGGCAGCGCTAACTGCGCATGGCCAAGGTTCAACATAACAGCACGTGCTCCATGATAGATTCAAGCAATGCTGATGAGGCGGCGCCCGTCGGCATGGGGGTATGAATGCCGGCTGTGCTGCGTCTCATCACGACGGAAAGTACCACCTGTGGGACGGTGTAACGGTATCAGGGGACACATTTTATAAGTGTTTAGTTCACCGTGGGCAAGGAGCATAATGAAAAGAACCACCTTGTCCTTGTGCACCAAAAGTGCTGCACAAGTTGGCTCTTTCAGTTGCTAATGCATGGGGGGGGGGTTAAAGGCTCACTTTAAACTTGATCCAATTAGGCCTCGGCCTACACTCTGCTCCTCCTGCTGTACCTGGGCTCTAACACCGCTAGTTGGTGCCTGGAAGTGCTGTTTGCACAGAGCCAAACACCTCGCCAATGTGTTAGTGGGGTTCAGTAACGCCTGCTGCTCCCCTGCTGTGTATCCAGCAACGTGTCACGCGACCGCCACGCTGGCACAATAACAGACATTCAAATGCCACTAGTGCAGGCTTCGGCCTACACTCTGCTCCTCCTGCTGTACCTGGGCTCTAACACTGCTAGTTGGTGCCTGGAAGTGCTGTTTGTACAGAACCAAACACCTCGCCAATGTGTTAGTGGGGTTCAGTAACGCCAGCTGCTCCCTTGCTGTGTTTCAAGCAACGTGTCATGCGACTGTCACGCTGGCACAATAACAGCAATTAAAGGGAACCTGTCCCCCCTTCTCAGGCATTTGTAACTCTAAGAGCCACCTTGTGCAGCAGTAATGCTGCAAAAGGAACAGGTGGGTCTTTTAGTTATGCTCCGTGCAGATGCTGCACTTAACACTTATAAAATATGTGTCCCCTCATAACGTGAAACCGTCCCGGAGGTGGGACTTTCCTTCGCAATGAGACGCAGCACAGCCTGCATTCATACCCCTTTGGCGCCAGGCGCGGCCTCCTCAGCGTTGTTTGAATCTGTCACAGAGCCCGCGCTGTTGTGTTAAACCTTGGCTATGCGCAGTTAGCGCTGCCCATCTTCTGACATCTTTTGGTGTCAGGATGACTGCGCCTGTGTGGCCGCGCAGCCCGAGATCCCTCCACGCAGTGTCTTCCGATTTACTCACACTGCGGGGCTGGGATTCATGGGAATGTGCTGTGCATATCTTCGTCAATCGCCTCTCTATCATCTCCTTCCGCCTTCCTCTGACTGTGCGGTGTCACGGCCGTGGCATGTGATTTGGGATCAGCTGACGCCGCCCACTCTGAGGAAGGAGTAAGGAGATGAGTGAGTTGAGAAGACAGGCACTGCGCAAGGCCATGAATCCCAGCCCGCAGTGTCTTCTGATTTACTCACACTGCGGGGCTGGGATTAATGGGAATGCGCTGAGCATATCTTCGCCAATTGCCTCTCTATCATCTCCTTCCGCCTTCCTCTGACTGTGCGGCATCACGGCCGTGGCATGTGATTTGGGATCAGCTGACGCTGCCCACTCTGAGGAAGGACTAATGAGATGAGTGAGTTGCGAAGACAGGCACTGCGCAAGGCCATGAATCCCAGCCCCGCAGTGTCTTCCGATTTACTCACACTGCGGGGCTGGGATTCATGGGAATGCGCTGTGCATATCCTCGCCAATTGCCTCTCTATCATCTCCTTCCGCCTTCCTCTGACTGTGCGGCGTCACGGCCGTGGCATGTGATTTGGGATCAGCTGATGCCGCCCACTCTGAGGAAGGAGTAAGGAGATGAGTGAGTTGCGAAGACAGGCACTGCGCAAGGCCATGAATCCCAGCCCCGCAGTGTCTTCCGATTTACTCACACTGCGGGGCTGGGATTAATGGGAATGCGCTGTGCATATCTTCGCCAATCGCCTCTCTATCATCTCCATCCGCCTTCCTCTGACTGTGCGGCATCACGGCCGTGGCATGTGATTTGGGATCAGCTGACACCGCCCACTCTGAGGAAGGAGTAAGGAGATGAGTGAGTTGAGAAGACAGGCACTGCGCAAGGCCATGAATCCCAGCCCTGCAGTGTCTTCCGATTTACTCACACTGCGGGGCTGGGATTCATGGGAATGCGCTGTGCATATCTTCGCCAATCGCCTCTCTATCATCCCCTTTCGCCTTTCTCTGACTGTGCGGCGTCACGGCCGTGGAATGTGATTAGGGATCAGCTGACGCCACACACTCTGAAGAAGGCGGATGTAGAGGAGTGAGAAGCAAAGATATGCACTGCGCATGCCCATGAATCTCAGCCCCACAGTGTGACTAAATCAGAAGACACTGCGTGGCGGGATCTCGGGCTGTGCGGCCGCACAGGCGCAGTCATCCTGACACCAAAAGATGTCAGAAGATGGGCAGCGCTAACTGCGCATGGCCAAGGTTTAACACAACATCGCGGGCTCTGTGACAGATTCAAACAACGCTGAGAAGGTGGTGCCTGGAGCCAAAGGGGTATGAATGCCGGCTGTGCTGCGTGTCATTAGGAAGGAAAGTCCCACCTCCGGGACGGTTTCATGGTGTCAGGGGACACATATTTTATAAGTGTTTAGTTCAACGTGTGCAAGGAGCATAATTTAAAAGAGCCACCTTTTCCTTGTGCAGCGTTAGTGCTGCACAAGGTGGTTTTTTCAGTTACTAACGCCTGGGGGGGGTTAAAGATTCCCTTTCATCTTGCTCCAATTAGGCCTCTGCCTACACTCTGTTTGTCATGCAATCCCTGGGCTCCAACACCGCCAGTTGCTTCTCAGAAGTCTCTTTGGCACGGGTGCTCCCTCCTGCCCAACCTGGTTCCAGCACCGTCAGCTGGTTCCGGGTAGTGTCAAGGTCACTTAGACTCCAATATGTTGTCCTGTCGTGTTGCGGTCGTGTTAGCTGACTCCATGGTGCCTCCAGTTTTGGAGCTTCCTATGTGGGCTGTGGGAAGTGGCAATCAAGGCTGGTTCTGTAGTGCCAATAGGACAAGCTCCCCCTGTAGGACTGTTGGTTTTCGGTAACTGCGGCAGCCTCGCGGCCTAGCTATTATTTCTTCTCCTGTGGACCTTCTGCTCCACATCCTGGTTCCAGCACCGTCAGCTGGGTCCGGGCAGAGCCTTTGGCTTAGGTGCCTCCTTCTGGGTATCCGAGTTCCGCCAACGTCAGGCGGTCCTTGGTATTGCTTTGTAGCACGGGTACCTCCTGCTTAGTAACCGGGTTCCAGCACCGTCAGCTGGTCCTCGGTTGTGCCATTGGCTTTTGCATCCTTGGGCAACACATCCGGGTTCCAGTACCGTCAGCTGGTTCTCGGCACTGTCTTTTGCTCTTGTACCTTCTGCTCCCCATCCTGGTTCCAGTACCGTCAGCTGGTTCCGGGCAGAGCCTATGGCTTAGGTGCTTCCTTCTGGGTATCCGAGTTCCACCAACATCAGGCGGTCCTTGGTAGTAATTTGAAGCACGGGTACCTTCTGCTTAGTAACCGGGTTCCAGCACATTCAGCTGGTCCTCGGTCGTGCCATTGGCTCTTGCATCCTTGGGCAACGCATCCGGGTTCTAGTACCGTCAGCTGGTTCTCGGCAGTGTCTTCGTCACGGGTACTCCCTCCTGCCCAGCCTGGTTCCAGCACCATCAGCTATTTCCGGGTAGTGTCAAGGTCACTTAGACTCCAATATGTTGTCTTGTCGTGTTGCGGTCGGGTTAGCCGACTCCATGGTGTCTCCAGTTTAGGAGCTTCCTATGTGGGCTGCAGGAAGTAGCAATCAAGGCTGGTTCTGTAGTGCCAATAGGACAATCTCCCCCCGTAGGACTGTTGGTTTTCGGTAACTGCGGCCGCCTCGCGCCCTACCTATTTTGGATTTTCCTATGGACCTTCTGCTGCCTGAGTTCCAGCACCGTTAGCTGGTTCTTGGGAACACAATCTTGACTAGGTCCCCCTGGTTCCAACACCGTTAGCTGGTTCCGGGCAGAGCCTTTGGCTTAGGTGCCTCCTTCTGGGTATCCGAGTTCCACCAACGTCAGGCGGTCCTTGGTTGTGCTTTCTGTCACGGGTATCTCCTGCTTAGTCACCGGGTTCCAGTACTGTCAGCTGGTCCTTGGTTGTGCCATTGGCTCTTCTACCTTCGGGTAGCCATCTGGGTTCCAGTACCGTCAGCTGGTTCTCGGCAGTTCCTCGGCCTTCTTGTTCCTCCTGCTACAGTTCCAAGTTCAAGAGCCTAAGCATGACGACCCTGAAGACCGAAAAGCAAAAGAACAAGAAGCTGCAGAACAAAAAGCAGAACATTAAGCATAAGACTAAAAATCAGAGCAAAAGATATTATATAAATTATAAGCAGAAGAAGACTAAGCAGTGTATGGGGGTGAGTCCGTTCCTCCTCGTGGTGCCCCTGGATAAAACCTGCTGCTGCAGGCCAAACTGAACGCGGACAAATCCTGTTTTAAATCTTTTGTGACAGGCAGAACGGAAGGTGTAATCTTCAAACTTTGATAGATAACAACTACAGGAATGCCTGTCACACATAAGATTTTGATGAAGAAGAGGAATATGAAGGAGATTATGAAGTTGAATATGAAGAAGAAGAAGAGTTGAATGAGAAGAATATGAAGATTTTTTTTAAAAAGAATAATAGGAAGAAGGTGAAGAAGAAGATGAATAAGGTGGAGAAGAAGTTGATAAAATAAAGATGCTGCTGCTGAGGATGATGAAGAAGAAAGTGTGGTAGAAGTAAAAAAAAGGTGCAGAGCATGGAAGTAGAGAAACATAAATATCTGACAAAATGTAGCAAATCTAAACATAGTCAAAATCTTTGTAACTCCGAACGTCTTAAAAAATTTATAATTCCTGCTATTCCATTTGAATGGGCTAAACCTCTATGCCTTCAATGTCCCCTCCACCTCCTCCGATACATTCTACTTTAGTCTTAGTTGTTTTCCTTCATGTGGAATTAGGCTACAAGGAAATAAAAGGTTTATTTTAATTCCGATATTTTGCTCCCATTGACTTGCATTGGTATCGGGTATCGTATCGGCGAGATCCGATATTTTGCCGGTATCGGCCGATCCAATCCGATACCGATACTTTGGAATATCGGAAGGTATCGCTCAACACTAGTCGCGACTTTTATGTGGGCTCAGCGCCGGAACCCACATCAAAGGGGGAGACACGACATGCGCCGTACTAGTACGGGGCATGTCGTGAAGGGGTTAATTTTGAGCAGCGACTGTTTAACTAGGCACAGAAGTGGGATAGTTGCACTAATTATGGCATCATCGGTGCTTACCATTTTTGTAGAGTCGTTAAAGTCTTGGAGAACCACACAAATGTCAGACATCCATGCCCACTGTTTTGTGCAGAGGCTGCCCAGAATATCGACGGATGTGTCGGAGCTGGTTTCAACAACTTGCCACTGCTGCTCACAAATCCTTGCCATCATGTGCAGTGTGGAGTTTCAGCGTATGGTGTTAAAAAACGTGTTTTATCCGTGCAGCTTGTAGGCAATGAAGATCCGGATGGAAGTAAAATAATAAAGGATAATATCCCAGGTTTTTCAGTCAACGCGTTTCAAAGTCATTCCAGACTTCTTCCTCATGAAAAAAATATATATATTATTATACTTCCATCTGGATCTTCATTGCCTACCAGCAGGTCCATTTTTTCCCCTCTTTCCTGGTTGGAAGACCCATGGATTTGCAGCAACTGTTTTCATGCGTATTCATGGTTGGGTGTCAAACAACCTTATCAAGTTAGCATAATTTTTTTGACATAATGGTTGTTCTCAGGTAAGACCCTACTTGCACTTTTTTTACTCCTAGCTTCTACTTTATAGCGTATCGTGATGTCGCACATTAGTTGGTGAGCTGGCACTTGCATGCACTACTGCAGCACTGCCAGAGCAGCGTCAGCCATAGCCGACTTGCGGAAATGGGTGTTATCGTGGTATACCTTGACGAGAAGCTCTGAAAAATCTGGGTAGGTTTTTGGAAACTGCTGAACCACTGAGTTTAGCATGTGGTCCAAGCCTGGTACGTGTGTGAGCGTGCTAAGATTCACATCCGCCATCTGGTTATGGCCATTATCATACACGATCATGCCTGTTTCTAGGATCTGTGGTGAGAGCCACAGATCTGTCTGGTTTGTTATTCCTTTCCATAACTGTACCGCAGGTGTGGTTTCTCTCCAAGACAAATTAGCTTCAGCAGAGCCTGTTGCCTCTTTGATGAGGCAGTGCTGCAGAGCTTTAAACTTCAAGTAGATGTTCCTGAGCTCTGAGATACCAAATCAGGGATGGATGATGAGGAGGAACAGGATGAGGTGCAGAGACTGCTGTAGGAGGTGGAAGAAACCTTGCATGAAGTTGGGCCAGCAATCCTCTGCATTGGTAGCACATGTGCCGTGCCAGGGCGGGACTTGACTCCGGCCTCTACAATGTTCAGCCAGTTTTCAGTCAGGGAAATAAAGCATCCTTGGCCACAAGTACCTGTTCACATGTCAGTTGTTCAGTGTACAATCCCAGTAAATGCGTTGGTAAGGGCACGGGTGATGTTTCTGGACACGTGCTGGTACAAGGCCAGGATGGAGTATCAAGAGATGGCTGCCACCATGAGTCTGTGGAAATCCTCTGTGTCTACAACCCTAAACAGCAACAAGCCATTTAGCATTTGGGCCTGTGAGTGGGTGGATGGTAACTTTCTTTTTGCTCCATTGCCTGGGGTAGGGAGAGCTGAACACTGTGCTGGGACAAGGTTTTGTCAGTGCCTGATGATGATGCCTCAGAATGGGCAAGGACAGGTGCAGGGTGGGAGATATCAGCACCAGTCTCATGGACAGGGGATTGGGAAGCACCTAACACAGGGGAAGAGGCAGTGGTGTCACGCGCTGGCACCAATCATGGATCCAGGCATTCGGCACATCGAGTCGGATGCTTAGATGACATGTGTCTAATCATGCTGGTGTTGGTTAGGCTCTTAGTGGTCAGGCCCCTGCCAATCTTGGCATGGCACAGGTTGCAAATGACTATTTTTTTGGTCTCAGAACTCTCTTTAAAAAAGTCCCAGCTTGGAGAACACCTAAGTCTTTGACAGAGAAATTCAGGAGTGTCGGTGCTCTGTGGGACAGTTGTCTGCCTTCTCCCTCTGGTCACCCCACTGCCTCTTAATGGCTGTTTCAGTGCTGTCGATATCTCTCCCTCAGAAATGCTGGCCTCGCTCTGCATGTCAGATTCCCAGGTTGGATCAGTGACTTCCTCATTCACTACCTTGCCTTCTACTGCCACACTTCATCCACTACCTTGCCTTCCACTGCTGCACGCTGGTCCTCCTAACTTGGTGACTTAGCAACAACATGACTTATCGACAACTGTGTCTCATCATCATCTACCTCCTTAGACAAAATTTTGTGTTCACCACCGTAATCTTCTTGTGGCCACGACTGCTTTAACTTTTGTTCATCACTAAGCAGCATCTCCTCCTGTCCCTCTTGCAACATGCTGAGTGAGAGCCACAATCAAGAAATTATGTTGTAAAGAGCTCCTCAGAGTGTCTTAGTGTGGGATCACTGGTCTCATGGGACTTAACATGGTGGAAGGAAGGAGGATTAGGATGAAGTTTAAGTGATCCCGACTGTTGGTTGAAGACTGGATGTTGCTGGCAATCATGCTGGAAACATTATCTGCTATCCAACCCACCACCTGTGGCTTCATAAGTGGCGGAGAAAGGTTGAACTTGATGGATCTAGATCTTTTTTCAACCTATGTAACCATGTACAGTGCCTTGCTCTAGAGTGGGAAAGCAAGCTATGTGTCATGGATGGGTATGTTTTTTGTGCTCCAGCATCAGATGTAGTCGCACCTGCCTCTCATCCTCGGCATCTGCGTGTACCATCATCAGCACTTCCACTTTTCCATCCCTTATTACACGCTTTATGCATTTTCTAATTGCCAACTCTCTGGAAACCAAGAAATCAAAAATTGGTTACCTGCAGCAAGCAAAGCGTTTCTTTAGAGAACAGAAAGCACATAATACTCTTTGGATGACAAATACTATCCATATGTACAATAGCAAATTATATTGTGGTACCACAATCCATAAACATTTTTTAACTCTTTTTTGGAGTGTAATATAACACCAAAATTTAAAACAAAGCATGTAATACTCTAAGGATGACAAATTCAATCCCGAAAATTTTCTGAGCACTTATTGGAAGTGTTATAAACCACTAAAATATAAAACAACGTGCGTAATACTCTATGAAAGATTCATTGAATTCAGAAAAAAATCTGAATGCTTTTTTGGAGTGTTATATACCACCAAAAAGTAAAACAAAGCAAATAATACTCTATGGATGACTAATTGAATCCAGATAAAAATGTGAAAGTTTTTTTTGAATGCTATATAATACCAAAACGTAAAACAAAGCACATAATACTCTAGGGGTAACAAATTGAATCCAGAAAAATTATTGCCTTTTTGGAGTGCTATATGCCATTGTAATTTAACACAAAGCTCGTAATGCTCTATGGATGAAAACATAGTAATTTTATTCACCCCTCCAAAAAAAGAATGTTCGAATGCAGCAGCTATTTATTTAGCAACAGACTGCAAATCCTTAAAGGGATGGTGCCACCAGTTTTCTTGTATTTTGTTTTTTTTTTGTGAAATTAAGCTTAAAATAGTAATTAAAATGTATTAATGCAATGTTTGCAAACATTTCTATATGAAAAACATTATATATTTTTCTACAAATATACATATTTACCACTAGGGGGAGCATTTTCCGTTTTAGACCTCAAGCAGCTATAGTAAGATTTAGCAGCTCTGCCCCAGGGATATTAGACCACCCAAAAGGGGAGGGAAATGGTGATGTCAGCAGTTATTGCCCCAACAGTAAGAATGAAGAGCAGCATCACAGGGCAGAGCCATTTTGTGTGTGACTGCCCTGTGATCTGCTATCACCAGCAGTTACTGCATCAGAGGCACAGCTTGGTTACAGAGGAGCAGAACACAGTGGGCTCAGCAGCATTTTTGTGAATAACATTCTTGCCATCCCCCTTCCCCCACCTTAATTCCTGTCCTGTCAGCTGCCTTCCCTGCTCTCTCTCTCCAGGTGTCACCTCCCTCTCTGCAGGGTGTGAGTGCAGCTTACTGGAGATCACAGGGACTGTGTGTGAGGGGGAGGCAGAGACACAGCAGGAGAAGCACACAGGGCAGCCTGTGAGGAGCAGAGGATGTCTGCCTGCAGGGAGTACAGAGGAGCAGTGAGGGCTTCTTCTGTCCTGCGATAGAGAGCACAGGGCTATAATAAAATGGCAGCTAGTCACACCTACAGCAGTGAATTGTGCAGCCCACAGAGGCGTGCCCAGCTCACTGCTAATGCTGCTGCAATGGTACAGATGGGGTCAGCGCAGGTCTATTATCTCCTATGTCCATGGGGTGCCGTAATCTGACAATGATAGTGCCCTGCTACTGCTGCAAAACCAAGATGTCAGCCCCCAGTGCATTCTTTAAACTCATATAACACATGAAATCTGTTTCACATGAATTTCAAACTTGCTTATAGCAGCATGTTATGCTACATTACAGTGATTTATTAATGACCTACAAACGCGGTACCTTCCCTTTAAGTCCTGCCCAGAGGCTGTATTCTGTCACTCTCCCTGCTCCTGCAACTGTCCCTAGGCTAAATGCAGAATGTAGAACCAGAAACACATGGGCTACTTGCACATTGAACAACTCTGTAGGAACCTGTTCACACCACCAAAAAACTTGAAGACACAAAAGAGTGCAGTGAGGTCAAAAATACTCTGTTGTAAAAAAACAGAGTTGTTCAATGTGCAAGTAGCCCATGTGTTTCTGGTTCTATAATTGTTCTCTTGTTTCTACAAGACTGGGGAGTCCACCACTCCTCTGTGGGTCATTTGCATTTAAGCTGTTCCATCCAGCATGTCCACATGGATAATCCTTCTCTGAACCCTGCTTATACAGGTACTATACAGATGATCAGGTTTTAAATACATCAGATAGGGATTATATACATTAGATAGGACTGCTCTATAAGGGTATACCTTGACGATTGGTGGAGCAGCTTAGTATACATTTTTTTGCAAAAAAACGTATCAACTAAATACCCTGTTTTTTTCCATCTTTTGACTAGCACTTGCTTATTACTGTGATTTTTTTTACAACAGAGTATTTTTGACCTCACTGTGCTCTTTTGTGTCTTTAAATGCAGAATGTATCTGATACAAACAGCAAAGCACTGTGTACTGGCATGATTACTGGCTGTGTAAGAGGCACCAGGGGATTCGACCCTCGTTGAGTGCCGATCAAATCCGAGCAGCCATATACTCGAGAGATATCCAAGTATCACCAAGCATGTTCACTCACCCTTATTTACACTGTAAAGTAATCCAATCCTGTTTATGCCACTCCTGAGGGATATTATACTAGTTGTTTTTTACCTAGAGTCATAGCGCCAATTCGATAGTATAGTGCGCTAGTATTTTTGGCTCAAGGGTTGCAATGTTTTGGTGTATAATTGATCCATGTTTATAATGGAATTGGTCTCTTTTTCTTATAATCAAATACCTCAACACTCATTTTATGGTATTTACAGCAATTAAAAAAATTGTACCCCGGATGAATGGAACGCAGAGTGAGCATATTCACCACCTTTGCAAATATTCTCTATAGGGGTGCCAAAATAGCAGAGCACTCTGATCTACATCATCTACTACATTGTATGAAGTGGATACAATCTAGTCTTGGTAACAATGGTTTTTTGTGGTTTATCACAGCCCTAATCATGGTTCAACAAATTGTGTGTATGCAAATTTTGGAGCTGTGCATGGGCCTATACCACAAGGTAGCCTCCTAATATACATTGATGAGCAAAAATGTTTTGAACTTTGGACTTTCAGGCTCCATGTCTCACCATCCACTACTGCTTTGAACAAGTTATAGACAATCATCTTGGCTATCTCATACATAAATTTGACTTGCAGCTATTTAGCATATGATTAGTTATGCAGATTCTTGTCATGTCACTGCATTGTTACTGTTATGTTCCTGGTTTTTCTTCCTGTATACTACAAAACAGAACTTGTTCTCACATTCCCTAATAGCTCACTGTGTTATTAGGTTGATTCCCAAGCGAAAAGTAACTGGTTTGATTCAGGGAGCAGCCATGAAGATTTCCCAAGAAAAGAGAAACAGTATCATCCAGTTCGTCCATTGCATTCTCTTGGCAAAAAAAATGCCAAACTGAATCATGTGAGTGCCGTGACACTTGGAGAATATGAAATGAAATGAAGTCCATATGTAAAATTTCTTCAGTATGACTTGCGCATAAAAACAGTAATTTGGCAATTTTCCAAACTTGAACCTTCATGCCCTTAAATCACAGAGATAGGTTATTCGGCGCCAGGACTCTCCCACTGCACTGGATAGATCCCAAGCCTTATCTGCTTCTGCAGTCTCCCATTCAGTTTCGGCCACTGCAGGTGCTGCTGAGCATGGACATCGATCCCAGTGTCTTGCTCAGGCTCTTGCTGTTCATTTGGTTACTGCTGGGTCTCCAGCCAAGTCTATAGCAACCAGCGATAGGCACCGGTGACCGGACGCTCTGGAGTCTAAGTCCAGAAATCACCTTACTGAGCATGTCCGTGATGTGGCATCGTCCTATTGGTGGTCGGATGTCTCCTGCTCTGGTGATGTGGCAGCTCCTGATTGGCCCGTGTGCGATGTCTCGCCCGACTGGGTGTAAGTGTTTGGGGGCGGAGCCTTATGTATAAAATGCCCCCTGCGGTGCACGCGGGCATGCTAGTATCATTTTATGTGCGGCTATGTGAGTGGAGTCTCTACCACTCTGTCTGCAAGCGTTGTGTGTCTGTCTAGCTTGGGACTGTACACGTAGTCAGGCATCTAGCATCAGTGGGGGCAGTTAATCGTTGGCTTAGCATCTGGTTCCTACATGTGTGCGGTTAGCACAGTAGAGTTCCAGAGCATGCACAACCCTAGTCAGGGTATTAGGGTATGTGCACACATTGCAGATTTCCTGCGGATCCGCAAAGTTTTTTCCCACGCAGAAACGCTGCACATCCGCAAGTGATTTACAGTACAATGTAAATCAATGGCAAAAAAAAAATGCTGTGCTAATGGTGTGGAAAAATCCGCACGGAAAATGCAGCAGATTAAAAAAAGGACCATGTCAATGCTTTTTGCAGATCTGCTGCGTTTCTGCACCCATTCCATAATAGAAATTCACAAGAGTAAAAAAGGAAGAAATCTGCACAAAAATCTGCAACGTGTGCACATACCCCAAAAAATGCGCAGATTCTGAAACGCATTTTCTGCCAAGGAATGCAGAATCTGCTCAGAAAATTCCACAGTCAAATCTGCAATGTGTGCATGTAGCCTTAAGCTCAGAGCATCTGTTCCATTTCTGTGTGAAAGTGACAAAGCTCAGGTGCAGAGCATATCTTTTGTTTCTGTGTGCGAGTGACACAGCTCAGTTGCAGAGCAGCTCTTTTGTTTCTGTGTGTGAGTGACACAGCTCAGGTGCAGAGCAGCTCTTTTGTTTCTGTGTGAGAGTGACACAGCTCAGTTGCTGAGCAGCTCTTTTGTTTCTGTGTGTGAGTGACACAGCTCAGGTGCAGAGTGTCTCTTTTGTTTCTGTGTGCGAGTGACACAGCTCAGTAGCAGAGCATCTTTTTCATTTCCGTACTGTTCCTTTCTATGGAGTAACAGAGCTTGGAACTCTATCTCCTGTTCACATTAGATGGCGGCAACTCTGTGTGTACAAGTAATCACTGGCCGTGTGTTCCGTCATTGCTCACAGCAGCAGTTCAACATCTCTGTACAGTGGATGGTGGTTGCGATTGCACTTTACTATTTATTTTATTTTATTGCAATCCACCAACCCTAACATATGTCACACAAAATAGTTAATAAATAATACTTCTCACATGTCTATTCTAAATCAGCACAATTTTTTAACCAAATTTTTTTTGTTAGGAAGATATAAGGGTTAAAAGATAACCAGTAATTTTTCACTTTTCCAGCAAAATTTACAAAATCATTTTTTTAGGGACCACATCACATTTGAAGTCACTTTGAGGAGTCTATATGATAGAAGATATCCAAAAGTGACACCATTCTAAAAACTGCACCTCTCAAGTGGCTGTAAACCAGATTCAAGAAGTTTATGAACGCTTTAGGTGCTTCACAGGAATTTTTTGAAAAAAAAACAAACATTTTACTTTTTTTCATAAAAAATTGATTTCAGATCCAAATTTGTTTATTTTGACCAGGCTAACCAGAAAAAAAATGGACCCCAAAATTTGTTGTGCAATTTCTCCTGATCATGACGATGCCCCATATGATGGAGTAAACCACTGTTTGGGTGCACGGAAGAGCTCGGAAAGGAAGGAGCGCCATTTGACTTTTCGAATACAAAATTTGCTGGAACAATTGGCGGATGCCATGTAGCATTTGGAGAGCATCTAATGTGCCTAAACAATAAAAATCCTCCAGAAGTTACACCATTTTGGAAACTAGACCCCTCAGGGAACTGATCTAGATGTGCAGTGAGCACATTGAACCCTCAGGTGCTTCACAGAAGTTTATAATATTGAGCCGTAAAAATAAAAAAAATCAAATTTTACCCACAAATATGTTTTTAGCACAAAATAATGCATTTTCATAATGGTAACAGGATAAATTGCACCATATAATTTGTTGTGCAATTTCCCCTGAGTATGCAGATACCCAATATGAGGGTAAACTACTGTTTTAGCACACAGCAGGGCTTGAAAGGGATGGGAGCGTTATTTGACTTTTTGAATGAAAAATTTCTTGAAATCATTAACGGATGTCATATCCCATTTGGAGAGCCCCTGATGTGCCTAAACAGTGGAAACCTCCTACAAGTGACATTTTGAAAGCAAGACCCTTCAAGGAATGTGTTTTAATGGGTGGTTAGCCACTTGAACCCCCAGGTGCTCCACACAAGTTTATAATGTGGAGCTGGGAAAATAATAAAATCACACTTTCTTCACAAAAATGATATCTTGGCCCAAAATTTTGCATTATCATAAGGGAAACAGGAGAAATCGCACAATACAGTTTGTAGTGCCATTTCTCCAGAGTAAACCGATACCCCATATGAGGGAGAAAACTACTGTTTGAGCGCACGGCAGGGCTCAGAAGGAAAGGAGAATCATTTGACTTTTTGAATGCACAATTTCCTGGAATCATTAGTGGACGTCATGTCCCATTTGGAGAACCCCTGATATGCCTAAACAGTGGAAACTAGACCCCTTAAGGAATGTACTTCGATACGTGGTGAGCACCTTTAACCCCAAGGTGCTTCACAGAAGTTTCTAACATTGAGCTGTGAAAATAAAAAAAATCACATTTTCCTCACAAAAACGTTATTTTGACCCCAAATTTTGCATTTTCATAAGGATAAAGGGAGAAATTTCATCTCACTGTTTGTTTAACAATTTCTCCTGAGTATGCCAATTCCCCATATGAGGGGGAATACTACTTTTGAGGCACAGTGCAAAGCTCAGAAGGTAAGAGGTGCCATATTGGAATACAGATTTTGCTGGAATGGTTTGAGAGTGCCATGCCACATTGGCAGAGACCCTGAGGTGCCAGAACAGCAGAAACCCCCTATGTGTGAACTCATTTTACAAACTGCTCTCCCCAAAGAATTAATCTAGTGGTGTAGTGATCATATTGACAACACATGCGCCTCACAGAACTTTATACCACTGAGCCGTGAAGATAGAATAAGTTACATTTTTACCACTAAAATGTTGTTCTAACCCCTAGTTTTAAATTTTTCTAAGAGCTAATAGGAATTTTTTGTTACAACAAACTGAGGTCCATTTTTTTCTGAGTGTGCCAATACCCTACATGTAATCGGTAAATGTTTTTTAGGCACAGTGCAAGGCTCAGAAGGTGAGGTGCGCCAGATTTTACTGCTAATGTTTGCAGGTGCTATGACCCACTGGGAGACCCCATGAGGTGCCAGAACAGCAGAGCTCCTCATAAGTGACCCCATTTTGCAAGCTACACCTCTCATTGAATACATCTAGGGGTTCAGTGATCATATTGATACCACGGGTGTGTCACAGAAATTTTTACCATTGGGCAGTGAAGAAAAAATAACTAAATTTTTACCACCAAAATTTTGTTTTATCCCCAGATTTTACATTTTCACACAAGAAGTGGGTAAAAACGGCACCAAATTTTGTCCTACAATTTCTACTGGCAATACCCCATGTGACTGTACAGTACTACTTAGCCATAAGGAGAGATTTGGGATGAATGGGGCTCTATTTGCCACCTGGAGCGCAGATTTTCCAAGAACAATTTGCAGACTTCATATTCTCAAGTGACCCCGTTTTGGAAACTATACCCCATAAGGAATGGGGAATTTATCTACAGGTGTCGTGACGATTTTGACTTCATGGGTATTTTCCAGGAACAATCAGCAATGAATGTTGCCGAGTGAAAATTGCAAACTGGCGTTGCAGTGACCAGTACGCTGTCGTGACCAGTATGTTGCAGTCACCAGTACGAAACAGGACATTTTTTAATTGCTTTCTATTCCGAGTTTTGGGAGGCAGAATGAACAACAACCAGCAATTCAGGAATTATTTTTTTGGGGGGGTTTATGCCGTTCCATGTGTGGTAAAATTGATAAGGCAGTTTTATTCTTCAGTTCAATATGATTTCAGCGACACCCCACTAATATCTTTTTTTATGTTTTGGCTCTTTTACATAATAAAAACTATTTTATAAACAGATCAATTATTTTTGCATCACTTTATTTTGAGAGCTATAACTTTTTTATTTTTTTGCTGATGGAGTGTATGGTGGCTTGTTTTTTTGCGGAACAAGATGACATTTTCAGCAGCGCAATGTTTATTTATATCTGTCTTTTTGATTGCATTTTATTCCACTTTTTGTTTGGCGGTATGATGATAAAGCATTGTTTTTTGCCTTGTTTAAAATTTTCTTATGGAATTCACTAAAGGGTTAACTAGTGGGACAGTTTTATAGGTCGGGTCATTGCGGATGTGGCAATACCAAATATGTGTACTTTTATTGTTTATATTTTTTATTCAATTTTTTTTTAGAAATATAATATCTTTTGATTTTTTTATTATTTTTTCTTAATTTTACAATTATTATTTTTTTTTACTTTTTTGCTTAGTCCCACTATCGGACTACCATTTTTCGCAGGCTGATTGCTTCTACAGCATGGGGTTGCAGTAGCATCCCCATGCTGTAGAAAATTTCAGCTCTGCACTGACAGAGAAACTTGCTGATCATGCACTGCGCATGATCAGCAAGTTTCCTAGCTCTGGTGACCCGGATGTATGATGACATCAGGTCACCATGGCAACGATCGGGACCCCATGTAAGGCAGACGGGTTGTCAACACTCTGCCGGCTCCCTGAATGCTGCTATCTAATTCGATCGCAGCATTTCGGGGGTTAAAGTTCCGGGAGCGGTGCTTGACCACTCCAGGCACTTAGTGCCGGTTGTCGGCAGTCAGAATCAGGTGGCACCAGGCGGTGATCGCCCGCACACCACCCGTGTGCGCAGGCGATTGCGCAGACGTAATAATCCAGCCCTGATCAGAAAGGCCCAGGTCACATGGATGGATTATTATGTCTAATGGCAGAAAGGGGTTAACATACATGAGTTTTTTTACTTTTGACATGCTGCTTGGTACCATTTTTTGCCTGGCTTACTGAAAGCACTTTGTTCCTTCTCCCTTTATTTACTAACGTCTCTTGTATGGTCCTCATTCACTTCTATGGGCTTCGGGTAGAGTTCTGCTACCTAAACCGAGATTTAGACTAAAGTTTGCTCGAACCTGAAGAACCCAATTATCCATGGGTCATCCCTAGTCATAGACCTAATGGAAAAGAGAAGAATTAGCTGGGTAGAAAGGCAAAATGAGCAATTGGAAGTACACAGTGCTGTATAATATGATGATTACAATAGATTTAGAAGATAAAAAATATGATGGGAGGAGGAGTGCTTCTTTATGTAAGTTCTTTAGACTGCCATAATTTTGGAATTATTTTAATTTTTAACATTTTTATTCTGCTGTTAATATTAGAGATTTGGCCTTACGTGAAAGAGAAGAAATGATAGAAAATGACTCTGGGGACAATTATATTTATTAAGAATTGTTAATATATTGCTTTCATAAGTCCTGCCTGTTATTCTGAAACAATTTGCAAGTCTTACTCCCGAGAAATTAA
The DNA here is from genome assembly GCF_032444005.1 of Ranitomeya imitator. NCBI lineage: Eukaryota > Metazoa > Chordata > Amphibia > Anura > Dendrobatidae > Ranitomeya > Ranitomeya imitator. Next base: position 117,067,342 of record NC_091290.1, on the reverse strand, counting down.
AAAAAAACTTTACACGTTGTTGCTACTTTAGCAGGTCTGACTTTTTTACTGATACTTTATCTGAATCTTTAAGTATGTATTGTAATGAGTTGGGTGGAAATAACCACATTAACTCCTGTATATTCTATCCAAAATTATTTTTTTAATATTTCCTATTTGAAATATCATATAAGGATGTAATAATTTTTTTTGCACCAAAGTATTAGTGAAATTGAAATAAAAAAAATACTAAATTCTGATATTTTTTTTTAGGAAAAATTCTCGGCTCAGGTTCCTTTAAGGGTTAAACTCTGCAGTTCCAAATCCTGTCTTTCGTGTAATTGTGAGCAATCAAGGCAGCTGACTTTCAACTACACTGAAATATTTTTCATCACAAGCATTTAGCAAGCCTCAGGGATTGTCCTGTCAACATATCTTTCTGCTAATTTGCTGGGAAAGGAAAAACAGAATTTTTTTTTTTCGCTTGCATAATTATAGTTCCAATGAAAGTTCATACCAATCATCTTTTAGAATTTTGTGTAACAGTGCTGACCCCAGAGGCCTGTCAGGTCACTCTAGATTGCAAAAAGATCATTTTTGGGCCATCATCTGCAATAATATCAGTTTTACTAAATTGCTTACAGTATTGCGACTAGAAAGGAAGGATTTTGGACCTATTCAGAAAATGGCTCCAATGTGTACTACAAATCAAAACGATGCTTGAAATGTTTAATGATGTAGCAGTGGATAAAAAAATATTTTCAAAATTTCCAAATAATTATGCCTTGTGGATTGTATATTTTAATGAAAGGGGTTATCCCAATTTTCCAAACATACAGTACAGACCAATAGTTTCGACACACCTTCTCATTTAAAGATTTTTCTGTAGTTTCATGACTATGAAAACATTCACACTGAAGGCATCAAAACTATGAATTAACGCATGTGGAATTATATACTTAACACTTAACAAAAAAGTGTGAAACAACTAAAATTATGCCTTATATTCTAGGTTCTTCAAAGTAGCCACCTTTTGCTTTGATGACTGCTTTGCACACTCTTGGCATTCTCTTGATGAGCTTCAAGAGGTAGTCACCTGGAATGGTCTTCCAACAATCTTGAAGGAGATCCCAGAGATGGTTAGCACTTGTTGGCCCTTTTGCCTTCACTCTGCGGTCCAGCTCACCCCAAACCATCTCGATTGGGTTCAGGTCTAGTGACTGTGGTGCCATGTCATCTGGCGTAGCACCCCATCACTCTCCTTCTTGGTCAAATAGCCCTTACACAGCCTGGAGGTGTGTTTGGGGTCATTGTCCTGTTGAAAAATAAATGATGGTCCAACTAAACGCAAACCGGATGGGATAGCATGCCGCTGCAAGATGCTGTGGTAGCCATGCTGGTTCAGTATGCCTTCAATTTTGAATAAATCCCCAACAGTGTCACCAGCAAAGCACCCCCACACCATCACACCTCCTCCTCCATGCTTCACGGTGGGAACCAGGCATGTAGAGTCCATCCGTTCACCTTTTCTGTGTCGCACAAAGACACGGTGGTTGGAACCAAAGATCTTAAATTTGAACTCATCAGACCAAAGCACAGATTTCCACTGGTCTAATGTCCATTCCTTGTGTTCTTTAGCCCAAACAAGTCTCTTCTGCTTGTTGCCTGTCCTTAGCAGTGGTTTCCTAGCAGCTATTTTACCATGAAGGCCTGCTGCACAAAGTCTCATCTTAACAGTTGTTGTAGAGATGTGTCTGCTGCTAGAACTCTGTGTGGCATTGACCTGGTCTCTGATCTGAGCTGCTGTTAACCTGCAATTTCTGAGGCTGGTGACTCGATTAAGCTTATCCTCAGAAGCAGAGGTGACTCTTGGTCTTCCTTTCCTGGGGCGGTCCTCATGTGAGCCAGTTTCTTTGTAGCAGTTGATGGTTTTTGCCACTGCACCTGGGGACACTTTCAAAGTTTGCCCAATTTTTCAGACTGACTGACCTTCATTTCTTAAAGTAATGATGGCCATTCCTTTTTCTTTACTTAGCTGCTTTTTTCCTGCCATAATACAAGTTCTAACAGTCGATTCAGTAGGACTATCAGCTGTGTATCCACCAGACTTCTGCACAACACACCTGATGGTCCCAACCCCATTTATAAGGCAAGAAATCCCACTTATTGAACCTGAGAGGGCACACCTGTGAAGTGAAAACCTTTCCCGGTGACTACCTCTTGAAGCTCATCAAGAGAATGCCAAGAGTGTGCAAAGCAGTCATCAAAGCAAAAGGTGACTACTTTGAAGAACCTAGAATATAAGACATAATTTCAGTTGTTTCACACTTTTTTGTTAAGTATATAATTCCACATGTGTTAATTCATAGTTTTGATGCCTTCAGTGTGAATGTACAATTTTCATAGTCATGAAAATATAGAAAAATCTTTAAATGAGAATGTGTGTCCAAACTTTTGGTCTGTACTGAAAGTGTATCCATCTACAAATTATTTTTTTTTAAATTTGTATTTTTCACCCTCCTATTGTCTCCTTTGTCCCCCTTTATTTTTTTACCCCTTTATTTTACTTTTTAAATATATTTAAATAAAAAATGAATAAAATAAGAGGACACGTTGGAAATTTATGACATGGTCACAGGTCCTCTTTAACCTCTTAGTGACAAAGCTAACCTTAAAAACCAGGCCTCATTTTTCAATTCTGATGTGTCATTTTATATGATAATAACTCTGGCTTGCTTCAACATATCTCAGTGATTCTGAGAGTGTGTTTTGTGACATATTGTGCTTTATATTAGAAGTAAATCACTAAACCAGGTCATACAGTCATACAGGCTTGGACTGGCCTGCTGAGGGCTGGGCAAGTCTCTGGTGGGCCCCTTAGTCAAGGTGTAATGATTGTGGTCACACATTCAGATGAAAAGTACTGCAGAGCAGAAAACCACGTGCTCCCTGCTCTATAATACTTGTACACATTGCCGGCCTATGAGATGACCCCATAGATGACACAGTAATGTCACTGCATTGTTCCAACTGTGACATGTGATGGAGCAACATTGAGAGATAGAATATCAAAAATAAAATCCAGAAAATCACATTGTATAAATTATATAAATTTATTAGCATTTTGCTGTTGTTCACCTGTAGAATCCTGTTCAATCTCCTACGTCCATCCACTGGGAGGATGGTTGAGAAGACGATCTGCACTCCCAGTTCCTTCTCTTTTCGGCTTAGGTCTTCAAAGACTCTGCCTATAGTTTCCAAGTCCTTTCTTGCCATGTCATTTGTTCCTACTTGAATTAATAGACATGGGTAGTCATATTTAGGACTAAAGAGTTTTGACTACCCTATCAGACACATCTTTGATTTGGGCACCTGGAAGACAGCACACTTCTCATGACGTAATGTCATGTCGGCAGATAGCGGCTTCTGTTCCTCTGAGTAGGGAATCCCCCACGACCACCACTTTCCTTTTCTTCTTCACCACAGCACTTCTTTTTCTCCCTTCCAGAGGCTTCTGATTTCTTACTGTGGTGTTCTTGGTGGGTAAAGCACTTTTTTATGTACATCTTCATAGTTGTCGTGAGTGAGAGCCTGGTAGCCGTTCTTCAGCAGTGTGGATGCTAGTGACTGCCTCCTCCTCCTCCTGCTTCTTTGGGTCACATGCTTCCAGTTTTCTTCATCTACAGTTACCCTGAAAAGTTCTCCTCTTGGAACATTTTGAAGAGATTCTTCTGATCTGTCAAGGAAATCCTCATCTTCTTTGATGAGCTTCAGTGTAGCTATTCTCTCTTGAAGACTGGCACGTAAAGTTTGTCTTTTCCTCTGGCAGGTCTGTAAACATATAACACATATTACAGCACAACATATGGTTAATCTCCTTCTCGATATTGAACAAAACGAATTTCTGTGTAATCTCTGTAAAGATTCAATTCTTGACGATTTCCTCCATGCAGCTAGATCCAGCTACACCCAAAGATCCTCAGACTCGTGGGACTCGTCACTCCTCCCAATAGAGTTTAGTTAACAATGGGAAATATGGATACAATATGTAGTTCTCACCTGACATCGGGTGTTTTTTTAATACCTTTTCTAACTGCTTCAATGTTCAAAAGCTGTGAGACAGCTAAATGAACGTATCTAACCATTTGGAAGCCATCATTATCTTGTATGCAAAATGTAAAGAAAAGACTCTAGTGGCAAATCTACCACAAAAACAAGAAAGATGACAAAGAAGATGATTCAGGAAAAATTATGGAGGCACATTGGCCTCTATAAGACATTGAGTGCACATACCCTAACAGGACAGACAAATGTAAATGTGATGGAGCTAATAGCAGCACTGTCCAAGCTTGTGTGTTTTTACTTTTTGCTAGCTATGCTAAATAATGTGTAGACGTTTCTAGTTTCAAGTCTTGTGTATGATGGCTAATTAGCCAACATTTAATTTGGCCTAACATTCATGTCAACTTGGTGAGAGTGAGACTTTATAATTAGCGGCTACAGATCAGGTTGCTGTCAGATTTCTAACCTCTCACTCTAATTTAATTCCTGCTTCTGCTGTGTAATGTCAAACTTGCAAGGGCTGAAGACTTGTATCCGCTGCCTTTTCATGCTTGCATGGTTACAAAGTTATTCCATATCACACAGCTGACAGTAAAGTAGGATCATTCATGTTCATGTATGGGAGAAATCAGAATGTGAGGCTTTTTTTTAACCCTTTTGTTATGAATTAATGTTGAAGGGGCGAAGTTGTGCTTAGATGGCCACCTCATTGAAGTCTCAAGACAGCACGGCTAGATTCAGCGGGTCTTCGAGATTGAAAAGACATCACTAATAATAGGGTTAACAATGCATTCCAAGTTGGCATCCACTACTGTGATTGTTAGCAAAAGGTTTTGATCAATGGGGGTCTTTGGATCGACCCTTGATAGAAGAATCAGAGGTGAAGAAGACTATAGACCTCCTATGGATATGTCCACCACTCAAGGCACACAGACACTAAACGTTTCTGCTCCTTAGACTTTAGTGTTTTTTATCTATCAATACTTTTGACATGACACTATGACATTACAAAAGTTGCTATAACATGATAGGCACCCTATGACGCTTTCACCGATGTTAGTTGCTTTTTAGGCTAGGGTCACACAAACATTTTCTCCAAATCTGAGAAAAAGGGTTTGATTATTCTGATCAAAGATTGACCAGTGTTTCATCTGAGTGGGTCCATTTTTCTCAGAGGTGATGAGAAAAGTAAAAGGTTCTCCATCTTCTCCATGCAGTCAATCCATGAAAATCGGACCGCACTCAGATGTCTTTTGAGTGTGGTCCAATTTTTTCATGGACCTGACGACTTGCATTGGCAATTTTGTTCCAACGATTAAAATTGGACCTGTCACAAATTTTTTCTTCAGACTACTTGGGTATGAGTGCTAGCCGTCAAAACTACAGATAGAACATGTCTGATTTACATGGTTGTGTGCACAAAACCTTAATGAAACATAAACATCTTTTAGCCCTGATCCTGTGAACATCTGCCTCGCAAAGCAGGAAGGACTGGCAAAATTCAAGGGATTGTTTCTACAAAACGTAATTTTTGAAGATTTTTTATATTACTATCCATTTAAAAAAAATCTTTACAAATGATATGCTTGCCACTAGTCTAGTTATAATAGATTTCACTTTTTGTTTTCTATATCTCAGTTGTCAGCTCTGCTGTGTAGACTGGGTCAAGCTATGCAGAGTAATATTTCTGTTATTGATGTGTTGATGAGCTATGGTTGGTGCTTAATAACAGTTCTACACAGTAACTACACACATAGGTTCCTTATGCTGGCACACAATCACTATTTGGTCTCATAACACTTTGTGAAAGCTTATGTTAATTTACTTTGTTTTTTTCTTTAGCTGCCACTATACTTACACATGCTTACTTTGCTCTTAGAATTTTTATATTTCAGGTTGGTTGGAAAGACATTCTTTTTTCCTCTTCATATTTTAGGGCTGAGTTGTACTCGGCCCAGAGGATGCTATGATGAGTGCGTCTTTAAGACATAGGAATATTCACACATGCATGACTTTTTGCAAAAATGTCTGTAACTGAATTGTAGTCCCACTCATCTAAAGAAGATATTTTTTATGACAGTCACATGGGTCTTTGCAAACCCTTTTCACATAGACCAGTTGACAAAATGTCCTCAAAAGTCTATTGCCTGTGAATTCACCCTAAAGGTAGCCATATACCTTCAATAGATGTTGACCATTTGCACTGTTGGTTCATATCTCTTCCCCCTGTATACATTCAGCTGAGAATCTATGTGTTTTAGGCCTCCTTCACACGTCAGTGTTTCTGGTATGTGTGGTGACACTTTTCACATGTACTGGACACACTTAGACACATAGACCTATTCCAATGAATGGGTCTGCCCACATGTCAGTGTGTTTCCATGGACCGTGTGTCCATGGGCAAAATACGCTGACATGTTCATTTTTTATCAGCAGCAGGGGCCGCAAAACGTCCCACATAGATGCATACGGATGACACATGGATGACATGTGTGTGTCATCAGTGTGACACATATCGGCACCTGGGGAATCAGCGGTACTGTTCACGCTGTTCCCAGTGCTCATCGTTGTTGCATGGTTTCTCTGAGATCATCCTGAACAGGTGACAATGATGGGAGTTGTATTCAGCGCTCGCTGTGTATATAGTGTATAAAATAATTAATAGAAAGAAAAAAAAAGTGGGCTCTATCGTAATTTTTAGAATCAACAGAGAATGAGACCAGGCGACAATGATGAGAGCTGTCTTCAGCACCTGGCGCCTGGAAACTACGCAAACTGTACAGCTTTTCCCAGGCGCCAGTATGTGTCACACTGATGTTGCACACACAATGCCACACGTATGTAACACACGGACACGGATAGCTCCGGTACTGTTTTTTCTAGTACCGGAAAGATCAGGACTTGTGAAGGGGGCCTTAAATGACGGGAATAATGTAAGTCGCTATTAGACAACATTGGTGGTTCATTTCTTCCTTAAAAGCAAAAGGCTTGGGATTTGAAAAATAATGGTAAGAGGAGAATAAACTTCTGCCATACCTTTCTGGCACCAGCCTATCTTCTGTAAGAACAAAGGATAAGACAAATTAAAAATCAACATGCCCAAATTTTTTTTTTACCCTTGACATCATTGATCCTTTTCTACCCCCAAGTCAGCACATATGACATTAGTGGACTTTTTGCTTCTTCTTTTTTTGAGTATTTTAGCAATCAGCTCCTTGGCTTTTGCAGGTTTTTTGACGTAGATCAAGAATTAAAATAAGTCTTTCTTGGAAAGCAGGGAAACAATGAAAAATTGCGTCTTATTACTTGAAATTGAGCAGTGATCTGGAGGGTTGTGAACGCACAAAACATTTACATATTCATTTTCAGAGGTTCTGAACCTAAAAGCAGCATGTATTTATCATTTTCCGTTTTATGGATTATCCCAATCTAGTATATCCCAGACAAGTATCACTCGTCTGCCAGTTAATCCATCTGGGGACATAGTACTTGTGTTCAAAGACTGTTGTTGCATTTGCTCCTTCGTCTAGCTTAGCATTCCGCAGCATGCACCGTAATGTTCCCTAATGAGGCAAGATGGAAATGTATTGAGCTTTTGGCTGTTAGATCTGTGCATCATAGGCCATCATAAAGAAATACACTGGGAGGCTGTTGAATTAAGAGCTAATGGGCAAATAAAATGCATTAATGAAAAGACTGTCGTGCTGCATAATTTATCAGCAATAATTGCATGGACATATTAACAAGCGTTGCTCACCTGCAGCTAAACTGAAGCGTGCCGGAGACATAACTGCTTTACATCCCCGGATACTATTACATCATAAAATAATTATTAGGATAAACAATAAAGTGTTATATTTATTACATTTATCGACTAGAATAAAAGGAAAAAAAAATATTAAAGAAAGTTGTAAAATAGTCTGGATTATTGGATAGTCATAGGAAAGAATTTAAAATGATAAATTATCAGAATTTCTGAATTGTCACTTGTAAAGCCAATGACGCTTATATCCGCACAAATATCTGTAAAATATTGGCAAAGTTAACATATTTCTGTAATTGATTGCTACTTGTGCTTTATCCCCATAGCAGCTCTGTTATTGTCCCGTTTGGGCATCCATTGTTCATTTCATTGGTCCCTTCTCCATGGGCTGTTCATGGGGGGCTCTCACCATCTCAAGATCAGCTAGGAAAGAAGCCAGCTAGTGCTCATCATCTCCTCTAGTGGGATAGATGGTCCAATGAAAGGTTCTCGTCTTTGGATATTGACCCGCTGTCGGCACTCAGCAGCTGAAATTCTGCACAAAGATTTTCAACAAATCATGTTAAATTCGGAACAGATTTTGTTGCTGGAATGCTTCAAATTTGCCCCAAAATTTGCCCTTTGAATCTGCAGAATGTCACTTGAAAGGATTGTTTTCATCTTCTTTCTTCAGGAGCACACGACTCCCCCTTGTCTACCATCTTTTTTTTACCAGCCAGGGGCAATGTGCTCCTGAAGATTGAAAGTTCGGACCAGTAGCATGGTCACACGACTAGTCTGAACTGAGCTCTTTCTCAGGGAGCTCTGCCTCTGGAGATGTGAAAATCACAGGAGCGGCTTCAGCCTAGAGCCTAAGGCCAACAACTGGAGGACAACTCTTTGGGCCTGATTCATCAAGACTGGAGTTGTTCAAATCGATCTTGATGAAGGGGCATGCTGGAGTCAGACTCTGCTGATTCATGAAGAGTTATATGCCCCTTCATGAATCAGGCACACTGTATGAGCAGCGTTACATCTCCGTATGCACCTCACCACAAATCCTACTCCAGGAGTAAAATTTGAGGCCTAGCGAATGCCACCAATTGTCATGCCACTGTCCTACTCCAGCTCTGCCCATTTTGTCATAGCTAGGTGGAATTGGAGTAAGACCACCAAAGGCCACTGAATAAATCAGGAGCTCCAGATGAGCGGCATTGCACCTCTGTGTGCCTCGCCACAAATCCTACTTTAGCCGCTGTTGGAGGAATATTTGAGGCATAGTGAATGTTGCCTTTCATGATGAATTTGCTGAGTGGCGGTTGTTACTCCCTCGGCCCACTTAAGCTTTGCCTATTTTGCCAGAACAGGGAGAAACTGGCGTGAAAACACCAAAAGTCGAAAAATGCACCTAAATTTTGCTAATTTTCAAAGCTTTTACACCAGAATTCTGGCATGAAAGCTTTGATGTATTGGGCCCAATGTCTACAAAGTATGGAAACTGTTAAATAAAAATTCCCCAAGACTTGAGAACAGAGAGGATTTTAAATAAGAAATAAATTGCAAAATTACTTGTCTTTTACAAGCACTTTGCAATATTATCCGTTTAATAAAGTGAGACATCTTCTTTTAACTGCCAAATTGAAATCTTTAGTGCACATCAATTTCTGATGTGGATTTTTTTAATGAAACATATGGATGACATTTTGAAAAATTTCACCTACAATGTTGGTAGTGTAATATAAAGTGTTTTTTTTTTAAGTGGTAAATCTGAATGGTTAATATATGGGCTATCCACCCGGTATGCACGTACCCTTATGGTGCCTATACACATACAGGTGCTTCTCACAAAATTAGAATATGTTCAAAAAATTTATTTTTTTCAGTTCTCCAATACAAAAAGTGAATCTCATATATAGAGTCAATACAAAGAGAGTAATCTATTTCAAGTGTTTATTTCTGTTAATGCTGATGATGATGGCTTACAGCCAATGAAAACCCAAAAGTCATTATCTCAGTAAATTAGAATAATTAACAAAAAACACCTGCAAAGGCTTCCTAAGCATTTAAAAAGGTCCCTTAGTCTGTTTCAGTAGGCTCCACAATCATGGGGAAGACTGCTGACTTGACCGATGTCCAGAAGGCAGTCATTGACACACTCCACAAGGCCGATAAGCCACAAAAGGTCATTGTTAAAGAAGCTGGCTAGTCACAGAGTGCTGTATCCAAGTATATTGTCACAGCTCCCGGGTATAAATGCTGCTGGAAGAGCTGCATACAGCAGCAACGGAGCTGAACTAAACGCCATGTTCTAACCTGCTCACCAACAGGACCTTAGACATGTGATAGAGTGGGAGGAGGTCAGGGGGTGGAACCAGATGCCGGGGACCAGAGAAGGGATAAACACTAGAGAGTTTCCAAACAAGCAAAGATCAGAGCCAGGAGATCACAAGGTACCAAAGAGAGAGATGGGATAGTCAGAAGCAAAGCCAGAGGTCAGAAATCCAGAATAGCAAACAGAGTAAAGCATGGAAAGCAAGGTAAACACAGTGCAGACAGAGCACACACTCCAGGAGTCAGGCACACAAACCAAAGCAGAAAGCATAGTTGACAAAGAACCCCAGCTAGGAGTGAGTATAAATACCCCTCCCATCTTGAAAGAGAGGCCAACAAGATTAACCCTGAGAGAACAGGACATTAACCATGTCCAAACCATGACATATGTTAATGGAAAGTTGAGTGGAAGGAAAAAGTGTGACAGAAAATGGTGCACAAGCAACCGGGATAACCACAGCCTTGAAAGACATGTTAAAAAAAGGCCATTCAAAAATTTGGGGGAGATTCACAAGGAGTGGACTGCTGCTGGAGTCATTGCTTCAAGAGCCACCACACACAGGCGTATCCATGGGCTATAAGTGTCGCATTTCTTGCGTCAAGCCACTCATGCCCAATAGACAATGCCAGAAGCATCTTACCTGGGCCAAGGAGAAAAAGTACTGGACTGTTCCTCAGTGGTCCAAGGTGTTGTTTTCAGATGGAAGTAAATTTTGCATTTCATTTGGAAATCAAGGTCCCAGAGTCTGTAGGAAGAGTGGAGAGGCACATAATCCAATCTCAGTGAATAACATTGGACCTAGTGTTGTCTGCCAGAGCCCTAAGTTTGACTCAAATGGCTAGAGCAGATGATGGTAGTTTAGGTCCAAGTGCAAATATCAAAACATCAGATTGCACTTGGACCAATGTAAATGAGGCTATGCACATGTCCAAATTTTTCCTCGGACCATGACTGCACGATTTGCCTCCGAATCAGATCGCAATTGGCCATTCAATTCTATAAGGTCATGAAAATAATCAGACCGCACTCACATGACATCCGAGTGTGGGCCAGTTTTCATGGACTGACAGAATGGAGAGGATGGAGTTTTTTTATTCTTCATATCTGAGAAAATTAGATCCCACTCTGACCAAACAGACTTTGATTAGTATAATCGGTCCATTTTTCTCAGATGGAGATCATACAGTAGTGTGACCCTAGCAAAACAGAACTTTAGATGCACAACTTCTTCTGCAGAGTTCAAACCTGCATCCAGTTCATCTTTGGTTTTGTTACTGTATCTATGTAGTAAGTTTGGTTCTGTTGCTTTGTTAACACAATGTATAGACAGGAATTGGGACGCAGAGCTTTATTATTAATCTCAAGTTCTTTATTCAGCCCCATTGCCACAGGTGTATAAAATCAAGCATGTTAACCATTCTATCTTTCTTTACATAGATTTGTGAAAAAAATGTATTTTAAAAAGCTCAGTGAAAGAGATCGTGGTATTTTAATTGGATGCCACAATTGCAACAAATCGGTTCCTAAATTTTTTTCTTTCCTAACTATTCCATGATCAATTGTGAGTGGTATTATTGAAAATTGGAAGCTTTTAGGGTAAACAGCAACCCAGCCATGAAGTAGCAGACCATGAAAGCTTGTAGAGTGGGGACTCTAAGTGCTAAGATGCAAAAGTGCATAAAAATCAGTAATACTCTGTTGCCTCGATAACTGTAGACTTCCAAACCTTCCCTAGCATTACCATCACTCCAGCAACTGTGCAGTGGGAGCTCTCCGGCATGAATGTCCATGGTCGTGAAGATACAAGTATGCAATTCAGAACCAAGTACAATACCAAGCCTTGGATTGAGTAGTGCAAAGCTGCCACCAGTGGAATCTGGAGCGGTGAAAATGTGTTATGTGAAGTAATGAATCACGCTTCTATATTTGGCAGTTGGATGTACAAGTCTGGGTTTGACAAATGCCAGGAGACTATTACCTGTCTGACTGCATTGAGCAAAATGAAAAGATGTTTTTTCCATGGGTTAACCTAGGCTTCTTAGTTTCAGTGACTGTTAAATCTTAATATTTTCACATAGCAAATTGTGTGCTTCTAATTTGTAGGACCTGTGTTGGGAAAGCCCTATTCTTTACCAGCTGGCTGTCCCCCAATACATAAAGCTATTACGCACCTGTTTGATTAACCCCTTCATGACCCAGCCTATTTTGACCTTAAAGACCTTGCCGTTTTTTGCAATTCTGACCAGTGTCCCTTCATGAGGTAATAACTCAGGAACGCTTCAACGGATCCTAGCGGTTCTGAGATTGTTTTTTCGTGACATATTGGGCTTCATGTTAGTGGTAAATTTAGGTCAATAAATTCTGCATTTATTTGTGATAAACACGGAAATTTGGCGAAAATTTTGAAAATTTCGCAATTTTCACATTTTGAATTTTTATTCTGTTAAACCAGAGAGATATGTGACACAAAATAGTTAATAAATAACATTTCCCACATGTTTACTTTACATCAGCACAATTTTGGAAACAAAATTTTTTTTTGTTAGGAAGTTATAAGGGTTAAAATTCGACCAGCGATTTGTCATTTTTACAACGAAATTTACAAAACCATTTTTTTTAGGGACCACCTCACATTTGAAGTCAGTTTGAGGGGTCTATTTGGCTGAAAATACCCAAAAGTGACACCATTCTAAAAACTGCACCCCTCAAGGTACTCAAAACCACATTCAAGAAGTTTATTAACCCTTCAGGTGCTTCACAGCAGCAGAAGCAACATGGAAGGAAAAAATGAACATTTAACTTTTTAGTCACAAAAATTATCTTTTAGCAACAATTTTTTTATTTTCCCAATGGTAAAAGGAGAAACTGAACCACGAAAGTTGTTGTCCAATTTGTCCTGAGTACGCTGATACCTCATATGTGGGGGTAAACCACTGTTTTGGCGCACGGCAGGGCTTGGAAGGGAAGGAGCGCCATTTGACTTTTTGAATCAAAAATTGGCTCCACTCTTTAGCGGACACCATGTCACGTTTGGAGAGCCCCCGTGTGCCTAAAAATTGGAGCTCCCCCACAAGTGACCCCATTTTGGAAACTAGACGCCCCAAGGAACTTATCTAGATGCATAGTGAGCACTTTGAACCCCCAGGTGCTTCACAAATTGATCCGTAAAAATGAAAAAGTACTTTTTTTTCACAAAAAAATTCTTTTAGCCTCAATTTTTTCATTTTCACATGGGCAACAGGATAAAATGGATCCTAAAATGTGTTGGGCAATTTCTCCTGAGTACACCAATACCTCACATGTGGAGGTAAACCACTGTTTGGGCACATGGTAAGGCTCGGAAGGGAAGGAGCGCCATTTGACTTTTTGAATGAAAAATTATTTTCATCGTTAGCGGACACCATGTCGCGTTTGGATAGCTCCTGTGTGCCTAAACATTGGCGCTCCCCCACAAGTGACCGCATTTTGGAAACTAGACCCCCCAAGGAACTAATTTAGATGCCTAGTGAGCACTTTAAACCCTCAGGTGCTTCACAAATTGATCTGTAAAAATGAAAAAGTAATTTTTTTTCACAAAAAAATTCTTTTCACCTCAATTTTTTCATTTTCACATGGGCAGTAGGATAAAATGGATCATAAAATTTGTTGGGCAATTTCTCCCGAGTACGCCGATACCTCATATGTGGGGGTAAACCACTGTTTGGGCACTCGGCAGGGCTCGGAAGAGAAGGCGCGCCATTTGACTTTTTGAATGGAAAATTAGCTCCAATTGTTAGCGGACACCATGTCGCGTTTGGAGAGCCCCTGTGTGCCTAAACATTGGAGCTCCCGCACAAGTGACCCCATTTTGGAAACTAGACCCCCCAGGGAACTTATCTAGATGCATATTGAGCACTTTAAACCCCCAGGTGCTTCACAGAAGTTTATAACGCAGAGCCATGAAAATAAAAAATAATTTTTCTTTCCTCAAAAATGATTTTTTAGCCTGGAATTTCCTATTTTGCCAAGGATAATAGGAGAAATTGGACCCCAAATATTGTTGTCCAGTTTGTCCTGAGTACGCTGATACCCCATATGTGGGGGTAAACCACTGTTTGGGCGCACGGCAGGGCTCGGAAGGGATGGCACGCCATTTGGCTTTTTAAATGGAAAATTAGCTCCAATCATTAGCGGACACCATGTCACGTTTGGAGAGCCCCTGTGTGCCTAAACATTGGAGATCCCCCAGAAATGACACCATTTTAGAAACTAGACCCCCAAAGGAACTAATCTAGATGTGTGGTGAGGACTTTGAACCCCCAAGTGCTTCACAGAAGTTTATAACGCAGAGCCATGAAAATAAAAAAAAAAATTATTTTCTCAAAAATGATCTTTTAGCCTGCAATTTTTTATTTTCCCAAGGGTAACAGGAGAAATTTGACCCCAAAAGTTGTTGTCCAGTTTCTCCTGAGTACGCTGATACCCCATATGTGGGGGTAAATCACTGTTTGGGCACATGCCGGGGCTCGGAAGTGAAGTAGTGACGTTTTGAAATGCAGACTTTGATGGAAAACTCTGTGGGCGTCACGTTGCGTTTGCAGAGCCCCTGATGTGGCTTAACAGTAGAAACCCCCCACAAGTGACCCCATTTTGGAAACTAGACCCCCAAAGGAACTTATCTAGATGTGTGGTGAGCACTTTGAACCCCCAAGTGCTTCATAGAAGTTTATAATGCAGAGCCGTGAAAATAATAAATACGTTTTCTTTCCTCAAAAATAATTATTTAGCCCAGAATTTTTTAATTTTCCCAAGGGTAACAGGAGAAATTTGACCCCAATATTTGTTGTCCAGTTTCTCCTGAGTACGGTGATACCCCATATGTGGGGGTAAACTACTGTTTGGGCACATGCCGGGGCTTGGAATTGAAGTAGTGACGTTTTGAAATGCAGACTTTGATGGAATGCTCTGCGGGCGTCACGTTGCGTTTGCAGAGCCCCTGATGTGCCTAAACAGTAGAAACCCCCCACAAGTGACCCCATTTTGGAAACTAGACCCTGAAAGGAACTTATCTAGATGTGTGGTGAGCACTTTGAACCCCCAAGTGCTTCATAGAAGTTTATAATGCAGAGCCGTGAAAATAATAAATACGTTTTCTTTCCTCAAAAATAATTATTTAGCCCAGAATTTTTTATTTTCCCAAGGGTTACAGGAGAAATTGGACCCCAAAAGTTGTTGTCCAGTTTCTCCTGAGTACGCTGATACCCCATATGTGGGGGTAAACCACTGTTTGGGCACACGTCGGGGTTCAGAAGGGAAGTAGTGACTTTTGAAATGCAGACTTTGATGGAATGGTCTGCGGGTGTCACGTTGCGTTTGCAGAGCCCCTGGTGTGCCTAAACAGTAGAAACCCCCCACAAGTGACCCCATTTTAGAAACTAGACCCCGAAAGGAACTTATCTAGATGTGTGGTGAGCACTTTGAACCCCCAAGTGCTTCACAGACGTTTACAACGCAGAGCCGTGAAAATAAAAAATCATTTTTCTTTCCTCAAAAATTATGTTTTAGCAAGCATTTTTTTAGATTCACAAGGGTAACAGGAGAAATTGGACCCCAGTAATTGTTGCGCAGTTTGTCCTGAGTATGCTGGTACCCCATATGTGGGGGTAAACCACTGTTTGGGCACACGTCAGGGCTCGGAAGTGAGGGAGCACCATTTGACTTTTTGAATACGAGATTGGCTGGAATCAATGGTGGCGCCATGTTGCGTTTGGAGACCCCTGATGTGCCTAAACAGTGGTAACCCCTCAATTCTAACTCCAACACTAACCCCAACACACCCCTAACCCTAATCCCAACTGTAGCCATAATCCTAATCACAACCCTAACCCCAACACACCCCTAACCACAACACTAACCCCAACACACCCCTAACCCTAACCACAACCCTAATTCCAACCCTAACCCTAAGGCTATGTGCCCACGTTGCGGATTCGTGTGAGATATTTCCGCACTATTTTTGAAAAATCTGCGGGTAAAAGGCACTGTGTTTTACCTGCGGATTTTCCGCGGATTTCCAGTGTTTTTTGTGCGGATTTCACCTGCGGATTCCTATTGAGGAACAGGTGTAAAACGCCGCGGAATCCGCACAAAGAATTGACATGCTGCGGAAAATACAACGCAGCGTTCCCGCGCGGTATTTTCCGCACCATGGGCACAGCGGATTTGGTTTCCATATGTTTACATGGTACTGTAAACCTGATGGAACACTGCTGCGAATCCGCAGCCAAATCAGCACCGTGTGCACATAGCCTAATTCTAAAGGTATGTGCACACGCTGCGGAAAACGCTGCGGATCCGCAGCAGTTTCCCATGAGTGTACAGTTCAATGTAAACCTATGGGAAACAAAAATCGCTGTACACATGCTGCGGAAAAACTGCACGGAAACGCAGCGGTTTACATTCCGCAGCATGTCACTTCTTTGTGCGGATTCCGCAGCGGTTTTACAACTGCTCCAATAGAAAATCGCAATTGTAAAACCGCAGTGAAATGCGCAGAAAAAAACGCGGTAAATCCGCCATAAATCCGCAGCGGTTTAGCACTGCGGATTTATCAAATCCGCAGCGGAAAAATCCGCAGAGGACCAGAATACGTGTGCACATTCCTAACCCTAACCCTAACCCTAGCCCTAACCCTAGCCCTAACCCTACCCCTAACCCTACCCCTACCCCTAACCCTACCCCTAACCCTACCCCTAACCCTAACCCTAGCCCTACCCCTAACCCTACCCCTACCCCTAACCCTAACCCTACCCCTAACCCTAACCCTACCCCTAACCCTATTCTAACATTAGTGGAAAAAAAAAAAATTTCTTTATTTTTTTATTGTCCCTACCTATGGGGGTGACAAAGGGGGGGGGTCATTTATTATTTTTTTTATTTTGATCACTGAGATAGATTATATCTCAGTGATCAAAATGCACTTTGGAACGAATCTGCCGGCCGGCAGATTCGGCGGGCGCACTGCGCATGCGCCCGCCATTTTGGAAGATGGCGGCGCCCGGGAGAAGACGGACGGGACCACGGCTGGATCGGTAAGTATGATAGGGTGGGGGGGGGACCACGGGGGGGGGGATCGGAGCACGGGGGGGGAATCGGAGCGCGGGAGGGGTGGAACGGAGCGCGGGGGGCGTGGAACGGAGCACGGGGGGGCTGGAATGGAGCACGGGGGGTGGAACGGAGCACGGGGGGGGTGGATCGGAGTGCAGGGGGGGGTGATTGGAGCACGGGGGGGTGATTGGAGCACGGGGGGGAGCGGAGCACTGGACGGAGGGGAGCCGGAGCAGTGTACCGGCCAGATCGGGGGGGTGGGGGGGCGATCGGAGGGGTGGGGTGGGGGCACACTAGTATTTCCAGCCATGGCCGATGATATTTCAGCATCGGCCATGGCTAGATTGTAATATTTCACCCGTTATAATGGGTGAAATATTACAAATCGCTCTGATTGGCAGTTTCACTTTCAACAGCCAATCAGAGCGATCGTAGCCACGAGGGGGTGAAGCCACCCCCCCTGGGCTAAACTACCACTCCCCCTGTCCCTGCAGATCGGGTGAAATGGGAGTTAACCCTTTCACCCGATCTGCAGGGACGCGATCTTTCCATGACGCCGCATAGGCGTCATGGGTCGGATTGGCACCGACTTTCATGACGCCTACGTGGCGTCAAAGGTCGGGAAGGGGTTAAGAATTGCCCTGATGGGATATACCAGTCCACATTCCTGTGATTAACTGCATTTCCACTGAAAGATACCAGTTTCCCACACAATTACTGTTTGTTACGCCTGCCACTCGCATGCCTTCCAAGCGCCGCCCTGCTCGCCATGTGTTTCATTCTGCTCCACCCAGTACCTAAATATCGCTCTGAGTTGCCCTGTGCTCATTGTGAGGCAGAAGCGCGTGGCCGAACACTGCAGGAATTTGTATGCACTCTATGCTGCAGAGATTTGCTTCCTCAGCCTATCACCTGCTAGCAGGTGATACTGTATATCATGAGACTCCAATCTACAATCCTTGCTCAAATGTTGGTGCCTAGCCTGCTAGTACCTGGTTCATGCATAACTTTATATTCTGTCTCATGTTATTGATACAGCTTTTTTACCCGCTTTGCTTGATATCTCCAATCGTGACTCCAGTTTTGAATAGTGAACCCGTACTGCCTACCCCAACCTCAGACTGTGACTATACCCTCTTGTACCTTGTACTCTTGTCTCTGATGCTCTGTTCAGCTGCTGCAGTCCTGAAGACTGCCCCGGCTTGTTACCTGGTGTCTACCTGCAGCCCCTCCGATCCTCATCATCAGAGGCCCTAGTGAAGTCCCAGTAGACACTTAGTCCTGCCCCTCCAGTGTAAGCCCAGCCCATTGCACAGTGGGTCCATGCCCACTAGTGTTACTTTACATTCATGCCATGGACCCCGCTGACAAATTGGGACCCAGGGGTCCCAAGTCTAGTGTACAAGTATGCTCTCAGTTGGAGTGTCAGGAGCAGTTGATGCAGGCCGTCAATGTGGTGCCAACCCAACTGCAGTTTCTGTCTACTGCAATGTCTTCCTTGTCTTGTGCTTCTACCATGTCTGGCCAATCTTCCTCTGAACAGTCAGCCCCTCCGAGGGAACCACTTAATGCTCCTGTTTTCAGTGGAACTTCTTAGCTCCAGCTTCCATTTCTATCTCGCAATGATGGAGACCCCAAGGGGGTCATGGCTTCATTATTCAGTGTCAGATTCATGCTCACCTCTTTCCTTTGGACCAGATCAAGAAAGATTTTATGGTCTCTCTGCTGTCTGGACAAGCCATTGCCTGGGCAAACCTCATTTAGAAGCGCAGAGGTCAGGAGGCTTGTGATTTTGGGAGGTTTGTGGAGATATTCCATATGCTGACTGTCCTGTTGACTTTCTTCCTATTACTTTGCCAACTTGGGCTGGGTGCATGCTCTATCTCCAGCTGAGACCATGTCCGAGTACATCCAAGAAATCTTCACATTTTATTTCTAAGCTATTTGACAGGATTCATGAAGCTAAGATTTTCACCAAATTGAACCTGCAAGGGGCTTACAACTTGATTCGTATCCGTAAGGGCAACAAATGGAAAACAGCTTTTGATGCCTGTGATGGTCCCTAGGAGTCACTAACTCATCATGCCTTTTGGTCTGTGTAATGTACTCGTCATGTTGCTGGGGTTTGTTAATGCATCTTCCAGGATCTCCTCTATGTTTCCATGGTTGTTTATTTGGATGATATCCTGATATTCTACCCTGATCTACCGACTCACAGGAGACACGTCTGTGAAGTTCTGCAGCATCACCAGGAGAACAATTAGTTTGTCAAGTTGTTTAAATGTGTTTTTGAAAATACCTCATTGCTGTTGCTCGGCTACTTTGCTTCCGATCAGGGTCTTGAAATGGATCTTGAGATGTTGTGACGACACAGCATTTAATCTTAATTATTCAGACCTCTATTTTCAGTTGGTCAAGAACCATAGACTGTTGTCATATGAGTCTTTAAAGTTGATTCTTGATATTTTTGAATGGCTGCTGTTGGCCTCATATCAGCTCCTACAGCTTATTGTCTGGATGCAAGACATTGAACAATCGTTCTTTGATAATATCTTGATTGACCATTGTGTGGGACCCTGTGGCTTGTTGACTTGCAAAACAGAGGAGGCAAAACTATGCAAATAGATTAAATACTCAAACAATGAGAGATAAACTCATCCCACCTCCACCCTGACCTGTGGATGATGACCTGAAATACAGATGTGGGTACAAAACCACAGCCAGGAATACTCTTCAGGACAGCATCCAGGACATAATTGCTCCATCATGAGGGACACAGATTTGACTTTCTGCAGGATTTCAGCTTAGGGGACCATGACCCCAACTGAAAGAATACAGATCTGCTCCATTGACCATCACTGAACCCATGGATACATTATAGGTAGCCATTAATGGGATCCTCCACTCAACTGGCTCCATGGAGTTAGTTTGAGAAGCCAGGTTCTGACCAACCGGTCACCTGACCATGTGCCTCAATGGACTGTCAGATTGCTAAGCTTGTCGTTACCTCATCTCTGTGGGTTTCACAGTTGGGGCTTTTCAGCCCTGGAAGCCCCGGAGATGCAGCTGCTGTAATCCCGGCTAGTCAGCACAAGGGTGAGGTTTTTTAATTTTGCTCTATCTTGGGTGATTTGCTTGGACTGTTCTATGTATTATTGTCTGTTTTGTGGTTCAATAAAATATTGCCACACTGTTTTACCCTCACCCTGTGTTGCCTGGTAGTATTATGCCCATGGTAAAAGGAAAGCGGGCTTTCAGTGGGATGAGCACTAGTCCATGTGGTCTCGAGCCAATGGAGTAGAGCACCCGCTGACCCACCACAGAATGTTTCTGCCATTTTCTTCTGGCCTCTTCCATAAGGTCTGCTTGCAATCCAGAGATTCATGACTTTCACCAACTTTTACAGCCAATATATCCCGCACTTCTCGTCCCTTATGGCTCCTATCTCTGCCTTAACTAAGAAGGGTGCTAATGGCAGAATCTGTCCTCAGTCAGCTGTGTCGGCCTTCTATCATTTGAAAAAGGCCTTCATGAATGCTCAGTTGCTGCATCACCCCAATCCCAACAAGCAGTTTCTCTTGGAGGTAGATGCCTCTTGTATTGGTATTGGGGCAGAACTTCTACAGGGGAGTCTGTCTATTGCATTTTTTCTCCAAACTGTTTTGCCAACTGAGCAATATTATATGATTGGAAATCATGAGCTTCTGCCTATCAAGATGGCGCTCGAGAAATGGTGACATTCTTCTGGGAGGCACCAACTCTCTGGTAATAATATCAACAGACCAGAAAAATCTGAGCTTTCTTCAGTCCACCCAGAGATTGAATCCTCGTCAAGCCAGGTGGGCACTCTTCTTTGCTTGTTTTAACTTTGAGTTACACTTCTCCTGTGGAGAAGAATATCAAAGCAGATGCTATATCTTGATCCTTTGATGTGACCGATTCCCTAAGGGATCCTCAGCAGATCATTGACCTTTCCAGAAATATTGAAGCAGCCCTTGTCATCTTAAAATGCCATCTAGTATGTCCACTTCCTCCAGCGTACCAGCAACTGATGCTTCATACGGTGACTGTCTACAGATCTGAAAACAGACCCAGGCTTCCCTCTTTAAGGCAGTATCTTGGATGAAGACTCATGTGGACAAGAAAAGAGGTTCACCACCTCAGCATATTTCTGGAAACAAAGTCTGACTGTTATTCAGGAATATTTGCCTGAATGTTCCATCATACAAGTTCATCCTTAGGCAACTTAGTCCTGTGACATACTGCATTCAACTCCCTGCAAATCAACAGATCCCAAACGCCTTTTATGTCTCGCTCCTGAAGCGGTTAGTCTTGGATCATTTCTCAATGGCCCATACTCCTGCTTCTCTTTCTGTTCCTGAGGGGCCTTTGTACATGTTCAAGGTCAAGGCATTCTGGATTCAAGAGGGTTTGAGGGAAGACATTCCATTTAATCGATTGGAAAGGTTTTGGTCCAGAGGAGAGATCTTGGTATCCTGAAAAGAACATATGTGCCCTTACCGTCCTTGAAAGATTTCTCCATCAGTCTGCCCAAAACAGGAGGTGGTGTAAGGAACAGTGCTATTATGCAGGATACTCACACACCTTATGAGCACCACCCTACTCACCATGTGTTTTGCTCGACTCCACTGAGTAACTGACTATCATTCTCAGTTGACATCTACATTCCTGACTCCAACCTTGAACAGTGAACCCAAACTGCCTGCCTCGACCTATGACCATCTCTGACACTCCAGTCAGCTGCTGCAGTCCCGAGGACTGCCCTGGAGTGTTACCTGGTGTCTACTGGCAGCCCAGCCTATCCTCACCCACAAAGGTCCTAGTGAAAACCTGGTAGACGCTTAGTCATACCCCTCCAGGGTAAGCCAGGCCCATTGCACAGTGGGTCCACACCCGGCCACCAACATTACACTGTTGCTGTGTGTTTCTGCATATCTGGCACTGTTCCATCTTTTCTGCCTACACTGCTTCTTTATCTTCTATGTTGTTTACGATGCTATCCTAGTCCTTGCTGAGCCATGTGTCATCCTTCAGGACGTGCTCCGCTGTATCATCGCCTGTGGTCTGTGCAGCTCTCCCTGACTTAAAGCTTAAAGAAACCACCTCATCAGGTGAGCCTTTAGCTAAAGCAATGTCCATAAAATCATGGTTGAGTGAGTTTGATTGTGGAAAAATTGATTGGCTGCACAGACCTCTGATTTTAAACTTATTGAACACCTTTGGGATAAACTAGCAAGGCCTTCTCATAAAAGTTCTATCAGGCACACTCCAAAAGGCTTCTCAGAAGCATGAAACCTGGTTTACCTGCAAAGAGAGACAAACTTTATGGTTATTGATTTAGAATGGAATATCATAAAAGCTCCTGTGGTCGTAATGTCTAGCCAGTGGCCGTACTGAATTTCTTGACAGTGGCCGTACTGAATTTCCTGACAGTAGACTGGAGGTTGGACATGGCAGTAAACCCACAGCAAAGTGTGTCACTTCTTTCCACTGGTCGAATCTGCTGACCAAGAAGTCCATAGGATTGGGGTTTGGGGTATCTGCTGGACAAAGGACCTGGCTGTTCAAGCGGTGTAACTTTGTTTACTGATGTTGATCGGTTCCATCATGTCATATATATGTTGTGAAATGAGAAGAAAAAAGATGCAGCACTCACCCATACGCTTCTTCTGAGTATGTTCTTTATTCAGCAAAACATGCCAAACACAGTGTAAACCGGCATTCGCAGTGATCTGTGAGGGAGCGGAAGTGAGAAGAGTCCGGTCTCTTCTCACTCCCGCTCCCTCACAGATCACTGCGAATGCCGGTTTACACTGTGTTTGGCATGTTTTGCTGAATAAAGAACACACTCAGAAGAAGCGTATGGGTGAGTGCTGCATCTTTTTTCTTCTCATTTTACGGTCATGAACAAGCTCTGACGATTGCATAGCACCACCCGCAGCTCATATTAAGGGAGACCTCATCTGTCCTGCTGAAGCAGATCGTTTATGCAGATCTTCAATTGCGGTATAGTGAAACTCTGTGCCGATCACCTCTTTTTCTTGGTATAACAAAGTTGTTCATATATATATTGTAATTGTTGTTGCTGCCGTCATCATTTCAAAACTGGGAAGTTTTCACTCTGCAAAGAATGCATACTGGTCACATTAAAGGAAGTCGGTAGTGATGAGGCATTAAATAAATACAGAACATTAAATAAATTCTGTAAAAAGCAAATCAAGGTAGCAAAGATTGAGACAGAGAGACACATTGCCAGAGAGAGTAAAAATAATCCCAAAATATTCTTTAACTACATAAATAGTAAGAAACTTAAAAATGATAGTGTTGGCCCCCTGAAAAATAGTCTGGGTGAAATGGTGGATGAGGATGAGGAAAAAGCCAATATGCTAAATGACTATTTTTCATCAGTATTTACACAAGAAAATCCCATGGCAGACAAAATGATCAGTGATAACAAAAATCCCCATTAAGTGTCACCTGCTTAACCCAGCAGGAAGTGCGGCGGCGTCTAAAAATCACTAAAATTGACAAATCTCCAGGCCTGGATGGGATACACCCCCGAGTACTGCAGGAATTAAGTACAGTCATTGATAGACCATTATTTTTAATCTTTAAAGACTCCATAATAACAGGGTCTGTACCACAGGACTGGCGTATAGCAAATGTGGTGCCAATATTCAAAAAGGGGACAAAAACTGAACTCGGAAATTATAGGCCAGTAAGCTTAACCTCTACTGTGGGTAAAATCCTGGAGGGCATTCTAAGGGACGCTATACTGGAGTATCTGAAGAGGAATAACCTCATGACCCAGTATCAGCACGGGTTTACTAGGGACCGTTCATGTCAGACTAATCTGATTAGCTTCTATGAAGAGGTAAGTTCCGGACTGGACCAAGGGAGCCCAGTGGATGTAGTGTATATGGACTTTTCAACAGCTTTTGATACGGTGCCACACAAGAGGTTGATATATAAAATGAGAATAATGGGGATAGGGAAAAATATGTGTAAGTGGGTTGACAGCTGGCTCAGGGATAGGAAACAAAGGGTGGTCATTAATGGAGCACACTTGGACTGGGTAGCGGTTAGCAGTGGGGTTCCACAGGGGTCAGTGTTGGGCGCTTGTCTTTTTAACATATTTATTAATGACCTTGTAGGGGGCATACAGAGTAGAATTTCAATATTTGCAGATGACACTAAACTCTGCAGGGTAATCAATACAGAGGAGGACAATTTTATATTACAGGATGATTTATGTAAACTAGAAGCTTGGACTGATAAATGGCAAATGAGCTTTAATGGGGATAAATGTAAGGTCATGCACTTGGGTAGAAGTAATAAGATGTATAACTATGCGCTTAATACTAAAACTCTGGGCAAAACCGTCAATGAAAAAGACCTGGGAGTATGGGTGGATGAGAAACTCATATTCAGTGGCCAGTGTCAGGTAGCTGCTACAAAGGCAAATAAAATAATGGGATGCATTAAAAGAGGCATAGATGCTCATGAGGAGAACATAATTTTACCTCTATACAAGTCACTAGTTCGACCACACTTAGAATACTGTGCACAGTTCTGGTCTCCGGTGTATAAGAAAGACATAGCTGAACTAGAGCGGGTGCAGAGAAGAGCGACCAAGGTTATTATAGGACTGGGGGGTCTGCAATACCAAGATAGGTTATTACACTTGGGGCTATTTAGTTTGGAAAAACAACGGCTAAGGGGTGATCTTATTTTAATGTATAAATATATGAGGGGACAGTGCAAAGACCTTTCTGATGATCTTTTTAGTCATAGACCTGAGATAGGGACAAGGGGGCATATTCTATGTCTGGAGGAAAGAAGGTTTAAGCATAATAACAGATGCGGATTCTTTACTGTAAGAGCAGTGAGACTATGGAACTCTCTGCCGTATGATGTTGTAATGAGTGATTCATTACTAAAATTTAAGAGGGGACTGGATATCTTTCTTGAAAAGTGTAATGTTACAGGGTATATACACTAGATTCCTTGATAGGGCGTTGATCCAGGGAACTAGTCTGATTGCTGTATGTGGAGTCGGGAAGGAGTTTTTTTCCCCAAGGTGGAGCTTACTCTTTGCCACATGAGTTTTCTTTGCCTTCCTCTGGATCAACATGTTAGGGCATGTTAGGTTAGGCTATGGGTTGAACTAGATGGACTTATAGTCTTCCTTCAACCTTAATAACTATGTTACTATGTTATTTGGTTTTACATGTGGTCGGCAACCATCCGCTACACAAAAACTTCACCAATTAGGTAATACGATTTTCTTGGCAATAAACCAATTCCCCCACTCTAAAAATGTATTAATAATTTTGTAAAAGTTTTGGTAAAGAACATTGCAATCGTGGAAGTTAAGGAATTTTGTTTTAATATTTTCATCAATTTTGCCTTTTCTCACAATTTTGATCAGGGCTCAACCCAGAAGGGTCGTCAATCATGGTGAACTTAACATATGATAGTACAATTTTTGCGTAATTTGATAACTGAATGCATGTTCATTGGGAACACAAAGTAAGAACTGATGATGCAATGAAGGTAGAGGAGGAAATGCATTGAAAGCAGTAGGTGAAGATGATGATGGGGTGATTTCCAACAGCACCACCTGCACACTGCAAAAGATTGTTCCCCTGACAATGTGAAAAAGAATTCAAATATATGAGATGCCACACATAGGACTTGATACTACCACCACCACAGCTTTTTGGGCACTGTAGAACCTCCTAAATCACCTGCTGTCACAGAACAATAAAATTGTCCAGAGGTTTGATTGACTGGAGTCCATCACAATGCCCCCACTGATTAGCTGCTATTGGTGTCAGACAGGTACGGACTGGGGCTAAAATTCAGGCCTGACATTTGAAATCACACAGGCCCATGTTGTCCCTGTCCCCATGAACCACATGGGATATATTACTAATATTACCCTGGATGGAGGACAGGAAGATTTTCTACATGACCAATATTTCTAATGATACCCGTGTCCTGCTGGGGTAAGTGACGGAGTCAGCAACTTTGTGCTCCATCACAACTCTTAACAGTATGGGTATCTTGAGAACACTGATTCTGTTAACAACGTAGCAGTCAAGGCAGCCCATGACCAGACAGGCCCTTCTGGCATTTGCCAGAATTGCCAGATGGCCAGTCCGGCCCTGGTGTCAGATGGAAGTACTCACTTGGCCGAGCTGGCCGTCTTCTGACATTGGGTACCGTAGGGTACTGCACATCCACCTCCTATTGATCTGAATAGGAGGCGGTTGTGTAGTAGCGAGCCGCAGCCACTACCAGAAGACCAAGCAACTCGGCAACTAAACACTTCCGGCCAGCAGCACTAACAGCTGATCGGCGGGGTGCCGTGTGTTGGACCCTGGCCAATCAGACATTGATAACCTAACCTAAGGAGAGGTCATCAAAGTAAAAGTATTGGACAACCTCTTTAAGTGGATGAGAGTGGCCTGCATTGCAAATCTGAAGTCCACAGTATGGTAATTTACGCTGCGGATTCTACTGTGGGTTTCACCCCTTGCGGCAAATCCCACCACATTTCTGAAATCTGTATTGTTTTTCTCTATATTGATTCTTAAGTGGAATTTTTGTTTCGGATATTTCACAGCCCTTACGTCTCATTTGGACATACCCTCAAAATGGTTGCAAATTGAAATTTGACTTTCAATTAGAATAGGAAAAAAGTGTAGTGGAAGTTTTTTTTTCACGTTGGAAAAAAAAATTGAACCAAAGAGTGAAAAGATAAGATTTTTGTAGGTTTATGTACAAGGGAGCCATGTGCTTAAATGTTGTGAACGGCACAGTTTTAATTTTGTGAAGAATTGTTGCTTTAGCATCTTTGTCTTTATTGGTGCCAGGCTTAGAAATTATCTCCATCACATAAAGCCTTGTTCTTTATTCAAAACATGTGGATTAACCAATAACTCTGATACTTTCTCTATTGTTTTTGGAACCTTTCCCCTTTCCTTGTCTCTCTTATAAAACACTTTGACTAATCATGTGGAGAACAAAAGGCCGCAGATTTTAACAAAGAACAAACAATGCAACTGTGAACCCACAACGTATTCAAACAATTGACATTTCTGGTGCCAGCACAGACAGCATCTGTTTTGAGTATTGAAAAGAAGAAGAAGAAAAAAAAAGTGAATTCTCAGAGCATTAATACTGGCAGAATCACAATGACTGCAGTACACACATTATTCAAGTGCTCGCTTTGGAAAGGATGTTCAGAATATTTATATGGTTCAGTCTTTTAAATACACGTTACAAGGATTAAAGCGGATTTGTTCGATTTTACAATACAGACTGCATACATTATTAAATAGTTTTTTTGGACCTGATGAAGTTGGTGTAATAACTTTGAAAATCCAAGTCGAAATGGCGGCATGTGGGTGGGGGTCACGTGACTGTTCTTTTTCACATCTGAGAAAAATGGTCTGATTATTCTAATCATACTTTGATCAGTGTGCTATCAGTTTTTCTCGGATGTGGAGAGAAAAAAAAAAGATTCTCCCCCTTCTCTATTCTATTGGTCTATGAAAAGATAGACGTGGCATGAAATGGTCATTTTTTACAAAGCTTATAGATTACAGATTGCAGGTAATGTTTTTCTTTGTGTAAAGTGACATATCTGACATGCCAGTGTAAGGAGACTTTTAGGCCATCGAAATTAAGTATGAAAATTGCCTCTTCAGAAAGGAAAAGAATTTGAACTCCCATTTGGCTTTTATGCTAAGTCACATGGTAAAGCTCATTAACGGGTCAATATTGACTTTTCAGATTGCTGCTTCCATTAGGAGGAGCTAGAGTTCAAGTCCTCTTCTTTTGTGAGGAGACATTTTGCAACTTAAAAGTTAGTGTTAGGCTAGGTTCCCATTGCGTTAATGGGTTAACGCAAACGGACTGCATTGCACGGCAAAAATGTTGCAATTAACACCGTGCAATGGGTCCGTTAGCGCGCCCATTGACAGCAATGTGATTTTTTGCTGTAGCGCATCGCTAGCGCATGCCATTTTTTGGCATGCGCTAGCGGTGTGCTGTTCTTTTGTGACGGACCTCGGACGCTGCTTGCTGCGTCCGAGGTGCGTTCGAGGTCCGTCCCTCGCTAGCGCAGATCGGGGATCTGCACTAGCGGGGACGTCGAACGCGGACCTTAAACAAACATTGCGTTAGCGCAATCCACTAGCGCTATGCGCTTAACGGATTGCCCTAACGCAATGTGAACCTAGCCTTAATGGGTCCAGTGTGAGGTATTAAACAAAAAATAACTAATCTCCAAGATTGATACTACTACTTCAGATATATTACTGTGCCTCCTTCCAGTCTTCTGGCATCAAAATTGAGGAAAGTTGACATCAGTTGACCACTCCATCCAAACAATATTTTCTTTTGCTTAGAAGGAATGTGAAGGCTGTAGTTGATCAGCGGAAGCTGATTTGCTGCAGCAGTCACTAGACACACCCACAAGATTTTGATGCCAGTGGGGGATGCAGTACTGTTTGCCGAGAAGATGAGTATAATTTTTTTTATTATCACACCTTAGGTATATTAACATTACTTTTCAAAGCAGGAGACATCTCTTTTAAAGTACTGGTCTCCTTCTATGGGGTAGTGGTATCGTTTGGGCTCTTGAGTCTCAACCATTACTTTTGCATCCACTGTATGGATCACAGACTGCACATGAGTCAACAGTGTGATGCAGCAGCAAAAAGGAAAAATACAGTTCTAGGATGTATTAAAAGAAGCATATAGTCTAGATCACAGGAAGTGATTATCCTCCTCTACTCCTCCTTGGTCAGGCCTCATCGGAATACTGTGTCCAGTTTTGGGCACCACATTTTAAAAAAGACATTGAAAAACTGGAGCAAGTTCAGAGAAGAGCAACCCGGATGCTGAGCGGACTGCAAGCTATATCCTACGAGGAACGGTTAAAGGGTCTGCGAATGTTTATCTTGGAGAAGAGAAGGCTAAGAGGAGACATAATAGCTGTCTACAAACATATGAAGGGCTGTCACCATGTAGAGGGATCATCCTTATTCTCATTTACACATGGAAACACGAGAAGCAATGGAATGAAAGTGAATGGGAGAAAATATAGATTAGATAGTCACGGTGATCAATAAGTGGAACAGGCTGCCATGAGAGGTGGTGAGTTCTCCTTCAATGGAAGTCTTCAAACAGAGGCTGGATGGTTTAGTGAATCCTGCATTGAGCAGGAGGTTGGACACGATGACCCTTGAGGTCACTTCCAACTCTAATATTCTAGGATTCTATGGTTACTCCCATATTTAAAACTAATTTTGTTACAAAAGATAATGCAGGTTGAAGGTTATTCTTTGAAAAACTGTATAGTGGTGTGTTAAGAAATATTTGATTCAGTCCCTATCAGCAATGCATGGATACTACACCCATGACTATACATTTATATGGTGCCTTTTATTCGCATTCTATGAGTGCCAAGGGAACTCATTGCTGCTCATTAGAAAAAAGGCTATAGTTTATAGAATGTGATGTGATGCAAACAGGAAACTGTTAATATCCGCAATACTTCAGAAAAATGGCATTAGTACATGAATGGTGAGCATTTGGAACTGAAAAAAAAAATCATTAACCTACTGAATATTTCTTATAAATTTCATATATAATGTAGCTGGATATTTGGATACAACTTTGCTTGAAAATTACAATTTTTCCTAAGTTTGGCCTTCATTTTTCTTGGGCATTTCTACATGTATTTAATGCAACTTAGACTTATGGATAACATCTAGGAATCTGAGATTCTGCGAGCACTGTGCTTCAGTAAAGGTTTAGTAGAAAAAAAATAATTAACTATCAAATTAATGGATGCTATATACTGTATGAGGACTCATTTGCTCATTGACCTCTTCAGTAAACAAATCATTACAACTTAGGAATTATATTTTGAGAATAGCATTATGGAAGTCAGGCTTTTTATTGCAAATTTTTGTTATACAATTTCAGAACCCCCCCCCCCCAAAAAAAAAAAAAAAAAAAACTTAGCAAAAATGTATTTTTCACTATAGTTTTTGCAGGCAGCACATTAGGCTGTAATTTCCTGTATTCTGCAGTTTGCTTGACAGGATTTGCAGTATATACTGAGACAGAATGAGTAGAGTCACTTCATTATCATGTAAAATGTTCATTTTGGGGTGAATGAGGGTATGAGTGGAAGATTTTCTAGCTAAATACAGTACCAGCACAGTAGGCTGTCATTTCCTGTATTCTGCAGTTTGCTTGACAGGATTTACAGTATATACTGAGACAGGATGAACAGAGTAATTTCATTATCATTTGAAATGTTCATTTGGGGTGAATGAGAGTGCGAGCGGAAGATTTTCTAGCTAAATACAATACCAACAAAGTGGATGAGATTTTACCAAATCTCTTCGACTTGCCATGTGAAAACTATCTGTGGGATTCCATGAGAAAATTGACTTACAGACTTGATTTTCAATGTGCACATATTATTATTATTTATTAATATAGCGCCATTTATTCCATGGCGCTTTACATGTGAGGAGGGGTATACAAAATAAAAACAAGTACAATAATCTTGAACAATACAAGTCACAGCTGGTACAGGAGGAGAGAGGACCCTGCCCGCGAAGGCTCACAATCTACAAGGGTTGGGTGAGGATACAGTAGGCGAGGATAGAGCTGGTCGTGCAGCAGTTTGGTCGATCGGTGGTTACTGCAGGTTGTAGGCTTGTCGGAAGAGGTGGGTCTTCAGGTTCTTTTTGAAGGTTTCGATGGTAGGCGAGAGTCTGATGCGTTGTGGTAGAGAGTTCCAGAGTAGGGGTGATGCGCGAGAGAAATCTTGTATGCGATTGTGGGAAGAGAAGATAAGAGGGGAGTAGAGAAGGAGATCTTGTGAGGATCGGAGGTTGCGTGCAGGAAAGTACCGGGAGACGAGGTCACTGATGTATGGAGGAGACAGGTTGTGGATGGCTTTGTACGTCATGGTTAAGTTTTTGTACTGGAGTCCCTGGGTAATGGGGAGCCAGTGAAGGGATTGACGGAGAGGCCGGGGAATAGCGGGGGGACAGGTGGATTAGTCCGGCAGCAGAGTTTAGAATAGATTGGAGGAGTGCGAGAGTGTTGGAGGGGAGGCCATAGAGCAGGAGGTTGCAGTAGTCAAGACGGGAGATGATGAGGGCATGGACTAGGGTTTTTGCAGATTGTTGGTTGAGGAATGTACGGATCCGTGAAATATTTTTGGGTTGAAGTCGGCAGGAAGTGGAAAGGGGTTGGATATGCGGTTTGAAGGAGAGATCAGTGTCAAGGATTACCCCGAGGCAACAAGCTTGTGGGACTGGGGAGAGTGGGCAGCCATTTACTTTAATTGATAGGTCTGTTGGGGGAGTCGAGTGAGATGAGGGAAAGATGATGATGAATTCTGTTTTGTCCATGTTAAGTTTCAGAAATCTAGCGGAGAAGAAGGGTGAAATAGTGGACAGACATTGAGGGATTCTGGTTAGTAGGGAGGTGATATCTGGTCCAGAGATGTAGATCTGTGTGTCGTCAGCATAGAGGTGATACTGAAAGCCGTGAGATTCTATGAGCTGTTCCAGGCCAAAGGTATAAATGGAGAAGAGCAGGGGCCCTAGGACTGAACCTTGTGGGACTCCGACAGATAGGGGGCGAGGTGAGGAGGTGGTGTGTGAGTGGGAGACGCTGAATGTCCGGTCTGTTAGGTATGATGAGATCCAGGATAGGGCCAAGTCTGTGATGCCAAGGGATGAGATATAGCATAAAATCTGCATCGAGTCCACAGGAAAATCTGCTTTTTAATTCATGTGTTCTTTTTGTGGATTGTTTGCAGGTTTACATGCGGATTTACAGTCAAAGTTGTATCAAAGTTTTTTAAGCCTAAACTGTCACCAAGTTTTTGCTATGTAATCTGACAGCAGCATGATAGAGGGACAGAAATCCTGATTCCAGTGATGTATCACTTACTTTACTGGGTGTAGCAGTTGAAATAAAATAATATTTTTTTTCTGCTGCAGATCTAGCAGAGCTCTAAACGCCGAGCTGTGTATAACCCACCCACACACCACTGATTGGCTGCTTTCTCTGTGCACTGTATATTAACAACAAGATACCAATCAGTGCTGGGGCGTGGTTGGACCAGGAGGCCAAGATGCCTAGCCCTGTAGTGATAATCTCCTGCTGATAAATCACTGGTTTTATTGAAACAGCAAAACACATTCCAGTAAGTGACACATCGTTGGGATCAGGGTCTCAGCCCCTACATCATGCTGCTCTCAGATTACATAACAAAAACTGCTGACAGCTTACCTTTAACTTACATCTCATGAGCATGTCCTTTGAACTGTTGGAGGCTTTTAGCAACATTTAACACCCCTGTAACATGTAAGGCTTCGTATACAACTTCCCTGCTACTCTGGAGGATGTAGTATCATTTTCTGCCAACTGTAAGGGTATGTGCAAACATTTTTTTTCTGGCAGATTCTGCCTGGAACCTGCATGAATAAGCGATCATTAAATGTAAAAAAAAAAAAATGAATGTATTCAAAATGACTTGCTGTGCAAAAATGTTCAGTCTTCTTTAAAGGGGTTGTTC
Organism: Ranitomeya imitator; assembly: GCF_032444005.1. Classification (NCBI taxonomy): domain Eukaryota; kingdom Metazoa; phylum Chordata; class Amphibia; order Anura; family Dendrobatidae; genus Ranitomeya; species Ranitomeya imitator. The sequence continues at coordinate 117,034,492 of NC_091290.1, read as the reverse complement.
ACTTTTAGGACAACCCCTTCTTGTACTAAATGTTAAAAAATAAAATTATAAAGCTTTTACTCTCCTCCCATGCTGGCGCCGATCCAGCGGTGTCGGCACTCGCGGGTCCGGGGCTGTGATGCGGTGTTGTGACACGTGATGCCGGCATCCAATCAGCGCTGTTGAAACTGAACATGAAAAGGAAGTCCGGGAACAACTGAAGCCCTGGCTTCCTCTTCATGTGAAGGCGCAGACAGTGACGCCAGCGCTGATTGGATGCCGGCATCACGTGTCACAACACCGCTTCACGGCCCCGGGGAGAGCGAGTGCCGACACCATGGGAATGGTGCCAGCATGGGAGGTGAGTATAGGCTTTATTATTTTATCAGGGCCGAACATTGAGCATAAGAAGGGGGTTGTCCTAGTAGTGGACTACCCCTTTATCTCCTTTTAACCCTCCATGTCTTCGAAAGCCGTGAAGTGGCTAAAAGAACTGACTGGGCCAATCTTCTGCAGACTGCACTATCTTATATATACATTTTTTGCTGCCGCAAAAAATGACAATAAAGGAAAACGCTTCAGAAAAAGACGCAATGTGCACATGCCCTAATAGCCAATGGACACGTTCCTGTCCACTAACTTACATTAACCGATGTGATAGATGCAAGGCATTATGGGGCAACGCAAAATGATATTAACACATTCTACGATGCTTCAGCAGTGCGGAAAATTGTGTCTTTTTGGCAAAACGCAACTCAAATCTAAGAATGTTTGAAATCACATGAAACCGCGAATTTTGGGAAATTCGATTCGAGCTTACCCGGATCGATCCGCTCATCTCGAAACGACTAGAATTGATCTGAATGCAGTTTCTGAAAACCCATGTAACGAGCAATCTGCGCCGTGTGAACTTGACCTTAGAGGTTTTGTTAAGGCTTACAACAATGGAGGGATCTTCTACCTCCCAACGCTGCTTGCTCATGTCTGTGCTTCACTAGAATTAACAAACAGAGTGATTCAGTATCCATATGTCGTAAGAAGAGTTTGCCAAGCTTAAATATTCTCAACATTTCACTGATCTTGAGCCAAAAAATTATTTTTAAAGGAAAAAAATTAGGAATCAGATTCAGCCGACTCATAATTTGGTCTCAGATTCAAAGACTTTGCCTTTTATATTGAATTGTATAATTTGCTATTTTGGTTAAATTAAATATGAAAAATATTCTTTTTGAAGTCCCAAGATAGTAAGATTGGCAACGTGGCATGATGAGGTCGTAACAAAATACTACCAAGGCTTTTCCATCTAATTCCAACTAGATCCATGTAGATTGAAGCTACGTTATCATGGTTTTTTTTTGGGGGTGGAGTTTTTGGAGGAGGTTTTCTTTTCCTGAGAGGTTTGCAGCATTTTGATTGGACAGTGCCTAGATTGGATCGGATGCCATCGGGATCTCTTTCAAAGTCAGTACTCACTATCACTTGTACTGAACCATCTTTTGAGCCCATACTAAAGTCTTTGTGAAGGGAGGAGGAGCAGGGACGCTGTGATATCGCCTCTTGTGATTCGTGCTTCTACTTGTCAGTGTAATTCGTGCCTGTGCTGATAAAGAGCCTGCTGTAAACTCTTCTTGAAAGGAGAGGAATTATAAGTGTAAAACAGCCCTAGTAGCCAGTGGGAAAATTGTAAAATGATTGATTATTTTTTTTATTTTAATACAGAAAGTGATATGAAAAGAAAAAAAAAACAATGTCATTTCTTTTAAACATTATATGTAACACAAAAACCTGATCAATTTCCGATAATAACTGCTAGTGATGAGCAAGTGTGCTCGCTACTCGAGTTTCTCCGAGCATGCTCGGGTGTTCTCCGAGTATTTTGGCGTGATCGGAGATTTCGTTTTTGTCGACGCGGCTGCATGATTTGCGGCTGCTAGACAGCCTGAATAAAGGTGGGGATTCCCTAACAAACAGGCAACCCCTGCATGTGTTCAGGTTGTCTAACAGCCGCAAATCATGCAGCTGCAGGGACACAAACATAATCTACGCGCATAGCCAAGATACTCGGAGATCACCCGCGTCTTTTCTATTTAGATAGTAGATAGATAGATAATAGATAGATAGATAGATAGAAAGATAGATAATAGATGGATAGATAATAGATAGATAGATAGATAGATAGATAGATAGATAGATAGATAATATATATATAATAGATAGATAGATAATAGATAGATAGATAATAGCTAGATAGATGATAGAGAGATAATAGATAATAGATAGATAGATAGATAGATAGATAGATAGATAGATAGATAGATAGATAGATAGATAGATAGATACAGTGGGGCAAAAAAGTATTTAGTCAGTCAGCAATAGTGCAAGTTCCACCACTTAAAGAGATGAGAGGCGTCTGTAATTTACATCATAGGTAGACCTCAACTATGGGAGACAAACTGATAAAAAAAATCCAGAAAATCACATTGTCTGTTTTTTTAACATTTTATTTGTATATTATGGTGGAAAATAAGTATTTGGTCAGAAACAAAATTTCATCTCAATACTTTGTAATATATCCTTTGTTGGCAATGACAGAGGTCAAACGTTTTCTGTAAGTCTTCACAAGGTTGCCACACACTGTTGTTGGTATGTTGGCCCATTCCTCCATGCAGATCTCCTCTAGAGCAGTGATGTTTTTGGCTTTTCGCTTGGCAACACGAACTTTCAACTCCCTCCAAAGGTTTTCTATAGGGTTGAGATCTGGAGACTGGCTAGGCCACTCCAGGACCTTGAAATGCTTCTTACGAAGCCACTCCTTCGTTGCCCTGGCGGTGTGCTTTGGATCATTGTCATGTTGAAAGACCCAGCCACGTTTCATCTTCAATGCCCTTGCTGATGGAAGGAGGTTTGCACTCAAAATCCCACGATACATGGCCCCATTCATTCTTTCATGTACCCGGATCAGTCGTCCTGGCCCCTTTGCAGAGAAACAGCCCCAAAGCATGATGTTTCCACCACCATGCTTTACAGTAGGTATGGTGTTTGATGGATGCAACTCAGTATTCTTTTTCCTCCAAACACGACAAGTTGTGTTTCTACCAAACAGTTCCAGTTTGGTTTCATCAGACCATAGGACATTCTCCCAAAACTCCTCTGGATCATCCAAATGCTCTCTAGCAAACTTCAGATGGGCCGGACATGTACTGGCTTAAGCAGTGGGACACGTCTGGCACTGCAGGATCTGAGTCCATGGTGGCGTAGTGTGTTACTTATAGTAGGCCTTGTTACATTGGTCCTAGCTCTCTGCAGTTCATTCACTAGGTCCCCCCGCATGGTTCTGGGATTTTTGCTCACCGTTCTTGTGATCATTCTGACCCCATGGGGTGGGATTTTGCGTGGAGCCCCAGATCGAGGGAGATTATCAGTGGTCTTGTATGTCTTCCATTTTCTAATTATTGCTCCCACTGTTGATTTCTTCACTCCAAGCTGGTTGGCTATTGCAGATTCAGTCTTCCCAGCCTGGTGCAGGGCTACAATTTTGTTTCTGGTGTCCTTTGACAGCTCTTTGGTCTTTACCATAGTGGAGTTTGGAGTCAGACTGTTTGAGGGTGTGCACAGGTGTCTTTTTATACTGATAACAAGTTTAAACAGGTGCCATTACTACAGGTAATGAGTGGAGGAAAGAGGAGACTCTTAAAGAAGAAGTTACAGGTCTGTGAGAGCCTGAAATCTTGATTGTTTGTTTCTGACCAAATACTTATTTTCCACCATAATATGCAAGTAAAATGTTAAAAAAAACAGACAATGTGATTTTCTGGATTTTTTTTTCTCAGTTTGTCTACCATAGTTGAGGTCTACCTATGATGTAAATTACAGACGCCTCTCATCTTTTTAAGTGGTGGAACTTGTACTATTGCTGACTGACTAAATACTTTTTTGCCCCACTGTAGATAGATAGATGATAGATAGATAGATAGATAGATAGATAGATAGATAGATAGATAGATAGATAGATAGATAATAGATAGATAGATAGATAGATAGATAATAGATGGATAGATAATAGATAGATAGATAGATAATATATATATAATAGATAGATAGATAATATATATATATAATAGATAGATAGATGATAGATAGATAGATAATAGATAGATAGATAATAGATAGATAGATGATAGATAGATAGATAGATAGATAGATAGATAGATATGAAATAGGTGAAAAAATATTTTTAGTTTTAAAGTATTCTTTATTTTGCAGGGGGGACTTTCTCGATCCATAGCAGCGCTTGCATGGAACCAGCTCGCCTGTCATCACTGAGAAAGACCACTGGTTTATTATGAATTTTAATGCTGGCTTTAAACAGTTTATAATTTAATCCACACATTCCATGTAAATACAAAAATAACATGGCAATCATCAGGCCCAAGACAACCGCCTCTAAAGCACGGGATTGAGATTGACACAAAACAGACGCAGGCACACAACTGTCTTTGAACTTTGCTAAAAGCAGTAAAATGATATTTAAGTTGAAGGTAAATATTTTGTTATGCACTCAATGAGAACAGAGCAGATATCTTTTAACACATTCACTGCCGACCCATTATTTGTCCGCTTAGAATGCAATCTCACACGATACATTTATCATTGAATTGATGTTAATGATTTGTAGGTATGTTATATATATTCATATATGTATATATGTTATTTTATATGAGATGAGGAATTCGATCTGATAGAAATCAAATTTGTGTCGTATTTTTGAGGATTCACTGTAACTGGAAAATGTTAACAATTTACTATGCTCTTTGCTCACGTCATCAAAAATGCCCTCCACCATTTTACTCAATGTAGAACCTTGCATCAGCCAGAGAAGAATTGTGTGATCTTGGGAGCGGCTAGGTGGGCCTCTCCATAATATCTTTCAGCTATCACATGGTTTAGCATAGCCAATCAGGAGGAACTATAATAGCATGTATAAAAACAGAGGCAGGGAATGCAGCTGCCATTTTAGAGTGAATCTGGATGGATAGAACATATATTTCAAGCATGCCGAAGACATTAGCACACGAGCATGGTCGGATAAAACCGTATTCCAGCTGGTTCGCCCACCACTAGTTATAATGGCAGATAGAGCCCTAAGAATGGCTCCCAGGTCTCCCATTAATATCTGCCTGTTTTGCAGTAATATTCCAAAGCATTACACAAGTGAATAAACAATTACAAATTTATTTACTTCTGGGACAAAAAAAACAAACAGAAATGATATAAAATTTAATAAAGTTTAACAGAAAAAAAATCATTAAAAAATCATAAAAAAATCAAATCAATAAAAAGACTAAAAACTTTTGCTTATTCAAAATTATTTTATTTTTTAAAAAGATTTGTCATAAAAATTATTAGTAAATATGTTTGGTACTGCTACGATTGTCATAACTAGATCAAACATAAATTATTACTTATACAAAAATATGGCAGATTTACTTTTTTTCTCCTTCGCTAAACCCCAATTTTCATTTCTAAATAGTCAATAAATAATACGGATTCTAAAATTGCACCATAAAAACAACTCAAGCCATAAAAAAATCCTCATATAGCTTATATTGAAAAGATACAAAAAATGAAACTCTTGGAATGCAGCAAAAACAAGCTCTAATTGTGTAAAAGTAAAAAAATATATATATTTTTTGGTATCATAAGGAATAAAATAAACTTGTTATTTTTGACTGCATCATAAACAGTGTAAGAAAAAAAGGGGGAAAAATGGCTCAATTGCTGTTTTTGTTCTTTGTATTCCCTCACAATTAAAATTATTAAAAGCTATTCAATAAATATTTGTGCTCCAAAATGGTGATATTAAAAAATACAACTCTTTCCACCAAAAACATTCTTTAGAATGTGTTTTTTATCATGTTCTCCTTGGTGGATTTTCCAATTTTTTGCCTCTATTGTTGACTTGTAAGCCAACAGGGTGTTTCTTAGTGCACTACACCACATTTTCTTGGGTCTTTTAACCCCATTTTTTTTTTTTTGTGTTCTTGGAATTATTTTCTAGGGTCTACTGGGTAACTTTTCTCCCTGTGGAGAGTGACAAGCCAGGCCTGGCTTGCCAGAGTGAGGAGACTTAAAGGCCATGCATGCTCCTTTGGGAAATTAAATAAGCAATTTGTCTCTTCACAGAGGAAGAGTACAAGAACACTAGCGCCGTCTATTGGAAGTAGCAATGCAAAAAGTAAATATTGATTCTTTAACGAGCCTTGCAATAAAAGCCAAATCATAATCTCCGTTTACAGACATGGTGTTTCAGAGTGCTGCCCCTCATCAGTGCAAAGTATGAGGTCTAATTTGGCTGGACTGTTAATGAATCAAGTGAGGTGAGCCCATCAATCAAGTGAGCCCCTACTGGAGTAAGATTTGGGGCAAAGCGAAAGCCACTGCTAGTCATGAATTTGACGAGAGGGAATCACCACGCCCTGTTACGCCCCCATCCACCCCATCCAAACTCAGCTTTGCCTACTTTGTTGAACCTGGGGTGAAAATGCATTAAAAATACCAGAAGTCACGATCTTTTGCGAAACCTTGAGTTTCAAAAAACTTGCGACTAGTCAATGCTTTTTTTTGTTCCATAAATCTTGTGGATGAGTCACCCCCAACGTCTTTCAAAAATAAAAAAAGGTGCAAAAATACACGAGCAAAACAAAGTGCTGAAGATACTGTTTAAAAGAACCCCTGAAGTGTTAATAAATTCTAGAAAAAAAACACAAGTGATCCCCTAACCACAGGCACCCAATCCTGAAAATGGGGTTTTGATGCCCCATGTTGAATGGAGTAGAAGTACGCAAGCTTGACCTCAACGCAATTCATTCTTCATGGAACTGCCGGAGAAGGGTGAATCTGTACTGCTATTTCCAGCAGACCCAAAGACAATCAATAGGGTTGAGGTCGACCATGCTCATCTCTAATCCATTCGAGATGGAGTTTCCTAGGACCTTTGGACATTTCAAGCAAATTTTCCAAATTTTTTTCTATCGATGTGATAGAAACACCATACAAGACCAGTGCCTGTTTCGTGCATTATAGTGTGGTGGGTTAAGGGGTTAAAGGTTTCTCTTAAAACCTAAGTGCATGCAGCAAAACGTAATACATTTATATGTTAAACCAAACTAATGCTAAAAGTAACATGTTAGGTGTTAAATGGCCGATTGCCTTATGTTTTATGTCTTCTTGCCAAGAAAAGCTGCACTTTTAACTGTAGTAAGAATCATTTTGCACACTACCGGATCTGCTATGTTCTTTTATGTCAGTAACATGAGACTCTCAGGTTGCACTAATAAATCAGCCTTGTTATAACAGCTGCCCTGAGAAGTTTGCCTGCAATGCACTAGGGCACCATATATATAAATGCATTATGTGTTATTACAAACATTCCTGCCTCTTACATAATCTATAATGGGCACAATAACCAGAGCAGGGGCTATACATTTTAATTTTTATTATAGCCGGAAGTCACTATAGGAAGAACATTTCATAAGTGCGCGGCGCCTACAGTACCACTCCATAAGTCAGGGAGACTTTACCAAAGATCTGACATAACAGTTTACATAAAGGAAGTACATTCATGTGAATCATATATTTTACGATTTTTATTTTCCATTTTATCTTTTATATTAAAGGACTGTAACACTGATGACCCACATTAAAGATATGTTATAAATGTCTGACTGGTGGCGACACTCGGAATTCCTGTCGATCATTTGTTCCCGGCGGTCGGAACTGATCGGCACAGCTCCGTCAACTGTGCAGTGGTCATGTCTGGGTACTGCACCTCCGCCTCCTATTCAAATCAACAGGAAGTTGATGTGCAGTACACTGCCACGGCCACTATTCTGTCAATGATGCTGTGTAGTTCCGGACACCGCCAACACAGGGAACACTTTGTTAGGGTTAGCGGATCACACTAAATATAAATTGTGATGAAGTGCGATCGCAACCCGGGGTTCACCGTGCAGAGATGGAAAACCTTAGCTAGTAAACAATGGCAGAAGCGTGCGGCAGACAATCTCGAAAACACACGGGGTTAAATGTCACCTGTGTGAATTGAAACTAATTACCCAACTCTGTTAGCTTCACAAAGGGGTATAGATGGAGATACAGCTGTCCCTAGACAGTATGGCACAGCTAGATGCCACAATAATGAAAATGGCTCTACGTGAAATACCCTGTTACTTCACAGGTGAACGCAATCAGGTAATGGATGCAATCACAGTGTATGCATGCACACGAACTCCTCTCCGGAGGTGCCGGAATTCTAAAGGCTATACTCCTGCTCTGAATTCGCCCAAACTCCTCTCTGGAGGTGCCAGAATTCTAAAGGCTATACGGCTGCCCTGAGCACACGCAGCCAAGTCCACACTACCGTAATGTTCCAAACACTCATATGACATAAGTGATCTTAGCGCACCGGAGTGAGCTCCAGAGAACCTTTTATACATTCCGCTTAAGTCCAGTCAGACAGGACCTTGCTCGAGGACCAATCTGGAACTTCCACATCACCTGAGTAGCTGATGACCGACCACCAATGAGAAGTCGCCACCTCACAAGCATGCTCAGTAGAGTGATTTCTGGACTTAGCCTCTGGAGTGTCTGTTTTCCGCTGCTTATTGCTGATTACCATAGCTTTGGCTGCAAGGCCAGCAGTAACCAAGTGAACAGCACGAGTCTGAAAAAGATGCTGAGACCTATGTTTTTGCTGAGCACCCCCTACTGTAGCCAGAGCAGAATGGGAGACCGCAGAGGCAGACAAGGCTTGGGATTTACAGTGGGAAAATCCTGGCACCTAACACAGTTGATCAGCAGGGGTGCCGTGTGTTGCACCCCCACAGATCAGACATTGATTTATTGAACCCCCACTGATCAGGCATTGATGATCAATCCTAAGAACAGGCTATTAGTGTTAAAGTCTGTGTCAACTCCATTACGAAAAATCCTAAAATCTTGGAATTTTCACTCTTTCTCTTCTATAAATATCATTTTGCAGCAGTTATCACATTGTCATCACAGGCAGGATTACAATGATTGAAAGTAAAATATATGTTTTAACCCCTTCCTGATGTGGTACTTAAAGGGACATTGCCAGGACAGGTTGACTGTTCAAACTAAGTTGGTACTTTATGGTGGGGCCAATTATTTAAATACATCTTCCCACCTACTTGTTTTCCCTCAATTTCCACTCCCCTGTTCTTTGATTGACAACTCTGACTTCATAGAGCCAGAAAAGGGTGGAGATATATGGAAACCAAGCAGGTGAGAAGGTGCATATAAATGACTGGCCACACCTTCAAGCATCATAGGTCCTTTAACAGTAGGTGCTATGTCAGTTCTTTTTGTATGGCCGATTTTACACTACCAAAGAATACGGACAAGTGTTATGCGAGAATACATCGCATAGCACTCAGACCACTATTAATATATTGGGCAGCTCACATCATCGTTTATTTTCTCGGGCGTATTCAGCGTGCGTGTAAAATCTCAGCATGCTGCGATTGTCACCGAGACTCAGCCGAGACTCGCCAATGCAAGCCTATGGGTGCCAGAAAAAAATCGCATAGCACTAAGACCATGCGAGTGCTGTCCTATTTTTACACACCGGTGTCCTTTGAAAAGCCGGCAATTCATGTGCCACATACAGTAAAATCACAGCGTGACAGGTTAGAATATATATATACACATAAAATACATACAGTATATATATATATATATGTCAGTGACACACACATATACTGTATATACGTATTTACATTACATAGATACATAGAAGAGAAGCCGATAATTCATCTGCCATGTTCTGTAAAATCACTGCAGGAGCCGACAGGATAGAAGAGATGGATTACATACAGTGAATACACATAGAATAGATAGATACAGTGGGGCAAAAAAGTATTTAGTCAGTCAGCAATAGTGCAAGTTCCACCACTTAAAAAGATGAGAGGCGTCTGTAATTTACATCATAGTTAGACCTCAACTATGGGAGACAAACTGAGAAAAAAAAATCCAGAAAATCAGATTGTCTGTTTTTTTAACAATTTATTTGCATATTATGGTGGAAAATAAGTATTTGGTCAGAAACAAACAATCAAGATTTCTGGCTCTCACAGACCTGTAACTTCTTCTTTAAGAGTCTCCTCTTTCCTCCACTCATTACCTGTAGTAATAGCACCTGTTTAAACTTGTTATCAGTATAAAAAGACACCTGTGCACACCCTCAAACAGTCTGACTCCAAACTCCACTATGGTGAAGACCAAAGAGCTGTCAAAGGACACCAGAAACAAAATTGTAGCCCTGCACCAGGCTGGGAAGACTGAATCTGCAATAGCCAACCAGCTTGGAGTGAAGAAATCAACAGTGGGAGCAATAATTAGAAAATGGAAGACATACAAGACCACTGATAATCTCTGTTGTGAATTCTGTGGCTGAATTCACTCCTGTGGTCACAAGTGGTACTGCAGCTTCTGGGCTTCCTCCCTCAGGTGTTCTGGTGAGCTCGTTGGCTGCCTTGTTATTTAACTCCACCTGATTCTGTCTTCCTTGCTCCTTGTCAATGTTCCAGTGTTGGATCTGAGCTTCTGGATCTTTCCTGTGGCCTGCTGCTCTGCTTAGATAAGTGCTTCTTTGCTTTTGTTGCTGTTTTTTCTGTCCAGCTTGTCTATTCATTTTTGCTGGAAGCTCTGAGATGCAAAGGGTGTACCGCCGTGCCGTTAGTTCGGCACGGTGGGTCTTTTTGCCCCCTTTGCGTGGTTTTTTGCTTTAGGGTTTTTTGTAGACTGCAAAGTTCTCTTTGCTATCCTCGCTCTATCTAGAATATCGGGCCTCACTTTGCTGAATCTATTTCATCCCTACGTTTTGTCTTTTCATCTTGCTAACAGTCATTATATGTGGGGGGCTGCCTTTTCCTTTGGGGTATTTCTCTGAGGCAAGTCAGGCTTGTATTTCTATCTTCAGGCTAGTCAGTTCCTCAGGCTGTGCCGAGTTGCATAGGTAGTGTCAGGCGCAATCCACAGCTGCCTTTAGTTGTGTTTAGGATAGGTTCAGGTATTGCGGTCTACAGAGATTCCACGTCTCAGAGCTCGTTCTATTGTTTTTGGGTTATTGTCAGATCACTGTATGTGCTCTGATTACTGCACACTGTGTTACTGGATTGCCTACATAACAGTACAAGGAGCCATGCACATGGTCAGCTGGGCCCAGTACTGAGGTTTATTCTTGGCCAAAGGTGTAGCATCAATTCCTCTCAACGGAATAGGACACCGCAAAGGCTCCAAGAAAAACCCATAACGTTTAGCATAATCCAAATCCATCAGATTCAGGGCAGCGCCTGAATCCACAAACGCCATGACAGAATACGATGACAAAGAGCATATCAAGGTAATGGACAGAAGGAATTTGGACTGTACAGTACCAATGACGGCAGACCTATCGAATCGCTTAGTGCGCTTAGGACAATCAGAAATAGCATGAGTGGAATCACCACAGTAGAAACACAGCCCATTCAGACGTCTGTGTTCTTGCCGTTCAACTCTGGTCATAGTCCTATCGCACTGCATAGGCTCAGGTTTAATCTCAGACAATACCGCCAGATGGTGCACAGACTTACGCTCGCGCAAGCGACGACCGATCTGAATGGCCAAAGACATTGACTCATTCAAACCAGCAGTCATAGGAAAACCCACCATGACATCCTTAAGAGCCTCAGAGAGACCCTTTCTGAACAAAGCTGCCAGCGCAGATTCATTCCACAGAGTGAGTACTGACCACTTCCTAAATTTAAACCTCGTTTTATTGGTCTGTATAGGATTTCTGAGATTTTCAATCCTGTGTCCTTTCGTCTGACCCTCCCGGACTCCTTTTCCATACATAATCTGCATGATGTGGTCGTGTTGGGGTTGCCATGGCTACAAACCCATAATCCAGTATTGGATTGGAACTCTATGTCTTTATCCAGCTGGGGTTGTCAGGGGGTACATGGTGATGTCCATGCTCCAGATCTTGTTCGTGCCTTTCATGTGGCTCATCCTGGTCGGCCTGGGGGCTCTGGTGAGGGTTCGGTGACCCCTCCTCAAGGGGGGGGTACTGTTGTGAATTCTGTGGCTGAATTCACTCCTGTGGTCACAAGTGGTACTGCAGCTTCTGGGCTTCCTCCCTCAGGTGTTCTGGTGAGCTCGTTGGCTGCCTTGTTATTTAACTCCACCTGATTCTGTCTTCCTTGCTCCTTGTCAATGTTCCAGTGTTGGATCTGAGCTTCTGGATCTTTCCTGTGGCCTGCTGCTCTGCTTAGATAAGTGCTTCTTTGCTTTTGTTGCTGTTTTTTCTGTCCAGCTTGTCTATTCGTTTTTGCTGGAAGCTCTGAGACGCAAAGAGTGTACCGCCGTGCCGTTAGTTCGGCACGGTGGGTCTTTTTGCCCCCTTTGCGTGGTTTTTTGCTTTAGGGTTTTTTGTAGACTGCAAAGTTCTCTTTGCTATCCTCGCTCTATCTAGAATATCGGGCCTCACTTTGCTGAATCTATTTCATCCCTACGTTTTGTCTTTTCATCTTGCTAACAGTCATTATATGTGGGGGGCTGCCTTTTCCTTTGGGGTATTTCTCTGAGGCAAGTTAGGCTTGTATTTCTATCTTCAGGCTAGTCAGTTCCTCAGGCTGTGCCGAGTTGCATAGGTAGTGTCAGGCGCAATCCACAGCTGCCTTTAGTTGTGTTTAGGATAGGTTCAGGTATTGCGGTCTACAGAGATTCCACGTCTCAGAGCTCGTTCTATTGTTTTTGGGTTATTGTCAGATCACTGTATGTGCTCTGATTACTGCACACTGTGTTACTGGATTGCCTACATAACAAATCTCCCTCGATCTGGGGCTCCACGCAAAATCCCACCCCGTGGGGTCAGAATGATTACAAGAACGGTGAGGAAAAATCCCAGAACCACGCGGGGGGACCTAGTGAATGAACTGCAGAGAGCTGGGACCAATGTAACAAGGCCTACCATAAATAACACACTACGCCACCATGGACTCAGATCCTGCAGTGCCAGACGTGTCCCACTGCTTAAGCCAGTACATGTCCGGGCCCGTCTGAAGTTTGCTAGAGAGCATTTGGATGATCCATAGGAGTTTTGGGAGAATGTCCTATGGTCTGATGAAACCAAACTGGAACTGTTTGGTAGCAACACAACTAGTTGTGTTTGGAGGAAAAAGAATACTGAGTTGCATCCATCAAACACCATACCTACTGTAAAGCATGGTGGTGGAAACATCATGCTTTGGGGCTGTTTCTCTGCAAAGGGGCCAGGACGACTGATCCGGGTACATGAAAGAATGAATGGGGCCATGTATCGTGAGATTTTGAGTGCAAACCTCCTTCCATCAGCAAGGGCATTGAAGATGAAACGTGGCTGGGTCTTTCAACATGACAATGATCCAAAGCACACTGCCAGGGCAACGAAGGAGTGGCTTCGTAAGAAGCATTTCAAGGTCCTGGAGTGGCCTAGCCAGTCTCCAGATCTCAACCCTATAGAAAACCTTTGGAGGGAGTTGAAAGTCCGTGTTGCCAAGCGAAAAGCCAAAAACATCACTGCTCTAGAGGAGATCTGCATGGAGGAATGGGCCAACATACCAACAACAGTGTGTGGCAACCTTGTGAAGACTTACAGAAAACGTTTGACCTCTGTCATTGCCAACAAAGGATATATTACAAAGTATTGAGATGAAATTTTGTTTCTGACCAAATACTTATTTTCCACCATAATATGCAAATAAAATGTTAAAAAAACAGACAATGTGATTTTCTGGATTTTTTTTTCTCAGTTTGTCTCCCATAGTTGAGGTCTACCTATGATGTAAATTACAGACGCCTCTCATCTTTTTAAGTGGTGGAACTTGCACTATTGCTGACTGACTAAATACTTTTTTGCCCCACTGTATATAGATGTCAGTGACAAATACAATTTGTACAGTGTGTGTGCAAATTACTGGACATGTATTTAATTACTAAAAGATTATTTGACAGAAAAAAATGGCGTGGGCTCCCGCGCAATTTTCGTAACCAGCAGAGGGAAAGCCTTTAAGTCATATATTCCTTTAAATAAGACCTGTCAAATTTCCCAACAAAAACTATATTCCCAAGAATGAATAATTCTGGATATTTTTTTTTCTAATTCTGTTTTGTGCCATTCTTCTGTTATTCCTTCTAGAAATGAATGAATAAATTTCACTTGGGTGTTACCAAACCCTAGTAAAAGTATTGTGTCCCTAAGGAGTCTACAGCTGGCTGCTCTGATTGGATAATGCAAAAGTGAGCAGTGACACTCCCCCAATTGGTAACACCCAGTTGTCAATTTAGTCATAAATTTTGGGTAGGAATAGCAGAGGAACAATACAACACAAAATAAGCAGGCAAGCGAAATGCGCGTCAGGAGCTGTGAGGAGGGTGACTGCAGTCTTGACCTACGATGGGTGAGCAGGCATGATATTTTCAGGATATGCTTTATCATCTTATGCACACTACCTCTTGAGCTTATCTATCTACTACTGTTGATGGAGCACCGATGTATGCCTTAGTAATTTGATAGTGCTGCTTCCCTTGGTCCTATTGTTTGATTTCTGTCTGTCTTCCCTCCTTACCTACCTCCACGTCTCCATCATATGTTTTCATTATATTATGGCACAGGTTTTCTATTTTAATATTGTCTGTCATTTTTTTGCATAAATAAATTTGTTTAGTTTACAATTTTCAGTGGTTTATGACTTACTCCATTGTTCCAGTTTTGCAGTACATGACAAGAACCTTATCTTTCTCTTGTCCACCTTCAGATTGCTACTATAGAGTAACCTAATGACTATGAGCAGTTGGTCCCCAGCGACCTTTATTGTGACAGTGTCCACAACTCTACGGTTGTCTGCAGATAGCTGTATGACATCTGTTGCTCAGCAAGGGGAGAATTGACTGATGTGTAGGAATGCTTTCTAGGTCTGGAGAGGCTGGTTTGAAGACCCCTGGGATACTTGTCTAGCACAGGAATAGTTGAAATTAAGAGTAAAGTGCTGTTTCTCTATCTTGACAGTTGAGTGAGCTCTTGAAAGGCCAAAAGTCAAGATTAAAACATTAACATTTAAGCATGAACAAAGGTATCCCTTTAATCTACTAGATCCACACCCCAATACTGAGCATGTCTTCTATCATTGAGGTGCAATGATCTTGTTACATGGCAGTGTAAGAAATTGATATGTGTTACAAAGACGTTTTGTCTCCTCCAGCAACACAGTTGTATTGAAAAAAAAGTATTACTTGGTCCATGCCATATTCACGTAACAAGGAAATTACTTCGGATTCTGGGACGTTAGGAAGAGACATGAAAATTATACTTTTCTGTTATTTGAATAATCCAAATCCATTCAGGTGCATAAAAAGGTGCATCATGCACCCTAAGGCCTCATTCAGATGTCCGATTTTCACATCTGAATAATATCCATGGTTTTCATGGATAGCGCTCTTATCTGTGATAGTCTATGGAGCCATTCTCATAAACGAGGAGTGTGTGGAAAATCACGGTGACATGTCTGATTTTGATCTGAAGGTTGGATGAAAATCGGCAAAACAAATCTATGGTTCTCTGAAAAAATCGGACCCCATTCAGATGTCATCATTCTCACAGACCGTCAGAAATGAGAAGATAAAGATTTTTTTCTCCACGTATGACAAAAACTAAAGACCCTCGGACCATACTGATCAAAATCTGATCAAAATAATTAGTCCACTTTTCTCACACATGAAAAAAACAGATTTATGAATGAGGCAATAATGGTGCAGCAGGAGGTGGCCTATTACACCCATTCTTAAAGGATAATGGCCCCCTATAATCTTTTCTCCATCGCTCTAGACCAGAAGGTAAGATCGAAAGACAGGGATTGGTGGCCACCCTTCGCCAAAGTTTAGTGAGAGCCCTTCTTGCTCCCAGTATCCAACTGAGCTTCCACCCCAGTGGAACTTAGAGAACAGTTAGTTTGCTCTCTTCCCAAAGGAGGAGAACCAGTAGGTTGCAGGAGAGGTGGGGAACCTGATGGCCACACACACTCATCCAAAACTGTTCAGAAGAGGAAACAGTAAGGGTACCGTTACACTTAACGATTTCCAAAGGTTACAACCAGCGATACGACCTGGCCGTGATTGTTGGTAAGTCGTTGTGTGGTCGCTGGGGAGCTGTCACACAGACAGCTCTCCAGCGACCAATGATGCTGAAGTCCCCGGGTAACCAGGGTAAACATCGGGTTACTAAGCGCAGGGCCGCGCTTAGTAACCCGATGTTTACCCTGGTTACCATTGTAAAAGTAAAAAAGAAACACTACATACTTACATTCCTGTCACGTCCCCCAGCGTCAGCTTCCCTGCACTGTGTAAGCGCTGGCCGGAAAGCAGAGCGGTGACGTCACCGCTTTGCTCTGCTTTACGGCCGGCCGGCGCTGACACTGGGGGACGCAGGGAAGCTGACGCCGGGGGAACGTGACAGGAATGTAAGTATGTAGTGTTTTTTTTTTACTTTTACAATGGTAACCAGGGTAAACATCGGGTTACTAAGCGCGGCCCTGCGCTTAGTAACCCGATATTTACCCTGGTTACCAGTGAAGACATCTCTGAATCGGCGTCACACACGCCGATTCAGTGATGTGAGCAGGTGATCAGCGACGAAATAAAGTCCTGATCATTCCCCAGCGACCAACGATCTCCCAGCAGGGGCCTGATCGTTGGTCGCTGTCACGCATAATGATTTCGTTAACGATATCGTTGCTACGTCACAAAAAGCAACGATATCGTTAACGATATCGTTATGTGTGACGGTACCTTAAGAGAACCACATCCGAGACGTCCATCTGATAAAGACTTGTGTAAATCAAAAAGCACATTAACATACAAATCAATTAAATAAATAAGAATGTGTTGAGGATAAACATTTGTTTTGGGAATTTAAAAATGAATGCACTTATCCAGAAGGTCTGGAAAAAAGGAGTTTGCTTAAGTGAATTAAAGTGGAAGTTCTGTGCAGACTTGTCATCACTCAACTGCGGTCCCACACCCAGTGGGTTCAGGAAACCCAATGGTCATTATCACTTCTGAGACACTTCTGCATCTTGGGCTCTCAAACAATTCAGCTCATGGCTTCAATCCTACGAGTAGGTTATCCTACAGGAGTGCTATATCAGCTAATTGTCTTAAACCCTGAAGTGTCTTCTCATTGGGTGTTACTCAATTCATCCTTTATGAGCAAGACAAGCCATACCCACTGATGAGAAATAACACTAGTGGGCCAACCATACATCCAAAACCACAGATACAGCCTAATGAGTCTAGAGCTATAGTTTCTTGCAGAAATGAAATAATGGTTCAGTAATTATTGGACTATGCCATACATCAAGGGCTATGCGTAGTGGCCGCTAAAAGTGGAAATGAACTAATGGCATGTCTCCATTTACTATGTCAGAGAAGCTGAGTCTTCTTTTATTCTTACATAGTATGTTTTAATTTACAACTTTTTAGAACTAATTCAAGAAATGTAGTTAAGTGTGTTCAAGTGAATTTTAGCTGTAAAAAGTAAAAAAGTATATAGATTTTCATAGTTTTATTTTTACCAGAAAATAATTAAAATCTAAAAAAAATAAAAAATAACATATTTGGCATCACTGCATGCATAACTATCAAAACTAATAAAATATAATATTTAACTAAGACGTTAATAGCTCAAATGATAATGATTTGTAAGAAAAGGTATGTTTGTTATGATTCCTGTAAATAATTAGGGACAGTAATGTTAAACCTAGATTCTAAAGGATTCTAAGTGGACGAAATGTCATAAAACAATTTGAGCAAATTTGGGTTCTAACGTCAGACGTGCCTAGCTTCAGCTGTTGCACGTAGTAATGTGCTCGCAATTATTAGACTATGAACTTTTACAACTGTATCTCAAAATATGATTTATTGGTGCAGGCAGGAAGCAATATTGTTAAATCAAGAATGAAATGAAAAAGCAAAGTACACTAAGTGTATTTAGACCACAAAGAAGAAGGATGACATGTTCCGGAATCTTTATCCTGGTTAACTTTACTCCTTTGTATTGTAAGTACCTTTTGACTTATACAACGTTAATTAATTAGATCCTTGGGGTTCCATGCATTGCTGATCCGGTTTAATAGCAATTTCCAAGTCACCATAGATATTTCTTTATATGCTTTTTTAGAATAACATTTCCCATTCATTTATACAAGGAGGTAGAAATACTATTAGAAGGATAATTAAGATCTTATACTTATAAAACTACCATATACCGGCGAGCAGAAACTGAGAATATTGAATAGGGTCAGAAGGTTTTTGTCGGCAGTTAAGCAGTTACTCCAAATTTTAACCACTCTCGGGCTACATTTCGGAGCCATTGTCATTCATTTTAATGTTTAAATAGGTAAGGAGGCAGCAGTATTGCCAACATCCAATGCTCAGTGAAGCCTTTCGCATATATGGAATACTGAATATCTCAACCATTATTTAGCATCAGAATCAGTTCCGCTTGTCTGGCTGATGGACAATTTTTGCTTGGCCTCGGTCTCTCCGCGCGTGACCTGTGGAGTCTAGACTGTTGCATATTACTTAGAAATTCATTTTGATTCCTCCTTGTAAGAGTTGAGCTGAAGGTGTGTGTTTTCTACTCACTATGGCACGTCAGACGGAGGCGAGCAGTCGAGAAATGTAATCATTTAACCCTCCTCTACCTAGAGATGGGTCTAGTCGGTGCTGTGGTTTTCGTGATATCAGTTGCAATTATTCTTTTCTCGTTTGGAATCATTGATCAACACTTTCTTCAAAGTGCAGTGAAGTTGATCCAAATCTGAAGGAGAATCAATCATCACTAAAATAGGAAGTTAGCCAAAAGTGGGTATGGGGATTGGTCCTGTGGGAGCACACATTGATGCCACCACAAACATATGCACTGTGGCCAGATTCATCAAATCTTTTGCTCCAAAAAAGTGGCGTAGGAGCTTTGAAAGATCACAAAATTTTGCAACTTTTGACCAGTTTTTCCCAGCTCTTTCAAAATGGGTGGAGCTGGGATGGGCCATGATGTGGCAGGGACTGGATGCCACAGCTTGTCTAATACATGATGTGCTGTGGCATTCTGTACATACATAATCTTATTCTAGTCTCCAACTGGATTAAGATTTCTGCCGTAGCATATGGGAAATGCTCCAAACTTGGCACTGTTCAATCAAAAAGGCTTAAAAAAAAAGTTCACAAAAAATAACTCTTGCAAAACTTTTGAAAAACGTTTCAAATCCACTTCAGGAAAATTTTCGGAAGAAAGAGAATTTTCTGAAGTAGTTTCCAGTACAAAATGTTTTGGTTTTGACCTCCTCAAGCAAAAACTCCATGTGCACGTAGCCTCTCTGTACCACTAAAGTGGATGAGATTTAACCAACTAATGAATGTTTTCTCACAGTACAAATTTAAGTTGGTCCTAAAAGAAAGTAAGGTCTACTTCTGGACACCAGGCAGATTGGTGTATTATACCACAGCTGCAGGCTTAAGCTTCGGGATTATCTTGTGGGGTCAATTGACGATACTGTTTTAATTGTTTTAGTTTGTTAATGTGTGAAGTTCTTCTCTACTGTACTTTGTGACCTTTTTGGTCTATTTTGTATTTATCCTCTTCCTGTTATCCCCCTTCTGTTGATGATGAAGATAATGGTTGCTGTACAAAACAGTAAATTTTCCCACTATGTCTGAATGGTGATGATTCTGCTGAAAGCTGAAACCTGCCACAAGATTCTCATCTACTATAGGAACAAAAGAGTGGGCATATTGACCTTCAACATAGTAACATAGTAACATAGTTAGCAAGGCCAAAAAATACATTTGTCCATCCAGTTCAGCCTATATTCCATCAGAATAAATCCCAAGATCTACGTCCTTCTAAAGAACCTAATAACTGTAAGATACAATATTGAACCCCTCTCTTGAACCCCTTGACTGAGTTCGCCATCACCACCTCTTCAGGCAAGGAATTCCAGATTCTCACTGCCCTAACAGTAAAGAATCCTCTTCTATGTTGCTGGAAAAACCTTCTCTCCTCCAGACGCAGAAAATGCCCCCTTGTGACTGTCACCTTCCTTGGTATAAACAGATCCTCAGCGAGATATTTGTATTGTCCCCTTATATACTTATACATGGTTATTAGATCACCCCTCAGTCATCTTTTTTCTAGACTAAATAATCCTAATTTTGCTAATCTCTCTGGGTATTGTAGTTCCCCCATCCCCTTTATTAATTTTGTTGCCCTCCTTTGTACTCGCTCTAGTTCCATTATATCTTTCCTGAGCATCGGTGCCCAAAACTGTACACAGTACTCCATGTGCGGTCTAACCAGAGATTTGTACAGAGGCAGTATAATGCTCTCATCATGTGTATCTAGACTTCTATTAATGCACCCCATGATCCTGTTTGCCTTGGCAGCTGCTGCCTGGCACTGGCTGCTCCAGGTAAGTTTATCAATAACTAGGATCCCCAAGTCCTTCTCCATGTCAGATTTTCCCAGTGGTTTCCCATTCATTGTGTAATGGTGATATTGATTCCTTCTTCCTATGTGTATAACCTTACATTTATCATTGTTAAACTGCCGCAACTTATCCAGATCCATCTGTAGCAGAATACTATCTTCTCTTGTATGGACTGCTTTACATAGTTTTGTATCATCTGCAAATATTGATATTTTACTGTGTGAACCTTCTACCAGATCGTTAATAATTATGTTGAAGAAAATAGGTCCCAACACCAACCCCTGTGGTACCCGATTGGTCACAGCGACCCAGTTAGAGAATATACCATTTATAACCACCTTCGGTTTTCTATCACTAAGCCAGTTATTTACCCATTTGCACACATTTTCACTCAGACCCAACATTCTCATTTTGTGTACCAGCCTCTTGTGTGGCACGGTATCAAACGCTTTGGAAAAATCAAGATATACCATGCCCAATCCTCCTCCCATCTTCTCAGGGTACAGTGCAGGACTGCGTTGATACCGCCTTCATCTTACTATATTGAAATTACACATCTATAATTATCAGAAAGAAAAATGTAAATTTATATTGGACAATCTCTAAAAAATTTTTTTAGATAATTTCCAAAAGGCTATGACCATGATTTTAAAAAAAAACAATTTCACTAAGAAAATTCTTACAATTTACAGCAAAAATTGGAATAATTAAAACATATCTATTCACGATCACCCTCAGACCTGACAGAATCTGGAAGCTTAGTTTTTAGTCAATTAAACCTACTTTCCTAAATATAAATCTTTGCTAACCAACTCATTTCTAGATGGAAGTGAAGGTAGATGGGTAGAGGTTTTGTATTTTAAATATTCAAAAGGATTTTTTTGCTTTCGACACAGTTGACCACTGCCTCCTACTACAGATCCTCTCCTCCTTTGGCGTCAAAGACCTCGCCCTATCCTGGATCTCCTCGTACCTTTCCAATCACACATTCAGCATCTTCCGCTCCCACACTACCTCCTCATCCCACCCTTACTCTGTTAGAGTCCCCCAAGGCTCTGTTCTAGGACCCCTACTCCTCTCAATCTATACACTTGGCTTGGGACGACTCATAAAGTCCCATGGATTCCAGTACCACCTCTATGCTGATGACACTCAGATCTACCTCTCTGGCCCAGATGTCACCGCTCTGCTGTCCAGAATCCCAGAGTGCCTATCAGCCATATCCTCCTTCTTCTCCTCTCGCTTCCTCAAACTCAATGTGGACAAATCTGAACTCATCATCTTTCCTCCATCCCATAGATCTTCCTTACCTGACCTATCTATTGCAATCAATGACATCATGCTTTCCCCCGTACCGGAAGTCCGCTGCCTTGGAGTAACCTTCGACTCTGCCCTGTCCTTCAAAACGCACATCCAAGCTCTTTCCACCTTCTGTCGCCTCCAGCTCAAAAATATCTCCAGAATCCGTCCTTTCCTCAACCGTCAATCTACTAAAATGCTTGTGCATGCCCTCATCATCTCCCGCCTTGACTACTGCAACATCCTTTTCTGCGGCCTCCCTGCTAACACCCTTGCACATCTCCAGTCCATCCTTAACTCTGCTGCCTGACTAATTCATCTTTCTCCTCGCTACTCCTCCGCTTCCCCCTCTGCAAATCTCTTCACTGGCTCCCATTCCCTCAGCGTATCCAGTTCAAATTACTAATACTAACCTACAAAGCCATCCATAGCCTGTCTCCTCCATATATCTCTGAACTAATCTCCCGATATCTTCCCTCATGTAATCTCCGGTCCTCCCAAGACCTCCTTCTCTCCTCCACACTTATTCGCTCCTCATCCAATCGCCTCCAAGACGTCTCCCGAATATCCCCCATGCTCTGGAATTCTCTGCCCCAATATGTCCTACTATCAACCACATTCGGATCCTACAGACAGAACCTGAAAACCCATCTCTTCAGGAAAGCCTATAGCCTGCACTGACCCCACGGCCTCCTCATCACTACCGAAGCTACCGCCTCACCAACACCGGAGCTCCTGCAACCCTCAACCTACTGTCTCCTTCCCCATAATCCTGTAGAATGTAAGCCCACAAGGGCAGGGTCCTCGCCCCTCTGTATCAGTCTATCATTGTTAGTTTGTTTACTATATGTGATATCTGTAACTTGTATGTAACCCATTCTCATGTACAGCACCATGGAATCAATGGTGCTATATAAATAAATAATAATAATAATAATAATAATAATAATAACTATAGAAGGGATGGGGTTCAGTATGAGTAAGCATGAGAAATAGAGAAAACCAAAGGGAGACAATCCTCAACCTATTCTGAATATAATTAGGGTTATACTATGTATGATTTTATTAGGACTTGAAATACAATGAAGGACTCACTGATTGGTCATTCTGAAAGAAATATTTCTTCTCACACTCTATGGCACAGAATTGTAATTCTGTGGATTTGTTGTGGGAAAATATATGTATTTAGTCATCTGAATCAAGCATTACATTTTTGTTAGCTTTGACAAGTACCCATGGAACCATTTAAAGAAGACCTGACACCGAGTAATATATGGCGAGTTTTGCTCTTATTTTATTCCCACTTCTCCACTGAGTATAACATATTGTTTAAAATCCACCACAGGGTTCTATTTATTTATTTTGCACAAATTTTTATGGCCTTTACAAAAAAGGTGTGACTCACAGGATCCTCAGGGGCGTGTTTACAATCTGCTCTGCATTATTACCCTGTGAGCAATGCGCCCTTGATAAAAACTATAAAAATTAGCACAAAAAATTTTTTGGGAACCATGTGGCAGATTTAGAAAAAAACTGAGTAATGAGGGGAACCGCAAGAATTAAAAAGAGGCCACTGACCTGGTGACAGCCTAGGTCCCCTCTAATCTTTGTATCAGATAGTGACTCACTGATTTATTGCGTATGACCAGTGGTTATGTGATATTCAATATTCAATATTTGAAAGGTACAGTGGATAGAAAAAGTCTACACAACCCTGTTAAAATGCCAGGTTTTTTTCATGCAAAAAAATCATAGCAAGAAGAACTTTGTCCACCTTTAATGTCACCTTTCTGTAAAATTCTGTTGTGGAGATATGTTAGGTGTCAAGTTCCTGCCGCTGCACAGGAAGAATCTCGAACCATGTCCGCTGTAGTCTCCCATTCTCCTCCAGCCACAGTGGAACCTGCTCAGCAGAGACATCGATCCCAGCGTCTGGCTCAAGCTGATACTGTGTGCTTGGTTACTGCTGCCTTTCCAGGCTCAGCCCTTGTAGCCAGCACTGATCAGTGGCGAGCAGACGTTCCAGGGACTATGTCCTGATTTTCCCCTACTGAGCATGCCCATGGATCGACCTCTCATTGGAGGTCGGGGGTCACATGCTCAGGTCCTGTAGCAGCTCCTATTGGACCACTAGGAAGGTACTGGAGAACTTACGCTCTAAAAGGTTTGCAAGGCTGCACCACCATGTGCTAGTATAAATCAGTTATTGTGTGTGTGGATGTATGTCTGCTCTGGTGAAAGCTCAGAATAATACCCATCCCTAGTGTTAATGATGATGTTGAATGTTGGAGCTGTCTAGCGCCAGTTAGTGCCATCCAGCACCAGGCACAATCTATAGCGTCTATCAGCAGCATTAGCCAGTGCGGCACCGTGCGCAACCAGTGCACTTACCTGTCCCAAGTTAGGGCGGTTAGTGGTGTCCGCCAGAGCATCACTGCGTGCACCCAGTGTGCTTAATCTATTTTGTATTTATTTTCCCTGGCACCGCAGTTCTGGTGCCGAACGCAAGTGGTCTAGAGGGACTCTAACCCTGCATCTTGGGGCAGAGTTCTGTGACTCTTTACTTGTGTTTCCTATGTGGTATTGCAGCCCTGTGACGCAACAGGGTTCGCTTCCTTCATACCGGGAGTAGCTAACCCGTGTGTGCTTTCATTATACCACCATTTACTGTCCGCCATTACCCAGCAGCAGGTATCATCTCTGCACGGTGGACGCCGGGCTGTGAATGCATCTTATTCCATCTTTATAATTGTTTGGTGTGTTCCACCAGCCCTAACAGAGATAAATTGTAAAATTCATAAAGACATCTCCGGAGAGGGGATATACCACCCTCACTTTGAACATATGGGATTCATTATAACAGGTGAAGTGAGAGGAGCTGACACTTCAACCTCCATTGAAGTAGGACTTGCTGCCACGATCAAGTAATTACAATAGAGGATCTGCTGAGAACCAGCCACCAGGTCTAGGATTCATATACTCAGAGGTGGAGAAGTACAGGGTCTTCCTCTGTTCAGAGGAATTATCTCAGACACTCTGGAGCCAGTGGCCAGTAATGAATGTTGAGGTTTGCATCAATTCAATATTTATTGGAGATATATTTTCAGCATTATAGGGAAGCGATGAACATAATACATTCACTTACATCAATATAAGGAAAGCCAAACACCTTCAACTTAATATTGATCAGATGAATGATGCTATCCATGCCATGTTTAGAAATTTAAAATTGTGATAGGAAAGATAACAACAATATCTCCTGTTGTGAATTCTGTTTTCGAACTCCCTCCTGTTGTAATGAATGGTACTTCGGCGAGTTCTGTCCATGGACTCCCTCTGGTGGCTGTGAGTGGAGCTGCTGCTTCTGAGGTTCCTTACACAGGTGACGTAGTTTATTCTTTGGCTGGCTGTTATATTTAACTCCACTCAGATCGTTACTCCATGCCAGCTGTCAATGTTCTTGTACTGGTTCAGTTCGCTCTTGGATCTTTCTGGTGACCTGTCTACTCCAGCAGAAGCTAAGTCCCTGCTAGTTAATTATTTGTTCATTGTTTCCTTGTCCAGCTAGCTATCATGATTTTGCCTTGCTAGCTGGAAGCTCTGGGATGCAGAGTGGCACCTCCGCACCGTGAGTCGGTGCGGAGGTCTTTTTGCACACTCTGCGTGGTCTTTTGTAGGTTTTTGTGCTGACCGCAAAGATACCTTTCCTATCCTCAGTCTGTTTAGTAAGTCTGGCCTCCCTTTGCTGAAACCTGTTTCATTTCTGTATTTGTGACTTTCATCTTGTCTCACAGTCAATATATGTGGAGGGCTGCCTTTTCCTTTGGGGAATTTCTCTGAGGCAAGGTAGGCTTTATTTTCTATCTTTAGGGCTAGTTAGCTCTTAGGCTGTGAAGAGGCGTCTAGGTCGTGTTAGGTACGCTCCACGGCTATTTCTAGTTGTGTGATAGGATTAGGGGTTGCGGTCAGCAGAGCTTCCACTTCCCAGAGCTTGTCCTGTGTGAGTTTATCCATCAGGTCGTTCCGGGTGCTCCTAACCACCAGGTCCATAACAATCTCCTGCCTGGTCCTCCAGTGGAGAAGATAAACTGAAAGTTGTGGATCTCC
Organism: Ranitomeya imitator; assembly: GCF_032444005.1. Taxonomy (NCBI): domain Eukaryota; kingdom Metazoa; phylum Chordata; class Amphibia; order Anura; family Dendrobatidae; genus Ranitomeya; species Ranitomeya imitator. The sequence goes on along the minus strand of NC_091290.1, from coordinate 117,008,525 downwards.
TAATTCTAAACATCTAGCACATCCCACAACAAGCCCCCCATGAGCTCACCGTATGGAGGTATGTGGGAGTAACTTTGATCCAATAAAAAGCAGAGTTTTTGTCCTTTGTCAGTCCTGGAACATACAGCTTGCTGTGGTTCTGTCCATTTTCCTTAAAAGAGTGCTTCCTTCCGTTAAGCTCTCAGCCATTTTTGTGACACAGGTTTAGTTATTTTCTTTTTTTTCATGTTCTTTACATAAACTGATGCAAACCTTCAAAAAAAACTGAAATTCCAGGTTGTGAGGTAGCAGAACATGAAAAATGCCAAGGTGGGTAAATGCTTTTGTAAGCCACTGTATTCAAAAGTATATAAGGTAATTTCTATATAATTTTATGATCTGATAAATTGTGTTCATTTGGTGCTTTCCAAAGAAAACACTTCCTATGTTTTGGCTATTATCCCTGATGCCATTGACTGTGTCTCTGATTTCGACCCTAATGTTGGCTATTTCTGTATTCCCCTCTTGTCTTACCCTTTGGATGAATCATTTTGTACTTATTCCATTGCTGGTTCACATCTTTGTCCCCTGCTCTAATTAAATTTTCAGCTCATGGAAGCCCTGGCCACTTTCTTGGCATTATCTCATGGCTAAGTTTCTGCTAGTTCCATTGCAATCAGACTAGACCAGACTATACTCTCTTGTGGAGGTTCAAGATAAAGAACAAAAATTCCTTAAAGTGTAACAGTCATTTTATGAAAGTTTTTATGTATTACAGGCAGTGCATAGCGTTGCTGATCAATGGGGGTCCTGAGACCCCTCTGGTCAATCAAAACACAGATCTGAAGTGCTTACGTTCATTCTCACAGTGAAGCAGTGAATGGGCCAATAGACTTAAGGTACCGTCACACTCAGTGACGCTGCAGCGATATAGACAGCGAGCCGATCGCTGCAGCGTTGCTGTTTAGGTCGCTGTAGAGACGTCAAACACAGCAGCTCCAGAACGATGCAGGAGCGATCCTGTGACATAACGGCGACTCACTTATCATTGTAGCAGGTTGTTCGCTCCATGTAAAACATTGCTGGCATTGTTGCTTTTGCTGTCAAACACGACGATACACGCCAATCTGACGACCAAATTAAGTTCTGGACTGCTAGCTCCGACCAGCGATGTCACAGCAGGATCCAGATCGCTGCTGCGTGTCAAACACAATGAGTTCGCTATCCAGGACGTTGCAACATCATGGATCGTTGTCGTTCTCGTTGTAAAGTTGCTGAGTGTGAAGGTACCTTTACTATTGAGCCAGCACACCACTCTGTATGTGCACCTCATGCAGAAGCTGCAAACTTTATAGTAGTGTTTTGACCAATTGATGGGGATCTCAGCTCCCATACTCCCACCAATCGGTAACACTATCCAAAACCTGTAATACAGTGAAACTTTTTCAAAATCATAGATACACTTTAAACTAGAGATGACTGAATTAATCTGCAGAGGATCGAGTTTGAGTCGAATTTCCTGGTTTCACATAAATTCAAACACTTTCCATTTTGATTTGTGGTTTGCAAAAACAACTTGCCCAGCAAATGACTTCTTATGTTGTTGTCCAGGCATCCCCATAATGCCTGCAGGTATGACTTCTTAAGGCTGAGTCACACATAACGATATCGTTAACGATATCGTTGCAACGTCACGCTTTTGGTGACGTAGCAACGATCCCGCTAACGATCTCGTTATGTGTGACAGCGACCAACGATCAGGCCCCTGCTGGGAGATTGTTGGTCGTTGGGGAATGATCAGGACCATTTTTTGGTCGCTGATCACCCGCTGTCATCACTGGATCGGCGTGTGTGACGCCGATCCAGCGATGTGTTCACTTGTAACCAGGGTAAATATCGGGTTACTAAGCGCAGGGCCGCGCTTAGTAACCCGATATTTACCCTGGTTACCGTTGTAAAAGTTTAAAAAAAAAAAAAACAGTACATACTTACATTCTGATGTCTCTCACGTCCCCCGGCGTCCACAGGAAACTGCTTTCGGCTGACTGTGTCAGCGCCGGCCATAAAGCAGAGAACAGCGGTGACGTCACCGCTGTTACTGCCAGCGCTGACACAGAAAGTGCAGGGAAGCTGATGGCGGGGGACGTGACAGACATCAGAATGTGAGTATGTAGTGTTTTTTTTTTTTTTTTAACTTTTACAATGGTAACCAGGGTAAATATCGGGTTACTAAGCGCGGCCCTGCACTTAGTAACCCGATGTTTACCCTGGTTACCCGGGTGCTGCAGGGGGACTTCAGCATCGTTGAAGACAGTTTCAATGATGCCGAAGTCATTCCCCTGATCGTTGGTCGCTGGAGAGAGCTGTCTGTGTGACAGCTCCCCAGCGACCACACAACGACTTACCAACGATCACGGCCAGGTTGTATCGCTGGTCGTGATCATTGGTAAGTTGCTCAGTGTGAAGGTAATGTGGCACCCCTAGGGGTATTTGCCACAAAAATAGTTACTGACAGTAAATACAAATACTAAAATAGCAAGACTGCACTACCACCTCCGGCCAGAAGGGGGAGCTCCAGAGACTCCCCTTGATCCATTCTGGTCTGAGAGAAGAACTGGCAGTTGGGCTAAGGAGCTGAAAGTGGGAGGTCATACAGCTGAATTTCTAACAGCCCTATGACGGTTTCCAGGCCCAAATCACCGGCCTGAGGAGAAAAGGGACAGAGAAAAAGGACATTGTGAGAACCGGGTAGCATTAATCACTACCCAGAACAGGCGCAAAGACGGATACCGGATCCGTGGCTGTACTCATTATATATAATACAGTAACCGGAAAAATGTGAGGTGATATCAGCTTCACTAGGGCCGGACGCAGCAACAGACACAGAGTTCAGCGGTACTCCTGGAGGGGGTAAGCCGATAAAAGGACTCGGGTTGCCCGTCGAACCAGGACCCGGAGGGGACAGATTGGGCCGGCAGCCAGTTCACATACAGCAGCAGGGCCACACAGAAATTGCGTACAATAAGAGGCGAAGACCCCAGCAGGGTCAAAGTAACTCAGAGTTCCCATACAGACTCCGGTGACAGGACTGGTTGTAAATCCTTTTATGTTAAAGTAAACTGGTTAAACGTTTCAGTGCCTCAGACTTTCATTTGGACAATAGCTATCTATCCAGGATTGGGATCATCACCGCTGGGAGAACCTGCTGCTGATCAAGTAAGTGCCTGTTCCCTCATGATATCCCTTACACTGTGCATTGCCCGAGGCCACAGCACCGGGTCAAGCCACCCGTGACATCTCCCTCAAGAGACAGACCCCATTGGTCCGCTGCTGGGTACCCCGGTCTCCTGGGCGTCACAATTGGCGTCACGAACAGGATCGAGCCAGCCCGTATACCGGGTATTGTGTGCCGTGATTGGAGCCCAAAACTGTGAAAACTTGGATGAAAAATCTTGAAAATTGACTTTATTAAAGAAAATTCCGTTCCCCATTGAAAACTATTGAAAGTGACTTGTCCCCATTGGTTATAATGGAGTAAAGATGGCCGCCATCCCCTGAGGTAATCACTTCATAACCGTTAGGCACGAGACTGTTAATTGAGCTACGCCATCACCTGAGCCCCAGTCTAACTGAAAAACTTCAGAATCCGCCACTACAGAGCGCGCGGCAGGCGGGAGCAGCAGGGGGCGTGTCATTGTGGGCGGCACCAAGCTGAGCGCTCTGACGTCAGAGCAAGGGGAAAACTAATCCTGCTGCACAGCGGAATGAATCTACACTATCCCGACGGAAGCGGAGGACCGGAAGGGTCCGGATTAACTAAGGGGGCACAGTATGTCGCAGCACGGAGATGCCGCAGCACCCGGCAACGCTAATGCAGCTGAAAGACAGAGTGTCAATAGAGAGTCCGGCAGTGCAGCGGTGCAAGGAGTGGCGCCCATCATGCCGGTGCTGATGCCATATACCCCGGGTGGCCCGTGGCTTCCAATGTATGAAGGTGAGCCTAATACCCTTGACAATTTCAGAGAAAAGATGCTGGCCCATTTTGACATGTTCCCCGTGGGTGAAGTTCAGCGTGTTAGTCTCCTGATGATGCAGTTAAGTGGCCATGCTAAGCGAGAAGTCACAGCATGGGCAGCTGATCTAAAAGACACTGTTGAACGCATATTTGCTGGATTAAAAGCTACATTTGAAACCACTGCCAGCAGCAAAGCTAAAATACGATTCTTTAATTGCAAACAAAAAGCTAATGAGGGCGTGAGAGACTTTGCCTTAAACCTGCAGGAAGCCCTTAAATCACTTACACTGGCTGAACCCATTTTTAACACCGGAGCGGATAAACTGCTAAGAGATCAATTTATTGAGGGACTCTACACCCCTTCTCACCGGGGGCATGTGAGCATGCTTGTTTTTAAGAACCCTGAATTGACATTTGCCCAATTAAAGGAGAGCGCTATATGTCTCCAGCTGGCAGAGGCACCTTGGGATCAGGATCCTGCGCAACCCATGGCAGAGGCACCTCAACAACAGGGAGTCCCAGTGACATCAGCTATGTCTGGGGCCATTGCTAAGCCCCTGGGGCCCAGTACTAATGAGGCTCTTCAACAAAAGCTTGACTCTTTAGCTGATGTTGTTGCTTCAATGGCTAAAACCATGCAGGAGATGAGAGGACACAAGATGGAGTTGGCAAACTGTAGAGAGGATGTTCCATGGATGAGACCCCGGAGATACCCGACATGGAGAGGATGACCCCGCGACCGCTACCAACCAGATGGACAGCCCATTTGCCGCCGTTGCCAGCAGCCAGGCCACCTTGCACGAGATTGTGATTTAAACGGGAATCCCCTGGGAATGCGGGCCGCTTCGCAGGAATGAACTTTCAAGGCCCAACACCCTGGCACGACAGGTACAGCGGAGGATGACCCATTATCCCTATCGTGCTGGACGGAATTCCCCTCAACGCTTTGCTGGACACAGGTTCCCAGATTTCATCTATACCGTATATCCTTTATAAGAGGTACTGGGCTGATGCAGATATTGATAAAGGGCCCTCTGATGTTGAACTAGATATATGGGCCAGTAATGGTAAGTTGGTACCGAAACTAGGATTCAGGGAGATGACCATAAAGATTGGTAAAGTAGAATTGAAGAAACAGGTTATAATTGTTGTTGATGTTGACCGGCGGAACTGTGAACCCACTGTATTGATAGGAATGAATGTGTTAGAGAACTGCTTTTCCGAAGTTATTTCTGTCTTACAGCAAATTGCTGAAACTGCCCAATCCTGCCAGCAGAGAGTTCTCCGAAGGGAAATAAAAGTATTGATGTTAAGGCAACAGGTAGAAGTAGCAGGTGGAGAAATCGGCAGTGTGAGGGTAAGTGATCCAACGTCTATTGTAATCCCACCAAAAACAGAAATGCTGGTATGGTGTAGAGCAGCCATTGGTACTAAGGGACGAGATTATCAAGCCTTAATAGAACCAGTGTACACCGACAGCAGGCCCACTATACTCACAGCACGAGGGGTAGTCGAGGTAAACCGGGGACGAGTGCCGGTACGACTTTTGAACTGTGGAGAGGAAGAGGTCACTTTGCCAAGGTATGCTACAGTGGCAAAGCTATATACTGTTGACAACAATGCCATCACAACCATTGAGCCCTTAGAACCAACCTGTCAGGTGGAAGGCAACGGCTCAGACGGAGAATTGGAGGATTGGTGCCAACAGCTACACGTGGGCATAAGTTCAACACCTACCCATCAAAAACAAGGGGTGTATAGGCTAGTGACGGAATATGAACAAGTCTTCAGTAAACACCCATTGGACTTCGGACGGATAGGAGGGGAAGAACACACAATCCCCACCGGTGACCATCCCCCAATAAAAGAAAGATATAGACCCATACCGCCCGCTCACTATCAATGTGCAAAAGATATGCTGAGGGAGATGAAACAGGCCGGGGTAATAAGAGACAGCTGTAGCCCCTGGGCGGCCCCTCTAGTGATTGTCAAAAAAAAGGACGGAACCATGAGAATGTGCGTAGACTACCGGCGGATTAATAACATCACCCATAAAGACGCCTACCCCTTGCCTAGGATAGAAGAGTCCTTGACTGCTTTGAAATCTGCTAATTATTTTTCCACCTTAGACTTAACAAGCGGGTATTGGCAAGTCCCTGTGGCTGAGAGAGATAAGGAAAAGACGGCATTCACCACACCAATGGGTCTATGTGAATTTAATCGCATGCCGTTCGGACTCTGCAATGCATCCGGTACCTTCCAGCGGCTGATGGAATGCTGCTTCGGACACAAGAACTTCGAGACCGTCCTCCTCTACCTAGATGATGTGATCGTCTACTCAAAGACTTACGAACAACACTTAAAAGATCTGGCAGAAGTGTTCGAAGCCTTATCAAGGTATGGCATGAAAATTAAGCCATCCAAATGTCACCTTCTCAAGCCAAAGGTACAGTACCTGGGACACATCGTGAGTTCGGAGGGAGTAGCACCAGATCCCGCGAAAATAAGCGCCATAAAGGATTGGCCAAGACCTACCAGCGCAAAAGAAGTGAGACAATTCCTGGGATTGGTGGGTTACTATCGCAGATTTATAAAAGGATTTACCAAGTTGGCAGCACCCTTGCAAGACGCTTTGGTAGGGCAGACGAAGAAACCTTCAAACCGAAACCCTCCTTTTCAGTGGAACGACGAAAGGGAAGACTCCTTTGAACAACTAAATTAGGCACTAACCGGAGAAGAGGTTCTGGCATACCCAGATTACCATCAACCTTTCATCCTCTACACCAATGCCAGTAATGTGGGACTAGGAGCGGTGCTGTCACAAAAGCAAGAAGGTCGGGAGAAAGTCATCGCCTTTGCAAGTAGAAAGCTCCGGCCAACTGAAAGAAATTCAGAAAATTACAGCTCCTTCAAATTGGAACTACTGGCAGTAGTTTGGGCTGTGACTGAACGTTTCAAACACTATCTGGCCGCTGCAGAATTTATTGTCTATACTGACAACAATCCGTTGACCCACCTGGACACAGCCAAATTAGGTGCGTTAGAACAGCGATGGATAGCCCGGTTATCTAATTACAACTTCATAATCAAGTATCGAGCAGGTCGCAAGAATGGCAATGCCGATGCCCTATCCCGGATGCCACACTTGAGAGATGTAGAAGAAGAAACGGGGGAGCTTGAAGAAATTGAACTACCAGCCTTCCATCATCCCAAGGCAAAACATCATCAGTCAAGTACCTATCAGAAACAACAAGAGGTGAATTTTAATCCGTTAGCATACCATAGATGGGCTGACACCCAAGACAGCAATCCGGCTGTGAAGTTGGTGAAGGAACTGTTGACTGAGCAAAGTGCATATCCTGATGAGGATGCCCCAGAAGAGACGCATCAACTCTGGAAAGAGAGAGGCAAAATGTTCCTGTATCAAGGGAAGCTCTGTAGAAGATACATCAATCCGAAAACACATGAATTGGTTTGGCAGATAATTGTGCCTAAACAAGATGTGAAGATGGTCCTCGAAGCTTACCATAATGGTGCTGGTCACTTCGGTTGGAAAAAGTTAGAAGTACTTCTAAGAGAAAGATTTTATTGGGTCGGGATGAGAAAATCAATCGAACAGTGGTACAGAAACTGTGGCCCGTGCAACCTCAGAAGAAACGATCAAAAGAACCAATGAGCACCACTGCAGCCCATAATCACCAAACAACCACTTGAACTTGTAGCCATAGACCACGTGAAGTTGACACCAAGCCGGTCCGGCTATGTCTATGCCTTGACCATCGTGGACCATTATTCACGCTTCTTGGTAGTAGTACCCGTAAAAGATCTGACAGCAAAAACAGCGGCCAAAGCGTTCCAAATGTACTTTTGTAGACCCCATGGATATACGGAACAGGTTCTCACCGACCAAGGTACAGCCTTTGAATCAGAGATCTTCAGAGAATTCTGTAATATGTATGGTTGCAAAAAGATCCGGACGACGGCCTATCATCCAAAAACAAACGGCTTATGCGAGAAGATAAACCATATTGTAATAGAACTACTAAAGACTTTACCTGAGACAGAAAGGAATCAATGGCCAGAGAAATTGCCTGACTTGGTGGATCTGTATAATCATGTCCCGGTGAGCTCCACCAACTGCACCCCAGCTTACCTTATGCGTGCAAGACCCGGCCAATTACCAATCGATCTAGAAATGGGAATTCTGAAACCAGATGCAGAAGTTCAAGACTCCAATTGGGATATCATACGGCAAAAGCAGTATCGCCAAGTGCAAGAGAGTGTGGAAAGAAGCCTTCAGCAAACTAGAGAAAGACAAGAGCGAACTTTCAACCAGAATGCTCTAGCGACCCCATTAAGACCGGGTGACCAAGTGCTCAAGAGAAATCGTCGAACCAATAAACTAGACAATCAGTGGGAAGCCGTACCCTACACAGTTTTACCAACAAGAATGGATAATCCTAAAATGTGTCTTATTAGCAAAAACGGAGGCTTAACATCTGTACTAGTGTCAAGAGACAATCTTAAGTTATGTCCGGAAGCATTGAAAGAGCCAGAAGTTGTCCAGCCAGAACCAGAAGTTATTCAACCCATACAGGTTCAACCAGTAAAGGAAAAAGAAGAGGAAATGTATCACACCTGTATAGGAGACTTTCCCAAAACCCTACTAACATACCATGGTGCAGTAGTGGTTCCCATGGTGGCCTTTTACCCAACACCGAACCCAATACCAGAAGTCCCAAGACAGGAAGAGGCTGACCCCGTACTACGGGAGGTTCCAGGTCAGGAAGAACAGATTCCTGATAAGAGTAATCCCATTCACGGTGGACTTGCCAATTCCATAGTCATGGAATTATCTTTAGCAGAGCGGGCAGGTACTACATCCGCAGTAGACAGTAGTACACCACATGAAGAGACACCGCTATTACGTAGATCACAGCGTAGTACCCAGGGTCAATTACCGGCCAGGTATGCGGATTACCAACTATAAAACTATAGTCATTGTTATCATTCTGCAACGTTTAAGCCCAGTACCTACAGAGACTTGTCTGTATGAACTTCTTGCATATTCTTGAACTTTTTATCAGCCCGAAGGCACTAAATGAAAGCTCCGGAAAGACTGCTTTTTGAACTTTGCTTTTTGCTCTTTTTGAACTTTCTTTAGACTTTATATTGATAACTCCGTTGGAAAAATGGAACTAAATTCCTGGACACTAAGTACAGTGCCTTTCCTAATACCTTCAAGGATAGAACTGTATTAATGGACGCTATTTGAAGTGACTTTTTACAGAACTCTACTTTTGTTTCCTTAAGTGGTTTTTGTAACTTTTCATTTTTAAGACTCTGTACATATTAATTGTTATTTCAAAATGTTATTGTCCCACAGTCCCGGAGTACTGTTCTTAACTAAGGGGGAATGTGGCACCCCTAGGGGTATTTGCCACAAAAATAGTTACTGACAGTAAATACAAATACTAAAATAGCAAGACTGCACTACCACCTCCGGCCAGAAGGGGGAGCTCCAGAGACTCCCCTTGATCCATTCTGGTCTGAGAGAAGAAATGGCAGTTGGGCTAAGGAGCTGAAAGTGAGAGGTCATACAGCTGAATTTCTAACAGCCCTATGACGGTTTCCAGGCCCAAATCACCGGCCTGAGGAGAAAAGGGACAGAGAAAAAGGACATTGTGAGAACCGGGTAGCATTAATCACTACCCAGAACAGGCGCAAAGACGGATACCGGATCCGTGGCTGTACTCATTATATATAATACAGCAACCGGAAAAACGTGAGGTGATATCAGCTTCACTAGGGCCGGACGCAGCAACAGACACAGAGTTCAGCGGTACTCCTGGAGGGGGTAAGCCGATAAAAGGACTCGGGTTGCCCGTTGAACCAGGACCCGGAGGGGATAGATTGGGCCGGCAGCCAGTTCACATACAGCAGCAGGGCCACACAGAAATTGCGTACAATAAGAGGCGAAGACCCCAGCAGGGTCAAAGTAACTCAGAGTTCCCATACAGACTCCGGTGACAGGACTGGTTGTAAATCCTTTTATGTTGAAGTAAACTGGTTAAACGTTTCAGTGCCTCAGACTTTCATTTGGACAATAGCTATCTATCCAGGATCAGGATCATCACCGCTGGGAGAACCTGCTGCTGATCAAGTAAGTGCCTGTTCCCTCATGATATCCCTTAGGGTACCGTCACACTATACGACTTACCTACGATCACGACCAGCGATATGACCTGGCCGTGATCGTAGGTAAATCGTAGTGTGGTCGCTGGGGAACTGTCACACAGACAGCTCTCCAGCGACCAACGATGCCGAGGTCCCTGGGTAACCAGGGTAAACATCGGGTAACTAAGCGCAGGACCGCGCTTAGTTACCCGATGTTTACCCTGGTTACAAGCAATAAACTAAAAAAAAAAACCAGCACATACTTACATTCTGGTGTCCGTCAGGTCCCTTGCAGTCTGCTTCCCGCACTCAGTGACTGCCGGCCGTAAAGTGAAAGTGAAAGCACAGCCGCTGTGCTGTGCTTTCACTTTACGGCCGGCAGTCACAGTGCTGGAAGCAGAGACGGCAAGGGACCTGACAGACACCAGAATGTAAGTATGTGCTGTTTGTTTTTTTTTAGTTTAACGCTTGTAACCAGGGTAAACATCGGGTAACTAAGCGCGGTCCTGCGCTTAGTTACCCGATGTTTACCCTGGTTACAAGCGAACGCATCGCTGGATCGCATCGCTAGATCGCTAGATCGGTGTCACACACACCGATCTAGCGATGACAGCGGGAGATCCAGCGATGAAAGAAAGTTCCATACGATCTGCTACGACGTACGATTCTCGGCAGGATCCCTGATCGCTGCTGCGTGTCAGACACAGCGATATCGTAACGATATCGCTGGAACGTCACGAATCGTACCGTCGTAGCGATCGAAATGTTATAGTGTGACGGTACCCTTACACTGTGCATTGCCTGAGGCCACAGCACCGGGTCAAGCCACCCGTGACATCTCCCTCAAGAGACAGACCCCATTGGTCCGGTGCTGGGTACCCCGGTCTCCTGGGCGTCACAGTACCTTTAAGGATCATGACACTTTATACAGTGGTGGGTCAGTATATCAGAGATCAGCGGCTCCCAATGGAACACAGTTTGTATGACAGAATCATTTTTGATCTCCAGAGTCACTGGATAAGTCTCTCTCTTCTGTGTCTGATCAGTGGGGTCCGCTTTCCCTCATGTAGATTGTAAGCTCTTATGGTCAGTGGGGCCCTCTCTCTATCTCATGTAAGCTCGCATGGTCACCGGATTTTTCCCTCTCTCCCCTCTCCTCTAAGTACAAAGTCTGGACAATTACAAGCTTTCCAATACTGAAATTCATATGAAATTTTTAATGGGAATAAAATTTTGGGGAAAATTTGGCAAATTTGAATTTTGAAAGATCCAATCATTTCTACTGTAAACCTTACAGCATGGTATAACCATCTCCAAAATGTTTACATCTTTGTGGACCCCTTATTCATTGGGAAATGTAACACTTGGAGGTATCATCGCCAGAGCAGCTGTGAAGTTGACCGGATTGTGAGGTAACATGTATCAAAGTCTTGATGGCGCCATACTTAATGAATCCCTACATAGTTTGTAGAGCAGTGACGTAACCACCCTCCTTGCGCCATTAATTGTAGAGACCTTTAGAAGCACCAGAGCACCTGGATCTGGATGTGCGTGCTAGTTCTGCACCACCAAAAGCAATGCCTCTATTGTGAAGATCAACTTGCCGCCCAATTGAGGATCAATTATTCTTGGTTCTTCCATTCTTTCAATGTTGTATTGAGATGTAAATATGACAATAACAAATAAAAGACAAGAACAAGTTAAGATTCTAAATAATAATCAGCTTCTAAGTGATCTGTGTGAGCAGAATTAGAAAAAAAATGTTGCTCCCACACATAACCTCTTGCCATTGAGAGAACATTGGTAATAATCTGTCAGTGAACCCCTGTATTACATTACGATAATGCAATGACTTGTAGCGCTAAGTTAAAATAACAACCTTCACACTCTCCGCAATTTATTGTGGCCTTCAGACCACTGATCCATGACTACAAACAAGAATTGGAGGTAGAAGAAGGAAAAAAAATCCAATTATCCAGAAGTAATTGGTAAATAGCCGCATAGTGACAGATGCTAAACATTGGGCCATAACTGTTAAGCTACTGTATCTGGTCTCCTTCCTTAGGAGAAGAGTCACCTTGTTTCATGAGAAGGTTGAAAATGTATCACAGGAGTAAAAAAAACAACAAGTCTCTTTACACTTCTCATTCATAGTCAACATTCAATAAATGGCAAGGGCTTAAATGCAAATCGCACACAGAAAATCCAATTAAAGGATAAACACAACCACTTAGCACAGCACAAACCATGAGTCTCCGTGTGTCGATATCAGACACGATCTCTGTCTTAGGGACAATTAACGGGATGAAAATATTGCGGCTTCAAATAGGGAAAAAAAATTAACACATCATTATCTTAATTGTCTTTCCAACTCAGGTAGAAGGTAATTATAATTTCAAAAGGAGTCTCTTTTCATACAAAAAAAGATTTTAACCTTCCTTTGCTGAAGGCCAGATTAATCCATGTTTGCACTTTGATGTGTTGTTGTGATAGTTTTGGACATTTGCTGCTTTGTATTAGTGTTTTGGAACTCTACTAATAAAACTATTAGGAAGATTTAAGTGAATTGAAACTTTGAGTGGAAGAAAGTCATTTTGTCAAGTGCTCGGATGGGGCACAAAGTTGTGGGAGAAGATCAGGGCTTAAATTGAAGTAATAAAGCAAAGTGTTGTGTATTACAAACGTTTATGCCAAATTGGCTCTGATCGATGGTTTTCATTTACTGACATTTTTTTAGACAAGAATTGGAGTGATGACTAACATCCACTATAGAGGTTGCCATGACATGTCAGTGGGTTTACGCACTTAGGCTAGAGAAGAGCGAATTGATTTGATACAAAAGAAATCTTGTTAAATATTAGGAAAATTGTGGAACCAAATAATTTGCGATATATATATATCACATGAACATTTCCGTCCAGCTGTTTCACTGATGTCTTCACCCTGTGCCAGTCATTGCACTGGTTACGCATCTACCACAGACTACAACATAAACTTATCTCTCACGCACAAAGCTCTCCACAGTTCTGTACCGCTCTTAACTGCTCCCTAATCTCTTTCTACCACTCTACCTGTGATCTCCATTCTGTAATTGAGCTAAGGTACCGTCACATTAGGCAACGCTGCAGCGATATAGACAACGAGCCGATCGTTGCAGCGTCGCTGTTTACGTCGCTGTAGAGACGTCAAACACGGCAACAGCAGAACGATGCAGGAGCGATCCAGTGACGTACTTATCGTTCTCGCTGGTTGTTAGCTCCATGAAAAAACATTGCAGGCATCATTGCTTTTGCTGTCAAACATGACGAATTACACCGACCTGAAGACCAAATAAAGTTCTGGACTTCTAGCTCCGACCAGCGATGTCACAGCGGGATCCTGATCGCTGCTGCATGTCAAACACAATGAGATCGCTATCCAGGACGCTGCAACATCACGGATCGCTGTCGTTCTCGTTCTAAAGTTGCTCAGTATGAAGGTACCTTAACATCTTACAGTACATAATCCAAAAGTCCCACCTCTGTTTCCAAGACTTCTCTCATACTGCGCCAGTGTTCTGGACCATTAGATTAACACTTAGTCCCACATTTTTATGCCTACTTTGAAAACACATCTGCTTAGACAGGCCCATAACCTCACTTCGCTAATCTTACTCTCCCCTGTTCCCATTTTCTAAATTTTTTCCCCCCAGAATCTAATCCCGCCTATTCATTTGTCTCGACGTTCTCCATGCACCCAATAGCACTTATTTGAAATGTCCTATTTATTATAATGATGGCTGGACCATACATGACAAGTATGAATTATGTTTTGTGTCCCTCCTTATACCTTATAAGCCTATGAGCAGCGTCTATGAGAAAGGTTCTCACTCCTAATATAACTGAAGAACTATTTGTTACTTTGCAATGTACTTATTATCTGTACACATCACCCCTTAATTGTAAAGTGCTATGGAATATGTTGGTGCTCCTTGTTATTTTAAACAATGCAGAAGATTGCATTAACCATAGAAGGCTCAGATGACCATGGGCATGATCTTGTATATTTCCCAATAATGCCTTGCAGCAATCACATCACATAGCTAATCAGGGACTATCATAGCCAGAATAAAAGCCAAGGCAGGGAAGGCAAACTAGCCCCCTTTTTTATGGAAATCTGCTTAGTGTGAGGAAGTGATATTCAGAGTTTAGCAATAGAAATCAGGGGAAAAAGTAAAAAACATAGTAACATAGTAACATAGTTAGTAAGGCCGAAAAAAGACATTTGTCCATCCAGTTCAGCCTATATTCCATCATAATAAATACCCAGATCTACGTCCTTCTACAGAACCTAATAATTGTATGATACAATATTGTTCTGCTCCAGGAAGACATCCAGGCCTCTCTTGAACCCCTCGACTGAGTTCGCCATCACCACCTCCTCAGGCAAGCAATTCCAGATTCTCACTGCCCTAACAGTAAAGAATCCTCTTCTATGTTGGTGGAAAAACCTTCTCTCCTCCAGACGCAAAGAATGCCCCCTTGTGCCCGTCACCTTCCTTGGTATAAAGAGATCCTCAGCGAGATATTTGTATTGTCCCCTTATATACTTATACATGGTTATTAGATCGCCCCTCAGTCGTCTTTTTTCTAGACTAAATAATCCTAATTTCGCTAATCTATCTGGGTATTGTAGTTCTCCCATCCCCTTTATTAATTTTGTTGCCCTCCTTTGTACTCTCTCTAGTTCCATTATATCCTTCCTGAGCACCGGTGCCCAAAACTGGACACAGTACTCCATGTGCGGTCTAACTAGGGATTTGTACAGAGGCAGTATAATGCTCTCATCATGTGTATCCAGACCTCTTTTAATGCACCCCATGATCCTGTTTGCCTTGGCAGCTGCTGCCTGGCACTGGCTGCTCCAGGTAAGTTTATCATTAACTAGGATCCCCAAGTCCTTCTCCCTGTCAGATTTACCCAGTGGTTTCCCGTTCAGTGTGTAATGGTGATATTGATTCCCTCTTCCCATGTGTATAACCTTACATTTATCATTGTTAAACCTCATCTGCCACCTTTCAGCCCAAGTTTCCAACTTATCCAGATCCATCTGTAGCAGAATACTATCTTCTCTTGTATTAACTGCTTTACATAGTTTTGTATCATCTGCAAATATCGATATTTTACTGTGTAAACCTTCTACCAGATCATTAATGAATATGTTGAAGAGAACAGGTCCCAATACTGACCCCTGCGGTACCCCACTGGTCACAGCGACCCAGTTAGAGACTATACCATTTATAACCACCCTCTGCTTTCTATCACTAAGCCAGTTACTAACCCATTTACACACATTTTCCCCCAGACCAAGCATTCTCATTTTGTGTACCAACCTCTTGTGCGGCACGGTATCAAACGCTTTGGAAAAATCGAGATATACCACGTCCAATGACTCACCGTGGTCCAGTCTATAGCTTACCTCTTCATAAAAACTGATTAGATTGGTTTGACAGGAGCGATTTCTCATAAACCCATGCTGATATGGAGTTAAACAGTTATTCTCATTGAGATAATCCAGAATAACATCCCTCAGAAACCCTTCAAATATTTTACCAACAATAGAGGTTAGACTTACTGGCCTATAATTTCCAGGTTCACTTTTAGAGCCCTTTTTGAATATTGGCACCACATTTGCTATGCGCCAGTCCTGCGGAACAGACCCTGTCGCTATAGAGTCACTAAAAATAAGAAATAATGGTTTATCTATTACATTACTTAGTTCTCTTAGTACTCGTGGGTGTATGCCATCCGGACCCGGAGATTTATCTATTTTAATCTTATTTAGCCGGTTTCGCACCTCTTCTTGGGTTAGATTGGTGACCCTTAATATAGGGTTTTCATTGTTTCTTGGGATTTCACCTAGCATTTCATTTTCCACCGTGAATACCGTGGAGAAGAAGGTGTTTAATATGTTAGCTTTTTCCTCGTCATCTACAACCATTCTTTCCTCACTATTTTTTAAGGGGCCTACATTTTCAGTTTTTATTCTTTTACTATTGATATAGTTGAAGAACAGTTTGGGATTAGTTTTACTCTCCTTAGCAATGTGCTTCTCTGTTTCCTTTTTGGCAGCTTTAATTAGTTTTTTAGATAAAGTATTTTTCTCCCTATAGTTTTTTAGAGCTTCAATGGTGCCATCCTGCTTTAGTAGTGCAAATGCTTTCTTTTTACTGTTAATTGCCTGTCTTACTTCTTTGTTTAGCCACATTGGGTTTTTCCTATTTCTAGTCCTTTTATTCCCACAAGGTATAAACCGCTTACACTGCCTATTTAGGATGTTCTTAAACATTTCCCATTTATTATCTGTATTCTCATTTCTGAGGATATTGTCCCAGTCTACCAGATTAAGGGCATCTCTAAGCTGTTCAAACTTTGCCTTCCTAAAGTTCAATGTTTTTGTGACTCCCTGACAAGTCCCCCTAGTGAAAGACAGGTGAAACTGCACAATATTGTGGTCGCTATTTCCTAAATGCCCAACCACCTGCAGATTTGTTATTCTGTCAGGTCTATTAGATAGTATTAGGTCTAAAAGTGCTGCTCCTCTGGTTGGATTCTGCACCAATTGTGAAAGATAATTTTTCTTGGTTATTAGCAGAAACCTGTTGCCTTTATGGGTTTCACAGGTTTCTGTTTCCCAGTTAATATCCGGGTAGTTAGAGTCCCCCATAACCAGGACCTCATTATGGGTTGCAGCTTCATCTATCTGCTTTAGAAGTAGACTTTCCATGCTTTCTGTTATATTTGGGGGTTTGTAACAGACCCCAATGAGAATTTTGTTACCATTTTTCCCTCCATGAATTTCAACCCATATGGACTCGACATCCTCATTCCCTTCGCTAATATCCTCCCTTAAAGTGGACTTTAGACAAGACTTTACATAGAGACAAACCCCTCCTCCTCTCCGATTTTTACGATCCTTTCTAAACAGACTGTAACCCTGTAAGTTAACTGCCCAGTCATAGCTTTCATCTAACCATGTCTCGGTTATTCCCACTATGTCAAAGTTACCTGTAGATATTTCTGCTTCTAGTTCTTCCATCTTGTTTGTCAGGTTTCTGGCGTTTGCGAGCATGCAGTTTAGAGGATTTTGTTTTGTTCCAATCTCCTCACTGTGGATTGTTTTAGAAATGTTCTTACCTCCCTTCTGAGTATGTTTTCCTGGGTCGTCTTTGTTCGAGTCTAATGTTTTTCTTCCCGTCCCCTCTTCTTCTAGTTTAACGCCCTCCTGATGAGTGTAGCGAGTCTTCTGGCGAATGTGTGTTTCCCCGGTTTGTTGAGGTGTAGTCCGTCTCTGGCGAGGAGTCCAGAGACAAATATTCAAAACAAATATTCTGAATATAGTTTATAACATAACAGCGATGAAGAACGGTTACCATCAGTTTACCCCTTGACAAATATGCGGTGGTCATTTTGACATTACTAAGGTTGTGTTTCTGTTAAGCATCTGAAATTAGCTTGGATACAGTCCTAGTTGGCCTTAGAGTATTATACTTGTCTTTTCAGGACAATTGATTTACCTACGTTTCGCCACAAGTCAAATTTTTGGTAAAAATTTGTCAAAGCTGTCAAATTAGAATTTCATAACATCTGATCATCTCTAACTTTGCTGAAAATGTTTAATAAGAACATCATGTTCAATTATGAAAATGTCACTTAACTGCAGTAGATCAGGGTATAATATTTGGATGTGGGGCCCAGGCCCCCATTTTCTTGATGGTCTAACAGTCCTATTTCTATGCTATGATTAAATGGCAATGCACAAGAAAGGAGATAGCTGCGAACAGAAATGCTTTTGGGACTGAAGATGATGAATAGTGTTTCGAGATTGGTCTAATATCTTCCTAAGGTCCTTAACTACATGGTTGAATGGGACAATTGACCATACTAATTCAAACAAAAAACTACAGACTACAGAGTTGTACATTTTATCCCCATTTACAAAATATCCAGTGCCTAACTTGGTACACATCATGAATGTATATGCTGGATTTTTTAACACTATGTGTTAGGCGTCGGGATTTTCCTTCTGCTTGGGATAGATCCCAAGCATTGCATGATGCTGTGGTCTCACACTCAGCTCCGGCCGAGGTGGGTGCTGCTCAGCACAGACATCAGTCACAGCGTCTTGCTCAGGCTCGTGGTATACGCGTGGTTGCTGCTGGCTCTCCAGGCAAGTTTATGGGAACCAGTGATATTCTGGGGCAGCCCTCCACTCTGGAGTTTAAGTCCAGAGATCACTGTACTGAGCATGTCCATGATGTGGCATCTTCTCATTGGTGGTCGGACGTTAGCTGCTCTGATGATGTGGTGGCTCCGGATTGGCCCACGGCCAATGCTATGGCCGGCTAGACGTGAGTGTTTGGGGAGGAGTCTTTAGTTTAAAAGGCTATCAGTGGCATGCACAAGCACACTAGTATCAATTATGTGTGGTGCTTGTGAGTGGTAACTCTACTACTCTGTTTGCACAAGATGCTCTATACCAGTGGTGTCAAACTGCATTCCTCGAGGGCTGCCAACAGGTCATGTTTTCAGGATTTCCTTGTACAGCACAGGTGATAATTTAATCATCAACTCATTATTTGTGTAGGTGATTAAATTATCACCTGTGCTGTACAAGGAAATCCTGAAAACATGACCTGTTGGCAGCCCTCGAGGAATGCAGTTTGACACCCCTGCTCTATACACTGAGAGTTCTTACATTGGCAGGTAGGGTTAGGACTGGGTAGCTACTCCTTGGCTTAGCATCTGTTTCCTCCATGTGTGCGGTTAGCACAGCTGAGTTACAGAGCAAGTCCAACCCTCAGGCGAGACCTCTCAGGGAAAGTGTCAGGGCTTTGAACATAGCTTCACATGTGTTCTTTCCTTTGCCTCTGCATCTGCTTCATTTTTGCATGCGATTGACACAGTTTTGTTGCAGAGTGAGGGCAACCCAAGTGCTATCATTCCTGTGACGTTTAACAGGGTATAGTACTCAACATATTGAGTGCAGTGCCGCTCAG
This sequence comes from Ranitomeya imitator, assembly GCF_032444005.1. Taxonomy (NCBI): domain Eukaryota; kingdom Metazoa; phylum Chordata; class Amphibia; order Anura; family Dendrobatidae; genus Ranitomeya; species Ranitomeya imitator. Next base: position 116,989,317 of record NC_091290.1, on the reverse strand, counting down.
TGAAGTAACTGAGCTTGATGCTTTGCGTATCATTCATACTGTGTAGAGTTAACGCAGTCTGATTAAGGTTAACGCTCACTGCTTTATTCCACCATTGTTCACACTAGCAGCAGTTACACATCTCTGCACGGTGGACCCTGGGTTGCGATTGCCCTTTAATTTATATTTTATTCAGTGCAATCCGCCAACCCTAACACTATGTTCACATCATAGACTTCACATGTGGGAAAAATTCATTATGGATTCAAAGAGAATCTTGGGCAGAAATCTTAGTTTAGTCCATGGTTTTGTGCCACAGATTTAAGACTGGGCAGCCCCAGAAGGTGACGAGTTGGGCTTTACTTATAACCTGCAACTTCTATTGTTGTGTTGTCTTCCCTTTTTTGCTCTGAGAATAGTAGTTGATTTGGAAGGTTCAAAATGGGTCTATCTGAGGGTGAACATCCTTGAACTCTACAATTTTCCTAAGGTACTGTCTAAACTTTCCTGTTTTGAAGTTCCTAATTTGCTACTTTGATATTTTTGTGAAGAAATCTTGGGGCATACCAGTGGTGAGGTTTTATGGGGAATAGCATCCTTGGGATGTAGAAATCCCCATTAGATATAAAGCAAGTCCTATAAATGGCATGAGACACTTGGTGTGCTCTTTTGTATCCCCAGCCTGTTGTACCACCACTTTACAAGTACTATTCTGACTACTATTTATCCCCCACAGTATGGTTCAGTAAGTAATTAGATTAATGTCCCATAGGGGTCAATTTCGGTCCATTGGTGAGCGCCAATTAACTTTATACTAGTCGACTGGTGGTGATTTACACGCCTGTCAAGGCTGATGAGTATTAATAGGATCATTAATACGTTTGTCCTGTCCCCCATACAGCAATATGTTATCAGAATCCCGTTTCCTGATTACATGGCTTTATGTGCTGCCGATAACTACAATTTTAGTGAGCACCAAAGGACTATATACAAGTCGATAGGGGCTCATATACAGGCCTGTGACAGGTACCGATGGAAATAAATTGATCATTAATACGATTGTTCTGTCCCCCATACAGCAACATTTTATCAGAATCCCATCTCCTGATTACATGGCCTCATGTGCTGCCAATAACTATGTTTTTTATGCTGGCAAAAATGATCCACTCACGCAATCAATAAACATTTTGCTCATTTGTTGGGTAACCGGCATGTTTGCATGGACTGAAGAGCAGGAAAAAGTGTTCTCTGATTCTAGGCCAGCCAAAAACATGTAACAATGATCCAAAAGACTGATCAAAAATACGTTATTTTGTTACAGCTAATGCCGAAAAGAATAGTTTGTGATTACAGAGATAAACATATTTTAATGAGTTTTTTCGGAGCTTGTTCTCAGAGCCTATACTAGACACAGCCCACAGAAAAAAGTATCACTGCTTTAGAAAAAAGTACACTCCCTTTTTTTCTTCTGTCATACATTTCATTTTTAGGGTTAAGTTACATTTTTGCATGGGTCATCTATAATATAATGCTGGGAGCGTCACTCTGTCCAAAGACTTTATAGACTGCACAAGCGCCGGCGCAGTCTGGACCCCACAGAGTGACGCTCCCAGGAGATTGCGGTATGCGTAAACACTGAACGCACACCGCGATCTCCAACAGAGAGGCAGGGATGCGCCAGGAGGGTAAGTATCAGCTATATTCACCTGTCCCCCGTTCCAGCGCTGTGTACAGCTCCATGTTCCGGGTCCTCTGCCTGTGATGTTCACAGTTCAGAGGGCGCGATGACGCGCTTAATGCGCGCCACTCTCTGACTGAACAGTCACAGCCAGAGGAGCCGGAACACGGAGCGGCACGCAGCGCTGGAACGGGACAGACAGGTGAATATAGCAAGTGTCGGGGGCCTGAGCTAGCGGCGAGACCGGCACCTGACCCCCACAGCGCGCCGGTGTCCCCGCCTGCTCAGGCCCCAGGCACTCGGCCCCCAAAGACGATAGGTGAGTATGGTATTTTTTTTTATATATATCGTAGCAGCATATGGGGCATACACTATGGAGCATTTAATGGGGCCATAAACCTTTATGGAGCAGTGTACGGGGGCATATAATATTATGGAGCATGTTATGGGGGCCATAAACCTTTATGGAACAGCGTACGGGGCATATACTATGGAGCATCTTATGGGGGCCATAAACCATAATGGAGCAGAGTACGAGGGCATATACTATGGAGCATCTTATGGGGGCTGTTATGATCAGGTGGCCTTGGAGCAGCATGAAATGACCTTCGCTGGAGCAGTGGTAACTTTACTGACCGCAACCCCTGATCCTATCACTGCAACTAGATGTAGCTGTGGGGTGTGCCTAACCAGACCTAGACACCTCGATACAGCCTAAGGACTAAATATCCCTAAAGATGGAAATAGGAAAACTCTCTTGCCTCAGAGTAGACCCCCAAAGGATAGGTAGCCCCCCACAAATAATGACTGTGAGTAGGAGAGGAAAAGACACACGCAGACAGAAAACAGGGATAAGCAAAGGAGGCCACTTCTACCTAGATAGGAAAGGATAGTACAGGATACTATGCGGTCAGCATAAAACACTACAAAATATCCACAGCAGAAAAATACAAAAACTCCACCACCTAACTAAAGATGTGGAGAGTATATCTGCGACTCCAGCGAGTCCAACTAGACTGAGAAAAACATCAGGCACAGTCTAGCAGGAACAAAATAGAAACAAGATAAGCACAGAAAACAAACACACAGCAGTGTGTCCAAAAAAATGAAGAAAACACTTATCTTAGCTGAATTGGCAGCAAGCAGGAGGGGCCAGGCAGAGGGCCAACACTTGACTACTGGCAAGGACTAATGAGTCCTGCACAGCTAAATACCCCAGTCCGAATTGCAATTAGCAGAAACACCTGTCCAAGACTGCTGCTCAGGAATAACTGCATTACCATCAACAACCACCGGAGGGAGCCCAAGAGCAGAATTCACAACAGGGAGCCATAAACCATAATGGAGCAGTGTTCGGGGGCATATACTATGGAGCATCTTATGGGGGCCATAAACCTTTATGGAGCAGTGTACGGGGCATATAATATGGAGCATCTTATGGGGGCCATAAACCTTTATGGAACAGTGTACGGGGCATATACTATGGAGCATCTTATGGGGGCCATAAACCTTTATGGGGCAGTGTACGGGGCATATAATATGGAGCATCTTATGGGGGCCATAAACCTTTATGGAACAGTGTACGGGGCATATACTATGGAGCATCTTATGGGGGCCATAAACCTTTATGGAGCAGTGTACGGGGCATATGGATGGGAGCAGCAAATTACAGAACGGTGGTGCAGAATGGGAGCAGCACATGACAGAACGGGGGTGCAGGATGGGAGCAGCACATGACAGAACGGGGGCATGTCAGGATGGGAGCAGCACATGACAGAACAGGGGCGCAGGATGAGAGCAGCACATGACAGAACGGGGGCGCAGGATGGCAGCAGCACATGGCAGAACGGGGGTGCAGGATGGAAGCAGCACATGACAGATCGGGGGCGCAGGATGGGAGCAGCACGTGACAGAATGGGGGCGCAGGATGGGAGCAGCACATGTCAGAACGGGGACGCAGGATGGGAGCAGCACATGACAGAACGGGGGCGCAGGATGGGAGCAGCACATGACAGGATAGGGGCGCAGGATGGGAGCAGCACATGGCAGGATGGGGACGCAGGATGGAGCAGCACATGACAGGATGGTGACGCAGGATGGAGCAGCACATGACAGGATGGGGCGCAGGATGGGTGCAGCACATGACAGGATGGGGATGCAGGATGGAGCAGCACATGACGGGATGGGGACGCAGGATGGAGCAGCTCATCACAGGATGGGGACGCAGGATGGAGCAGCACATGACAGGATGGGGACGCAGGATGGAGCAGCACATGACAGGATGGGGACGCAGGATGGAGCAGCACATGACAGGATGGGGCGCAGGATGGGTGCAGCACATGACAGGATGGGGACGCAGGATGGAGCAGCACATGACAGGATGGGGATGCAGGATGGAGCAGCACATGACGGGATGGGGACGCAGGATGGAGCAGCTCATGACAGGATGGGGACGCAGGATGGAGCAGCACATGACAGGATGGGGACGAAGGATGGAGCAGCACATGACAGGATGCAGACCATATACCAATATAAATGCTCGCCACCCGGGCGTAGAACGGGTTCAATAGCTAGTATATACAGTGGGGCAAAAAAGTATTTAGTCAGTCAGCAATAGTGCAAGTTCCACCACTTAAAAAGATGAGAGGCGTCTGTAATTTACATCATAGGTAGACCTCAACTATGGGAGACAAACTGAGAAAAAAAATCCAGAAAATCACATTGTCTGTTTTTTTATCATTTTATTTGCATATTATGGTGGAAAATAAGTATTTGGTCAGAAACAAAATTTCATCTCAATACTTTGTAATATATCCTTTGTTGGCAATGACAGAGGTCAAACATTTTCTGTAAGTCTTCACAAGGTTGCCACACACTGTTGTTGGTATGTTGGCCCATTCCTCCATGCAGATCTCCTCTAGAGCAGTGATGTTTTTGGCTTTTCGCTTGGCAACACGGACTTTCAACTCCCTCCAAAGGTTTTCTATAGGGTTGAGATCTGGAGACTGGCTAGGCCACTCCAGGACCTTGAAATGCTTCTTACGAAGCCACTCCTTCGTTGCCCTGGCGGTGTGCTTTGGATCATTGTCATGTTGAAAGACCCAGCCACGTTTCATCTTCAATGCCCTTGCTGATGGAAGGAGGTTTGCACTCAAAATCTCACGATACATGGCCCCATTCATTCTTTCATGTACCCGGATCAGTCGTCCTGGCCCCTTTGCAGAGAAACAGCCCCAAAGCATGATGTTTCCACCACCATGCTTTACAATAGGTATGGTGTTTAATGGATGCAACTCAGTATTCTTTTTCCTCCAAACACGACAAGTTGTGTTTCTACCAAACAGTTCCAGTTTGGTTTCATCAGACCATAGGACATTCTCCCAAAACTCCTCTGGATCATCCAAATGCTCTCTAGCAAACTTCAGACGGGCCCGGACATGTACTGGCTTAAGCAGTGGGACACGTCTGGCACTGCAGGATCTGAGTCCATGGTGGCGTAGTGTGTTACTTATGGTAGGCCTTGTTAAATTGGTCCCAGCTCTCTGCAGTTCATTCACTAGGTCCCCCCGCGTGGTTCTGGGATTTTTGCTCACCGTTCTTGTGATCATTCTGACCCCACGGGGTGGGATTTTGCCTGGAGCCCCAGATCGAGGGAGATTATCAGTGGTCTTGTATGTCTTCCATTTTCTAATTATTGCTCCCACTGTTGATTTCTTCACTCCAAGCTGGTTGGCTATTGCAGATTCAGTCTTCCCAGCCTGGTGCAGGGCTACAATTTTGTTTCTGGTGTCCTTTGACAGCTCTTTGGTCTTCACCATAGTGGAGTTTGGAGTCAGACTGTTTGAGGGTGTGCACAGGTGTCTTTTTATACTGATAACAAGTTTAAACAGGTGCCATTACTACAGGTAATGAGTGGAGGAAAGAGGAGACTCTTAAAGAAGAAGTTACAGGTCTGTGAGAGCCAGAAATCTTGATTGTTTGTTTCTGACCAAATACTTATTTTCCACCATAATATGCAAATAAAATGATAAAAAAACAGACAATGTGATTTTCTGGATTTTTTTTTCTCAGTTTGTCTCCCATAGTTGAGGTCTACCTATGATGTAAATTACAGACGCCTCTCATCTTTTTAAGTGGTGGAACTTGCACTATTGCTGACTGACTAAATACTTTTTTGCCCCACTGTATATATATATTTATGACAGTAGCTTTAGTGGTCACTCACTATCTATCTTCCATGGTTACCTTTTTTATCTTAATATGAGGAGCCGTTCATGGGTAGAATATGTCACAGCAATTTATGTCCCTTTGCTAAAGGTCCATTTCATACAAGTGATTGGAGATGTTTTCCCAGGTAGTGTCCTCTTTTTTATTCTCCATCATGTCATACGTGGAGCATATGGTGTAGTTTAGCTTGATCTTTAGTGCTTGACAGTTAGGCATTGTAAAACATATTTCCTCCTGCACTTTGACGTGACCACTTCTGGGCAGCGTACTGTCAGTACAGTCCTATTAATGAGCCTGGTTCAAGAGGTCTGTCTGGACTGGAGATTTGTACACAGTATGTTTCTTCATGATCTTTTCAAGCACGTCAGGAGAATTTATACAATGAGCCTAAAGACGTCTTCCATTCATTTATCGAGTGAAAAGTTAACATATGATAAACCTTATTGTTACCAGAATATAGTGAAGAACAAAGTAATTCATTACTTCCAAAAGTAAAGTTCACGTTGGGCAAAACATCACGTATTCTTTAAATATGCTTTGGTGAATAAAGTTTTCTTTTTTGCCCTTTTTTCTACTAGTAAGTTGCTGTTTCATATACTTTGTGTTTTCATTTATGCATTTACAGAATGTTGAAGCTTACAAATATTATTGTAATATTTACGTATAATACTATATACTTTGTTTGTTTTTAACAAAAATGTAAAACGAAATTCCAAAAAGTTGAAATTTTTGGGGTCTGGAGTGGACATTAAGATATTGGTGACCTTGGTCACAAAAGTGCCAAATATAAGATGTTACTGATGACTGTCTCTATTGACTTCTTCTCTTTGTTTTCTTCTTTGATGGTATCTTTGATCTGTAGAAATCTAACTGTAACAAGACCATATGAATATAACGATGACATTTAGACTCTTCCATGCTTCGTACCACCCTATTTTCCACCCCGATGCCACTGCCATGCTAGAGTAAACCTTCAGTCCTGGCAGTAATTACAGAGTCTAAAGAATAAGTACAGTAATGTGAATAAAGCTGTGCTGTAATTGCCTTTTCATTATTTGCCAACACTTTGTTATTTAGTGGTTGGGTACAAATATATTGCTTGGTGATTGCTTGACAATAGGTAGCTAAACCCAAATTCCTGTGCTCTGTTTGCTGGTGTTTGACCGGTATTCAGATTTTGATTGAACAACCAGAGCATTAAAGTGGGTTATAAAACGGTTGTGGTCGCAGATTGACTAATAGTCATTTCCATCCCCAAGAGAAATCAATACTTAGAAACTGAATTACTCTTAGCTCTACTGATAATATTTTAACACTTAAAGGTAAAGTGATAATGATAAATATTTATAGAATTTGGACATAGAATGCAAAACAAATTCATATCAACACTTTAAGATGTAGGCCAGACGTCTAGATTTTTCAAACGTTTTCGACATTTTATTCATGTACGTATAATGGGAAACATTTTTTTTTATTTTTTGCAGGGATAATCTCTATTATTATATGTTTTGCTGCATACTTTACATTAAATGATTAATAAATGACTCATTTTTTTAAGAAGATTAAATTGGAAGTAAATTGTTGTTCATCTAAATTTTATTGAAGGTTTTTTCCAGGCTTTATTTGTAGGTTTTGGTGCTCGGATTTAAGTTATTTAAAATAGACGCTTACACTATACAGGAGAGAGAGGACCCAGATGATCATAAGAGCTTACACTCTACAGGAGAGAGAAAGAGAGAGGACCCCAATGATCATAAGAGCTTACACTCTACAGGAGAGAGGACCCCACTGACCATAAGAGCTTACACTCTACAGAAGAGATGACCTCGCTGACCATAAGAGCTTACACTCTACAGGAGAGAGACAGAGAGAACCCCATTGATGATTAGAGCTTACAATCTACAGGAGAGAGAGGACCCCACTGATCATAAGAGCTTACACTCTACAGTAGAGAGAGAGGACCCCACTGACCATAAGAGCTTACACTCTACAGGACAGAGAGGACCCCACTGATCAAAAGAGCTTACACTCTACAGAAGAGAGAGAAGACCCCACTGACCATAATAGCTTACACTCTACAGGAGAGAGAGAGGATCCCACTGACCATAAGAGCTTACACTCTACAGTAGAGAGAGAGGACCCCACTGACCATAAGAGCTTACACTCTACAGGAGAGAGAGGACCCCACTGACCATAAGAGCTTACACTCTACAGGACAGAGAGAAGACCCCACTGACCATAATAGCTTACACTCTACAGTAGAGAGAGAGGATCCCACTGACCATAAGAGCTTACACTCTACAGGAGAGAGAGGACCCCAATGACAATAAGAGCTTACACTCTACAGGAGAGAGAGGACCCCTCTGACAATAAGAGCTTACACTCTACAGGAGAGAGAGAGGACCCCACTGACCATAAGAGCTTAAGGTACCTTCACACATAACGATATCGTTGCAACGTCACGCTTTTTTGTGACGTAGCAATGATCTCACTAACAATCTCCTTATGTGTGACAGTGACCAACGATCAGGCCCCTGCTGGGAGATCGTTGGTCGTGGGGAATGATCAGGACCTTTTTTTGGTCGCTGATCACCCGCTGTCATTGCTGGATCGGCGTGTGTGACGCCGATCCAGCGATGTGTTCACTTGTAACCATGGTAAACATCGGGTTAGAAGGAACATAAACCAGCTCATCCGTGATTCAGCAACCAAACCTCGGGAGCACGGACCCGCTGTGTCCAGGCGTACAGGATCCAAAAAAAGAAAGAAATGTCCAGCTTCACCGAGTCCGTAAAAAAGCGTTTTCTTTATTCACAAACTTTAAACATGGAGGATACAGACTTCAGCACAACCATATGGGTAAGAATCTCAACGCGTTTCTGGAGACTAGGCTCCCTTAATCATGACCATGACCATCCAGCGATGTCTTCACTGGTAACCAGGGTAAACATCGCGTAACTAAGCGCAGGGCCACGCTTAGTAACCCGATGTTTACCCTGGTTACCAGCGTAAAAGTAAAAAAAAAAAAAAAACACTCCTCCTGTACTGGCTGTGAGCGTCGGTCAGCTGGAAAGCAGAGCGGTGACGTCACCGCTCTGCTTTCCGGCCGCTGTGCTCACAGCCAGTGCAGAGGAGTGCAGAGAAGCAGAGCGCCGGGGACAGACAGCGGTAGGTAAGTATGTAGTGTTTGTTTTTTTTTACTTACGCTGGTAACCAGGGTAAACATCGGGTTACTAAGCGCGGCCCTGCGCTTAGTAACCCGATGTTTACCCTGGTTACCAGGGGACTTCGGGATCGTTGGTCGCTGGAGAGCTGTCTGTGTGACAGCTCTCCAGCGACCAAACAGCGACGCTGCAGCGATCCGGATCGTTGTCGGTATCGCTGCAGCGTTGCTTAATGTGAAGGGGCCTTAAGAGCTTACATTCTACAGGAGAGAGAGAGGACCCCACTGATTATAAAAGCTTACGCTCTACAGGAGAGAGGGAGGACCCCACTGACCATAATAGCTTACAGTCTACATTAAAAAGCAAGAAGACCTCACTGACCATAAGAGCTTACACTCTACAGGAGAGAGAGAGGATCCCACTGACCATAAGAGCTTACACTCTACAGGAGCGAGAGAGGACCTTACTGACCATAAGAGCTAACACTCTACAGGAAAGAGACGATCCCTGCTGACCATAAAAGCTTACACACCACAGGAGAAAGAGGACCCCACTGATCATAAGAGCTTACACTTTACAGTAAAAAGAGAGAGGACCTCACTGACCATAAGAGCTTACACTCTACAGGAGAGAGCATCCCACTGACCATAAGAGCTTGCAATCTACAGGAGCGAGAGAGGAACCCACTGACCATAATAGTTAACACTCTACAGGAGAGAGAGGACCCCACTGACCATAAGAGTTTACACTCTACCGGAGAGAGAGGACCCTACTGACCATAAGAGCTTACACTCTACAGGAGAGAGAGGACCTCACTGACCATAAGAGGTTACACTCTACAGAAAAAAGAGAGAGGACCCCTCTGACCATAAGAGGTTACACTCTACAGTAGAGAAAGAACCCCACTGATCATAAGAGCTTACACTCTACAGGGAAGAGAGTACATATCACCTATGTACAATGTGTGATAATCTGCTACATGTGGTAGCTGCAGGCCAATATGGGGAAACCCATGCAGACATGCAAAAACATTAGCCTACTCTCTGATGCTTCAGCAGTGTGGGAAATTGTAGAGTACAATTTTTTTTGTGAATCACAAATCAAATCTCAAAGTGTTCAAATTCACATGAAACCAAAAATTTTATGGAATTCGAATCAAACTCGACCCACTGCAGATTGATCTGCTTATCTATATTTTTGAGGATCATCTCTCACTTTGAAGGACCTGCCCTATCCAGCATTACAAACATCTCATAGGTTTAATTGAGCCTTGTGTTATGCATTATTTTCCCTTTGGTGACCCTGCAGAAAAAATGAACACTTAGTAGAAGGTTCTCCCAACTGATCGATGCGGCAGTTCAACACTTACTGATCAGCTTCTTGTCAAGGGACCTTATTAAGATGTAGGGATTACTCAAAGGGGAAAACTCTTTGAAGCATTCGGTCTATAAAACACATACAGTGTGTAATATCACCCAACTTTCTTGAGTAGACAAACAATCTAATAGGAGGAAAATAGAAAAAAAAGTTTATTACGGTATGTGTATTTTTCTGTCTCTGCTATGGATTTGCATATTTCTTTTGATCATTCTGTATGTTCCTTACAGACCGAGGCTGCTGTAGTACGAACACGGTATCTATCTAAGGTGTATGACCTTCTCGAAATGAGCAAGGCGTGTATGACCTGTAAATACAAAGTGTTGTAATAAGTTCATGCATAAACATTAGATATTAATCCTTGAACACATCCCCAGGAGTCTTTGTTTTCTATTTGTTTTACTTGTAACTGGTTGTTTTTGCTTCTTTTACAGAGTTGTCGAAGCCGCTGCCACTTCTTACAGAATTTCACTCTTGCCGTATGAAAGCAACGTCTTAACTTGATGCTGGAACTTGTTGCATACAATTAAGCAGCTACTCGAAGCAGCCGAAGCCATTACACATTTCATAGGCTTGCAATTATTCTTCTCCTGTTCGAATATGCAGTCCCCTAGGAACTAATTAGAGAAAAACTCTCATCACACACGAGGGGCGAGCAAACAAATCCTTCAAGCTCGCAGTAAATGTTCAACATTAAAGGGACGTATTCTGGGAGTCACAGCAATCAGTTTGGTTCAGTTAATTACTAATCTGGTTTCCAGACTGGTTACATTACATAATTATGACACCCATTCAACACTTGAAAGCCGGGCCTCTGAGTGATTGTGATAAAGATCTAGAATTTTACAGAAAGGTAATTGGGCAAAGCTAAACAATAGACATCCAATATTTGACGTAGTGTCATCTTTGGTATTTTGGAAGGATTTCAAGTATTTTAATGCACAGAAAATTGACACTTCTCTTCATTAGAGTAAAATCGTAAAGTTAATTCCTTTGTGCTATGTCCTCTGTTTTGCATGTTTCTTGTTCTCCTTTCATCTGTCGGAATAAGACCTCTCCTGTTGAAATGTGATGGGCTGTCTCCCTTATCTGCTGGCGTAGAGCACACAGAGCTATATCAAAGGTCCCTTGGAGATTTGCTGTATCAGATACCTTACACAGTCTGGAAAAAAATTGTTTTCTTCTGTAATTGTTCAATCGCATTCTTTTTTTTATGAGTTTACTTAGAAACATGGAATCATAGCGGCTCGTGTTAACATAATACAATTTGGGACTATGAGAAACAAATATCAACACTAACAAGATAAGACCCAACACCAAGACTTACCGTTCACTCTTTTTCCCTCGAGTGGTTGAGCTTCGAAGTTAGAGATAGATCATAAATTCTATAAAGTAAGGAAAATCAATTACTGACAAATATGTCAGATTCTTCTTCCTAAAAAAAATATAATGTTCCTTAATTTGATTGGGACTTACAGTCTCGGAGGAACGGAAACATTTCCAAATTTGTGTAATGTTGTAAATCCAATTATCATCTTAAAGCATAACCTATTCTTATCGTCTAAAATACCGGAAAATTGTTGGACCGAATTACAGTTATTAAATTCCATCGGTGTCCATTTTGAACAGTTGGAAAAATGGGATTGACCACTTTAGTCACGACTCTATCAGAATGATGAAATCTTGAGCTATGTTGGTATCTGTTAAAAATTTCTTCCGAAATGTTAGAGTACTTAAAGGTCATTTTATGCAAACAAATTTCCGTCTGCCAGCGCTCGTGAAGACGACCATATTTTCGGTCCAAGTGCGATCTGACAAAATTTTGCATTGTACTTGGACCAATGTTATTTAGTCAGGCAGTGCGCATGCCAGATTTTTTCTTCGCAGTTTACCCGATTTGCATCCCTTATTTCGATCACACTCGGCCATGCAAGTCAACGAGAGCAAGGAAACAGTTCGACTGGAATTTGAGTGCTGTCAAATTTTCAAGGACTGACAGAATAGAGAAGATGAAGAATTTTTTTCCACCCCATCTTCTCCTTATCCTTCTATGATTATACTCAGATCAGTATGTGATTTGCATAACCAGTCCGATATTCTCGGATGATGAAAATTCAAGGACCAACCAGTAATGTAACAAGTCGATATGAGAGCTTTAAAAAGAACCTTTTGCATAAGTTAATGAAGACAGAATGTAGACAAATGATTGTTAATATAATTGTTCAGTTACCATACAATAAGCATATTGTCAGCAGCACATTGCTTTATACATGGGTAAATGAGCTGCAAACAACAATTATTCTCAAAACAGCACAAAAATTGCAATCGGCCAATGATCTAGCATTTGCTTATTTTTTAAGATCAATGGGGTGCAAAGGAAAGAAAGCTCTAAATTCCACTTATGGAGATTATCAATTATTGGTTAATGGTTAATGTCGACTACTCTGACAAACCCTTCTGAATCCCAGTGTAAAATAAATAATACTGATATTCCCCAATCCTAGGATCCTTCCTGTAAGAATGTCCTTCATCTTGGACTCTTTTCTGTAATAATGTCACCTATCCTGGTCTCTTTCTGTAATAATGTTCATCATCCTTGGACTCTTCCTGTAATATTGTCCACCATCCCAAGCTCCATACTATAATGATATCCCCATCCTGGCTCCTTCCTGTAGTAATGTCCCCATCATGGATCTCTTTCTGTAATAGTGTCCCATATCTTTGGCCCCTTCCTGTAGTAATGTCACCTGTATTAGGCCCCTTCCTGTAATAAGGTCTCCCATCCTGGACCCCTTCCCATAATAATGTCCCCCATTCTAGGCCCCTTCCTGTAATAATGCTCCCCTTCCTGCCACTCTTTTCCAACAGATTTAAAAAACAAAATTATTAGGCGTCAAGATTTTTCCGCTGCACGGGATAGATCTTAAGCCTTGTCTGCCTCTGCGGTCTCCCATTCGGACTTGTCCTCTGCGGTTGCTGCTCAGCAAAGACGTCAGTCCCAGCGTCTTGCTCAGGCTCACAGTGTTCACTTGGTTACTGCTGGCTCTCCAGCCAAGTATATGGCAATCAGCGATAGGCAGCTGAATCTTGACGCTCTGGAGTCTAAGTCCAGAAATCACTTTACTGAGCATGTCCGTGTTGTGGCGTCTTCCTATTGCTGGTCAGATGTTTCCTGCTCTGGTGATGTGGCAGCTCCGAATTGGCCTGTTGGCCATGTCTCAGCCGACTGGGTGTGAGTGTTTGGGGTAAAGCCTTTTGTATAAAAGATCCCAATTGGTGCCTGTGGCTATGTGAGTGGAGACTCTACCGCTCTGTCTGCATGTGTTGTGTGTCAGACTAGTTTCGGGCCTGTACACGTAGGCAGGCAGTTAGCGTCAGTGGGGGCAAGTAGCCGCTTGGCTTAACATCTGTTACCTACATGTGTGTGGTTAGCACAATAGAGTCTCAGAGCAAGCACAACCCTAGTCGGGGTATTATACGCAGCATCTGTTTCGTTCCTGTATGCGATTCACACGGCTCGGTTGCAGTGCTAGTTCTATCCATATACTTTAGTCCTGTGACGTTTAACAGGACACTGCTCTTTGTAATCTTCTGTTCAGTACCATTCCGGTAATTAACAGAGCAGGGTACTCTGCATTCAGTTCACACTGTGTGGTCTTAATTCAGTGTGCACGAGCATTCGCTCCCTGTTGCGCTTCCTTCATTGTTCACTAGCAGCAGTTTTCCATCTCTGAACGGTGGACCCCAGGTTGCGATCGCACTTTATTACTTTTATTTATTTAGTGCAATCCGCCAACCCTAACATACATTATTTTTCTTACCTTTGCCCACTTCCACTACATGTGGTTTCATCTTTTGTAGCTGGCGCAGATGCTGGTAGCTGACATCAGCTACAAGCGGTGCAAAATGTCACTGGCATGCCGATGTCAGCTGCCGGCCTCTGATTCCACAATATATTTCAGCTGAATGTGAGTCCTCGGACACAATGTTAGATGAACTAGGCATTGGAATCTTCTGTCCCTCCTCCTCCATGGGCCCAATCACAGTTGCACCCTCTGCAACAGCGATGGTTACACCCCTGCTCTGGGGTCTTTAGAAAGCCAAGAGCATAATAAGAGAAAAAAATAGCTGCAAATCAAATTTCCAGATAAAATCCTTGGAATTTGATGAATTCGAATCTCGTCAGATCCGCTCATCTCTAATCATCACCTAATTTTTCTGTTTATAACCTATTTGATTTTTAATTAGCAGTATTTTTTTAAGCAAATTCACATTATATATTACTATTTTGTTAAAAATTCCACAAGATGTCATCTGGATACTGGCTGATTTTTTTCTATGATATGCAGGAATATAAATATATATTTCATTTAAAGAATTTTTTAAAGATTTTTTTCTATGATATGCAGGAATATAAATATATATTTCCTTTAAAGAATTTTTTTAAGATACTGATATCATTGCGTCTCTCCAGTTGTTATGTGCCCATGACAATATGAAGGTCTCCTGAAGGGGCGCTGTTACAGTAATAAGGATATTTTGCAGAATTTCCCTTATTAATAAGACATTTTTGAAAAATTGATGAACAAAACATTATAAAATCATTAAAAATCAAAACTATAGAAAACCCAGATTATGAGATATGAGAGATGTGCCCGGCAGCAAAACTCAGCAAGGTGGGAGCGGTGAGCACTATATTTTACTTCAGGCCATAATGGAATTTAAAATATATGCCAAAACATATTTTCTTCAATTTTTTTATTTATTTTTCTGATTTCATTTTGTTTTTCTTTTTGGTTTTGGGCTTCACCATCTTACTTTGGCTATAATGGGTGGACAATTTACTATAAATGTTAGAAGATAGTTTGGCCATTCCTTTATTAAAAATCATCTAGAATCTCAAGAATGAAGGGATTATTAATTTTACAGTTACTGCCCATTGCCTAAGTTAACAAACACCTCTTTAGTCTCAGAGTAGACGGTTACCTAGGTAAGGATCGCTTGCGGCTCGTAGGTTCTATGTTTTAGAGCCTGCAAGTGCCACTGTGAGGTTGGCCGAATAGGTGGACCTACCCAGTTACATTCTTTGTGCGCTTGTCAAGTGTTGCAGAGGCCAATTTGACTGCGAGCAGCATGGGAAAGTGCTCAATTTGGTAATGCGGAGTAGTCATGGTCCAAACTGGCAATTTTGAAGAACACACCACGTCCAAGTTAACACGGCATGCAGTACAAGATGGAGACTAGCGAAGGATTGGGTAGTTTCAGGAAGAAAGCTTCTGCAGGATTGATAAAGTATGTTTTTTTATTTTTATTTTTTTTGTGCACTATTCCGAGCTGACTTTAAAAGTTGTCTTCCTTACCGAACAAACCATAAGAGGGAATGTCAATTATTTTCAATATAACTATCTTTAAAAAAAAATTGAAATCTTGTAATTTTCTTACTGCTCTCTAAGCCTTATGCTAGACTCACACTTCCTGTAATGTGTAGAAGATTTTCAGCAATCTTATTATCATCACAGACAGCATTACAACGAAAGGTAACACTTCTACATACAGTAGATAGACTCAACCAGCCACAGAAGTGATGTCACTAGGGTTGAGCGACCTTCACTTTTATAGGATCGGGTCGGGTTTCACGAAACCCGACTTTTGGAAAAGTCGGGTCGAGTGAAATCGGCCGATCCTATAAAAAAGTCGGGGTCGGGGTCGGCCGAAACTCGAAACCCAATGCAGTGCATTGGGTTTCCATGGTTCCCAGGGTCTGAAGGAGCGGAAACTCTCCTTCAGGCCCTGGGATCCATATTTAAGTGTAAAATATAGAATTAAAATAAAAAATATCCTTATACTTACCCTCTGACGCGCCCTGGTACTAACCGGGAACCTTCCTTCCTTAGAATCAGCCTTCCAGGACCTTCGGTGACGTCGCGGGTGACGTCGCGGCTTGTGATTGGCCGCGCGAGCGGTCACATGGGCGGCCGCGCGGCCAATCACAAGCCGCGACGTCACCGCGACGTCACGGCAAGGTCCTAGAAGCGCGGATTCGAAGGAGGAAGGCTGCCGGTTAGTACCAGGGCGCGTCAGAGGGTAAGTATTGCAATATTTTTTATTTTAATTCTATATTTTACACTTTAATCTGAATTCCGATACCAATTCCCGATATCTTAAACATATCGGGAATCGGGATCGGAATTCCGATTCCAGATTCAAAAGATCGCCGACTTCATGGCCGACCCCCCACTGGGGTCGGGTCGGGTTTCATGAAACCCGACCTTGCCAAAAGTCGGCGACTTTTGAACAATTTCGACCCGTTTCGCTCAACCCTAGATGTCACAGCTCAATAATGTTCATTCCATCCACAAAAATTGAATATAAATTAAAATTCCTGGCCAAATTCAAATTGTCGAATTTAAATTTTGTCAAATTTGCTCATTAATTGTAGTTATTATGTATAAAGAACATTTATTCTTAAAGACATGGCTTATTGCATAAAAGATTAAACAGACTCAAAATAAGACCCTTTTTGTCCAAGATGGAAATCCCTTGGTTATATCATAATTGGCAGTCCATTTGGATCTTTGGTATCTGTTCTATGTGTACTTATACAATTTTTTAACATAAACAATATTTAGGTAATCCAATTAAGGCTGGTTTCACACTTGCGTTTTCATCTGCAGCGTTTTTACCGCAAAAAAAGCATGCGTTTTTTTCCCTATCTTTAACATTATAAACGCTTGCGTTTTTTTATACGCGTTTGTTCGTGTTTATGAACGCATGCGTTTTTTTCTGCATGCGTTCATTTGCAGAAATGCAACATGTAGTAATTTTTGCGGCGTTTTTTTTGCCGCAAAAAACGCATGCGTTTTTTCACGGCAAAAAAAACTATTGATGTCTATGTAAATGCATGCGTTTTTAAGCACATGCGTTTGTTTGCGTTAAAAACGCATGCGTTTTTATAAAAAAAAAACAGAAAACACACTAATATGCCACCCCCCACCATAAAGGTGATAAAGGGATCCTAACCCTAACCCTAACCCTAAAGGGATCCTAACCCTAACCCTAACCCTAAAGGGATCCTAACCCTATCCCTAACCCTATCCCTAACCCTAACCCTACCCCTAACCCTAACCCTAAAGGGATCCTAACCCTAACCCTAACCCTAACCCTACCCCTAACCCTAACCCTAAAGGGATCCTAACCCTAACCCTAACCCTAAAGGGATCCTAACCCTAACCCTAACCCTACCCCTAACCCTAATCCCTTTAGGGTTAGGATCCCTTTAGGCTTAAGGTTAGGGGTAGAGTCAGGGTTAGGGTTAGGATCCCTTTAGGGTTAGGGTTATGATCCCTACCCCTAACCCTACCCCTAACCCTAACTATTTCTGTTTATAGTGGGTTTTTTACTTTATTTTGATGATTGGCAGCTGTCACACATTTCTCAGCATGCGTTTAAAAAACGCAAACGCATGAAAAAACGCATGTAAACGCGTCAAAACGCTGTGTTTTTTCACCACATGCAAAAACGCATGCGTCAAAAAAACGTTTTGAAACGCAAGTGTGAAACCAGCCTAACATAGTATACATAGGTAAAATAGTAAAATATATAGTATGCAACTTAAATTTAAATGTGTAAAGAACTCTGAAGATGTTTTTGCCTTTGTAACCTATTAAAATTAATTTATGCTTTTTTTTATTTCTATTTTATTTAATATATCTTTCATTTTACATTTTTATGGCGTATATGAAATCTTAAAATATCTGTATCTATGTTCACAATTTCTAATCCACGATTATAGAAATGTTGACCCAAACTCCCGCTCTGAACATACTCATCATATTCATAGGCTCTCCCCTGAAACATTTTTTTTTAGTTTAATTGAAGTGATTATCGCAGCTCAAGTGTGACATTTTCCAAGCTTCAACTATTCAACCTCACCAGGGAAAAGCAGTTAAGTAAATTTGCACTGAAATGTGCATAAATATTCACATTTTTTGTCAAGGATTCCTTGCACTGGTTGCCATCAATGCGCCGGAGGGAAAAATTCATGTTGCCAATATTAGGACTAGCAAATGTAGCACAGAGAGTTCTTACTAGAGGGGGCGAGAAATTTGCAGTTTGACCAAGTTTCAGTGTTTTGAATAGTTAGATTAAAAAAAAAAGTCTTACGTTTTTATTCCTATTTTAAGCATTTTATAATTAAAGAAATCTACTGAGTTTGATTATGGTCCCTTATGAAGCAGCTTAGTTCACATTAAAATGAGAATTTAATAAAGAATTACAAGTTATAACAAGCCAATCATAATAAGCCAAAGTTATAAAAGAAACTTTGTACGTCAATGTATTTTACTTTCATAAGTTTTACATTTTTACAAGTCACCTCATATATACTGATCACTCATATATACCTAACATTGGAAGCTTCTGATAGGTCATTGGGACATAGTAGAGTGAGTTACAGCATTTTTTAAATGTTTTATTTCCTAAGTAGGTGGAGGCTGGCCAGCTCATTGAAAGCTTTATTAAGTGCGATCCTGAAACACCAACCAACCACTAAGTAAGAAAATCAGTAATTGAACCTCTCTAATGGATGTCATGCATATAGGGACAACAACATTTTGTGATTGACACCCCCTTACTTACCGTCATCTTCTTTCTTCCTTCAGATAATTTCATTTCAACAATACTAGGTAACTATTGTGGTAGATTGACCCACTCGTCTGCTCATAGAGGTAGACACAGGAATGCTGTCTCTTTACATTTTCCACTGGTTTATTGAGGTACAGAACAATCCAGAGCAGGGTTAGCAACATAAATACGACTTTTCTGGCTTAGCGGGAAAACAAAACCAAAACAAATGGCACAGTCCGTGTTACTGCGGGGATCCGCATGCTCAGGAAGCAAACTTAAAAAAAGTTCAACTTTTTTTTACCCTCAAACACAGCTCTGTGCTCCTCATGAAAATTGAAGTCCTGGTGTTAGGATTCTCCCATTGCACAGGGTAGATCCCAAGCCTTGTCTGCCTCTGCAGTCTCCCATTCTGCTTCGGCCGCAGTGGGAGCTGCTCAGCAAAGACGTTGGTCTCAGCGTCTTGCCCAGACTCGTGCTGTACACTTGGTTACTGCTGGTTCTCCAGCCAAAGCATTAGGCAGCGGCAAGCTGGCGTTCCAGAGGCTTAGTCCAGAAATCACCCTATTGAACATGCTCATGAGTTGGTGAAATCTCATTGGTGGTCGGTCATCAGCTGCTAAGGTGATGTGGCAGTTCCGGATTGGTACACGAGCAAGGTCCTGTCTGACTCGACTTGAATAGGAACGTTGTTATGATAGACAATTCAGGAACACAATGTACATAGCGATCAGAGCACACACAGTGATCTGACAACAACCCAAAATAACAGAACGAGCTCTGAGACGTGGGAACTCTGTAGACCGCAATTCCTGATCCTCTCCAAACACAACTAGAGGCAGCTGTGGATTGCGCCTAACGCTCCCTATGCAACTCGGCACAGCCTGAGAAACTAACTAGCCTGAAGATAGAAAAATAAGCCTACCTTGCCTCAGAGAAATACCCCAAAGGAAAAGGCAGCCCCCCACATATAATGACTGTGAGTAAGATGAAAAGACAAACGTAGGGATGAAATAGATTCAGCAAAGTGAGGCCCGATATTCTAGACAGAACGAGGATAGGAAAGATAACTTTGCGGTCTACACAAAACCCTAAAGAAAACCACGCAAAGGGGGCAAAAAGACCCTCCGTACCGAACTAACGGCACGGAGGTACACCCCTTGCGTCCCAGAGCTTCCAGCAAAACAAATAGACAAGCTGGACAGAAAAAATAGCAACAAATAGCAAAGAAGCACTTAGCTTTGCAGAGCAGCAGGCCACAGGAATGATCCAGAGAAACACAAGTCCAACACTGGAACATTGACAGGAAGCATGGATCAAAGCATTAGGTGGAGTTAAGTAGAGAAGCAGCTAACGACCTCACCAGATCACCTGAGGGAGGAAACTCAGAAGCTGCAGTACCACTTTCCTCCACAAACGGAAGCTCCCAGAGAGAATCAGCCGAAGTACCACTTGTGACCACAGGAGTGAACTCTGCCACAGAATTCACAACAGTACCCCCCCCTTGAGGAGGGGTCACCGAACCCTCACCAGAGCCCCCAGGCCGACCAGGATGAGCCACATGAAAGGCACGAACAAGATCGGGAGCATGGACATCAGAGGCAAAAACCCAGGAATTATCTTCCTGAGCATAACCCTTCCATTTAACCAGATACTGGAGTTTCCGTCTTGAAACACGAGAATCCAAAATCTTCTCCACAATATACTCCAATTCCCCCTCCACCAAAACCGGGGCAGGAGGGTCAACAGATGGAACCATAGGTGCCACGTATCTCCGCAACAATGACCTATGGAATACGTTATGTATGGAAAAAGAATCTGGGAGGGTCAGACGAAAAGACACAGGATTAAGAACCTCAGAAATCCTATACGGACCAATAAAACGAGGTTTAAACTTAGGAGAGGAAACCTTCATAGGAATATGACGAGAAGATAACCAAACCAGATCCCCAACACGAAGTTGGGGACCCACACGGCGTCTGCGATTAGCGAAAAGTTGAGCCTTCTCCTGGGACAAGGTCAAATTGGCCACTACCTGAGTCCAAATCTGCTGCAACCTGTCCACCACAGTATCCACACCAGGACAGTCTGAAGACTCAACCTGTCCTGAAGAGAAACGAGGATGGAACCCAGAATTGCAGAAAAACGGTGAAACCAGGGTAGCCGAGCTGGCCCGATTATTAAGGGCGAACTCAGCCAAAGGCAAAAAGGACACCCAGTCATCCTGATCAGCAGAAACAAAGCATCTCAGATATGTTTCCAAGGTCTGATTGGTTCGTTCAGTCTGGCCATTAGTCTGAGGATGAAAAGCCGAGGAAAAAGACAAGTCAATGCCCATCCTACCACAAAAGGCTCGCCAAAACCTCGAAACAAACTGGGAACCTCTGTCAGAAACAATATTCTCTGGAATGCCATGCAAACGAACCACATGCTGGAAGAACAAAGGCACCAAATCAGAGGAGGAAGGCAATTTAGACAAGGGTACCAGATGGACCATCTTAGAAAAGCGATCACAGACCACCCAAATGACTGACATCTTTTGAGAAACGGGAAGGTCAGAAATAAAATCCATAGAGATATGTGTCCAAGGCCTCTTCGGGACTGGCAAGGGCAAAAGCAACCCACTGGCACGAGAACAGCAGGGCTTAGCCCGAGCACAAATCCCACAGGACTGCACAAAAGTACGCACATCCCGCGACAGAGACGGCCACCAAAAGGATCTAGCCACTAACTCTCTGGTACCAAAGATTCCAGGATGACCAGCCAACACCGAACAATGAAGTTCAGAGATAACTCTATTCGTCCACCTATCAGGGACAAACAGTTTCTCCGCTGGGCAACGATCAGGTTTATTAGCCTGAAATTTTTGCAGCACCCGCCGCAAATCAGGGGAGATGGCAGACACAATTACTCCTTCCTTGAGGATACCCGCCGGCTCAGATAAACCCGGAGAGTCGGGCACAAAACTCCTAGACAGAGCATCCGCCTTCACATTTTTAGAGCCCGGAAGGTACGAAATCACAAAGTCAAAACGGGCAAAAAACAATGACCAACGAGCTTGTCTAGGATTCAAGCGCTTGGCAGACTCGAGATAAGTCAAGTTCTTATGATCAGTCAATACCACCACGCGATGCTTAGCTCCTTCAAGCCAATGACGCCACTCCTCGAATGCCCACTTCATGGCCAGCAACTCTCGGTTGCCCACATCATAATTTCGCTCAGCAGGCGAAAACTTCCTGGAAAAGAAAGCGCATGGTTTCATCACTGAGCAATCAGAACCTCTCTGCGACAAAACAGCCCCTGCTCCAATCTCAGAAGCATCAACCTCGACCTGGAACGGAAGAGAAACATCTGGTTGACACAACACAGGGGCAGAAGAAAAACGACGCTTCAACTCTTGAAAAGCTTCCACAGCAGCAGAAGACCAATTGACCAAATCAGCACCCTTCTTGGTCAAATCGGTCAATGGTTTAGCAATACTAGAGAAGTTGCAGATGAAGCGACGATAAAAATTAGCAAAGCCCAGGAACTTTTGCAGACTTTTCAGAGATGTCGGCTGAGTCCAATCATGGATGGCCTGGACCTTAACAGGATCCATCTCGATAGTAGAAGGGGAAAAGATGAACCCCAAAAATGAAACCTTCTGCACACCAAAGAGACACTTTGATCCCTTCACAAACAAAGAATTAGCACGCAGGACCTGAAAAACCGTTCTGACCTGCTTCACATGAGACTCCCAATCATCCGAGAAGATCAAAATGTCATCCAAGTACACAATCAGGAATTTATCCAGGTACTCTCGGAAGATGTCATGCATAAAGGACTGAAACACTGATGGAGCATTGGCAAGTCCGAACGGCATCACTAGATACTCAAAATGACCCTCGGGCATATTAAATGCAGTTTTCCATTCATCGCCTTGCTTAATTCGCACCAGATTATACGCACCACGAAGATCTATCTTTGTGAACCAACTAGCCCCCTTAATCCGAGCAAACAGGTCAGATAACAATGGCAAGGGGTACTGAAATTTAACCGTGATCTTATTAAGAAGGCGGTAATCTATACAAGGTCTCAGCGAACCATCCTTCTTGGCTACAAAAAAGAACCCTGCTCCTAATGGCGACGATGACAGGCGAATATGCCCCTTCTCCAGGGATTCCTTCACATAACTGCGCATAGCGGTGTGCTCAGGTACGGATAAATTAAACAATCGACCTTTTGGGAATTTACTACCAGGAATCAAATTGATAGCACAATCACAATCCCTATGCGGAGGTAGGGTATCGGACTTGGGCACATCAAATACATCCCGGTAATCAGACAAGAACTCTGGGACCTCAGAAGGGGTGGATGACGAAATTGACAGAAATGGAACATCACCATGTACCCCCTGACAACCCCAGCTGGACACCGACATGGATTTCCAATCTAATACTGGATTATGGACTTGTAGCCATGGCAACCCCAACACGACCACATCCTGCAGATTATGCAACACCAGAAAGCGAATATCCTCCTGATGTGCAGGAGCCATGCACATGGTCAGCTGGGTCCAGTACTGAGGCTTATTCTTGGCCAAAGGTGTAGCATCAATTCCTCTTAATGGAATAGGACACTGCAAGGGCTCCAAGAAAAACCCACAACGCTTAGCATAATCCAAGTCCATCAAATTCAGGGCAGCGCCCGAATCCACAAACGCCATGACAGAATATGATGACAAAGAGCATATCAAGGTAACGGACAGAAGAAATTTTGACTGTACCGTACCAATGGTGGCAAACCTAGCGAACCGCTTAGAGCGCTTAGGACAATCAGAGATGGCATGAGTGGAATCACCACAGTAGAAACACAGCCCATTCAGACGTCTGTGTTCATGCCGTTCAACTCTGGACAAAGTCCTATCGCACTGCATAGGCTTAGGTTTAATCTCACGTAATACCGCCAAATGGTGCACAGCTTTACGCTCACGCAAGCGTCGACCGATCTGAATGGCCAAAGACATAGATTCATTCAGACCATCAGGCATAGGAAATCCCACCATGACATCTTTAAGGGCTTCAGAGAGACCCTTTCTGAAAGCATTGAGTACAGACCACTTTCTAAATTTCTGACAGTATACCTCTATCTCATCCTGACCCTGACACAAAGCCAGCAAATTTTTCTCTGCCTGATCCACTGAATTAGGCTCATCGTACAGCAATCCGAGCGCCAGGAAAAACGCATCAATATTACCCAATGCAGGATCTCCCGGCGCAAGGGAAAATGCCCAGTCTTGAGGGTCACCACGCAAAAAAGAAATAATAATTCTCACTTGTTGAGCTGGGTCACCAGAGGAGTGAGGTTTCAAGGCCAAAAACAGCTTGCAATTATTTTTGAAATTCATAAACAAATCAGGAATAGGAATTTTTGGTTCTAACATAGGCTTCTGAACCACCAAGTCTTGAATCTTTTGTACATTTATAACGAGATTATCCATTGAAGAGCACAGACCCTGAATATCCATGTCCACACCTGTGTCCTGAACCACCCAAATGTCTAGGGGAAAAAAAAGACAAAACACAGTGCAAAGGAAAAAAAATGGTCTCAGAACTTCTTTTTTCCCTCTATTGAGAAACATTAGTACTTTTGGCTTCCTGTACTGTTATGATAGGCAATTCAGGAACACAATGTACATAGCGATCAGAGCACACACAGTGATCTGACAACAACCCAAAATAACAGAACGAGCTCTGAGACGTGCGAACTCTGTAGACCGCAATTCCTGATCCTCTCCAAACACAACTAGAGGCAGCTGTGGATTGCGCCTAACGCTCCCTATGCAACTCGGCACAGCCTGAGAAACTAACTAGCCTGAAGATAGAAAAATAAGCCTACCTTGCCTCAGAGAAATACCCCAAAGGAAAAGGCAGCCCCCCACATATAATGACTGTGAGTAAGATGAAAAGACAAACGTAGGGATGAAATAGATTCAGCAAAGTGAGGCCCGATATTCTAGACAGAACGAGGATAGGAAAGATAACTTTGCGGTCTACACAAAACCCTTAAGAAAACCACGCAAAGGGGGCAAAAAGACCCTCCGTACCGAACTAACAGCACGGAGGCTACACCCCTTGCGTCCCAGAGCTTCCAGCAAAACAAATAGACAAGCTGGACAGAAAAAATAGCAACAAATAGCAAAGAAGCACTTAGCTATGCAGAGCAGCAGGCCACAGGAATGATCCAGAGAAACACAAGTCCAACACTGGAACATTGACAGGAAGCATGGATCAAAGCATTAGGTGGAGTTAAGTAGAGAAGCAGCTAACGACCTCACCAGATCACCTGAGGGAGGAAACTCAGAAGCTGCAGTACCACTTTCCAAACGGAAGCTCCCAGAGAGAATCAGCCGAAGTACCACTTGTGACCACAGGAGTGAACTCTGCCACAGAATTCACAACAGAACGTATAAATTGTTTCCTGGAGAGCGAATTGGTGCGTTAAGATCATTTATACCTTATGAGTGTGTGGAACATAAACGGTAGTATGGACTTGTCTGTGTGTGCTCATGGCAGGCGTAAAGCCTTTAGAATTCCGGCACCTCCGGAAAGGAGTTTGGGTGAATTCAGGGCAGGTGTATAGCCTTTAGGATTCCGGCACCTCCGGAGAGGAGTTCGTGTGCATGCACACGCTGTGGTTGTGTCCACTACCTGTTCCCTTGCCCCTATAAGGGTAGCATTCTCCTGTGAAGTTAACAGGGATCATGTTCAGCACCATACCAGCTCTGTTACTGTGTGCGAGTGACACAGGCTCTATTGCAGAGCATCTTTTCCGTTGCTGTGTGCGAATGACACAGTTTCATGTGCTATACTCTGAGTGACATTAAACTCAGTGAAAGCTAGCTATCGTTCGTTGTGTGAGGTGCCATTGTTCACATTAGCTGCAGTTTTCCATCTCTGCACAGTGGACCCCGGGTTGCGATCGCACTTCATCATAATTTATATTTAGTGCAATCCACCAACACTAACACCTGGAACCCTAGAAACCATCTAGCTACCTGGGGCATTCTTCCCCTTAATTTCCCTCATTCATCTTAGGGGCGCATGATCTGACACTAGCCTTAACTTTTGGCCTAACAGGCAGTACCTCAGGGTGTCACTTGCCTATTTAAAGGCCAAGCATTCATTTTCTACTATAGCATAGTTTTTCTCAGAGGAGAAGATTTTCCTAGTAAGATACCGTACTAGATGTTCTTCCCTGTTTACTTCCTGGGACAATACGGCTGCCAACCTGACCTCTGACGCGTCCGTCTGGACCACAAATTCCCTACTGAAGTCAGGTTTGATCAAGACCAGCTGATTACACAGGGTAAGCTTCAACTCTTGGAACGCCATCTCTGCTTTAGGAAACCTTTTGGGCATTTATGTCTTTGTGCCCTTTAGAAGGTCAGTCAGGGGTGCCGCTATCATAGCGACATTCGGGATAAACTGTCGATAGTATCCCACAATTCCCATAAATGCCCGAACCTGTTTCTTGGAGATCAGTTGTGGATAATTTTGGATTGCCTCCACCTTATTCACTTGTGGCTTTATTTTGCCTCTTCCGATGATGTAGTCCAAGTACTTTGCCTTCTCTTTCCCTATTGCACACTCCTTTGGGTTTATGGTAAATACTGCCTTCCTCAGTGGATCCAGTACATCCTGGATCTTTGGCAGATGACACACAGCTAAAATAACAAAATAGTGGCTTCAGAACAACTCTGTGACCATTCTTGACTGGCCCAGCCAGAGCCCTGACCGAGTCTACAGTCGCATTTACAGGTACACAAACTTTTTAATTTGGTCATTATATTGATTTGGTATTAATTGAGTTGGTCATGCCACTACACCTCCCATTTTAACTGATGTCCATCCCAAATCCATGTTTGCATTGACTTTATGCCTTTAACTTTATGCCTATTATTGTTGTTTTTTATTACTCACTTAGTTCACTTCCTGCTCGATCTTCTTTGTATTACATCTGGATTTCGCCAATTAGGAGTACCCAAGCCTTAATATTTTGCTCGAGACTTAATGTTACGATATGTTATAAATCTATCTTTTTTCAAGTCATTATTTCCTTTACAGAATATTAGGTTGCATAAAATAATTTAAAAAATGTATGCACAAACAGAAGTTCTTTAAATTACTGTATTTTTCGGGTTATAAAATGCACTCTTTTCACACCCCCAGTAAGCTAACGTAAAAGCGGACTGTGAGACGCACCACCAATTTTTTTTTTTTAAATCTTTTTTTTCCTATTTTCCTCCCCTTATGGTCCGGT
The DNA here is from genome assembly GCF_032444005.1 of Ranitomeya imitator. NCBI lineage: Eukaryota > Metazoa > Chordata > Amphibia > Anura > Dendrobatidae > Ranitomeya > Ranitomeya imitator. The sequence goes on along the minus strand of NC_091290.1, from coordinate 116,961,969 downwards.
GCGTCTTATAATCCTCAAAATACTGTTTTTAACAGTAAATTTCAAATATCGCAGTGCAATAAAGATGTTTTTATAGGACCTTTTGAAACCTAGGAGCTAAGCCATATTTTGATTTTATTTTTCATTTTGCAATATTTATCTGAATCCCAAGAATTAATATGAAGACGATTAAAGGTAACATTAACAGATGCCTTGATGAATAAGCTAGGAAAAACGGTTAGGACTAATTTTACATATATAAATTTATATTTTTGTAAAATGATACCACGCTCCAATTAATAATAATAATAATAATAATGATAATAATAGTAATAATAATAATAATAACAATAATACTCTTATTTTTAAGACCATGTTTTTCAAAGAACCCTTAAATTGTTTTTTCATGTGTTCCTAATAACAAAACTACCAGGAACAAGACAATACAAGCTTTTCCTGGAAATGACAATTGCTGATATAAAGCAGCAGGGTATATAAATATTAATATTATTCTATTAATTCCCATTTTACCCACCCAGTGAGTCGTTAATCCCCAAGAGAGCGGAGCTCAGTGAGGGATTATCTAAGTGTTTAGGATGGCAACTGATCCCTTTTCCTCACTGTTATTCCACAACTTGAAATTTATATTTCTGCAGGGACCCATCATGCTTCACATTACAGAAATATACGGATTTGCCACAAGAGAGAGGTTCAAAATGGCACAGCAGAAATGAGTGTTAAGGTTGTGTCTCTGCCTGTTATACCAGATATAACACTTGTCAAATAACTCAGCTGACCCTTCAGTATCTATCAGGCTCGGCAGTGATTTGAGAGTGCATGCTGTACCCTTTAGAAAATGTTCTCTTCTACAATCGACCTTATATACGCAGAGAATGAAATCTTCAGAATACAGCTGTAGAGGATTACAGCAGGAATTACTCCACTCAGCTCCTTGAGATGGACCTACTACATCCACCTTTCGGGTTAACCTCTTTCTTTGATATGAATTGTAGAAAAAGATATGAGTCAATGACTTTCAGAAGACTTAGTATTTTGGTTTTAAATGATAAAACAAGAAAAAAGTGGAGATACATGGTATTTTTACTACATTTATTTCCTAGAAAGTCAAAAGATCACCGCTTCATCCAACTCCTTTAGAAGTTTTGGCTCGGAGAACCAAAATATCATCTTTGCAGCCAAGGCGAGTCATGTTTTCATTCTTCTACTCAATCTTTACGTTGAATTTGACAGATGACTATCCTTTTTTTCTAACTTTGAAATCTCAGCATTTAGTACAGGGCCAAGTCTTAGTTTTCAAGATTGTTCCAACTTACTGAAAAAGTGGAAAGCTCTTGTTAAAAAATGATTTTTTTTAGAGTACTTGATCTTGCCTCTGGGAGGTACTGGTTTCTATTAAATGATCCTAGACAATGGTTCATAGGAAATATGTATGATAATTAGCTCTCCTTAAAAAAAAAGAAACCCATATCATTTTCGCTAGATCACAAACCCATTTGTAGACAACTGTTTCCAGGATTGTTTGCCCTCATTAGTACAGAGCATCGGGGTATTTTTTAATAGGCTAAATTAGATGCTTAAAAGGGTTTTCCAGACTCAGGCTACAAGTCTACAATCACTCTATGTGACTGCAAACTTGATAATACTCATATCAGGCACACTGTGCGCTGTGAATAGTCTCTGGTGCCGGTGGCTGAATTGGCTGTAGCGTGAATGCAAGTATGTGATTTGCATACATGTGGTCACATGTTGAGCAGGCGGCTGTAGTCTCGCTCAATGCAAGTGTATTGAGCAAGGCAGGACACATTCTAGTTGGAATGTAGCTGGATGTGTGCAAATCTCATATTAGTTGTCCCATATCTACTTCAGGCGCCTGCAGCGGAGAAACCTGACAGCGTATGGTTGCCACATTTTGAAGATTTACAAGTCTGCAGTCATGTACAGTAACTGCAGACTTGTAGACCAGAAAAAGCCTTTAATGCAGCTTTTGAGGAGTACTGGATGGAGTACTAGTCCACCCTGTGGAGATCCAACTTGAGTACATAGTTTGTTTTTTAACTTGTGGAGGAGACAATTTGCTTCCATTTTCCCTTGGAGTATTGGCTTAAGTAAGTTTCTATAGGCCAGTCAATCAGAAAAGACAATCTAAAAGCTTGTGTCATCCTCACATTTACACTTTCAAGGATCTCAAGAATTATTATTGATCAAAACACCAAATTATTAAAAACTCTAATCCTGACCTGTTTATCTCTCATAGATAATGAAAGCTACTTAATTCCAGAAGGTTTTGAAAGTAATAATATACATATTCTCACAATGCTGGAATACCTTGGTTTCAAGTATAGAAATAGAACTATAGAAGTATATTGCTAAAATTTATTTTTTCCGTTTTTTCACCACAATGCAAATTCGTTCATTTAAAAGGAATTTGTCAGCAGGATTTTGTACCCCAAACTATTTATACATGCAGGTAGCTTTTTCAAAGACAATTTCATCAGCATCTTTACGTAGCCAGTCTGTTCCTCTGATACTGAGAAATCAGCATTTGAATTGATATGCAAATGAGGCTTAAAAGCTTTTTTTGTGCCTGAAGCTTCTGTCACTCCAGCTCTATTCCCTTATTAGTGCTACCTCCTCTTTCTGAAATGAAGGCTCCATTGGATGAAGTCACACAGCATATAGGCTGCCAGTCAAACAGGAGAAGGCGGTGCTGAGCAGGGAATAGAGCTGGAGTGACAGAAACGTCAGATCTACAGTAGTTCTTCAGCCTCATTTGCATATCAATTTAAATGCTGATTTCTCAGTAAGGAAGGAAAAGACTGGCCATGTAAAAATGCTGCTGGATTTGTCATCGAAAGAGCTACATGTGCATGTAAATACTTTGGGCAGTGAAATCCAGCTAACAGATTCCCTTTATGTTTCATACCTGGAACCTAGAAAATGCAACCTGCCATAGCTTGAATCTTCAAGATGTGAATTTTTCAGACTGGCCGTGAATCTCAAAAAGTAATAATTATTTTTTCACCTATTGTATTCTTAAAAAATCAGGTATTCCAGATAAGAAACCCTAATTTGGAACCATTTTATAAACTAGAGAGCACAGTTTCTTAAAATTAGATACAGATATTCTGAAACCTTAAATGGGTTGTTCACTTGGACAAACCTTACTTAATCCATGCTTGTCCCCAGTAAAATAATATTACTTATACTCACCTCCCGTTCTAGCCCTGTTCCAGTGGTGTCTGCACTGCCTCTACGAGCCTTGCGTGACGTTTTCAATGCTTTCAATCACTCTCCCCGACCTCGGACGTATCACATGCATCTGCAGGAATTACATGATAAGGCTTGTTTAAGGTAAAACATTACCAGATGATGATAATATAGAGTTCAAATCAGTAAGTCTGACTTTGACTGAGTGTTCCAAGGAATATTTGAGATGTAGCTATATGATGGAGCCCAGGTCAATAATATTAGCATGTCCAACAAAGAAGGTACCAGATGTAAATCTAAAACAGAATAGGTTAATATTATCCCAAGTCATATTGCATGACTCGTTAAAGGGTTGATTGTGAATTGTAGGATAACTACTTCCAACAGGTGGCGCTAAAGAGTTTAAGTCCTCTTTTTCCCTTAACACTAGAAGTCCCAGAAATTTCGAGCTCCAAAGGTTCCAAAGGTAGAAATGTTAAATGACCCCTCTCTGGGACTTCTAGTGTTGAGAGGTAATTTCCATATTATATTTCCCAGAGGAGCATTGCACGGCGAATAAGCCTCCTTACTTTGGCAAGCCAGAGCTGGTATGTCACTCTCCATAAGGAGAAACGTTGCCCCTTAGACCCTAGGTTAATATTAAACACTATAGAATGAAGATCAGAAAAATAAAACACAAGCCGACACTAAAGCAAGTCAAGTAATGCTAGTGAAGCACCTACTAGGACCGTGGAGTTACTCAGAACTGGGTCCGGTAGTCGTTAAAGGGGTGGTCACGGTGGCAGCGACCCGGTCCATGGCCCTGGGTGTCCAAATTAAAGGAAAGTTCTTTAAAGGGGTGATTAGAGTAAGAATGTTCATGACGCTATCTGTGGTGTTCGGTCAGGGATGACCGATGCTGCTAAAAGGGGTCCACTGTGGTGATGTTATGGCAGCAGGGATAGTATCGCTTCCCACAGGTGAAGCTGGATCCCCAGGACTCCTGGTGTAGTAAATAAAGATGGTGTACTAAGAAACAGAGGACACAAGGTTGCAGTCTCTTTACCTTTTTACTGGTGTAAGGCAGCCACAGTCCAGGGTGCTGGATCACAGGTACTAGTATGGTCCGGCTGGCTTGGAAGCGACTCAGGAATCCCTTAGCCAGGTGGGGTTTGAAGCCTTCCCTTCTGCGCTCTGTTGTAGTCCCTTGCTGCCTTAGACCTCACACAAGGTCCTCATGTTCTCTCTGTCCCCCTTGCTGGTAGGACACAACCTGTATCGCAGGTAACTCAAGCCTTTTTACAAGGTCTCTCAGGATGACTCCGGGCTCTATCTGTTACTTTGCCTTCAGGTGTTAATGGTGGACAGGCAACCTGTAATCTCCTGTCTGGTTTCTGCCGTGGGGCATAGAGTTACCCCTATTGTTATGGACCTGGTGGTTAGGAGCACCTGGAACGACCTGATGGTTAAACTCACACAGGACAAGCTCTGGGAAGTGGGATCTCTGCTGACCGCAACCCCTAATCCTATCACACAACTAGAAATAGCCGTGGAGAGTACCTAACTCTACCTAGACGCCTCTTCACAGCCTAAGAGCTAACTAGCCCTAGAGATAGAAAATAAAGCCTACCTTGCCTCAGAGAAATTCCCCAAAGGAAAAGGCAGCCCCCCACATATATTGACTGTGAGTAAAGATGAAAGTCACAAACACAGAAATGAAACAGGTTTCAGCAAAGGGAGGCCAGACTAACTAAACAGACTGAGGATAGGAAATGTATCTTTGCGGTCAGCACAAAAAACTACAAAAAGACCACGCAGAGTGTGCAAAAAGACCTCCGCACCGATTCACGGTGCGGAGGTGCCACTCTGCATCCCAGAGCTTCCAGCTAGCAAGGCAAAATCATGACAGCAAGCTGGACAAGGAAACAATGAACAAATAATTAACTAGCAGGGACTTAGCTTCTGCTGGAGTAGACAGGTCACCAGAAAGATCCAAGAGCGAACTGAACCAGTACAAGAACATTGACAGCTGGCATGGAGTAACGCTCAGAGTGGAGTTAAATAGAGCAGCCAGCCTAAGACTAAACTAGGTCACCTGTGGAAGGAACCTCAGAACCAGCAGCTCCACTCACAGCCACCAGAGGGAGTCCATGGACAGAACTCGCCGAAGTACCATTCATGACCACAGGAGGGAGTTCGATAACAGAATTCACAACACCCTATAATCTCAGTCTTCCGGCAATATTGGAATTCAGCGCTTCAGCGTGGAGGAAGCTCAGTTGCAGCTTCCTTCCAGCTCTTTACTTCTCCTGCACTTCATTTCCCCTCTCAGTCTCCTACAGACTGCTCTGTTGCTCTTTCCTTCCAGGATCTGCAGCAACTCACGTGGCTGCACGGCCTCAGCTTTCCTCTCAGACTCTCTCCGTCTGCTTCCAATCTGCTCTCTCCTCTCACTGTCTCTCCCTCCAACAGACTCCTCTCTCAGACTCACTCACTCCTCCCCCAGGCTAGAATATATATTATCTAGGGTAGCTCCCCTGACACCGGGTTCAGAGCTCCCTCTTCTGGCCTGGAGTTGGAACAGTGTTGCATGTGCTGAATACCTGATAAAAGGATCCTTCCTTCCAGGGCAGCACGGTGGCGCAGTGGTTAGCACAGCAGCCTTGCAGCGCTGGGGTCCTTGGTTCTAATCCCACCCAGGACAACATCTGCAAAGAGTTTGTATGTTCTCTCCGTGTTTGCGTGGGTTTCCTCTGGGCACTCCGGTTTCCTCCCACATTCCAAAGACATACTGATAGGGATTCTAGATTGTGAGCCCCATCGGGGACAGTGATGATAATGTGTGCAAAACTGTAAAGCGCTGCGGAATATGTTAGCGCTATATAAAAATAAAGATTATTATTATTATTATTATTATTCCTTGCTTTCAAGCATGACATCACTCTCCCCGTGTGGAAAGCAATGCCACTGTAACAACCGGTTACCTGGGGTGTTACACTAGCCTTTATTTCAGGCTAGGCTTGTGGGTTGGGTGTGATGATGTAATTTGGCATCACCAGTAGAATAACAACCAGCTTGGAGATAGGGGCAGGGAGCTGAAAGTATCACGAAGCCATGGCACAAACTGTAACATAAACTAATGGACTTATTTCTCCAATTATCAAATGAGTATTAACTGATGGATTAAAATATTTGTGTGATTTAGTGGCAACCCCAATTAGTTGAAAACCAGACTGCCTTTTTCCCATCATGGAAAGAAAATAGCTCAACTGGTAAGGTTGGGGCAACTGAGACATTTGTTCAAGTTCTTGTGTGCAGAGAAGAAAGAGGGTGTCAACAAGTCATTTTGCCCTGGCAAGGGTATCTAGGTACAAGGATTGGGATCTGGATTTATGTCCCATGTGGAGGAAGAAATATTAGGGCACAGTTAAAATGCAATTTTAATATGCCGATGGTGCCAAGAGTGTTTGTGCGCATGCGTCGATTTGTCACTCAAACAATGGATTTTATTCTGTTTAATTAAGTAGATGTCACTATCAGTCTATCTGATTTAACAAGTGTAATTAAAATTTAGCACAGGAAGAAGAGATTTTTGATTCTTTTTCATATCCTATAGGACTTCAGCATGAGTAAATGAGACACGGCTAGAGGGGAATGAAATGTAGATTTCCTTAAGAGCAGTGCTTAAGATTGTTTTTAATAAAGATGGAGGTTTCGCTGCTGAAATTGCTGTCTGCAGATAAGTGCCCTGGCTGGAACCATTATTGGTGCTAATACCCTCATTTAAAATTAGGTTTAAAAGCGTAATAGATAACAAAGATCAATTTATTTTATAAGATGATCAAAGCTATGAAATAATGCATTGTAAAAAGGAATGCTGTGATCATTTTGCTAAGGGGCAGTTTGCAAGCTTACTTGAAACCATATTAATTGTTGCTGTAGGCTGATATTTTTAATTAGTTCCTTAGTATTTTGTTTGTTATATATACCTCTAACCACAAGTGAAAGGCTAACTGTGCTCCTAAACCCTCGTTGCCGTTTTTTTTTGGCATGTTCAAGTGATAATTCTTCAGACTTCTCCTACCCAGGGACATAAATTAAATGTCCGCAATTTAGGCGCCTATTAAAATATGTGTCCATTGGTCATCTAGTGAGTAGTGATGAGCCAACGTGCTGAGTGTCATCGACGTACTCGAAAAATATGTTTAAGTTCTCGCGGCTGTGAGTCTCGCGGCTGTTTGACTGCTGCAGCAAATGCGGAGATAGTCTAACAGGGAATCCCTGCATGTGTTGCCGATGTCCAACATCTGTGAGACATGCAGCAACGAGAACTTGAACATATTTTATGAGCATGGCGAAGACTCTCGGTTACCACATGAACATGCTCTGATAACTTATTTGAGCACGTTCGCACATCACTACTAGAGAGTACTTCTTCGTTCTTCAATTATATCTACCAATTGAATATAAACATAGCCCAAATGTGGTTGTCATCAAATGTTTAGTCATTCTTTAGGAATGGGCAGGCATGCGAAAGGTTTTACCCTTAAAGGGTTTGACCACCTTTGAGAACAATAATTTTAACGTATTTGGAGCTGAAAAAATTATTTTTGCAGTTGGATGCAGATGAATCAGAGCCTGGCTTGCATGATTAAAGCCAGGTAAGTATTTCTATGAAACACTCTGGCATTTCAGAAAAAAACATACTTTAACATATTTTAACTAGTGATGAGTGAGCACAGTGTTGAGGATTCCGATACTGCAAGTATCAGGTATCGGCCGATATTTGCTGTATCGGAATTCCAATACCGAGTTCCGATATTTTTGTGATATCGGAAATCGGAATCGGTGTGTGCGGTGCGTATGGTTCCCAGGGTCTGGAGGAGAGGAAACTCTCCTTCAGGCCCTGGGATCCATATTAATGTAAAAAAATAAAGAATAAAAATAATAAATATGGATATACTCACCCCTCCGACGAACCCTTCCTGTTACCGCTGCGAGCGTCTGCCTCCGTTCCTGAGAATTGCAGAGAGTGAAGGACCTTCGATGACGTCGCGGTCACGAAGTTGGATCAACTCCTTCATCAAGAGAACCACAATTTTATATGGATATTGTCGTTCTCCTGATGAAGAAGTTGGTCCAACTTCGAAACGTGTAGAGAATAAACCGCTTGGTCAACTCCCATTCAACGCCCTCTGGACTTCTTGAATCTAACATCAGCAATGCAGACTGCCCCTTCTATCCTCCTTCTGCTCGTTCTACCAGGTGTGGTCTCCCGACTTGAGGGTACTTCTGTAGCTGTTAATCCTTGAGTCCTCAGTTGTGGGTTAAACAACTCCAAAAGCTAAACAGATTTTATACCCCTCCCCTTGACAAATTTGTTGACCAGATAAAATCCCATTGAGCATGGTGTCCCCCCTTCTTATAGCGAGAGACCTGTTAATCATCTCATGTGGTACTGGGAAGAGCCGGCCAGGGCTGAGCTGAAATAGTCTTGCCTCTGGCTATGGTCTGTTTTTAAGTATATTAAAGCATCCTTTTTTTTTCTGAAAAGCTGGAGCTTTTCAGAGAAAGACACACAGTTTGGGCAGCGTGAATCAGAAAACAGGTTTCCTTTAAAAATGTAACAGTGTTTGCCTTCGACAAAAATGTGTGAGTTCTGTAAAAATGACAGTTCATCCCAAATTCCACTCTTATTTAATTCAGACGTTTAGTAAAAGCGAATCTCTGGGAAAATTTTTAATAGTAAAATTGAGCTGTTAGGGTCATATAGCAAATTGAAGGTTTGTTTACACAAACCAATCCACTGCACTAAATTTCCACCAATCAGCTGCTTGTTTCCTGGTTGGTCATTTAGTGGCTTTTGTACACCGGTTGGCTATGCTTCAGATGTGGACCGAATGATCAGTAATATCATTGGCTGTCCTTGTTCCCAGCGGAACAGGACAATGCATTGGCAAAGACTTTTATGTGGCCCAAGAGGCATGGAGTTCCAGACAGCTGCTGTAGGATCAGTCAGATGGGTGAGTGGTGAGATGAACATTATTATTTTTTTTCCATTTTCCATTCATTTTGTTTTAGGGTACAGAGAGGCCTAATTAGGAACATTCAATTTGCATCATATAACTTCTCTGCGATTGGAATCTGCCCGACTCGATCATCCCAAATCTTGTGGTTTGCAGAAAAGATCATTGGCAGAACGTTGTTGTTTGTAAACAGAACCTGTGCTCCCGAGAACGATGCTCACCGAGTGATCTATTAGAGTTTGTTCAATGCATATCTGAAGCATGGTTTTGCCTGTGTAAACAGGTCATTAAACGACCTCTGATCAACAAACACTTATTCAGTTACACGTTTTTTTTACCTGCTGAAAGTTGGATTGGATCCCAGTAACGAAAATAAGAAAACTGGTTTTAACGAAATTTTTGGAAGCAAATTAAGAACTCCAGATACAGTATGTCTGTGTGAATGGCCCCCCCAGCACTGGTTACAAACTTATCACAGCTCATCAATGCGATGCATTGTGATCCCAGCCTATGATGGGCAACAGCTGGGTGTTAACACATAAAGGTCAGAAAGTGTAGTAAATTGTACTGAACTGTAGCTCATTAATTCATTGTAGGGAAGAGAAATGCATGTGCTAGCATATTTGTATGTGGTAACTGGGAAGTTATGCCGAGATGCAATTACCGTCACATAAACTTTAATGATGATAACGTGTATTTTCTTACAAGTCATGTGACCATATAAAACAACTAAAGAGTTCCCTAACAATTATTTTTGAGCACATGCATTTTTTAAAAAGATATCATAGTGCGAATATTGTTAAAAAATATAATAACCCTCAGGTTATTATGGTCGAAACTGACAGATGTATTGGAGATACATCTTCGATTGTCCCACACATCAGAAATAAAGAGGAATGACTACGGATATGGGATGGACCAATATTCATTAGCACATGACCCAAATTAGAGTGTCTATATGACTGGAATATGTATGGAATAAATTAAAAAATGTAACAATTTATTTTTATGTTAAAGGGAAATTGTCAGAAGGATCAACCCATCCATATGGATTTCAATAAAACCATGGTCATTTAAAGGGCATCTGTCAGTAGGATCAACCACCCTAAGCCGTCTATATGGGCATGTAGGTCAAAGAAAGTTGAAGAAAATGATACCTTGATATCTGAGATCCGATGTCTTATTTCAGAATAATCCATGTTTTTATTAAAATGTAAAAGAGTTGGGCCAGACATAGATCTCTCCGAGAACCTGTCTCCAGAGTTTATTGTAAATGAAAATGGGCAATACCAATGTGTGATATCTAGATCAGGGGAGCAGACTGTCAGTCATTACATGTCTCACATTGTTAAAGCCTCCTTTCATTTAAATTAAGCTTTGGGTGGCAGATTATCAGATAGATCTATGTCCAGCCTAAAGATCTTAACAGCTTGTTAACTTACTAAGAAAAATTTGGATTACTCTAAAGTGAAACATCAGATTTCGGATATCAAGGTATCATTTTATTCAACTTCCTATGACCTACATACCCATATAGATGGCTTAGCGTGGTTGATCCTACTGACAGATGCCCTTTAAATGACCATGGCTTTATTAAAATCCATATGATTACTACAATCGCAGTAAGAGTCAGGTGAAATTTTAGGCAAGTATATATTGAGATTCACAAATACTGTGAGGTCCCCCAGCTGCCCAATATACAGCAAACAGGTGTGGCATGACTTGCTACACTAGCAAAGCCAGTCCACTTCAATGTTTCCAATGACACTAGCAAAGATAGTCATTCCTATGTTTAACAACTAAACCATCCCTGGTTGACGTTACTTGTATTGCCTCCTTTAGGATGACAACCAAACTTCAACCTATTCACCACCATTGCTTAACAGCTAAAAGTCAATCCACCATAACTTGCTGCCAACTTTCTTTCGCTGCAATACCACAACTGTAACAATAGTAGATACATCTGAATTATATTTTTAATCATGTGAAATTTGAATTTCCATATACACTGTGTGCAGAATTGTTAGGCAAATTGTATTTTAGAGGATTATTTTTATTTTTTATTATTGATCAACAACTATGTTCTCAATCAACCCAAAAGACTCATAAATATCAAAGCTTAATATTTTTGCAAGTTGGAGTGTTTTTTTTTTTTGATTTGGCTATCTTAGGAGGATATCTGTTTGTGCAGGTAACTATTACTGTGCAGAATGATTAGGCAACTTAATAAAAACCAAATACAGTATATTCCCATCTCACTTGTTTATTTTCACCAGGTAAACCAATATAACTGCACAAAATTTGGAAATAAACATTTCTGACATGCAAAAACAAAACCCCAAAAAATTAGTGACCAATATAGCCACCTTTCTTTATGATGACACTCAGCCGCCTCCATCCATAGATTTGGTCAGTTGCTTGATCCGTTTATGACCAACATCGCGTGCAGCAGCCACCACAGCCTCCAGACACTGCTCCGAGAGGTGGACTGTTTTCCCTCCCTGTAGATCTCACATTCTATGAGGGACCACAGGTTCTCTATGGGGTCCAGATCAGGTGAACAAGGGGGCCATGTCATTATTTTTTCTTCTTTGAGACCTTTACTGGCCAGCCACACTGTGGAGTAGTTGGAGGCATGTGATGGAGCATTGTCCTGCATGAAAATCATGTTTTCTTGAATGATACCAACTTCTTCCTGTACCACTGCTTTAAGAAGTTGTCTTCCAGAAACTGGCAGTAGGTCTGGGAGTTGAGCTTCACTCTATCCTCAACCTGAAAAGGTCCCACAAGTTCATCTTTGATGATACCAGCCCATACCAGTACCCCACCTCCACCTTGCTGGCATCTGAGTCGGAGTGGAGCTCTCTGCCCTTTACTGATCCAGCCTCTGGCCCATCCATCTGGCCCATCAAGAGTCACTCTTATTTCATCAGTCCATAAAACCTTTGAAAAGTCAGTCTTAAGATATTTCTTGGCCAAGTCTTGACATTTTATCTTATGTTTCTTGTTCAAAGGTGGTCGTTTTTTAGCCTTCCTTACCTTGGCCATATCACTGAGTATCAAACACCTTGTGCTTTTTGATACTCCAGTAACGTTGCAGCTCTGAAATATGGTAAAACTGCTGGCAAATGGGATCTTGGCAGCTTCACGCTTGATTTTCCTCAATTCATGGGCTGTTATTTTCTGCCTTTTTTGCCCAACACGCTTCTTGCGACCCTGTTGGCTATTTGCCATGAAACTCTTGATTGTTCGGTGGTCACGCTTCAAAAGTTTGGCAATTTCAAGACTGCTGCATCCTTCTGCAAGACATCTCACAATTTTGGACTTTTCAGAGCCTGTCAAATCTCTCTTCTGACCCATTTTGCCAAAGGAAAAGAAGTTGCCTAATAATTAAGCACACCTTATATAGGGTTTTGATGTCATTAGACAACAACCCTCCTCATTACAGAGATGCACATCACCTGATTTACTTAATTGGTAGTTGGCTCTCAAGCCTGAACAGCTTGGAGTAGGACAACATGTATAAAAAGTATCATGTGATCAAAATACAACTTGCCTAATAATTCTGCACACAGTGTAAAATCAGGCAAATATTTCAAAAATGCACCAAAACCCCCAAATCATAAAGAGTCATCCTTCAGAACTCAGAAGAAGAAAAACCTCCTGTAAAGGAAAGCTCTCGGTAAATATTGTTGATGGATTGTCCTTCCTATGGGTTTAGAAGGCTAATACCAAAATGGAAATCAACATAATGTTTAAAAAATGATGGCAAATGTGCAAAAGTGAAAAAGTATTGATAAAGGAGAGATACAAAGATAGATAAATTAGTTGAAAAGAGGTAAAAATATCAAGAAGAATATCAAAGAAACAGTGGCATGGTGAAACAAGAATCGAGGCGGACAAGAGGGAAATGTTTCTTAGGAAGGGACAGTGAGATGGGAAGTTACAGCTCGAGAAAAAAGAAAAAGAGAGAAGCTATAGACAACGATTAGATGTAAATCCAAAAAACAATTAAATAAAGTGCTAAGTATTTATTATGTTTCTGCATCAATTATATTCAGCATCAAGTACTTGCTGGCATGTATTTTATTACTAAGAAGACCTTGTGTTTCCATTGCATGGTTTTAAGTGACTTTTTAAATGCTTTTGTAGCATGATGTGTCATGATTACCGTATATTTTTGGAAAACAATTTTTTGATTTTTTTTAAAATTGGTTGTTGTATGTGGACCTCATACATACAAATTTTTTTGTATGCTCATAATTTGCAGCTAGTATAGACAGTTTTCAAGGAAGTGACTTCTTTTCAGAGTCCGTCCCCCAGTTATTTTGTGAGTAGGGCCAACCTTGAAATATTGGATGCCTGCATTTACAATGCACATGCTTATCTTTGTATGGGTTCACCATGGACATGGGGGAAAACTCTTTGTCATTTCCTGGATGCGTTGGTGGTTCTAAGGTTACATTACAATGCAAAAGCTTCCCATACAAAAAGTTACAAGATTCGTAGCTGTTCAGACCAGGTATAGAATAGTAAGAATTCAGTCAACAAGTGGCAGAAGCTCTACCAATTTGTCCATAGCTGTTGTTCAGACATAGTGCAACAAGTGCACCCCCAGATTCATGCTGGGAACAGAAGCTTCTCGTCATTTTCACTCATGGCTGGGCTGTCAATCCGGGTGCGAGTATCAGTCTGGTCAGCTCTAAAAAGTCTCTTCAGTTTGACAAACTCAACAAATCAAGGAATGCTTAAAGTGCGAATGTGACCTTCATATATTTACTTCCCCCAGTCTCACAATGATGAAAAGCATCACTTGCATCCTCATGTTGGCTGTGCAACATCTCTCCTATAATGGCGTTCTGGGACAAATTGTCCCCGAAGCCATGTTGGATGAGATGTCACATAAAAAGGCATGCTGTAAATTTAGTAAGTTGATAGCATTAAGGGATAGGATCCCAATTCCCAAATTATAGCTATAAGACAACTTTTCAAGGAGTCTTGTGAGGCAGGCAAATTTCACATATCAACAGTACATGTGCTCTTTTCAATAAACTGTGCTAATAAATTAACAAAATGTAGTGCTCACAGTACCCCATAGAATTCTGGAGTTATTTTGTGAAAAATATTGTTTTGGTATCATGAACTTCTATTACAAGGCAGGAGAGTACATTAATCCATTTCATTTTTTTGACTTTTGTAAGTACAACGCAAATGGAATGACAACTAATCTAATTTTACACCTCTTTTCAAGGTTATCAGGAATGTGTCATTACTAGAAAATGATTGTCTAAATCAGGTTGTGTTGCATATTGTCACTCTCTAGTGTGGATCATGGTGCCACGGTCTGGAGAGAGCATGGACGGGTGTAATTAAGCGTCCAGCTTGTTGTTCACTAGAGCCCCTGATGGTGTGGTTAGACTTGCTCCCAGGTGGTCTCCAGGCACTACTCCAAGAAAGACCGCAAAGCCACAGCTACTGACACCAGAGGGGTAGGAAAGAGGCTGGAGTAACCAGCCGGACAGGAACTGGTTAACAGGAGGAATGGATGCTGTATCAGGCACGTGTAAGGGGTTACAAGGACTGTGCTACACCCCTAACCCCTTAAGCACGTCCTCCTTTGTAATGTAATAATGTATGCTGCCGTATATATAAGTATACTGTATGTGTGTTATATATCTTTTTTACTGCACAATGTATATTATAGGGATAGTGCAGTTAGTGCTAAAGCCACTAGACGGGGTACAGAATCCTTAGTCTAGTCACCCTGTTAATAATTAATGTAGGAGGGGTCGCTTAGGTAAGAGGAAGGGATCTTCCTTTTTCCAGTCAGAAGGGCCTGGGCGCCCATAAAGCGCAGAAGGGCTTAGATGCCCAGAAGCCGGTTAAACACCCTGCAACGTTGGTGCTTGAGCTTAGTGCCCAGCCATCCAGCACCCCCATTACCAGCTTGACCAGAAAAATGCAAGTGTCAGCAGCTATTGGACGAAGGTCATATTTAACAATAGACACGGCAGGAAAGACGGGCAGGTCGCTCGGCATGTGGCAGATGATTTCGTGGGCTGATGCCCTCGGAGTTAGGGTGAAACAGCTGTTGAGGGAACCCCCACATGAGGCAAGAAATCTGGACAGGGAGGACACTGAAATGCCATATGAGATGGTAGGATCCGGGCTCGAGCAGTGTGAGGAGGATAGAAAGGGAAAGCTAAAGTGACGTATACTGTAAAACCTGATGTAACTGTGATAATGGAACTGGATAAGCTGCGAGAAAACAAAAGTAAACTGTTGTGTTTGATATTATCCTTGGACTGTGTCTTAGTTATTCCCAGAGGGACTGAAGCAGTCTGACTGGAGCCGAGTAGAAGATCTGCCAGTGCAGAGAATTGAACAGCAGGTGAGTTGTTAAAGGACATGATGTTTATTTAGAGGGAGGCCACGGCATGCAGAACCCGAGTAGCCGGGCCATGACTACAGCCCTTGGCCCACCTTTACACACAGACAGAATATGTTCAGGAAGACAGAGTAGCAGTACAGGAGCGGACTGGGAGGATTATGATCAGATCTATAAGCAGGACGGGTTCAAGAGCAGGTACAGCAGAACGGATAAGCTCAAACAGAAAGGACAGGAATGGATTCAGAGAGAACTAGGTCACTGGCAGGATAGGTAAAGGATCACAGATGCGCCAGACTAGGAACCGCAGGTGTGGACACACCAGGAACCGCAGGTGTGGACAGACTGGGAACCGTAGGTGTGGACAGACTGGGAACCGCAGGTGTTGACACACCAGGAACCGCAGGTGTGGACAGACTGGGAACCGTAGGTATGGACAGACTGGGAACCGCAGGTGTGGACAGACTGGGAACCGCAGGTGCAGAAAGACTGGGAACCGTAGGTGTGGACAGACTGGGAACCGCAGGTGCAGAAAGACTGGGAACCGTAGGTGTGGACAGACTGGGAACCGCAGGTGTTGACACACCAGGAACCGCAGGTGTGGACAGACTGGGAACCGTAGGTGTGGACAGACTGGGAACCGCAGGTGTGGACAGACTGGGAACCGCAGGTGCAGAAAGACTGGGAACCGTAGGTGTGGACAGACTGGGAACCGCAGGTGCAGAAAGACTGGGAACCGTAGGTGTGGACAGACTGGGAACCCCAGGTGTTGACACACCAGGAACCGCAGGTGTGGACAGACTGGGAACCGTAGGTGTGGACAGACTGGGAACCGCAGGTGTGGACAGACTGGGAACCGCAGGTGCAGAAAGACTGGGAACCACAGGGGTGGACTGACTGAGAACCCAGGTATGGACAGACTGGAAGCCGCAGGTGTGGATAGACAGGGAACTGCAGGCGCTGACAGACTGGAAATCGCAGGTGTAGAAAACACCAGGAACCGCATTTGTGGACAGACTGGGAACAGCAGGTGCAGAAAGATGGGGAACCACAGGGGCGGACTGACTGAGGACCCAGGTATGGACAGACAGGAAGCCACAGGTGTGAATAGACTGGGAACTGCAGGCGCTGACAGACTGGGAATCGCAGGTGTGGACAGACTGGAAACTGCAGGGGTGGACTGACTGGGAATCACAGATGCGAACAGACTTTAAACTGCATGTGCGGACATACTGGGAACCACAGTTGTGGACAGGTATAAAACTTCAGGTGCATACAGGTACAAAACTGCAGGTGTGAACAGGTGCAGAACCACGGGTGAGGACAGGTCTGAGTTCAGACTAGGCTGGAATAGGGAAAGGTTCAGGATCAGACAAAGGGAACTCAGAAAAAGGTTGCAGGTTAATGCTACTTGTTCAGACACAGCAGGTTAGGTGATAGGAACTGATTCAGGCACAGCAGGGTTGGAGGTAGGTACTGATTCAGACACAGAATATTTAGGAAAGGTACTGCTTCTTACACAGCGGGTTTAGAGGTAGAGACTGACTCAGGTAGAAACATACTGATTCAGGCACTGATAGATTTAGAGACGGGTACAGATTCAGACAAAATAGGTTCAGAGATAAAGGCCCCGTCACACATAGCGACGCTTAAGCGATCCTGACAACGATACAACTTGTCAGGGATCGTTGCTGCGTCGCTATGTGGTCGCTGGTGAGATGTCACACAGTGCGATCTCCCCAACGACGCAGCAGCGATGCGGCGACCTGTAGCGACCTGTACAACGATGCTATTTCATGACGATTCAATGGGACGTCCTGTCAACGAGGTCGTTGGTAAGGTGTCAAACACAGCGATGTGTGCTACCCAGCGGGACCTCAACGATCAAAAAATGGTCCAGGCCATTCCGACACGACCAGCGATCTCACAGCAGGGGCCTGGTCGCTGCTACGTGTCACACATAGCGAGATCGCTACTGAGGTCGCTGTTGCGTCACAATACTTGTGACTCAGCAGCGATCTCGCTAGCGATCTCGCTATGTGTGACGGGGGCTTAAGTCGAGGTTCAGACACAAACAGATTCAGAGATAGGTCCTGATTCAAACACAACAGGTTCAGAGTTCAGGCCTACTCCAGACAGGCCCAGGGAAAGCAGGTTCAGGCAGGCAAGACCAGACAAGGTACTTTGCAACTTCAAGATAAACTAGACACTTAAGTCCTAGATGTTAAACAGGCACATCCTTATAGGAAGGGTGCCTTACTTACCTACCAGATTCCTCCTAGCTATTATCTGGGGACATTTCAGAAGTGTGTGCGCTACCCCTTTAGAAAGCAGGAAGTGCACATGCAAGCGCACAATCACGTTGCCCAGAGATCTGCGAGGCATGCGCAGGCATGGGGTTCTGGCAGCTGCAGCGGATACCCACATCCGGATCATGGTCAGGTGCTAGTGGCAATCTCATTGAGGTCACCGCAGTTCATTGTCCTGATGCACAGTGACCGCAGATTCAGTGACCGGCGGTAACCTCTCTGACATCACCCCTCATCACTGAAGCTGCCATTGCAGCAGCTCATTGTCTTCTGGTTTTCAGTCTGAGCAGTCGCACCTTGCCATCGTTCAGTTTGTAAACCAGATGTCGCAGAGATGAATTATGGTGTGGGACAGTATGGATTATCTTCACGTCGAACAGGTGAGGGATATGGTTGTTTATTATTTTTGTTTTTTTTTACAGAGAACATGGGCATTGGAGGATTATCTTCATGCCAGACAAGTGAGGGAAATCGTTGTGTATTATTGTTATTATTTTGCTTTTTTCACTGGGGCCATTTGCTTAAATGCATTCGATGTCACAGTGTGTAAAACTAGGTGCTTTGTTTATTTCAAATTTTTTTTTATTCTTGATGTGTATTTATTTTAAAACTTACTATGGGGTTAGTAATGAGCGCGTCTTATAGACGCCTCTCCATTACTTATCCCTGGGATTGATGTCAGCTGTCAATACAGAGCTGAAATCTACCCCACAAATATTACCTCAATTTGTAACCACCACAGGGCAAGTGGGAAAAGTGAGGCTAAGCACAAAATTTGGCGCATTTTATGGATGCACCATTTCTGGGGAGGCTGAGAGCTGATGCTGGTAGCCTTGGAAAGGGGGCAATATCTCTGGCCCCTTCCCAGGCTATTAATGTCAACCGAAAGCTGTCTGTTTAGCCTTTGCTGGTTTGAATTTATAGTGGGACCCTATGTAACTTTTTTTCTGAGGTCAACTGTTAATTTCCCAGTAAAAGCTAAGCAAACAGCTGCGAGCTGTTATTAATAGCCTGGGAACCTTATGGGATATTGTCCCATGTCCCAAATTATTAACATCTATTATCCCAATTGTCGGCCCGGAGTGCCATGTTCCCACCAGTAAGATTGAGTCTGTGTACCCACTGTTCAGCTACATGCAATTACCACTGTTCAGCTACATGCAATTATTAAATTACCACCATTAAAAAATTTCCCTCTATCTCTAGTTTAAAATGAACTGAGTAGTTTTTTAAAAATGAATAATGAGATGCTGCCTTTGTCTATACATAGTGAATCTAGTGTATTGTGACCAGTACTGCTCATATAAGGTTATGGGGGGCCTACCAGGGAATTCACCTGTTCTCCTTTGGGCCAGTCTGAACCTTCCTACCCTTAATTCTGTGGCAGGTTACTTATCCCTGGCTCCATAAAAGTATGCTCTATAGTAAAAAAAAAAAAAGAAGTGTAATCACCCATGATATAGAATTTTAATGGCTATATTTTAAAAACTATATTATGTCATTACTAAGATTCTAATTTTACGTATTGTCGATAAAGAATAAATATTCAATGAGACAAATACTAAAATAACAGGGAGAATCCGGAGGAAGGGTGCAAATACTTTCCCATCACTGTACAGATTCCTTCATAACGTGTCATCTCTGCTAGAAATTCTTCATTTCGGTCGTGAATTTATGAATCAATCTGTGACAGCTGCTGATTTGTGAATTCACATTTGAAGAGCGATGGCTGGTCATACATTACAATGAAGCTTGCTTCTACTCAAACTATCATTATCAGACTGGGAAAAAATACCATTAGGACAGAGACAATTTATGGTTGGTCCACAAAGGAAATCATCTTATTTTAAAACGCCATAAATTTTAGGGAGGAAATTACTTGCAGTCATGAATGTGGATTTATATTTTGAATATTTCTTAATGCAATGTTAAGAGCCAGCTATTTCACATTTGCCTGTAATGCAATCGCCTTTTTAGGGTCAGTTTGGCTAATAAGTCCATCTGTCCTTATCTGAATGGTAGGTATAAAATCAGAGATTAAAAAATGGAAGGGATGATTCATGCCCCATATGAAAGACAGAATGAAAATAAAATCGCTCAGTGAAACTGTGCGATGTGTCATGGAAGGGATGGAGGACTGAGGGCTGTTTGTCGGTCTCCTGCGTTCGGTGTAGTTTTTTGCCATTGAGCCTTTTAATTTTTTATTTTTAATATCTATCCTTATTAGTCCTTGAACTTCTCCATACATTTGATGCTCTATTATCTCTTTCTCATTGATGCCTGACATTTAGCAAAATTCATCATATGGAAAGTGAATAAAACTCAGTTTAGAGTCTCAATATCATATTGGCTAAGATCCGAAACTCGGCACCTTCACCGATCAGTTGATTGAAGAGGTCGTATCGGACTAGAACAGGCATAGCTCAGTATATTGTGTAATGTAGTCACTTTTTAGGATCATGCACCTCCAAACATTGTTACTTTAGTCATAGCCATAGCTTACAACTTGTCAGAATTTGTAATGGGGTTCCCACCTAACATTCACAACTTAAAAAAGCAGCTTGTTTTAAGGTAAACAGAATTTTTTGACCCACAAAGCACCAGCCCCACCACTGATCATATCTATTTCCTTGATCGAACCTGGGATCGAGTGCCTGGGGATCATAGCCAGGCACACTTTATCTATCCTTCTTCCTAAACTGGGTCACCACTGCTGGCCTCAGTTACAGCAGGCATTCCTGCTGCATTGCAAGGAATTTGGGTACCACGTCATTAACAACAGCCTCGATGCTCTTCTACAAGGTGTGGCCACCATGTCTCATGCCCTTCCACAAAGTTCGGCTCAGCCATGGGTCTCCGGCTCCCTGCTGCAGTTGTTTATGTTTGTCAAAGCAAGTGCCACTTCCTACTGATCTCAACCAGGCGGCCAATTTGGTGGAATCTCAGTCTTCTTCCTGATTTTGACCTTGACTTATGCTTGTTCTAGGATGACTCTCCTGTCTTGTCCTTTAAAATTGTGATTTGCCTATTCCTGACCTGCCTTCTGACTACTCTTCCATCAAATGATTTGGCTTGATGGATGCTAATTGCTATCCTGTTAATTGCTGTTGCCTAGGTTCCTGACTTTGCTACAGGTCAGGAACTTATTCACAATCAGATTTACAGATTGCGGATTTAGGGACTAAAGTCAGAGACTATGATTAAGAAATGCCAACTCGACTTGGAAGACTTTAGAGCAAAGATCTGGGGAATTCCTCAAACTACACACCTCAGTGGATTCAAACACTTCTCCAGTGGGAAACGTAAAACTTGGATTTCATTTACCTGGAATAAGAATATAATTTGATTACTTATTTCGATACACTGGCCAAAGCAAAGTCATTTTTCACATCCCCAGCACCTATGGCAGGTGCCTTGCAAATCCAACCACTAACTAGGTGGCACAACAGTTCCAGACACACATATTACAGATGGCACATGGTAGATCAGACCGTGTGATAGATTTTGCATTAAGGCTCCACAGACAAGAATTAGGATGGCATTATCTATGTGAAAGATGTCGGCTGAATGTTCACTTGGCTGATATCTTTCCTGATCCCCAATGAACTTGTATGTTTGGTATTTTCAATGAGGGAAAACTCCCCTACACATTAGGTTGTTGATCCTGCTGTTATTGGCAAGGTCGGTTGATTTTAATCTAATATATATGAGGACCTAAAAGGTTATTCTGAAATTTTCAATTTACATTTTATTAAAATTTGTCCTCCATCTAACACATGTTTATTTTATTGTCTACTGCTTGTGGCTAACTTAACCAATCGAACATGCTCAGAGCCTAGATTCTCCATCAAAGTTGTAAGCATTACATTGGAATGATGTTGGCCAGGATCACTGGCAGCTTCTGTTACAGTGTGTCTCTGATGTTGCAGTGCCAATGTTGCCTCATATAGGAGCATTGGGAGGGCACAGTTTGGGTCAACAATGCGATGAGGCTGCTGGCTTGAACTGTCAACTAATCAGGAGCACCTGATCCTCAGGTATCTGGAAGCTAGGAGGATGTGGTGTGGTGCACTACTGAAAAAAGAAAATGGAATTATCTTTTTAACTCTCCTGTCCCCAGTAGTTTTTATGAACTGAACACAGATCATCTCTGATAGGATGGCATTTGTGCCATACTCCTTCCATTTTTGGATGATGGATTGAACAGTGCTTCATGAGATATTCAAAGCTTGGTCTATTTATTTGTAAACTAACTTGCTTTACTCTTCTCTACAACTTTATCCCTGACCTTTCTGGTGTGTTCCTTGTTTTCTTATTATGCTGTTTGATCCCAAATCTTCTCAAACCAACCTCTGAGGCCTCCATAGAACATATGTTGTTATACTGAGAATAAATTATATACCGGTGGATTTGAATTACTAATCATGTGACTTTCTGGATGCAATTGGTCACTCAGGATTTTTTTAGGGGTATAAGACTACAGGGGGCTTAATGCAAAAGCACTGTCACGGATTTACCACAACAGAGAGGGGCTAGAAGACCGCAGCATCTGATTTCATATATTCCTGCACTATTTAGAAGCACTCCCCCTTCATATTAGGAGGTGCAGGTTTCTATTAGCATTGCAGGGATTAAACTGATCATCATAGAGTCTCTGAGGCTATGTGCACACGTCAGGATTTCTTGCAGGAATTTCCTGAAGAAAACTGCACATTTTCTGCAAGAAATACGCATGCGGTTTTTTTTTGCGTTTTTACCGCACTTTTTGCTCGTTTTTTGGGGTTTTTTTTTCCGGAGCTTTCCCAATGCATTATATAGCGGGAAAAACGCGAAAAAAATGCAAAATTAATGAACATGCTGCGTTTTTTACCACGATGCGTTTTTTTCGTGGAAAAAAACGCATCATGTGCACAAAAATTGCAGAATGCATTCTAAATGATAGGATGCATATGTATGCATTTTTTATGCATTTTTATCGTGTTTTTATAGCGAAAAAAACGTGAAAAAACTGCAATGTGTGCACACAGCCTGAAGCTTTCCTGCTTGGATGATCTCAGCTGTGCATTATTGGCCACTCCCCTCTCTTATATATGCTTGCCAGTGAAATATGAATTTCCAGTGTTAGTGTTGTGCTTCCTGGTTTGGAGTAGAGGTGTCAGTGATTGGTTGAGATGTTTGGAGTGTTAATCTGCAATTGTTGCTCAGTGCTTCTGTTGTGTGCAATTCCTCATCCTCTCCTATTTTGTTTACCTATGTTTTCTCCCCGCTGTTCCTCTTTGTTGTATGTGAGTAAATATTTGTATGTTTGGTATTTCATTTATCCCTGTATGTGCTCCCTTGTTAGTCTGATCTGTGTATATACATAGACTATTACTCCCCACTTCTCTCGATGGGAGAGGGGGACAGATTTAGGGCTAATTCACGAGGTCAGTAAGGTATGTGGCCCCGGCGTCTTCACCACCAGAAGTTATTCAGGGAGCAGGAATAGTTAGGGCACCCTTAGCATTAGGGACAGGGAAGAAGCCGCTGTCCCTGGGTATTCCAACAACAGAGTTGTGACAGGTAGATCACAATTTTCAAATTTCTATTTTTAAAATATTTAGAAATCTCTGTGTCATTTCCTTTCACTTCACAAATACTTGCTAATTTGCATCCGTTCCCTGTCTATGGTTGCCATCAGTGGGCAAGGGGCTGTTTTATCTCTTATTTTTAGGAGATTTTGAATGATTTAGAGTATAGCAAAGTCCAAACTCAATAAATTCTGCACTTCCACAAGGTCAGTGTCATTAATCCTAATACATTGATATTTGAATATAATGTAAATGTAGCTATGCAAATTGCCTCTTCAGAGGCAAAAAGGACTTGAACTCTATAGCGCCACCTGTTGGAAGTAGCGACAAGCCAGAGCTGGTATGTCACTCTCCAAAAGGAGAAACCTTACCCCTTAGACCTCAATGTAGCTATGATATTTTCCTCTATAGAATTCACAAACGTAAAAAAAAATACATATAAGAACAAAATCTATCTCTCGTCTGTGACACAAGTCTATAGCAGCATTTTTACCTGCTCATGTTGTCACTGCCAAGAGAGATATTTTTATTGCCTCCCTGTCAAATGAAACTATTCATCCACACATGATAGTCAACCCTTCAGTTCAGAGGATGAATCATGTCTGTCAAACTAGTGGATTTTATAGGCGTTATCTCCTTTCCTAAGAGGGTGAATGTTTTTATAGCTGACAAGATCCAGATAGAGGAGCAGAAAGGACATAAGGCTATCATCTACGGTAAGAGCTTTCAGAAACTCCCACGTGTTATCGAAAAAGTGCAACTAGTTTTCCTCAAGTGAATGACATGAAGAAATGTGTTTGCATTCGAAATAATGATTGCAACTTAGAAATATGGAAGAAGCACTAAAGAGATGAAAAATCACAAATTTAACACTCCAAGAAAACATATATACAATCTTGAACACAGCGTAATGCACATGCAATTTAAAGGGAAAGTGTTGGTCAATTCATGTTGCCCAAACCATGGGCAGCATAAATCAGAGACTGGCTGGGTATATTTTTCTCTGAAAATTTGGAGCATCTCGAAGAAAACAAAGTTTAAAGCACCTCACGGCACCATTCCAGGTGATTGGTGGCTCAGTGGTTAGCACTGCAGCCTTGCAGCACTGGAGTCCTGGGTTCAAATTCCACCAAGGACAACATCTACAAGGAGTTTGTATGTTATCCCCGTGTTTGCGTGGGTTTCCTCCGGGTTCTCCGGTTTCCTCCCACATTCCAAAGACATACTGATAGGGAGTCTAGATTGTGAGCCCCATCGGGGACGGCAATGATAGTGTGTGTGCAAACTGTATAGCGCCGCGGAATATGTCTCCGGATTCCGTCATTTGGCAGATCTGGCACCGTAGGATTAAATTCTAGCAAACGCCGGATGGCGACAGATACCTAATAGGAATATACTCACCCTCGGACGCGCCCTGCTTCTTTCCGGCAGCCTTCCTTCCTAAGAATCAGCCCTTCCAGGACCTTCGGTGACGTCGCGGTGACGTCGCGGCTTGTGATTGGCCGCGCGAGCGGTCACATGGGCTGCCGCGCGGCCAATCACAAGCCGCGACGTCACCGCAAGGTCCTGGAAGGCTGATTCTAAGGAAGGAAGGTTCCCGGTTAGTACCAGGGCACATCAGAGGGTAAGTATTGCGATATTTTTTATTTTGATTCTTTATTTTACACTTAAATCTGAATTCCGATACCAATTCCCGATATCTTAAACATATCGGGAATCGGTATCGGAATTCCGATTCTAGATTCAAAAGATCGTCGACTTCATGGCCGACCCCACACTGGGGTCGGGTCGGGTTTCATGAAACCCGACCTTGCCAAAAGTCGGCGACTTTTGACAAATTTCAACCCGTTTCGCTCAACCCTACTCATCAGCAGACATGCTATGTAGTAACAAGGTGGAAGTCCACTTTGCATATGCAGGAGAAACTGTGCGAGCAACAGCAGGCAATCGTGGTGCTTCAGCTGCAGCACACATGGCTGGGTTGCTCTGCAGAAAAACAACACTTCACTTCCAGATACATAGTACCCAGACAATATACCTCTCACTGAAGACATTTTGTAGTTTTTTTCCTGGAACCCTGTGTCAGGTCTCTGAACATTTTTGATTACCCTTTGGGCATTCCTGCCCTTTTTCAAGATGGCGTCTTTTGTCTCATGTGCCCCTTGTCTTCCTGCTTTATAGCTCCACCCCAGCTTTAAGTCTGTGCTACAATATTCTGCCTGTGTCCAGTTCCTGACCCCGGTTGCTTCCTGGCTTTCTACCTGCTGCTGTGAACCTGTGTGGATATCCTGTTTCTGCTGCAAACACCGGTTTCCAGTATTCATCCTGCTTCAGGCTGTCGTGTTGGACTCGCCTGCATTTGTGGTACAGGTAAGCTGTTGGTGTTCTGTAAATACCTGAAACATCCAAAAAAATATATATATAGGGTGGTTCAAAAGTAGGTGGACAGTATATGTAATAGGGTTATGAAGGGGGAGATTTATCAAACATGGTGTAAAGTGAGACTGACTCAGTTGCCCTTAGCAACCAATCAGAATCCACTTTTCATTCTTCACAGACTCTTTGGAAAATGAAAGGTGGAATCTGATTGGTCGCTAAGGGCAACTGAGTCAGTTTCACAGATCCAGTTTTCACAGATAAATCTTCCCCAAATCTGTTTTCTTTTCAGATAATTCAGATAACTCATAATGGCAAATAATTTAAATACAGATCAAAGAAAATGGATTTTAAAAGAGTATTGGAAATCTCAAAATGCTGAAACAGTTAGAGCAAATTGGGTTAAAACATTCGGTACTCAAGCCCCAAAGAGACAAGCCATTTACCGCATTCGTGACAAATTCTATGCCACTGGCTCAATCCTTAATGCTCCAAGAACTGGTCGACTCAAAACAGTCTGTACAGAAAATAATAAACAACTTGTTGCTGAAACATTTGTTCAGAGTCCAAAAAAGTCCACCAGAAGAGTCTCTTTAGAATTGGGAATTTCACGAGTTTCCATCATGCGAATTCCGAAATCTATTGGGTGGAAAGCTTATTGTCAATCAATTCATGGTTTATTGGAGGATGATCCAGACAGGCAGCTTCAATTTAGTGAGATTATGCTTAACAAAATTGAAGAAAATCCAGGAATTTTAGATAACATTATGTGGAGTGATGAATCTTCTTTCAAATTATCTGGCCACATTAACAGACATAATTGTATTTACTGGTATAATGATAACATGCATTTAACATTAGAGCAACAACTAAATGAGCTTGGTGTCAATGTTTGGGGTGGTATTTCAAGTTTTGGTGTTTTTGGACCATTTTTTTTTTATGGAACAGTCACAGGAGATAAGAATCTCGAAACTCTAATGAATCAAGGTGTTCCCCCGGTACAGCAACAGCCTAATTCAAATGACCTTTATTTCCAACAAGATGTGGCCCCTCCGCATTATTCAAGAGTAGTCAGCGAGTATCTTGATGAAACATTTCCTAATAAATGGATTGGCCGAAGAGGCCCACTTGATTGGCCGACATGTTCACCAGCCTTGACCCCAATGGATTTTTTCTTTTGTGGAGTACTCAAGGAAAAAGTTTATAATTGAAAATCAAAAAGTGTCAGTGATTTGAAAAATTACATAAGAGATGCATTTCAAGAAATTAATACCCAAAGAGACTTGTGCAAAAATGTTTGTCGAAGCGTAAGAGGCAGACTTCAAAGTTGTGCAAATTGTGATGGAAAACAGTTTGAACACCTGCGTTGATAAAATTTAAGAGCTTTTGTATTATTGTTCAGAATAAAATTTAATTGTCAATGTTAGGCTTGTGTTAGTAAATATAATTTTATACATAAATCAAAATAAATGTTATTTTCTGTTCACCTACTTTTGGTCGGTCCACCTACTTTTGGACCACCTACTTTTGGACCACCCCGTATATGTATGTAAATATGTATATATGTGTGTATATATATATATTCGTGAATAGACTAAAGAAGGACTTGTGTCAAGTTTCTCCAAGTATAACTGTGCTTCACGAACTGCTCCGTTTGATGGCATTTCCCTCTGAAGTTTCCTACAGACTCTGTTAGGTTACTTTCAATATTAACCGAATGTTTATGGACTTTTGTTTTTCTCTGTACTTGTTTGGACCACCACCTAACTGTTCTGTAGTTTGTCTTGTTCCACGCAAAGTGACTCCTGAGTTATCCATTATAATTATTACAGGATACTCTAGCCTAAAGAGGAGTCTGCTGGAACAATGACCACAGAAAGCAAATTAGAGCAGATGTTCGCCCTAATTAGATTTTTACAGAAAGATGTGGAAGGTCTGCAAAATAAATTTTGAAGCATTGAAGCAATGGACAAATGTTTGGACAATCTTTAAAGGACCTAAGTACCCGAATGGCGGCACATTAAAACAAACTTGCTGGCGTGGAGTCGCAGTACGGACAGGCTTTTCAGGACATAAGCACGCAAATGGCAGCACAAGTGACTTTACCCTTTGGACAACCACCACCAGCTAGCCCACTTACATTGCCCCATTCAGATTTAATGGCTATCGCAACAAATTTTGTGGTTTTGTGATTCAGTGTATTCTATATTTTGATGTGCATGCTGACCGCTTCCCTAATGATAGATCCTAATTATTGGGTGTAATAATGCTGCTGACCTCACGAGCGCTCGCCTGGGCGAATCCTATGATTGAGTCTAGTGAGATAATTTGGATGTTTTTTTTGGCCGCTATGGCATTAACGGCTTCATGGCCGGAGATTTTTTGGCTTTGCATTTTCATTTTTTCACTCCCCTTCTTTCCAGAGCCATAACTTTTTTTTATTTTTCCTTCAATATGGCCATGTGAGGGTTTATTTTTTTTACGGGATGTACTTTTGAGCAACGTCATTGGTTTCAACATGTCATGTATTCGAAAACGAAAAAGTGTGGTGAAACTGCAAAAAAGTGCAATCCCACACTTGTTTTTTGTTTGGCTTTTTTGCTAGGTTGACTAAATGCTAAAACTGAACTGCCATTATGATTCTCCAGGTCATTGAGTTCACAGACACCAAACATGTCTAGGTTTTTATCTAAGTGGTGAAAAAAATGCCAAACTTTGTTAAAAATAAATAAATAAATAAAATTAAAAAAATTGCACCATTTTCTGATACCCGTAGCGTCTCCATTTTTCGTGATATTGGGTTGTGTGAGGGGTTCTTTTTTGTGCAGCGAGCTGATGTTTTTAATGATACCACTTTTGTGCAGATACGTTCTTTTGATCGCTCGTTATTGCATTTTAATGCAATGTCACGGCGACCAAAAAGACATAATTCTGGCTTTTTAAATTTTATTTAATTTTTTTTTTAATGGGGTGAAATGGGGGTGATTTAAACTTTTTTAATTATATATTTTTAGAACTATTTTTCTATATGTTTTGGCATGCTTCAATAGTCTCCATGGGAGGCAAGAAGCTGCCACAACTTGATCGGCTCTGCTACATAGAGGCGATGCTCAGATTGCCTCTATGTAGCGGAATTACTGCATTGCTATGAGCGCCGACCACAGGGTGGTGCTCATAGCAATCCAGCATCCACAACTATAGAGGTCTCAAGGAGACCTCTGGTTGTTATACCGATGACCCCGATCACGTAAAGGGGGTCAGCAGTGCACGTGTTTCTGGCCCAATGGCCAGAAGCGTGCGTTAAATTCCGCTGTCAGAGTTTGACAATGCCATTTATCTAGTTAATAACCACGGGTGGATCGCAATTCCGCCCTCGTCTATTGCGGGCACATGTCTGCTGTTCAAAACTTGTGCCTTTAAACGTTGTATTCCATTCACTTTCTAGGACTTCACCTCCCAGGGAACTGAAGAAAAAGAACTCTCACTGTTCTCTACCTATTAAGATCCTGTGTTCAGGACAGTGAATTTCCAGTGCAGCTATGATTGACTCTGGTGCAGGGGACAATTTTATGGACATTGCATTTGCCAAGGAACATGGTATTGAGATTCAGCGAAGAGCCTCTCCGATAACATTGGAAACAGTGGATGCGTCACCTTAATCTCCGGGCCTGTAGATCAAGAGATTGTAACCCTTGAGATTTTGTTAGAGCCTAATCATCAGGAGCAACTCTTTCTTGTTAATTTCTTCTCCTCATTTCCCTGTGATTCTAGGCATCCCTTGGTTGCGTTCTCAGAACCCGACTATCAACTGGGAGACCAAGGAGATTCTTTCCAACAAGGAGCAACTCGGCGATAACTGAAGCTGTCCCTGAGTCCATGGCTACGGAACCTCCTGTACAGGTATTTTCTTTACCTTCAGCATATAAAGAATTCTCTGATATCTGTGACAAGAAGAAAGCAGATTGCTTCCTCCACCTAGGCATTATGACTGTTCCATTGATCTGCTTCCTGGGGAAGCTATTCCTTTTTTGTAATCTACGTCCCTGAGGCTGTCCGTCTGCAGATGCTCAAGTTGGTCCATGACTCCAAGTTGGCTGGTCACAAGGGGGTACAGAAGACACGAGTTCCTAAGCCGATTTTTCTCGTGGCCAACTTGCCTGAAGGATACTAAGAACTATGTTCTTTCTTGTGAGGTGTGTGCTCGTTACAAGACTCCTCGTGTGTCTCCTTTGGGTCTTCTTCAACCATTACCTGTTCTATCCAACCCATGGGGGTCTGTCTTGATGGACTTGTGGAGTTGCCTACATCGGGGGGCATGAATACGATCCTGGTGGTGGTTGATCGCCTGACTAAGGCCTCTTTCACACTTCCGTTTTTTGCCATCCATAGCAATCCGTCGTTTTGGTAAAAAAAGGATCCTGCAAAATGTGCCCGCAGGATGCGTTTTTTTGCCATAGACTTTTATTGATGACAGATTGCGATGGATGGCCACACGTTGCATCCATCGTGCAACGGATGAGTCGTGTTTTTGCGGATCATCGTGATAAAAAAACGTTCAAGGGAACGTTTTTTTCGTCCGTCGGATCTGCCATTTCCGACTGCGCATGCGCGGCCAGAACTCCGCCCCCTCCTCCCCGGACTTCAGAATGGGCAGCGGATGCGTCGGAAAACTGCATCCGCTGCCCACGTTGTGCACAATTTTGCACAACGTCCGTCGTTACGTCGGGCCGACAGTTTGCGACCGCCCCCTACCGACGGAAGTGTGAAAGAGGCCTAAGGCCACTCATTTTGTTCCATGCACCAGCCTTCCCTCAGCTAAGGATACAGTGAACTTGGTTACACAGAATAGTTTTTCAGCTACATGGGGTCTCGGATGAGATTATCTTTGATTGTGGAGTGCAGTTCACCTCAAGATTCTGGAAGGGGTTTTGCTCTGCACTCAATATTAATGTCTGTCTTTCTTCTGCTTTTCACCCCCAGACGAGTGGTCAGACCGAGTGTACCAACCAGATTTTGGAACAATATCTACGATGCTACGTCAGCCATCTTCAGGATGATTGGTTGGAGTTACTCCTGTTAGCTGAGGTCTCATATAACAATTCTCAGAGTGCCTCCACTAAGTTCACACCTTTCTTTGCCAAGCTGTGTTACCATCCAAGTTTCTTACCTAGGTCTCAAATTAATGCTCCATTTTAAGCTGTAGAGGAAAGGCTGACTGTGGTGAGGCAAAATCTGGAGGTTCTGAAGGAATCCCTGACCACAGCTCAAGAACATTAC
This sequence comes from Ranitomeya imitator, assembly GCF_032444005.1. Taxonomy (NCBI): domain Eukaryota; kingdom Metazoa; phylum Chordata; class Amphibia; order Anura; family Dendrobatidae; genus Ranitomeya; species Ranitomeya imitator. The sequence continues at coordinate 116,930,837 of NC_091290.1, read as the reverse complement.
AAGAGATCGTTTGATAGATTCCATAAACCGGCACCCATGTTAAAGGTAGGAGATTCCATGTGGTTATCCACTAAAAATCAGAAGTTGAACATTCCTTCACAGAAACTTGGACAGAAGTTCATCGGCCCTTTCAAGATCAACAGTATTGTGAGCTCTGTGGCCTGCTGCCTAGGACTATGAAGGTACACCCATGTTTCCTTACTAAAGTCTGTATCTCCTAACACCTTCCATGGATGTGTTGTGCCACCTCTGCAGCCTGTGGTGATTAATGGGCAAGAACAATTTGTGGTGGAAGAATTTATTCTAGGATTCACAGGGATCGGCTCCAATATCTGATAAGGTGGCAGGGGTAATACCCTGAAGAAGACTCTTGGGTACCTGAGGAAAACACCAATGCCCAACAGAAAATATCTTGTTTTCATCAGATTCCCTGTGAAGCTGGTTCCAGGATCGTCCTGAGGCTGCTTCTAAGGAGGGAGTAATGTCAGGACTCTGAACCTTTTTGATTACCTTTTGGGCATTCCTACCCTTTTTCAAGATGGCATCTTGTATCATGTGCCCCTTGTCTTCCTGCTTTATAACTCCACTGCTTGATTGATGCCTTCCTTGGACTTTTATGAAGTTGCCTATCTGGAATAGAACCCTTATTCCCCATTAGGGCTCATAGTCACTTGTGAGAACCTCGGATGAGTCTCGTATGTTAATACCTGGAACTGCACCTGGCACTTATGAGTGGAGCGTGCAGCTGCATGTATTGCTATGCGGCTGCACGCTCCGATCTGAGTGCCGTCAGCAGTGCCAGGTATTAACATGCGAGACTCTTCTGAGTTTCTCGCAAGTGGGCTTGAGCCCTAACCCGTATGTTCTCTGCAACCCCGTCTGTGGACAGTTTGAGATTAAATGGCTGAGAGTGTCTCTAGTTTCTTCACTTTGTGATTCACCTGGTCCCCTCTTAATAATGGCCCCAGTTCGAGCAAAAAAAAAATAGAAACAGAGTACAATTCTATTATCCCTAGCTGAAGTAGTCAGGCATTGTTGCCTGCTTTAAACACTAATTTTTTGAAGGGAAACACTTTGGCCCCTGGGGACCGTATGGCAATAGCATGGGGTAGGTGTCCCAAGGCAAAGAATCAAACTACAAACTTTTTATCTGTGGTTGTGTAAGGTATGAAGCAAGCAGGAATGCAGGATGCAGTGACAGACGGGAGGCAAAGCAAGGGTTAACAGGTTTATTGTCAGGGGAGATACTCCACGCAGGGAGGTAAAGAGTTAACGCTATGAAAGGCAGGTAAGATGCAACAGTTCCAGCAAAACAATTGGGAAGCAAGAGTATATGGAAGTTCTGACACTGCAGCTCCTGCTGCGCACTAAATAGCGCCGCAACGGCGGGCGCAGCACCTCCTTCTGGAGGGTACTGTAGTTGCTGGTTCTGTCTTCTGGCGGCAGTGGTCTGTCACCGGTACCTTCCACTGGGACTAGTCCATATACTAATGTGGTTATTAAAGGGCCACTGTCACCCCCCTCCAGCCGTTATAAACTAAAAGAGCCACCTTGTGCAGCAGTAATGCTGCGTTCCAACAAGGTGGCTCTTTTAGTTTTGTGTTCATGTATTACTAAAATAAAGCGCTTTGAAACTTTTCAAAAATACCTATCTTTGTCCACGGAGGCGGGTCTGAAGCCTCCTCTGTGAAGCGCCCAACTGCCATCACTCATCTCTTCTGGGGCGATGGTCGTCGCCCCCTGCGCGCTGTTCTTCTTAAATCCGGCGCCTGCGCTGTGCGTGCCTGCCTGGGGCAGGCGCATTGAGAATTGGCAGTCATCGCTCAGATGCCGGGTTCCTGACTGCGCCTGAGCGGGCAGTGCGGCCAACCTGTTACTGAATCCCCACCCCGCACTGTGTTATGCATTATGCACAGTGCGGGGCTGGGATTCCTGGGCAGATTCCTGCACAGACCGACGCTGGAAGGCGGGGGAGCGTCTGACAAGTGCAGTGCGCATGCCCAGGAATCCCAGCCCCGCACTGTGCATAATGCATAACACAGTGCGGGGATTCAGTAACAGGTTGGCCGCACTGCCCGCACAGGCGCAGTCAGGAACCCGGCATCTGAGCTATGACAGCCAATTCTCAATGCGCCTGCCCCAGGCAGGCACGCACAGCGCAGGCACCGGATTTAAGAAGAACAGTGCGCAGGGGGCGGCGACCATCGCCCCAGAAGAGATGAGTGATGGCAGTTGGGCGCTTCACAGAGGAGGCTTCAGACCCGCCTCCATGGACAAAGATAGGTATTTTTGAAAAGTTTCAAAGCGCTTTATTTTAGTAATACATGAACACAAAACTAAAAGAGCCACCTTGTTAGAATGCAGCATTACTGCTGCACAAGGTGGCTCTTTTAGTTTATAACGGCTGGAAGGGGGCGACAGTGGCCCTTTAAAGGCACAGGCCACAGTCTGGTGCGAGCCCAATGTGGCTCATTAACGATCTCAAATGGGGAGTAGTCAGGTAACAGAAGGTGAGGACAACTATTCTCTCCCCACGTCAGGGTGCAAGTCTCAGTCCCTTGTGTGATCTCTCGTGGGGGCAATGCGAGTGCGGTACTCATGGTCACGTCGTGTACAGTACCTGGTACTCTCTGGTTATCACTAGGCACACACCGCACATCCCGCTCTTCCTGGTCCCCGTTGTTGACGGCAGGTGACGCTGGTCTCTGTGGCGCTGGTGCTCCCGACTGGAGCACTTCTCCCTATGTCTGCTGTGGCACCCGGCTCGGCTCCGCTTTGTGTGCACGGCTCTGCACACCTTGGTTGTGCATGGCTCTGCTCCACTCTGCATGGCTCCGCAGTGGTCTCTCTCATGTGAGTCACCTGTCAGGGCAGTGGGGCACTTGGTACCGGGTCCGGTCACAACTAAAGGGGTGATCACGGTGGCAGAGACCTGGTCCGTGGCCCTGGGTGCCCAAGTAAAAGGGACGGTCTTTACAGGGGTTGTGGAAATAAGGAAAGTTTGTGATGCCACCCGTGGTTCTCGGTCAGAGGTGACCGACGCTGCTTAAAGGGGTCCTCTGGGGGCAGTGGTGCTGCAGCAAAGATGGTGTCGCTTCCCAAAGGTGAAGCGGTGTTCCCAGGCCTCCCAATTTATTTGGCAGTTGTGGTGAATGCCGCAAATAATTGGAGGACAAAGTGTTGCAGTCTTTATCTTGTTTACTAGTGTTAAGCAGCCTCAGTCCTGGGTACCAGCAACCGGTATAGATGGAATCCAGGCAGCCTTAAGACAAGTGGAAATCCCCTTGACAGGTCAGTTTGGGAGCCTTCCACTATGCGCTGGTATGCAGTCTTTTGCTACCCGTAGTTGTCTAACAAGGTCCTCTTTCTTCCCCTGTCCAGGGACAGTACCTGCACGGTAGGCAACTTGAGCTGTTTTTTTGATGCCTCTGTCCATGGTGACTCTGGACTCTGATTGCTGCTGTACCTCAGATATTATGTGGGCAAGTCGTTTTTAGTTTCCTGCCCTCTGGTTCTGACATGGGACCTGTAGTTCCTCACGACCTTGGGCTCCTGGTGCCAGGTCTCTGCGCTCAGCTTAGAGAGGCCCAGTCACAGCCTTTCTCTAGCCCCTAAGTCCTTCGGTGCTCCTTTACTATCTATTACCAATTGTCAACTGTCTGCATGTCTGCACCAGACTGACTGATTTCTCCTCCAGACCAGGATGTTTATAGGGAAGTTCCCCTTAAACCAGGTTTAGAGCTCCCTCTTCTGGCCTGTGATCAGAATGTGTTGCATGTATGGTTACCTGCCAAAGGGATCCCTCCTGTCTCCAGGCATGGCATTACCCTCCCCGAGAGGAAGACAATACCACTGTGGTACCTGAACTCCTGGGGTGCCACACATGCATGCCACTATACACGCCTGTCTCTGCAGGTGACGGGGCTCCCTCTATGTGGCCTGCTACAGCGCCAGTACTCTCTGAGGGCAAGGGAGATTGAGCATGCCACTCACTGCTCTGCGCGCTGCTCTGCTCTGGCCCGCAGCTCTCCTCTTGTGTGCGCTTTCTCCTCTCTGGCTGCACATGCTTTTCTGCCTCTCCCCGCCTCCCTGGGTCTGCAGGAAGGTCCCTCCCACTCAGGCTTTGCTCAGGCTGCAGGGGAAGGTCCATCTCCTCAAAGCTGTCCCCCGAGAACAGAGGATGCAGCCCCTCTAGTTTTGGACCCAGCATGCAGGTACCCAAGGTCCGGTCTATCTCCTTACAGCTGCTCTACTGTATGCTACTGAGGATAATAATTTGGCTCTGTGGGTGAAAATTGTAAGCTTATTCTGTGGGAGTACTCTGTCCCATGCTAGATGAGTGAAATGTTTAATTGGACAGGAAGTAGCTAGCCTCAGTCTCTGTAAATGCACTGTTAAAATGTTTAGGCTTTTGATTTGCTTCCTAATTTACCATGATTGCTATGGTGACAGAAGAACCCATTTAAGTCATGTTCCTATCCTTTTGTTTGCAGAACAATTGTCCTACTCTTACCCCCATTTAGCTTCCTTTTGCAGCCCTCTAGCCATTATTCCAACTATTTTACAGCATTGAAGTTCGGGTTCAAATTGACTTGAATGGGGTTCAGAGTTTGGGGTCAAGTTCAGGTCCAGAATCAGATTTTTTAAAAATCTCCCCGAACCCAGGGAACCCGAACAGCCATGGGTTCGCTCAGCATTGCCCATAAACACTCCAATTGGGAATCCCATTCTATATCCATAGGCATTTATATGGAGTTGTCCCCCCTTTGAAGCTAAATCAGCTTCCACTTTTCTACATTTGTGCAATTAAGAAGTTATGTTGGAGGAGAGGTCCAGACTCATAATCTCCATTTTAGTTCATCTCAAAAATGTTGGATGGGGTTGGGATCCAGGTTTGGTGTGGCCTATCATGTTTTTCTCACATATTCTCCCAACTATGGACCTTACTTTGTGCACTTGGGGCACAGTAATGATAGAACAGAAAAGGGCCTTCCTCAAAGAGTTACCATAAAGTTGGAAATTACAATTTTACTTTTACTGGAACTAAGGGGCCTAAGCTAATTCCTGAACAACACAGCATTTTTCAACCTCCACTAAGCCTTACAGTTGAAAAAATGCAAACAGGCAACGTTGTACATGTCTGATTTTTTTGGGGGACATAGTGGTACAGGAGAAAAAATTGCAGCATGCACACTTCACCTTCGAGAATCGGATGGCACTTACCCATTCATATCTGTGGGTCTGACAAAAAAATCGTGCCACACTTGGCTGACATCTGAGTTGCCATCTGATTTTCATGGACTGACAAAATTTGAGAAGATGGAGAATTTTTTTCTCTCCACCTCCAAGAAAATTAGAAACTCTGATCAGAGTGTGATTAGTGTAAATCGGAACAATTTTGTCGGATGGAGAAAAACAGTTGTCTGCACCTAAACTTGAAGATACATTGTCACTCCACAGAACACATTTCTGCTGCTCCAGAGTCCAGTAGATGCTGCTTTATACCACTCCATCCAATGATTAGCAATGTGCTATTAATGTAAAGCTTGCAATCATCTGCTTGGCCATGGAGATCCATGCCATGAAACTTCTAGACATCAATGTTAATTCCAGAGGAGGCATGAGGTCTGCAGTTATGGAGCCTAAACAACGTTGATGACTTTTCTGCCCTTTGCTCCTCAGCACTTGGTGACCCTACTCTGTAACTTTACGTGGTCTCCATTTCGTTTCTAAGATGCCGTGGTTCCTAAATTCTTCTAATTTTTAATAATACAACTCACAGGAGATGGTGGAATATTTTGTAGAGAAGAAACGTGTTGCATCAGTGGCATCCTAGTACAGGACCAGTTTCATTAGAACGATCCATCGTGTCACTTATGTTAGAAGGCATATCGAAAGGCTTGATTTTATACACATGTGCCAACGGGACTAAGTGAAAAACATGAATTTAATGATTAAGACATGAGTATCCTAATACTTTTTCTCACGTAGTGCATACTTATACTGTATATATTGCGTAGTCTTCCGTACTTCTTTAGGCCCTGTGACAAGGTTACGTTATCTATTCAAGTTGCAGCTATCTGAAGAGCAGGCCTCGTGGATAAACTTACCACGGTAGGAGGGAAATGAACGGCTCTTCAATTATATTGCAAATTGCTACTTTTCTGCCCTTTGCTCCTCAGCACTTGGTGACCCTACTCTGTAACTTTACGTGGTCTCCATTTCGTTTTTAAGATGCCGTGGTTCCTAAATTCTTCTAATTTACGTTATCTATTCAAGTTGCAGCTATCTGAAGAGCAGGCCTCGTGGATAAACTTACCACGGTAGGAGGGAAATGAACGGCTCTTCAATTATATTGCAAATTGCTACTTTTCTGCCCTTTGCTCCTCAGCACTTGGTGACCCTACTCTGTAACTTTACGTGGTCTCCATTTTGTTTCTAAGATGCCATGGTTCCTAAATTCTTCTAATTTTTAATAATACAACTCACAGGAGATGGTGGAATATTTTGTAGAGAAGAAACGTGTTGCATCAGTGGCATCCTAGTACAGGACCAGTTTCATTAGAACGATCCATCGTGTCACTTATGTTAGAAGGCATATCGAAAGGCTTGATTTTATACACATGTGCCAACGGGACTAAGTGAAAAACATGAATTTAATGATTAAGACATGAGTATCCTAATACTTTTTCTCACGTAGTGCATACTTATACTGTATATATTGCGTAGTCTTCCGTACTTCTTTAGGCCCTGTGACAAGGTTACATTATCTATTCAAGTTGCAGCTATCTGAAGAGCAGGCCTCGTGGATAAACTTACCACGGTAGGAGGGAAATGAACGGCTCTTCAATTATATTGCAAATTGCTACTTTTCTGCCCTTTGCTCCTCAGCACTTGGTGACCCTACTCTGTAACTTTACGTGGTCTCCATTTCGTTTTTAAGATGCCGTGGTTCCTAAATTCTTCTAATTTACGTTATCTATTCAAGTTGCAGCTAGCTGAAGAGCAGGCCTCGTGGATAAACTTACCACGGTAGGAGGGAAATGAACGGCTCTTCAATTATATAGCAAATTGCTACTTTTCTGCCCTTTGCTCCTCAGCACTTGGTGACCCTACTCTGTAACTTTACGTGGTCTCCATTTCGTTTCTAAGATGCCGTGGTTCCTAAATTCTTCTAATTTTTAATAATACAACTCACAGGAGATGGTGGAATATTTTGTAGAGAAGAAACGTGTTGCATCAGTGGCATCCTAGTACAGGACCAGTTTCATTAGAACGATCCATCGTGTCACTTATGTTAGAAGGCATATCGAAAGGCTTGATTTTATACACATGTGCCAACGGGACTAAGTGAAAAACATGAATTTAATGATTAAGACATGAGTATCCTAATACTTTTTCTCACGTAGTGCATACTTATACTGTATATATTGCGTAGTCTTCCGTACTTCTTTAGGCCCTGTGACAAGGTTACGTTATCTATTCAAGTTGCAGCTATCTGAAGAGCAGGCCTCGTGGATAAACTTACCACGGTAGGAGGGAAATGAACGGCTCTTCAATTATATTGCAAATTGCTACTCACTGCAGTTGATATAAAATAGTTAAGAAGACTATTTTACTACCAAGCAGAGCAATTGAGGGGTTAACAATCAATTACAGCAGGCAGGAATGCTAAGCACATAATGTCTCCCCCATGGCCTTTTCAACCGAACCCATAAACATTCCAATTAGGCAGCCAATTAAAATGAGAAAGAGTCCTCCTGAATTATATAGCAGTTGGAGGCTGCCGTGGCCCTTTTCGAGAGTTGACAGCTAGTGAAAGCTTTTCACTGGATTTCAACTAGAGAGAGCAAAAGAATGAAGTGAATCAGTGACGTTTGAAAAGCTTGTGTGAAGGGGCAGTTCTGTGATAATGGGTCTTCAGTAGAAGTGACACTGAGCCATTAGCGAACTATGGAAAGCTTTGACATGCTAAGAGGAGGACATTATTGAACGCGGAGGAGCCCATTGACTAGCGGTCACAAAAAAAATAAAAAAACTTTAATTTTATCATTTTATAGCTGTTTTGGCTAGAAGGGGAGGCAATGGGTGGATGTTGTTAAACTGTGTGAATTGCCACTTTTTTTTTTGTCCGGGGCGGCAGAAATAGGATATTTAATGAGCTTGTTTTAAAACAAGGAGAAGCATTCCCATTTCTCACACATTAACTGTACATCTTAGCAAGAGGGCAATCCGGTGTTAAAAGTCATAAACAGTTCTCGTTGAGAATCCTTAATCATATGTTTGTTTTATACAATATGTTGGATAAAAAAATTAAGATTTTGATATAAAGTAACATCAACATAAAAGATTTATAAATTAAGGAAACTAAAACAAAATAACATCGACTTTTCGCACTTTTGTAAATAAAGAAAAAACAACATTAAAATAGCAAAAAAGAAAAAAATATATATTGATGTAGAACAGATAAAAGGTAAATGGCACAAAACCACCAGACACTAATAATAGCTGTAGCGGGACCGAAATATTGAAGAGTAAATATACAAAATGAAAGAAAACAGTGTAAGAAAAGTTCTCGGTTAACCAGAAATTCTAAAAATGGTTTGTACTATTTTAGGTTACATTTATACTTAGAGATACAGTAAGGGCAGACATAGACAGGCTGAAGCAACAATTAACACGTTGTACATTGAATTCAGTTTACAATGTTAGGGGAAATAAATGAGAACAAGAAAAACAGAAAAAAGAGAGCCAATTTGGTCACCATTTCCCGAAACTCTGAATTTGGTCTATTTACTTAGCACTAGAGAAAAAGCCATGAAAACCACTGATAAAAGGCTACAGTGTTACAACTGTTAAGTAAATATAAAGCCTCATGTACACGGAGCCATTGGTAATTCTAGTGTCATGCTGGTTACTGCTGTGGCTACGACCTTCTGCTGGTTCCCAAATCGGCGGTGGTCTTCTTCTCCCTGCTATTATTCCTCTGATGGTTATGGCCCCTAATACTGCCCCTAGGACTTGTGCATGCTGACTCAAGGTATCTTAAACGGTCAGTGTGCTTCTCAGTACATCTTCCCCGACCAATGCTCAGCTGACCCATGATAATTTAATGACTCTGTGTCACATCCGTGTCTGCTGCAAACCCTGTCCTGGCCACTAGGCATTGCCGCTCTAGAACTTCCGTCACTGCAGGAGTGTGTGGGTGCTTAGGTGTCAGATTGCTGAGACTAGTTCCCTCTTTGATTTATTCTTGTGTTTTGCTGCAGTGAGCTGATATGTACTTAGCTCTCTGCTGGAAGCTATGGGTGGGGCTCCTTTATTTATTAATCCCAGGAGACAGTCCAGAGGTGTAACTAGAGGTTCAGCTCAAGGGTGGCAAAACATTTGACTGGGCTCCCAACCCCGATTACAACTCTGATAATGCAGCCTGATCGTGAGTATAGGAGAACCTCAGCAGATGACTGTGCTATTACTAAAAATAAATCTCTACACAAAGAGCAACACAGATATTACGTCTATACGATGACCAGATATTGGTAGATACCAGTCCCGAAGAACATACAAGTGATTACAGAACAGTTATATATAGTAACATACAGATGACGTTCTTTCTGAAGGAGTCATTCATTTTTCACGTCTTTTCCATATGGCCCAGACTGAGACCAACGTGACAACTTCTTCCAGCCTGGACTCCTACGCAGAAATTACAGCAAAGATACATTTGACTTCTCACATTTCCTGCACCGTCCCCATCTATTCCCAACCTGCACAAACTCTTCATCTTGCTTATACCCCAATGCTGAGCTGCTGCCATATGTGTCCCTTTTACTGCACCTGTTGCTTGACACAAAAACAGTGCTGCTCTTAATGCTGCCCATTGCAATACCCACCACTGTAAATAATGCCCCCTTTGGGTCCTCTAGATGGTAAAATTGTCTACTAGAAAATATTAATGCCCTGTGCAAATGCCCTAGAAGTATTGTCAATATTTAGCTCCTTTGATGGCTACAATACTGTTCATATGACAATAATGCTGCTTACGTGTCCACTTAATATTGAATAATGTCCACTCATTCCCCCAATGTACAGTTCCTCTATACACAAAATGTTGGGATCACAATTCCCTTATACAGAGTATGATGTCCCCACAGCTCCACTATATAGAGTATGATGGGGCCACAGCTTCCCTATACATAGTATGGTGGGCCCACAGCTCCTCTCTACACAGTATGGTGGGCCCTCAGCTCCGCTATATACAGCATGATAACCCCACGGTACCCATCACACTGTGCAATGGCCTTCACAGTGGAATCCACATGATATAATGGCCCCCACAGTAGTCCCCACACTAGCCTTCAAACTGTATAATGGCTACCGCATTAGCTCCCACACTGTATAATGGCTCCCACAGTAGTCCCCACACTGTATAATGGTCCCCGAATGAACACCCATGCTGTATAATGGCTCTCACACTTTATGAGAACCCCATAGATATCCCTACAATGTTCAAAAGCCCCCACACTGTGTGAGGACCTCTCACAGTTGTTCCCACACTACATTATTTCCACCAGAATAGGTTCAAAACTGTATAATGGCCCCACATTAGCCCCTAAACAGTACAATGGCCTCCATATTAGCCCCCAAACTGTTTGATGGCCCTCACATTAACCTCCAAATTGTATAAAAGTCCCAAACTCCATAATGGCCTCATCATTAGGCTCAAACAGCAAAATCACTCCCTCATAAGCCCCCAAACTGTATAATGGTCCCCACATTAGCCCCAAGCTGTATAATGGCACAAACGTTAGCCCTTAAAACTGTAAAATAGCCCCAACTCTTTATAAGGGTTTCCACAGTAGTCTCTAAAATGTAAGCAGGCCCCCTCACACTGTTTCATGATCATTGACAGTACAGTAAATGGAGAAGTCAAACTAAGGGGATAAGCAGGCCAGGTCAATAATGGGAGACAGATTATGGAGATATGTATAAACGGGTGCTAGCAGGCTAGGAACCAACTTTCAGGCAAAGAGTGATGGGAAGAGATGCCTAACATAGAGTCTGTTGGCACTGGATATGCCAGGGGACCTAATTTCTGCAGGACACAGCAGGGTTAAATTTCTGTAGAGACCGGCACCACACCACCAAAGCCAAATGGAAACCACAAGCAGATGCAGTAGTGCTGAAGAATGCTGCAAGAGGCCAACTCAGCTAACCTGCCTCACACGAGGAGCAGCTGCTCGGTGACCACGGTGACTAAAACAGCGCTGAGGAGGCATGCGAGTTACCATTCTAACACTGATATAGTTAACAGCATAGCTCTGGGTGGGCCCCTCAGAGAGCAGGGATCAGGGCAACCACCCCCCCTCCCCCAGTAGCTATGCTACTGAGACAGTCTCTATCTGGTAGGACTTCATTTGTACACCTAGTACTAGGTTCTCTGACTTGGCTGTGACTTAGCTCCTGTGGTATGTTTTGTATTACCCATATTGTGACTCCAGCTTGCATTTTCATTACTCACCTGTCTCCTGATTTTATCCTTGACATTACTTCTTGGTTTTGACCCTTCTTGGTGACCCTTCCTGCGTCTGGTTCGATCTTCCAGACTGTAGCACTTCAGTGGTAGCAATCATCTGGACTCGAATGTAAGACCAGATCCCTTTACAGGATGGTCAGCAGGTATAGACAGGTGGGTTATATCAATAATATTACCCTGGATGGAGGAAAGGAAGATTTACTACAAGACAAATATTTCTAATGATACCCCTGGCCTGCTGGGGTAAGTGAAGGAGTCAGCAGCATGGTGTTCCATCACAACTCTTAACAGTATGGGTATCTTGAGAACACCAGTTCTGTTAACAATGTAGCAGACAAGGCAGCCCATGACCAGATAGGCCCTTCTGGCATTTGTCAGATGGCCAGTCCGGCCCTGTTTTCCACCTCACTTAAGAAATTGAAATCAATGAACAGATTGGTTAGATGTGTTGGGCAGCTATGTCTATTTTTCCTGACCTTCCCATAGGTGCTGGGAGTCATATTGATGACTTATCCAGAAATTTGTTCTCAGGCAGCATGATGGTCTAGTGATTAGCACTTCTGCTGTCCAATGCTGGTGACCTGGGTTCAACTCTGAGGACAATGAGACTCCTCCACTCAGGTGTATTTTAGATATTGTAATCAGTGACCGCAAATGGGACCTGCTCTAGTTTTTACTGACCTTCCCATAGGTGCTGGGCGTCATACAGATGACTTACCCAAAGGTTAGCACTCAGGCAGCATGATGGTGCAATTATTAGCACTGTTGCTGTCCAATGCTGGTGTTCTGGGTTCAACGCTGACTAAGAACAATGATGTTCCTCCTCTCAGATGTAGAATAGAAATTGTAGTTAGTGGTTGTAATGGTACCTGCTCTATTTTTTCTGAACTTCTCATAAATGCTGAGAATCCTATTGATGATCTGGCCAGAAACAAACTCTAAGGCAGCACAGTGGCTAAGAGGTTATCTCCATTGCCATCGCACACTTTGGTCCTTAGTTTAACTCTGACTGAGGTTAATGAGATTTCTCCTCTCAGACACATCTTAGAAAATGAAATCAGAGACCTAAAATGAAATCTGCTTTTTATTTTATGACCTGTCAGTGGGTACTGATAGGCATGTTGATGATCTAGCCATCTGGGAATGCTATGGTGGCTCGGTAGTTAAGTCCCTTATCTTTTAATGCTTTGGTCCTTAGTTCTACTCTAAGTTAGATTGGAGTAATTCCTCCTCATGTGTCTACTTTAGAAATTGCAAATGCACCTGCTCTAGTTTTTCCTGATCTTCCCATAGGTGCTGGTGTTAATATCAATGACTTTGCTAAAGAGTATGTTCTGAGTAGCATGGTGGCTCAGTGGAAGGCACTGGTGCTTTGCGACATGGGAGTCCAGGGTTCAAATTCCACCATGGATGACGTATTCTCTAGTTTTTCCAGATCTTTCCATAGGTGCTGGTGGTAATATCAATGAGTTTGCTAAAAGGTATCTTCTGAGCAGCTCAGTGGAAAGCACTGGTGCTTTGCGGCATGGGAGTCCAGGGTTCAAATCCTACCATGGATGACATCTGCTCTAGTTTTTCCTTATCTTCCCATAGGTGCTGGTAGTAATATCAATGACTTTACCAAAAATTGTGTTCTGAGCAGCACAGTAGCTCAGTGTAAAGCACTGATGCTTTGCAGCATGAGAGTCTAGGGTTCAAATCCCACCATGGGAAATTGCAAATGCACCTGCTCTAGTTTTTCCTGATCTTCTCTTGGTGCTGGTAATATCAATGACTTTGCCAAACATTGTCTTCCAAGCATCGCAGTATCTCAGAGGAAAGCGCTGATGCTTTTAAGCATGAGAGTCCAGGGTTCACATTCCACCATGGGAAATTGCAAATGGACCTGCTCTAATTTTTCCTGACCTTCCCATAGGTGCTGGAAGTAATATAGATGATTTACTCAAAGGTTAGCACTTGGGTATCATGATGGCACAGTTGTTAGCACGGTTGCTGTCCAATGCTGGTGTCCTGGATTCAACTCCGACTAAGGACAATGATATTCCTCCTCTAAGGTGTACTTTAGAAATTGTAGTTAGTGGTTGTAATGGTACCTGCTCTATTTATTTCTGACCTTCTCATAAATGCTGAGAATCCTGTTGATGATGTGGCCAGAAGCAAACTCTCAGGCAGCACAGTGGCTCAGTGGTTATCTCCATTGCCATCCTACACTTTTGTCCTTAGTTTAACTCTGACTGAGGTCAATGAGATTTCTCCTCTCAGACACATCTTAGAAAATGATATCAGAGACATGAAATGAAATCTGCTTTTCCTTTTCATTACCTGTCAGTGGATTCTGATAGGCATATTGATGACCTAGCCATCAGGAAGTGCCATGGTGGCTCAGTGGTTAGGTTCCTTACCTTTCAATACTTTAGACCTTAGTTCTACACTGACTGAGGCTGGCATAATTCCTCCTCACGGGTCTACTTTAGAAAATGCAGCTGCTCTAGTTTTTTCTGATCTTCCCATAGGTGCTGGTAGTAATATTAATGACTTTACCAAAGGTTATCTTCCAGGCAGCACAGAAGCTCAGTGGAAAGCAGTGATGCTTTGCAGCATGGGAGTCCAAGTTTCTAATTCCACCATCGAAATTGCAAATAGTCCTGCTCTAGTTTTTCCTGATCTTCCAATTGGTGCTGGTAGTAATATCAATGACTTTGCCAAAGTTATCTTCCGAGCAGCCCTGTATCACTGATGCTTTGCAACATGGGAGTCTAGGGTTCTAATCTCACCATGGGAAATTGCAATATTTCCTGCTTTAGTTTTTCTTTATCTTTTCTTTATCTTCACATTGGTGCTGATAGTGAAATAAATGACTTTGCCAAAAAATTTTCCCAAGTAGCACAGTAGCTCAGTGGAAAGTACTGGTCTGATGCTTTGCAGCATGGGAGTCAAGTGTTCTAATCCCACAATGGGAAATTGCAAATGGACTTGCTTTAGCTTTTCCATAGTCTCCCATTGGTGCTGGTAGTAATATTAATGACTTTGCCAAAGGTTATTTTCCGAGCAGCACAGTATCTCAGTGGAAAGCACTGATGCTTTACAGCATTGTAATATAGGGTTCAAATCCCACCATGGGAAATAGCAAATTGGCCATCTCTAGTTTTTTTTTTTCCTGATTTTTCCCATTGGTGCTGGTAGTAATATCAATGACTTTGGCAAAGTACATCTTCTGAGCAGTATGGTAGCCCAGTGGAAAGCACTGGTGCTTTGCAGTGTGGGAGTCCAGGGTTCTAATCCCACCATGGGGCATTGCAAATTGACCTCTTTTAGCTTTTGCTTATTTTTCAATTGGTGCTGGTAGTAATATCAATGACTTTGCAAACAGTCAATTTCTGAGCAGCGTGGTGGCTTGGTGGAAAACACTAATTCTTTGCAGTAAGGGAGTCCAGGGTTCAAGTCCCACTATGGGAAGTTGCAGATGGACTTTGTCTAGTTTTTCCTGATCTTCCCATTGGTGCTGGAAGCAATATCAATGACCTTGCCAGAGGTTGTTTACTGAGCAGCATGGTAGCCCAGTGGTAAGTACTGGTGCTTTGCAGCATGGGAATCCAGGGTTCTAATCCCATCCTGAGAACTTGCAAATGGACGTGCTTTAGTTTTTCCTGTTCTTCTCATTGGTGCTGGTAGTAATATCAATGACTTCCGAAAAGGATGCCTTCTGAGCAGCACGGTAGCACAGTGGTAAGCACTGGTGCTTTGCAGTCTGGTAATCCAGGTTCAAATTCCACCATGAGGACTTGCAAGTGGAGCTGTTCTAGCTTTTCCTTATCTTTCCATTGATGCTGGAAGTAATATCAATGACTTCCGAAAAGGTTATTTTCTGAGCAGCATGGTAGCCCAGTGGTAAGTACTGGTGCTTTGCAGCATGGGAATCCAGGGTTCTAATCCCATCCTGACAACTTGCAAATGGGCCTGCTTTAGTTTTTCCTGTTCTTCTCATTGGTGCTGGTAGTAATATCAATGACTTCCGAAAAGGTTATCTTCTGAGCAGCACGGTAGCCCAGTGGTAAGCACTGGTGCTTTGCAGTCTGGGATTCCAGGGTTCTAATCCCGGATGACACTGCAAGGAGTTTGTATGTTCTCCCCGTGCTCAGGTGGTCTGCCACCCATGCTCTAAAGACATACAGGTAGGGTCCAGTGATGATGGTGTCACCTGTGCAGCATTCAGGGCTGCTTGCCCCCTTTCCTTGGGCAAGTATCCTGATTGGATGAATGTTCTGGTACAAATAACAAGATATTCACTTGTTAAATTGAGCAGCTCAGTCCTGGCCCGGCTGAGCTGCACTCTTTAATAGAAAAAATATTATTGTTTTAAAGAGTGCAGCTCAGCCAGGCCAGGACTGAGCTGCTCAATTTAACAAGTGAATATCTTGTTATTTGTACCAGAACATTCATCCAATTACTTGCCCAAGGAAAGGGGGCAAGCAGCCCTGAATGCTGCACAGGTGACACCATCATCACTGGACCCTACCTGTATGTCTTTAGAGCATGGGTGACAGACCACCTGAGCACGGGGAGAACATACAAACTCCTTGCAGTGTCATCCGGGATTAGAACCCTGGAATCCCAGACTGCAAAGCACCAGTGCTTACCACTGGGCTACCGTGCTGCTCAGAAGGTAACCTTTTCGGAAGTCATTGTTATTACTACCAGCACCAATGAGAAGAACAGGAAAAACTAAAGCACGTCCATTGCAAGTTCCCATGGTGGGATTAGAACCCTGGACTCAAATGCTGCAAAGCACCAGTACTTACCACTGGGCTACCGTGCTGCTCAGAAGATAACCTTTTTGGAAGTCATTGATATTAGTACCAGCACCAATAAGAAGAACAAGAAAAACTAGAGCAGGTCCATTTGCAAGTTCTCATGGTGGGATTAGAACCCTGGAATCCCATACTGCAAAGCACCAGTACTTACCACTGGACTACCGTGCTGCTCAGAAGGCAATCTTTTCGGAAGTCATTGACATCACTACCAGCACCAATGTGAAAAATCAGGAAAAACTAGAGCAGGTCCATTTGCAATTTCCCATGCTGGGATTAGAACCCTAGACTCCCATGCTATAAAGCATGAGCACTTACCACTGGGTTACCGTGCTGCTCAGAAAGTAACTTTTTCAGAAGTCATTGATATTACTACCAGCACCAATGAGAAGAACAGGAAAAACTAAAGCAGGTCCATTTGCAAGTTCTCAGGATGGGATTAGAACTCTGGATTCCCATGCTGCAAAGCACCAGCATTTCCCACTGGGCTACCGTGCTGCTCAGAAAATAACAATGGCAAAGTCATTGATATTACTACCAGTATCAATGGGAAGAAAAGGAAAAGCAGGTCCATTTGCAATTACCCATGGTGGGATTTGAACCCTGGACTCACATGCTACAAAGCACCAATGCTTACCACCAGGCTAGAGTGCTGCTTGGAAGATATGCTTTGCCAAAGTAATTGATATTGGTACCATCAACAATGGGAAGATAAGGAAAAGCTAGAACAGATCCACTTGCAGTTTCGCCATGGTGGGATTAGAGCCCTGGAACCCCATGCTGCAAAGCATCAGTGCTTTCCACTGAGCTACCATGCTGCTCAAAAAGTGATTTTGGCAAAGTCATTGATATTACTTCCAGCACCTATGGGAAAATCAGGAAAAAACTAGTCAAGGTCCTTTTGCTATTTCCCATGGTGTGATTTGAACCCTAGACTCCAATGCTGCAAAGTATCAGTGCTTTCCACTGAAATACTGCACTGATCGGAAGTTGACTTTGGCAAAATCATTGATATTACTGCTAACACAAATGGGAAGGTCAGGAAAAGCTAAAGCAGGCCCTTTTGCATGGTGGGATTAGAACCCTAGTCTCCCATGCTGCAAAGAATAAGCCCTTTCCACTGAGCTACAGCACTGCTTGGAAAATGGTATTGGCAAAGTCATTGATATTACTGCTAGCACCAAAGGGAAGGTCAGGAAAAAGTTTAGTAGATCCACTTGAAAACTCCAATGGTGGGATTAGAAACCTAGACTCCCATGCTGGAAAGCATCAGTGCTTTCCACTGAGCTACAGCACTGCTCGGAAGACGATTTTGGCAAAGTCATTGATATTACTACTAGCACCAATGGGAAGGTCAAGAAAAAGTTGAGCAGATCCATTTGAAATTTCCATTGGTGGGATAAGAACCCTAGAATCCCATGCTGCAAAGCATCAGTGCTTTCAACTGAGTTACTGTGCTACTCAAAAGATAACTTTGATGAAGTCAGACTCATTGATATTACTATCAGCACCTATGGGAAGATCAGGCAAAACTAGAGCAGATGTCAAGCATTGTGGGATTTCATCTCTAGACTCACATGCTGTAAAGCATTAGTGCTTTTCAATGAACCACAAGCTACTCAAAAGATACCTTTTGCCAAAGTCATTGACATTAACACCAGCACATATGGGAAGATCAGGAAAAACTAGAGCAGGTCCATTTGCAATTTGAGATTTGAACCCTGGATTCCAATGCTGCAAATCACCAGTGTTTCCCACTTAGCCACAATCCTGCTTGGAAGCTCTCTGTCATGATTCACACCGTGACCGTCACCCCTACGTCACGGATCGGGTTGACTTTAGGCCAACAGACGGCTATCACATGTGCAGGGGGGCTTATCTTAGTTATCCCTCCACTGCTACAATGTGATGGAAAAACACACACAAGGCTATTGACCTCTTAGTTTATGGCAGGGGCTTATTTTAGGTATCCCACTGCTCTTCAATATACCACGAACTGGAGGGATTTATGTATATCCCACTTACAGTTCCAATTAAAACTTGCAGCTCTCTGGCGCCCCCTTACCCTCAGGTCAGATTTGGTACTGCACCTAGGGTAATTAGTCGTCAGAAAGACTGCCTGCTATGTACTGGCTATTGGACACGCTGCAGCAAGGCGATTTAACTACTCCCACTCAGGCAGGAACAATAATTATCAACGCCACAGTCGCTACAACGACTCCCAAAGGCACTGTACAAAGGTATGCTGCCACCAGCTTCGATTAAACGGGTCCGAAGCTAACCCAAAACAGTAGCGTAATTCCCTTCAGAAGACTTAGGGAACGTTTTAGAGCAGGAAGAGCGAATCTAGTATTAAATATTATACTCCATCAAAGGTTTAAGGCAGTGTTTATAAAAAGTCATATAAAGATGTTACGATATGAGACAATTGAAAATATATGTACAAGGTAATTATAAAAATAACAGGGGTTAAATGAGAAATCAACACTAGTGTTGAGCATTCCGATACCGCAAGTATCGGGTATCGGCCGATACTTGCGGTATCGGAATTCCGATACCGAGATCCGATACTTTTGTGGTATCGGGTATCGGTATCGGATACATAGAGATGTGTAAAATAAAGAATTAAAATCAAAAATATTGATATATTTACCTCTCCGGCGGCCCCTGGACTCAGCGCGGGTAACCGGCAGGCTTCGTTGTTCAAAATCAGCGCATTTAGGACCTGAGAATCACGTCCCGGCTTCTGATTGGTCGCGGGCCGCCCATGTGACCGCCACGCGACCAATCACAAGCCGCGACGTCACCGCAAGCTATTAACGCGCTCATTTTTAAAAATGAGCGCGTTAATGGCTTTCAAAGACGTAGCGGCTTGTGATTGGTCGCGTGGCCGTGACCAATCACAAGCCGCGACGTCACCGCAAGCTATTAACGCGCTCATTTTTAAAAATGAGCGCGTTAATGGCTTTCAAAGACGTAGCGGCTTGTGATTGGTCGCATGGCCGCGACCAATCACAAGCCGCGACGTCACCGCAAGCTATTAACGCGCTCATTTTTAAAAATGAGCGCGTTAATGGCTTTCAAAGATGTAGCGGCTTGTGATTGGTCGCGTGGCCGCGACCAATCACAAGCCGCGACGTCACCGCAAGCTATTAACGCGCTCATTTTTAAAAATGAGCGCGTTAATGACTTTCAAAGACGTAGCGGCTTGTGATTGGTCGCGGCCACGCGACCAATCACAAGCCGCGACGTCACCGCAAGCTATTAACGCGCTCATTTTTAAAAATGAGCGCGTTAATGGCTTTCAAAGACGTAGCGGCTTGTGATTGGTCGCGTGGCCGCGACCAATCACAAGCCGCGACGTCACCGCAAGCTATTAACGCGCTCATTTTTAAAAATGAGCGCGTTAATGGCTTTCAAAGACGTAGCGGCTTGTGATTGGTCGCATGGCCGCGACCAATCACAAGCCGCGACGTCACCGCAAGCTATTAACGCGCTCATTTTTAAAAATGAGCGCGTTAATGGCTTTCAAAGACGTAGCGGCTTGTGATTGGTCACGTGGCCGCGACCAATCACAAGCCGCGACGTCACCGCAAGCTATTAACGCGCTCATTTTTAAAAATGAGCGCGTTAATGACTTTCAAAGACGTAGCGGCTTGTGATTGGTCGCGGCCACGCGACCAATCACAAGCCGCGACGTCACCGCAAGCTATTAACGCGCTCATTTTTAAAAATGAGCACGTTAATGGCTTTCGAAGACGTAGCGGCTTGTGATTGGTCGCGTGGCCGCGACCAATCACAAGCCGCGACGTCACCGCAAGCTATTAACGCGCTCATTTTTAAAAATGAGCGCGTTAATGGCTTTCAAAGACGTAGCGGCTTGTGATTGGTCGCGTGGCCGCGACCAATCACAAGCCGCGACGTCACCGCAAGCTATTAACGCGCTCATTTTTAAAAATGAGCGCGTTAATGACTTTCAAAGACGTAGCGGCTTGTGATTGGTCGCGGCCACGCGACCAATCACAAGCCGCGACGTCACCGCAAGCTATTAACGCGCTCATTTTTAAAAATGAGCGCGTTAATGGCTTTCAAAGACGTAGCGGCTTGTGATTGGTCGCGTGGCCGCGACCAATCACAAGCCGCGACGTCACCGCAAGCTATTAACGCGCTCATTTTTAAAAATGAGCGCGTTAATGGCTTTCAAAGACGTAGCGGCTTGTGATTGGTCGCATGGCCGCGACCAATCACAAGCCGCGACGTCACCGCAAGCTATTAACGCGCTCATTTTTAAAAATGAGCGCGTTAATGGCTTTCAAAGACGTAGCGGCTTGTGATTGGTCACGTGGCCGCGACCAATCACAAGCCGCGACGTCACCGCAAGCTATTAACGCGCTCATTTTTAAAAATGAGCGCGTTAATGACTTTCAAAGACGTAGCGGCTTGTGATTGGTCGCGGCCACGCGACCAATCACAAGCCGCGACGTCACCGCAAGCTATTAACGCGCTCATTTTTAAAAATGAGCACGTTAATGGCTTTCGAAGACGTAGCGGCTTGTGATTGGTCGCGTGGCCGCGACCAATCACAAGCCGCGACGTCACCGCAAGCTATTAACGCGCTCATTTTTAAAAATGAGCGCGTTAATGGCTTTCAAAGACGTAGCGGCTTGTGATTGGTCGCGTGGCCGCGACCAATCACAAGCCGCGACGTCACCGCAAGCTATTAACGCGCTCATTTTTAAAAATGAGCGCGTTAATAACTTTCAAAGACGTAGCGGCTTGTGATTGGTCGCGGCCACGCGACCAATCACAAGCCGCGACGTCACCGCAAGCTATTAACGCGCTCATTTTTAAAAATGAGCGCGTTAATGGCTTTCAAAGACGTAGCGGCTTGTGATTGGTCGCGTGGCCGCGACCAATCACAAGCCGCGACGTCACCGCAAGCTATTAACGCGCTCATTTTTAAAAATGAGCGCGTTAATGGCTTTCAAAGACGTAGCGGCTTGTGATTGGTCGCATGGCCGCGACCAATCACAAGCCGCGACGTCACCGCAAGCTATTAACGCGCTCATTTTTAAAAATGAGCGCGTTAATGGCTTTCAAAGACGTAGCGGCTTGTGATTGGTCACGTGGCCGCGACCAATCACAAGCCGCGACGTCACCGCAAGCTATTAACGCGCTCATTTTTAAAAATGAGCGCGTTAATGACTTTCAAAGACGTAGCGGCTTGTGATTGGTCGCGGCCACGCGACCAATCACAAGCCGCGACGTCACCGCAAGCTATTAACGCGCTCATTTTTAAAAATGAGCACGTTAATGGCTTTCGAAGACGTAGCGGCTTGTGATTGGTCGCGTGGCCGCGACCAATCACAAGCCGCGACGTCACCGCAAGCTATTAACGCGCTCATTTTTAAAAATGAGCGCGTTAATGGCTTTCAAAGACGTAGCGGCTTGTGATTGGTCGCGTGGCCGCGACCAATCACAAGCCGCGACGTCACCGCAAGCTATTAACGCGCTCATTTTTAAAAATGAGCGCGTTAATGACTTTCAAAGACGTAGCGGCTTGTGATTGGTCGCGGCCACGCGACCAATCACAAGCCGCGACGTCACCGCAAGCTATTAACGCGCTCATTTTTAAAAATGAGCGCGTTAATGGCTTTCAAAGACGTAGCGGCTTGTGATTGGTCGCGGCCACGCGACCAATCACAAGCCGCGACGTCACCGCAAGCTATTAACGCGCTCATTTTTAAAAATGAGCGCGTTAATGGCTTTCAAAGACGTCGCGGCTTGTGATTGGTCGCGTGGCGGTCACATGGGCGGCCCGCGACCAATCAGAAGCCGGGACGTGATTCTCAGGTCCTAAAAGCGCTGATTTTGAACAAAGAAGCCTGCCGGTTACCTGCGCTGAGTTCAGGGGCCGCCGGAGAGGTAAATATATCAATATTTTTTATTTTAATTCTTTATTTTACACATCCCTATGGATCCCAGGGCCTGAAGGAGAGTTTCCTCTCCTTCAGACCCTGGGAACCATGAGAATACCTTCCGATACTTGATGTCCCATTGACTTGTATTGGTATCGGATATCGGTATCGGCGATATCCGATATTTTTCGGGTATCGGCCGATACTATCCGATACCGATACTTTCAAGTATCGGACGGTATCGCTCAACACTAATCAACACTTACCTGTGTTCAGAGCATTGCAGGCAACCAGGCTAGTTTCCATATGTCCCAATGCATCAGGCTAGCTGTCAGTGCTTCCCAGGTAAAAACTTACTGCTGGGGGTCTGTCAGAAATTTATAAACTGCAGCCCATGACATCACCAACAGGGCTGGCTTACCCAGACTCTCCTATCTCTTCAGTCTTACTAGATTTAACACAAGTTTGTCTAATGCCTGTATCTCCGCTACAGAACATGTCAGGATGATAACACACCCACCATTCATCTTGTATTAGGACAGTGGCTCAGTGGTTATCTCCATTGCCATCCTACACTTTTGTCCTTAGTTTAACTCTGACTGAGGTCAATGAGATTTCTCCTCTCAGACACATCTTAGAAAATGAAATCAGAGACATGAAATGAAATCTGCTTTTCCTTTTCATGACCTGTCAGTGGATTCTGATAGGCATATTGATGACCTAGCCATCAGGAAGTGCCATGGTGGCTCAGTGGTTAGGTTCCTTACCTTTCAATACTTTGGTCCTTAGTTCTACTCTGACTGAGGCTGGCATAATTCCTCCTCACAGGTCTACTTTAGAAAATGCAGCTGCTCTAGTTTTTCCTGATCTTCCCATAGGTGCTGGTAGTAATATTAATGACTTTACCAAAGTGTGAGTTCCGAACAGCACAGTAGCTTAATGAAAAGCACTGATGCTTTGCAGCAGGGCTCCAAATCCCACCACGGGAAATTGCAAATGGACCTGCTCTAACTTTTCCTGATCTTCCCATTGGTACTGCTAGTAATATCAATGACTTTGTCAAAGGTTACCTTCCGAGCAGCACAGTAGCTCAGTGGAAAGCAGCGATGCTTTGCAGCATGGGAGTCCAGGGTTCTAATCCCAACATGAAAATTGCAAATAGTCATGCTCTAGTTTTTCCTGATCTTCCAATTGGTGCTGGTAGCAATATAAATGACTTTGCCAAAGTTATCTTCGGAGCAGCACAGTATCTCTGTGGAAAGCACTGATGCTTTGCAACATGGGAGTCCAGGGTTCTAATCCCACCATGAGAAATTGCAATATTTCCTGCTTTAGCTTTTCTTTATCTTCACATTGGTGCTGGTAGTAAAATAAATGACTTTGCCAAAAGTTTTTCCTGAGTAGCACAGTAGCTCAGTAGAAAGTACTAATGCTTAGCAGCATGGGAGTCAAGTGTTCTAATCCCACAATGGGAAATTGCAAATGGTCTTGCTTTAGCTTTTCCGTATTCTCCCATTGGTGCTGGCAGTAATATTAATGACTTTGCCAAAAGTCATTTCCTGATCAGCACAGTAGCTCAGTGGAAAGCACTGATGCTATACAGCATTGTAGTCTAGGGTTCAAATTCCACCATGGGAAGTAGCAAATTGACCATCTCTAGTTTTCTTCATGATTTTCCCATTGGTCCTGGTACTAATATCAATGACTTTTGCAAAGAATATCTTCCGAGCAGCACGGTAGCCCAGTGGAAAGCACTGGTGCTTTGCAGTGTGGGAGTCCAGGGTTCTAATCCCACCATGGGACAATGCAAATGGACCTCTTTTAACCTTTGCTTATTTTTCAATTGGTGCTTGTAGTAATATCAATGACTTTGCAAACAGTCAATTTCTGAGCCTCGTGGTGGCTTGGTGGAAAACACTAATTCTTTGCAGTAAGGGAGTCCAGGGTTCAAGTCCCACTATGGGAAGTTGCAGATGGACTTTGTCTAGTTTTTCCTGATCTTCCCATTGGTGCTGGAAGCAATATCAATGACCTTGCCAGAGGTTGTTTACTGAGCAGCATGGTAGCCCAGTGGTAAGTACTGGTACTTTGCAGCTTGGGAATCCAGGGTTCTAATCCCATCCTGACAACTTGCAAATGGGCCTGCTTTAGTTTTTCCTGTTCTTCTCATTGGTGCTGGTAGTAATATCAATGACTTCCGAAAAGGTTATCTTCTGAGCAGCACGGTAGCCCAGTGGTAAGCACTGGTGCTTTGCAGTCTGGGATTCCAGGGTTCTAATCCCGGATGACACTGCAAGGAGTTTGTATGTTCTCCCCGTGCTCAGGTGGTCTGCCACCCATGCTCTAAAGACATACAGGTAGGGTCCAGTGATGATGGTGTCACCTGTGCAGCATTCAGGGCTGCTTGCCCCCTTTCCTTGGGCAAGTATCCTGATTGGATGAATGTTCTGGTACAAATAACAAGATATTCACTTGTTAAATTGAGCAGCTCAGTCCTGGCCCGGCTGAGCTGCACTCTTTAATAGAAAAAATATTATTGTTTTAAAGAGTGCAGCTCAGCCAGGCCAGGACTGAGCTGCTCAATTTAACAAGTGAATATCTTGTTATTTGTACCAGAACATTCATCCAATCAGGATACTTGCCCAAGGAAAGGGGGCAAGCAGCCCTGAATGCTGCACAGGTGACACCATCATATCATCACTGGACCCTACCTGTATGTCTTTAGAGCATGGGTGGCAGACCACCTGAGTACGGGGAGAACATACAAACTCCTTGCAGTGTCATCCGGGATTAGAACCCTGGAATCCCAGACTGCAAAGCACCAGTGCTTACCACTGGGCTACCGTGCTGCTCGGAAGATAACCTTTTCGGAAGTCATTGATATTACTACCAGCACCAATGAGAAGAACAGGAAAAACTAAAGCACGTTCATTGCAAGTTCCCATGGTGGGATTAGAACCCTGGACTCAAATGCTGCAAAGCACCAGTACTTACCACTGGGCTACCGTGCTGCTCAGAAGATAACCTTTTCGGAAGTCATTGATATTACTTCCAGCATCAATGGAAAGATAAGGAAAAGCTAGAACAGCTCCACTTGCAAGTCCTCATGGTGGAATTTGAACCTGGATTACCAGACTGCAAAGCACCAGTGCTTACCACTGTGCTACCGTGCTGCTCAGAAGGAATCCTTTTCGGAAGTCATTGATATTACTACCAGCACCAATGAGAAGAACAGGAAAAACTAAAGCAGGTCCATTTGCAAGTTCTCAGGATGGGATTAGAACCCTGAATTCCCATGCTGCAAAGCACCAGTGCTTACCACTAGGCTACCATGCTGCTCAGAAAACAAGCATTGGCAAGGTAATTGATATTGCTTCCAGCACCAATGGGAAGATCAAGAAAAACTAGATAAAGTCCATTTGCAGCTTCCTATAGTGGGACTTGAACCCTGGACTACCATAATGCAAAGCACCAGTGCTTTCCACTGGGCCACCGTGCTGCTCAGAAAATAACAATGGCAAAGTCATTGATATTACTACCAGTACCAATGGGAAGATAAGGAAAGGCAGGTGCATTTGCAATTACCCATGGTGGGATTTGAACCCTGGACTCACATGCTACAAAGCATCAATGCTTACCACCAGGCTACAGTGCTGCTCGAAAGATATGCTTTGCCAAAGTCATTGATATTGGTACCATCAACAATGGGAAGATAAAGAAAAGCTAGAACGGATCCACTTGCAGTTTCACCATGGTGGGATTAGAGCCCTGGAACCCCATGCTGCAAAGGATCAGTGCTTTCCACTGAGCTACCATGCTGCTCAAAAAGTGATTTTGGCAAAGTCATTGATATTACTTCCAGCACCTTTGGGAAAATCAGGAAAAAACTAGTCAATGTCATAGTAACATAGTAACATAGTTAGTAAGGCCGAAAAAAGACATTTGTCCATCCAGTTCAGCCTATATTCCATCATAATAAATCCCCAGATCTACGTCCTTCTACAGAACCTAATAATTGTATGATACAATATTGTTCTGCTCCAGGAAGACATCCAGGCCTCTCTTGAACCCCTCGACTGAGTTCGCCATCACCACCTCCTCAGGCAAGCAATTCCAGATTCTCACTGCCCTAACAGTAAAGAATCCTCTTCTATGTTGGTGGAAAAACCTTCTCTCCTCCAGACGCAAAGAATGCCCCCTTGTGCCCGTCACCTTCCTTGGTATAAACAGATCCTCAGCGAGATATTTGTATTGTCCCCTTATATACTTATACATGGTTATTAGATCGCCCCTCAGTCGTCTTTTTTCTAGACTAAATAATCCTAATTTCGCTAATCTATCTGGGTATTGTAGTTCTCCGATCCCCTTTATTAATTTTGTTGCCCTCCTTTGTACTCTCTCTAGTTCCATTATATCCTTCCTGAGCACCGGTGCCCAAAACTGGACACAGTACTCCATGTGCGGTCTAACTAGGGATTTGTACAGAGGCAGTATAATGCTCTCATCATGTGTATCCAGACCTCTTTTAATGCACCCCATGATCCTGTTTGCCTTGGCAGCTGCTGCCTGGCACTGGCTGCTCCAGGTAAGTTTATCATTAACTAGGATCCCCAAGTCCTTCTCCCTGTCAGATTTACCCAGTGGTTTCCCGTTCAGTGTGTAATGGTGATATTGATTCCCTCTTCCCATGTGTATAACCTTACATTTATCATTGTTAAACCTCATCTGCCACCTTTCAGCCCAAGTTTCCAACTTATCCAGATCCATCTGTAGCAGAATACTATCTTCTCTTGTATTAACTGCTTTACATAGTTTTGTATCATCTGCAAATATCGATATTTTACTGTGTAAACCTTCTACCAGATCATTAATGAATATGTTGAAGAGAACAGGTCCCAATACTGACCCCTGCGGTACCCCACTGGTCACAGCGACCCAGTTAGAGACTATACCATTTATAACCACCCTCTGCTTTCTATCACTAAGCCAGTTACTAACCCATTTACACACATTTTCCCCCAGACCAAGCATTCTCATTTTGTGTACCAACCTCTTGTGCGGCACGGTATCAAACGCTTTGGAAAAATCGAGATATACCACGTCCAATGACTCACCGTGGTCCAGTCTATAGCTTACCTCTTCATAAAAACTGATTAGATTGGTTTGACAGGAGCGATTTCTCATAAACCCATGCTGATATGGAGTTAAACAGTTATTCTCATTGAGATAATCCAGAATAACATCCCTCAGAAACCCTTCAAATATTTTACCAACAATAGAGGTTAGACTTACTGGCCTATAATTTCCAGGTTCACTTTTAGAGCCCTTTTTGAATATTGGCACCACATTTGCTATGCGCCAGTCCTGCGGAACAGACCCTGTTGCTATAGAGTCACTAAAAATAAGAAATAATGGTTTATCTATTACATTACTTAGTTCTCTTAGTACTCGTGGGTGTATGCCATCCGGACCCGGAGATTTATCTATTTTAATCTTATTTAGCCGGTTTCGCACCTCTTCTTGGGTTAGATTGGTGACCCTTAATATAGGGTTTTCATTGTTTCTTGGGATTTCACCTAGCATTTCATTTTCCACCGTGAATACCGTGGAGAAGAAGGTGTTTAATATGTTAGCTTTTTCCTCGTCATCTACAACCATTCTTTCCTCACTATTTTTTAAGGGGCCTACATTTTCAGTTTTTATTCTTTTACTATTGATATAGTTGAAGAACAGTTTGGGATTAGTTTTACTCTCCTTAGCAATGTGCTTCTCTGTTTCCTTTTTGGCAGCTTTAATTAGTTTTTTAGATAAAGTATTTTTCTCCCTATAGTTTTTTAGAGCTTGAATGGTGCCATCCTGCTTTAGTAGTGCAAATGCTTTCTTTTTACTGTTAATTGCCTGTCTTACTTCTTTGTTTAGCCACATTGGGTTTTTCCTATTTCTAGTCCTTTTATTCCCACAAGGTATAAACCGCTTACACTGCCTATTTAGGATGTTCTTAAACATTTCCCATTTATTATCTGTATTCTCATTTCTGAGGATATTGTCCCAGTCTACCAGATTAAGGGCATCTCTAAGCTGTTCAAACTTTGCCTTCCTAAAGTTCAATGTTTTTGTGACTCCCTGACAAGTCCCCCTAGTGAAAGACAGGTGAAACTGCACAATATTGTGGTCGCTATTTCCTAAATGCCCAACCACCTGCAGATTTGTTATTCTGTCAGGTCTATTAGATAGTATTAGGTCTAAAAGTGCTGCTCCTCTGGTTGGATTCTGCACCAATTGTGAAAGATAATTTTTCTTGGTTATTAGCAGAAACCTGTTGCCTTTATGGGTTTCACAGGTTTCTGTTTCCCAGTTAATATCCGGATAGTTAAAGTCCCCCATAACCAGGACCTCATTATGGGTTGCAGCTTCATCTATCTGCTTTAGAAGTAGACTTTCCATGGTTTCTGTTATATTTGGGGGTTTGTAACAGACCCCAATGAGAATTTTGTTACCATTTTTCCCTCCATGAATTTCGACCCATATGGACTCGACATCCTCATTCCCTTCGCTAATATCCTCCCTTAAAGTGGACTTTAGACAAGACTTTACATAGAGACAAACCCCTCCTCCTCTCCGATTTTTACGATCCTTTCTAAACAGACTGTAACCCTGTAAGTTAACTGCCCAGTCATAGCTTTCATCTAACCATGTCTCGGTTATTCCCACTATGTCAAAGTTACCTGTAGATATTTCTGCTTCTAGTTCTTCCATCTTGTTTGTCAGGCTTCTGGCGTTTGCGAGCATGCAGTTTAGAGGATTTTGTTTTGTTCCAATCTCCTCACTGTGGATTGTTTTAGAAATGTTCTTACCTCCCTTCTGAGTATGTTTTCCTGGGTCGTCTTTGTTCGAGTCTAATGTTTTTCTTCCCGTCCCCTCTTCTTCTAGTTTAACGCCCTTCGAGTCTAATGTTTTTCTTCCCGTCCCCTCTTCTTCTAGTTTAACGCCCTCCTGATGAGTGTAGCGAGTCTTCTGGCGAATGTGTGTTTCCCAGGTTTGTTGAGGTGTAGTCCGTCTCTGGCTAGGAGTCCATCATACCAGTAATTCACACCGTGGTCCAGGAATCCAAATCCTTGTTGTCTGCACCATCGTCTTAGCCAGTTGTTTGCATCAAGGATCCTGTTCCATCTCCTGGTGCCATGCCCGTCTACTGGAAGGATAGAAGAAAAAACTACCTGTGCATCCAGTTCCTTTACTTTCTTCCCCAACTCTTCAAAGTCCTTGCAGATTGTCGGTAGGTCCTTCCTTGCCGTGTCATTGGTGCCAACATGTATCAGAAGAAATGGGTGGACGTCCTTGGAGCTGAAGAGCTTTGGTATCCTATCGGTCACATCCTTGATCATCGCACCTGGAAGGCAGCATACTTCTCTTGCAGTTATGTCCGGTCTGCAGATGGCTGCTTCGGTGCCTCTCAGTAGTGAGTCTCCCACCACCACCACTCTTCGTTGCTTCTTGGCTGTACTTTTTGCTGTCACTTGTTGCTGTGTGCCCTTTTCTTTTTTGCTTGCTGGTATTGCTTCATTCTTAGGTGTGCCATCTTCATCCTCTACAAAGATTTGATATCGGTTCTTCAGTTGTGTGGTTGGTGATTTCTCCATGGTCTTCTTGCTTCTTTTGGTCACATGCTTCCACTCATCTGCTTTTGGAGGTTCTCTGACACTTTTTGCACCTTCTGTGACCAGTAGAGATGCTTCTGTTCTGTCTAGAAAGTCTTCATTCTCTTTGATGAGTTTCAAAGTTGCTATTCTTTCTTCCAGACCCCGCACCTTTTCTTCTAAAAGGGCCACTAGTCTACACTTCTGACAGGTGAAATTGGATTCTTCTTCTGGTCGATCTGTGAACATGTAGCACATGCTGCAGCTCACCATGTAGGTTGTCACATCTGCCATGTTGCTCCTAGATCCTGCTGACTTGCTGTGTGTTTTCCTTCTTGTGTAATCTACTCAGTCAAGCTCTCTTGCAATAATGTCCTACAGGCCTTACGGCGCGCGGTTTGGTGATGCTTTCGAAGCAGCTGGTCCCGGCTGTACCCAACGATCTTCTAGCTTAGGGAGACTTCGCTTCTCCCAGAAGGCACCTGGAATATGCAAATTAGCCTCCTGAAGCTTGAATCCCTGGTTTGGTGATGCTTTCGAAGCAGCTGGTCCCGGCTGTACCCAACGATCTTCTAGCTTAGGGAGACTTCGCTTCTCCCAGAAGGCACCTGGAATATGCAAATTAGCCTCCTGAAGCTTGAATCCCTGGTTTGGTGATGCTTTCGAAGCAGCTGGTCCCGGCTGTACCCAACGATCTTCTAGCTTAGGGAGACTTCGCTTCTCCCAGAAGGCACCTGGAATATGCAAATTAGCCTCCTGAAGCTTGAATCCCTGGTTTGTCCATTTGCTATTTCCCATGGTGTGATTTCAACCCTAGACTCCAATGCTGCAAAGTATCAGTGCTTTCCACTGAGCTACTGCACTGCTCAGAAGTAGACTTTGGCAAAGTCATTGATATTACTGACAGCACAAATGGGTTGGTCAGGAAAAGCTAAAGTAGGTCCTCTTGCAATTTTCCATTTTTGGATTAGAACCCTAGTCTCCCATGCTGCAAAACATAAGTCCTTTCCACTGAGCTACAGCACTGCTTGGAAAATGAATTTGGCAAAGTCATTGATATTACTACTAGCACCAATGGGAAGGTCAGGAAAAAGTTGAGCAGAACCATTTGAAAACTCCAATGGTGGGATTAGAACCCCAGAATCCCATGCTGCAAAGCATCAGTGCTTTCCACTGAGCTACTGTAAAGATATCTTTTGTCAAAGTCATTGATATTACTATCAGCACCAATGTTAAGATGAGGAAAAGATCAACCAGGTCCATTTGCAACTTCCCATGGTGGGATAAGAACCCTAGACTCGCATGCTGCAAAGAATCAGTACTTTCCACTGAGTTACTGTGCTGCTCAGAAGATAACTTTGACGAAGTCAGATTCATTGATATTACTATTAGCACCTATGTGAAGATCAGGCAAAACTAGAGCCGATGTCATGCATTGTGGGATTTCAACCCTAGACTCACATGCTGCAAAGCATCAGTGCTTTCCACTGAACCACAAGCTACTCAAAAGATACCTTTTGCCAAAGTCATTGATATAATGCCAGACAATATGTGACGATCAGGAAAAAGTAGAGCAGATCCATTTGCAATTTCCCATGGTGAGATTTGAACCCTGGACTCCAATGCTGCAAACCACAAGTGCTTCCCACTTAGCCACCATGCTGCTTAGAAGCTAACCTTTGGCAAAGTCATTGATATTGCTACCAGCACATATGGGAAGATCAGAAAAAATTAGAGTAGGTCTATTTGCAGTTTCCAATGCTACTTTCACACCAGCGTCGTTTGGCCTCCGTCACAATGCGTTGTTTTGAAGAAAAAACGCATCCTGCAAAGCTGCCTGCAGGTTGCGTTTTTTCCCCATAGACTAACATTAGCGACGCATTGCCATACGTCACAACCGTCGTGCGACGGTTGCGTCGTGTTGTGGCGGACCGTCGGGACAAAAAACAAACGTTGTGCGTCGTGTCCGCCATATCCGACCACGCATGCACGGCCAGAACTCCACCCCCTCCTCTCCGCAACTCACAATGGGGCAGCGGATGCATTGTAATAATGCATCCGCTGCCCCCGTTGTGCTGCGTTGTCACAGGATGCGTCAGTACGTCGGCCCGACGCACTGCGATGGGCCGACGCTAGTGTGAAAGTAGCCTAAAGTAGACCTGTGAGGAGGAATTGTTCCAATCTCAGGCAGAGACGAACTAAGGACCCAAGCATTGAAAAGTAATGGAAGCATTATGGATAGATAGGATTGAAGTAGAGATTACACTGTGTGGAGAATTATTAGGCAAGTTGTATTTTAGAGGATTATTTTTATTGATCAACAACTATGTTCTCAATCAACCCAAGAGACTCATAAATATCAAAGCTTAATATTTTGGGAAGTTGGAGTGTGTTTTTTTTAGATTTGGCTATCTTAGGAGAATATCTGTTTGTGCAGGTAACTATTACTGTGCAGAATTACTTGGCAATTTGATAGAAAACAAATACATTTTTATCTCACTTGTTTAATTTTAACCAGGTAATCCAATATAACTGCACAAAATTTACAAATAAACATTTCTGACATGCAAAAACAAACCCCCCCAAAATTAGTGACCAATATAGCCACCTTTCTTTATGATGACACTCAACAGCCTTCCATCCATAGATTCTGTCAGTTTCTTGATCTGTTTACGATCAACATCGCATGCAGCAGCCACCACAGCCTCCCAGACACTGTTCCGAGAGGTGGACTGTTATCCCTCCCTGTAGATCTCACATTTTATGAGGGACCACAGGTTCTCTTTGGGGTTCAGATCAGGTGAACAAGGGGGCCATGTCATTATTTTTTCTTCTTTGAGACCTCTACTGGCCAAACACGCTGTAGAGTAGTTGAAGGCATGTGATGGAGCATTGTCCTGCATGGAAATCATGCTTTTCTTGAACGATGCCGACTTCTTCCTGTACCACTGCTTGAAGAAGTTGTCTCCCAGAAACTGGCAGTAGGTCTGGGAGTTGAGCTTCACTCCATCCTCAACCCGAAAAGGTCCCATAAGTTCATCTTTGATGATACCAGCCCATACCAGTACCCCACCTCCACCCTGCTGGCGTCTGAGTCGGAGTGGAGCTCTCTGCCCTTTACTGATCCAGCCTCTGGCCCAACCATCTGGCCCATCAAGAGTCACTCTCATTTCATCAGTCCATAAAACCTTTGAAAAGTCAATCTTAAGATATTTCTTGGCCCAGTCTTGACATTTTATCTTATGTTTCTTGTTCAAAGGTGATCGTTTTTCAGCCTTCCTTACCTTGGCCATGTCCCTGAGTATTGCAAACCTTGTGCTTTTTGTTACTCCAGTAATGATGCAGCTCTGAAATATGGCAAAACTGGTGGCAAATGGGACCTTGGCAGCTTCACGCTTGATTTTCCTCAATTCATGGGCAGTTATTTTGCGCCTTTTTTGTCCAACACGCTTCTTGCGACCCTGTTGGCTATTTGCCATGAAACTCTTGATTGTTTTAATGTCATTAGACAACACCCCTCATCATTACAGAGATGCCCATCACCTGATTTATTTAATTGGTAGTTAGCTCTCAAGCCTGAACAGCTTGTAGAAGGACAACATGTATAAAAAGTATCATGTGATCAAAATACAACTTGCCTAATAATTCTGCACACAGTGTATACAAGAAAGCTACAGAACTTTTGATATCACAATAATTAAATGGTTAAATTAGCATTCCTTTCCAGCTTACCATTTTTGCTATATTTAAGTCAAGCAATCCAGTCCTGCAAATGCATATATATGATGCCATATTCAAACCGCTGTGCTCTATGGCCGCCTGTCATGATATGTAGTGACCCCACAGGGGTAGCTCAGCGGACGGCACAACACACACACAATGGGATGGAAATGTGGAGAGGAAGACCCTACTGATAAGGAAATTAGGGATGGACACCCCCTGCTCAAACCTGAGACTGACCCTGCACTCCCCTTACACCCTAAGTGGGTCCTTCCCCCAACGGCCGTCAGGAACCTCGTCCCTTGCTGTCACCTAGCACTGCCCTGGCTGGCAAGGGCTCTAGCCTCATCATTGCAGATAGAACGACACAGGGGACAGTGACAAACACGAGACTGACAAGGACAAAAACACCAAACTTAGCTTAATAGTCTTCTCTGCTGCAAAGCAATGTACAGAAGAAGAAAGGCACCCAGACCACGAAACCAGCTGAAACACCACAGCAGCCTGAGAGCTGCTTCCTCCAGACTTGGTCAATATAAAATGCTCTATCACCGACAGTCAGCTGATGCATCAGGTGACTATTCAAAGGATGGTGGGAATGGTCACCACCCGCATCAGCTGACCTAGCCATTTTGCAGTTCCAGCAAGGTAAAATGACTTTAACCCCCGCTGGTCCTGAAAGGAAAAAGCTTCATTTAAAGCGACTATGTCACCTCAAATTGGTGGCGTTTCATCTTCATTTCGCCACCCCGTCCGTCCCTGTTGTCCGCAATATGTTAGTGAATTAGAGTACTTGTGCTCCATAGTTGGCACGTGCGCAATGCAATCTTCAGTCGTGCACACGCAGTATGCTTTGCCCAACTGCGGGCAAAGCCAAAAAGAATTACTGCGCATGCGCCCACGAACTATGTCCCAGAAGTATTTCGCTGTGTTGCAGGACATAGTGCACGGGCGCATGCGCAGTAATGCTTTTCGGCTTTGCCCGCAGTTGGGCAAAGCATACTGCATGTGTGCGACCAAAGATTGCATTGCGCACGCGCCAACTATTGAGCACAAGTACTCTAATACACTAAGTTATTGCGGACAACAGGGATGGACGGGGTGGGGAAATGAAGATGAAACGCCGCCAATCGGACAGGTAAAAAGTCATTTAAATATCCCGCCAATTTGAGGTGACAGGTTCCTTTAAAATAAAGTGGAATAAGAGCTGCCACAAATCCAAAAAAGGATTGTGACACCGCCTTATCCTCGCACTGGGTCAGTGGACGGTTCACCACCGTATCCGGCTGGTCCCATATGCTTATTATCCAGTGTAGGTTTTGCACGTGAGCTGAGGTTATATACTATTGGTATAGTAGATCATTTTCTGGACGGCAGGACAGTATAGATCTCGACCTCATATAAATATCACAACTCAAAAAAATTTTTTCGCATTTAGATTGTTGATAATTGTTATCATTGTGCAAAGATAAGATGATCACATCATTTGCATGACTGGCTCCAGGATGAGCATAAACTAAAGAGAAGAAAAATCAGAATATTCACCATGGTTAAACCATGGGGAGGTACAAACAACGAGATACAATGTAGCTTCATTTTTCACTCAGGGTTATTGTCACTAATGGATGATGAGAACTAGATAAACATCCAGCCAGAAAGAGGAGAACACCAAGTTTCGTGTCATTATCATATATCCCAAGAAGCAGTGTGTAATTATTATGTTGTGTAATTGTCAGCATCATTACTTCCTATTCAAGGTATCAGTGTCATTACCCTGTACCCAAAATGTTAGTGTCATCGGGCTTTAACCCAAGTGTCAGTGTCATTATGTACTGTTTGGAGGAGGGAAAATGAAGCATACACTGAAAGGAACACCCTGCCTACAGTGAAGCATGTCAGGTGGCTTGGGGATGACTACAGGGAAGCATAGTGGGAGCTTCTTGATTCCTACAGTGATGCATGGTGGCGGCTTTTGTGATGCTTATAGTGTATTACAGTTTCAGTTGCTCAGCTAGTACAGTGGCTCAGTGGTTAACACTGGAGTGATTGATTCAACTCTGACCAACAATAATGAGATTCCACCTCTCAGGTACACTTTAGAAATTAAAATCAATTAACTGACTAGATGCCTTGGGCATCTAGCTTTCTCTTTCATGATCTTGCCATTGCTGCTGGTAGTCATATTGATAACCTACATATAAATAAACTCCTGCGCAGCATAGTGGCTCAGTGGCTAGTAATGTTGTTGAAGTCATGGGTTCAATTCGGACAGAGCACACTGAGATTCCACCTCTCAGGCACACTTTAAAAATTGAAGTGCGTGGCTGCAATGGGAACTAGTTTCTCATATAACAACCTTCTCATAGGTGTTGGAAGTCATTTTCATGACTTAGCCAGTAAACAGCTCTTGGACAGCACGGTGGCTGGGTGGTTATGTTGGCAGTGGATTAATCTGTGTACAGTCCAGCTGTTCAACAGTGAAGATATATTTATTCATGAACAAAGATAACGCAGCTTACAACTAGTATTTCTTACAGCTCGGGATCATCTGCCAGCTTGTAAAGTGAAAGCAGAATGTTCTCCAGCCTATGCACAGTGTGAACATTGAGCGGGAACGTCCTGGTACTCTATTGTAGGTTTCCATTGCTCGGGTTATTGGTTCAAATCTAACCAAGGACAATAATTTTGGTTTCTCAAGAATCTGCCAGATGAAGTGGCTTGTGCAAATCTGTTCGGGGTAGCCTTTTTGAGCCTGTGGCCTCTGACGGACATTATAGCCTGCCCCAATGCCTAAATCATGAGTTTCTATAGTTCTTGTCTGTATGCAGGCAATTCGCACTCTAGTCGTTCTGCTTAGGCTGGTACCCTGAACTTGATTCTTGTCTCACACCTGCCCTGACCTTCTTCTAGTCTTTTGATTGTGCTCAGTCTGCCTGACCTTCTGCTTAAACACCATATTGTATGAACTCTGCCTGCTGTGATCTCAGCTAGTCTGACTATGCTTTATGAATCTCGTCTTGGCATCACATCTCAGATTCGATGATATGTCAACTGCTAATGATAACTACTCTAGGATAGTATTTGGGGAAAACATATAAAATGTAAAATGTGGGGCTAAAACAAAATTTTGGTGGTAATAATGTAATTATTTTTTCTTCACTGCCCAGGAAGTCATGGCACCCTCAAACCTTAACAGTAAATTCTACAATATAATATGTCACTTCTTCCCTTCTGAGCTTTACACTGTGCCTGAAAAGTATTTCCCTATTTTATGTATGGCATTGGCACACTCAGGAGAAGTTTTTACAACAAACTAAGGTACATTTTTTCCTATTAGCCCATAGAAATATTAACAACTTGGGGCTAAACATAATTTTAGTGGTAATAATGTAATTATTCTTACTTTACCGCCCAATGGTATAAAATTCTGTGATGCACATGTGGTGTCAATATGATCACTGCACCCTTAGATGAATTAATTGGGAGT
Source organism: Ranitomeya imitator (assembly GCF_032444005.1). Lineage (NCBI taxonomy): Eukaryota > Metazoa > Chordata > Amphibia > Anura > Dendrobatidae > Ranitomeya > Ranitomeya imitator. Next base: position 116,893,731 of record NC_091290.1, on the reverse strand, counting down.
GTAGATTGTAAAATGGGGTCACTTATGTGGGGTTCTGCTGTTTTGGCACCTCAGGGGCTCTGCCAATGTGAGATGGCACTCTCAAACCATCCCAAGAAAATCTGAACTCCAATATGGTTCTTCATCCCTTCTGAAATTTGCACTGTGCCTCAAAAGTAGTTTTTGACCACATATGGGGTATTGGTATACTCAGGAAAAATTTCACAATACATTTTAGGGTCTGTTTTCTGCTATCCTTGTGAAAATGAAAAAAATTGAGGCTAAAACAACAGCTTTGTGGGGAAATTATTTTGTTTTCATTTTCACAGATCAACGTTGTAAAATTGTGTAAAGCACTTGGGTGTTCAATGTGCTCAACACACATCTAAACACATTCTTTGAGGGGTCTAGTGTCCAAAATGGGGTCACTTGTGGTGGTTTCCACTGTTTAGGCACATCAGGAGCTCTCCAAATGCGACATGACATCAGCAGACCATTCCATCATAGTCTGCGCTCCAAAACGTCACTCCTTCTTTTCTGCCTTTCTGAGCCTTGCCGTGCACCCAAACAGTAGTTTTTCCCTATATCATATCTGCATACTCAGGAGAAATTGCACAACAAACTGTATGTACATGTGAAAATTTAAAAAATTGGGGCTAAAAAACAGCTCAATGTTATATACTTCTGCATAGCACCTGGGTATTCAAGGTGTTCACCACTCATCTAGGCACATTCCTCGCGGGGTCTAATTTAAAAATGGGGGTCAATTGTTGGGGGATTCCACTGTTTAGGCACATCAGGAGCTCCCCAAACATGACACAGCATCCGCTAATGATTCCAGCAAATTTTGCATTCAAAAAGTCAAATGGCTCTCCTTCCCTTCAAAACCCTGCTGTGCACTCAAACAGTTATTTTCCCCCACATACTGGATATAGGCGAACTCAGGAGAAATTGCACAACAAATTTGGTTGTCCATTTTCTTCTCCTACCCTTGTGAAAATAAAAAAAAAATGGGTCCAAAGTAATTTTTTTGTGAAAACAAGTTAAATGTTCATTTTTTTCCTTCCGCATTGCAAAAATTCCTGCAAAGTACCTGAAGGGTTAATCAATGTCTTGAATGTGGTTTTGAGCAACTTGAGGGCTGTGATTTTTAGAATGTTGTCTATTTAGGGTATTTTCTGTCATACAGGCAAACAAAATAAAATTATGTTAAAAAAATTGTGCTGATGTAAAGCAGACATGTGGTAAATATTATGTATTAACTATTTTGTGTTACATAACTCTCTGGTTTAAGGGCATAAAAATTAAAAGTTTGAAAATTTACAATTTCTTCACAAATAATCGCAAGTTATATCAAACAAACTTTACTCCATCATGAAGTACAATATGTGTTAAGAGACAATCTCAGAATCAATGGAATCCATTAAAGCATTCCAGAGTTATTACCTCATAACATGACACTGGTCAGAATTGTAAAATTTGGCCTGGTCATGAAGGTGAAAATAGACTTGGGGTTACATTTTTTACTGATTTTTTTAACTGTAATTACTTGAAATATCTATGTATTTAGTTTCTAATACATTTGTTGGTTCATAGTTAAGGCATATACTATCAGTCAATATTATACGACAACATGAAGGTGCTCTTAAAACTAGGTGGAGATTTACTACATTATTTGCTCCAGTCTTATAACAGAAAAAGACTGCAAATTATGGTGATCGTCTGTTAGGAGGCTTGTGGAGGTGAAGGATTTGCTGTAATTTTTCCCAGAAATTGTCACTTATAGGAAAAATCAATGCAAGCTCTTAGTTGGTGTGTGTTTCAGCTAAGAAGCACCAAACTTCTTAGAGTATGTTCCCACGGTCAGTAAATGCTGCGGGTTGAACTCTGTGGATGTACATATGTATGTATGGTTTAATTAAGATCTATTAAAGGATCTGTGTCATTATTTCAATTAAAAGACTTTATTACGGCTGTGTCTTTATTTACCATACAACTATGGGATCAGTAATGGATACGTTTCTCCATTACTAAGTCGTAGGCTTGATGTCATCTGACAATGCAAAGGTGACATCGACCCCACAAATACAACCCCTGGCAAAAATTATAGAATCACCGGCCTTGGAGGATGTTCATTCAGTTGTTTAATTTTGTAGGAAAAAAGCAGATCACAGTCATGGCACAAAACTTAAGTCATTTCAAATAGCAACTTTCTGGCTTTAAGAAACACTAAAAGAAATCAAGAACAAAAAATGTGGTAGTCAGTTATGGTTACTTTTTTAACCAAACAAAGGGGAAAATTATGGAATCACTCAATTCTGAGGAAAAAATTATGGAATCACCCTGTAAATTTTCATACCCAAAAATAACACCTGCATCAAATTAGATCTGCTCGTTAGTCTGCATCTAAAAAGGAGTGATCACACCTTGTAGAGCTGTTTCCCCAAGTGGACTGACATGAATCATGGCTCCAACACGAGAGATGTCAATTGAAACAAAGGAGAGGATTATCAAACTCTTAAAAGAGGGTAAATCATCACGCAATGTTGCAAAAGATGTTGGTTGTTCACAGTCAGTTGTGTCTAAAATTTGAACCAAATGCAAACAACATGGGAAGGTTGTTAAAGGCAAACATACTGGTAGACCAAGGAAGACATCAAAGCGTCAAGAAACTTCAAGCAATATGCCTCCAAAGCAGGAAATGCACAACAAAACAAATGAGGAACAAATGGGCGGAAGCTGCAGTCAACATCTGTGACTGAACTGTAAGAAACTGCCTAAAGGAAATGGTACTCACATACAGAAAAGCTGAAAGGAAAGCCATCATTAACACCTAAACAGAAAAAACAAGGTTACAATGGGCTAAGGAAAAGCCATTATGGACTGTGGATAACTGGATGAAAGTCATATTCAGTGATGAATCACAAATCTGCATTGGGCAAGGTGATGATGCTGGAACTTTTGTTTGCTGTCGTTCCAATGAGATTTATAAAGATGATTGCCTGAAGAGAACATGCAAATTTCCACAGTCATTGATGATATGGGGCTGCATGTCAGGTAAAGGCACTAGGGAAATGTCTGTCATTACATCTTCAATAAATGCAAAAGTTTATGTTGATATTTTGGACACTTTTCTTATCCCATCAATTGAAAGGATGTTTGGGGATGATGAAATCATTTTTCAAGATGACAATACATCCTGCCATAGAGCAAAAACTGAAAACATTCCTTGAAAAGAGACACATAAGGTCAATGTCATGGCCTGCAAATAGTCCGGATCTCAATCCAATTCAAAATCTTTGGTGGAAGTTGAAGAAAATGGTCCATGACAAGGCTCCAACCTGGAAAGCTGATCTGACAACAGCAATCAGAGAAAGTTGGAGCCATATTGATGAAGAGTCCTGTGTGACCCTCATTAAGTCCATATCTCAGAGACTGTATGCTGTTATAAAAGCCAGAGGTGGTGCAACAAAATACTAGTGATATTTTGGAGTGTTTTTTTTTGTTTTTCATGATTCCATAATTTTTTCCTCAGAATTGAGTGATTCCATACTGACTACCACATTTTTTGTTCTTGATTTCTTTTAGTGTTTCTTAAAGCCAGAAAGTTGCCATTTGAAATGACTTTAGTTTTGTGCCATGTCTGTGATTTGCTTTTTTTCTACAAAATTAAACTGAATAAACATCCTCCATGGCGGGTGAATCCATAATTTTTGACAGGGGTTGTATTACCCCACTTGTCACCACTACAGGGCAAGTGGGAAGAGTCGGGTAAAGTGCCACAATTGGTGCATCTTTGGATGTGGAAATCGTGGGGCAGCTGCGAGCTCCTATTTTTAGGCTGGTGAGGGTCAAAATCCATGGGCCTCGCCAGCCTGAGAATACTAGGCAATAGCTGTCTGCTTTTTCCTTGGCTGGTTAACAAAAAGAGGGGAACCCCACACTAATTTTTTTGGAGGGGATCCCAATATTTTTGCTAACCAACTAAAGTAGGCAGACTGCTCAGGACAGGTATTGTCAGGCTGGTAAGGTTCATGGATATTGGATCCTTACGACCCTGAAAAACCAGTCCCAGTAGTCTGCTTTACTCTGGCTGGTTAACAAATATAGGGGGCCCCACACATTATTTTCTTTAATTATTATTTATTTATTAAAAAAGAGGGGATCTCTCTTTGTGCTTTCCTCCACTTCCTGTGTCATGTACTTCTGGCTGTGTCACAAGATTCACCATAATTTAAAATAGTACATATGCATAGTAAGCTGCGTTCCCACACTTAATACGCATGTGACTAGGAAGATAATGCGGTTTTACAGCATCTAATGAAAGTGTATGGGCAATTCACGCAGCTGAGTCTTTGCTACATAATTGACATGCTAAGAAGCAAGAAAATGGAGTTCCATACATAGAAATTCAATTTAAAAAAATGTAAATTTTATTACAATTATTGTTACAAAATTTATCACAATATATCAACAGAACAAACAAGAGACCCTAGTAAAAGACAAGTTAGTCCCAGGCATAAGATATAAACAATCACAATGGTACTAGTATAAACTACTGCAGATCATAGTGGCTATAAATCATTCAGGCATCCAATACCATTCCCCTACATATGAGATGTTAACCTAAGCATAGGATGCCCTTAACACAATACGTCTCCCTCAGGCTGTGACAGTGACCAATATCCCCACAAAGGAGAAAGACAATTTTCAGTGCATCTAGTTGCCAAATAGCTTACCCATAGTGATATGGTAAAGTGCCAAAGGCCCGGATCCACCCCCTGACGCGCGTTTCGCATAGGCTTTATCAAAAGGGAATTGACATGCTGCAGTCTGGAAAGACGCGCCGCATGTCCGTCTCTGTGGGTGAGCCGCGGGCATTGGTGCACACATAGTGGGCATGGGATTTCTTGAAATGCCATCCACTATGCTGTAACAGCTGGAAGCTGCAGGTTAGACGCTGCAGATGTATGCAGCGTCCAACTTCCAGCATTTACTGACTGTATGCACGTATCCCAATATATCTGAAAACAGGAAATCACTTTTTTCCTTCCCAGAAGCCAACTTTCAATTAGCTTTATTTCAAGAGACAAAAAAAATGCATGCAATGAAAAAACGCATCAAAAACGCATGGAAAAACGCAGGTGACCTGCCAGTGACCTCAGATGCAAATTTGGTGCAGATTTCACCTGAGTCAAATCCTGAGCAAATACTGGGCCATTCCTGATTGTGTGCACATAGGAAGCAAAACCCTCCTAACTAGAGTTGAGCGACCTTGACCTTTTTAGAGTCGAGCCGGGTTTCGCGAAACCCGACTATCTCAAAAGTCGGGTCGAGTGAAATCGGCCGATTATGACGTAAAGTCGGGATCGACCGAAACACGAAACCCAATGCAAGTCAATGGGGCAGCATAGTCGGCAGTGAGTGGGGGCCAGGAAAACACCTAGAGTGCCCATTTTAATGTCAAAACCATCCATTCTTCTTAATGAAGATTGTCAAGTGTAATTTACCTTATAATAATTGGAAGGCATTTGAAATTGGGGGTCATTTGGCTAAAGTTGTGGTGGGTAGGGCTGGTTCAAGTAATTAGTGGGCCCAGGAAATCTGGACCACGTCACGGCAGTGGAGCAGGGAGAGGTAAGTATTTCAACTTTGCAAGTGCTGTGAACCTGAGCAAGCAGGGGGGCCCACTCGTTGGCATTGGCACTGGCACAGGGCCCCTCAAAGTACAGTGGTGTGTTTGCACGGCGGGGGCGCCTCCCACCGGCAGCAACACTTTTGCGTACCATGAGAGGCCCTGTGCCAGTGACGTCGCCAACTAGTATTCCTCCCCCCACCTGATGAAGGAACCTGCACTTTCATCTGCACCTTCCTGTTTGTCCCCGTGTAAGGTGGTATGGTATGCGGGAAGGGGGACCTGACTTTCAGCAGGGTCACAATCTTGCAGTGTAGCGTGCACGGGAAATGTTGTGTTATGGGTCAATGTACCAGCAGACTCATCTATCACTGGCTGGGCAATGGGCAGGATGAGGAGGAAACACAGATATAGGCCCAAAGAATAAAGTGGGCTAAATGCAGTTCAAAATTGGTAACACAGGACTAATCAGGGGGCATTGCAGTGGAGGACAACTGGAATGAGAGGCTGACACAGAGAGTAGGCCCAAATCAATAAGTAGTCGAAATGCAGTTCAAAATTGGCAACAGTAGTAAACAGGCGGCACAGCTTTGTTCAGTGGAGGAGAACAGCAAGGAGTGGCAGACACCGATAGTAGGCCCCAACCCAACTAGTAGGCCAAATGCAGTCTAACATTAACAACTACTTAACGAGCGCCTGAAAACGGAATTTCAGGACAGGAAACCAGGAGAACAGCAAGGAGCGGCAGACACCGATAGTAGGCCCCAAACCAACTAGTACGCCAAATGCAGTTGTTCCGTTTAACCACAATTTAATGAGAGCCTGAAGATAGAAGTTCAGGAAAGGCAACCTGGAGAACACCTTGGAGTGGAACACACCATCTCTCTACACCCCATACCCAATTTGTAGGTCTAATGCAGCGTAGTTTCCAACAACTACTAAACGAGAGCATGATGATCGAAGCATTGGCGAGGAAACCTGGGGAACACCTTGGAGTGGAACACACCATCTCTCTACAGTGGAACACACCATCTCTCTACACCCCATACCCAATTTGTAGGCCTAATGCAGCGTAGTTTCCAACAACTACTAAACGAGAGCCGGAAGATCGAAGCTCAGGAAAGGCAACCTGGGGAACACCTTGGAGTGGAACACACCATCTCTCTACACCCCATGCCCAATTTGTAGGCCTAATGCAGCGTAGTTTCCAACAACTACTAAACGAGAGCCGGAAGATCGAAGCAATGGAGAGGAAACCTGGGGAACACCTTGGAGTGTAACACACCATCTCTCTACACCCCATACCCAATTTGTAGGCCTAATGCAGCGTAGTTTCCAACAACTACTAAACGAGAGCATGATGATCGAAGCATTGGCGAGGAAACCTGGGGAACACCTTGGAGTGGAACACACCATCTCTCTACAGTGGAACACACCATCTCTCTACACCCCATACCCAATTTGTAGGCCTAATGCAGCGTAGTTTCCAACAACTACTAAACGAGAGCCGGAAGATCGAAGCTCAGGAAAGGCAACCTGGGGAACACCTTGGAGTGGAACACACCATCTCTCTACACCCCATACCCAATTTGTAGGCCTAATGCAGCGTAGTTTCCAACAACTACTAAACGAGAGCCGGAAGATCGAAGCAATGGAGAGGAAACCTGGGGAACACCTTGGAGTGTAACACACCATCTCTCTACACCCCATACCCAATTTGTAGGCCTAATGCAGCGTAGTTTCCAACAACTACTAAACGAGAGCCGGAAGATCGAAGCAATGGAGAGGAAACCTGGGGAACACCTTGGAGTGTAACACACCATCTCTCTACACCCCATACCCAATTTGTAGGTCTAATGCAGCGTAGTTTCCAACAACTACTAAACGAGAGCATGATGATCGAAGCATTGGCGAGGAAACCTGGGGAACACCTTGGAGTGGAACACACCATCTCTCTACAGTGGAACACACCATCTCTCTACACCCCATACCCAATTTGTAGGCCTAATGCAGCGTAGTTTCCAACAACTACTAAACGAGAGCCGGAAGATCGAAGCAATGGAGAGGAAACCTGGGGAACACCTTGGAGTGGAACACACCATCTCTCTACACCCCATGCCCAATTTGTAGGCCTAATGCAGCGTAGTTTCCAACAACTACTAAACGAGAGCCGGAAGATCGAAGCAATGGAGAGGAAACCTGGGGAACACCTTGGAGTGTAACACACCATCTCTCTACACCCCATACCCAATTTGTAAGCCTAATGCAGCGTAGTTTCCAACAACTACTAAACGAGAGCCGGAAGATCGAAGCAATGGAGAGGAAACCTGGGGAACACCTTGGAGTGTAAGACACCATCTCTCTATACCCCATACCCAATTTGTAGGCCTAATGCAGCGTAGTTTCCAACAACTACTAAACGAGAGCATGAAGATCGAAGCAATGGAGAGGAAACCTGGGGAACACCTTGGAGTGGAACACACCATCTCTCTACACCCCATACCCAATTTGTAGGCCTAATGCAGCGTAGTTTCCAACAACTATTAAACGAGAGCATGATGATCGAAGCATTGGCGAGGAAACCTGGGGAACACCTTGGAGTGGAACACACCATCTCTCTACAGTGGAACACACCATCTCTCTACACCCCATACCCAATTTGTAGGCCTAATGTAGCGTAGTTTCCAACAACTACTAAACGAGAGCCGGAAGATCGAAGCTCAGGAAAGGCAACCTGGGGAACACCTTGGAGTGGAACACACCATCTCTCTACACCCCATACCCAATTTGTAGGCCTAATACAGCGTAGTTTCCAACAACTACTAAACGAGAGCCGGAAGATCGAAGCAATGGAGAGGAAACCTGGGGAACACCTTGGAGTGTAACACACCATCTCTCTACACCCTATACCCAATTTGTAGGCCTAATGCAGCGTAGTTTCCAACAACTACTAAACGAGAGCCGGAAGATCGAAGCAATGGAGAGGAAACCTGGGGAACACCTTGGAGTGGAACACACCATCTCTCTACACCCCATACCCAATTTGTAGGCCTAATGCAGCGTAGTTTCCAACAACTACTAAACGAGAGCCGGAAGATCGAAGCAATGGAGAGGAAACCTGGGGAACACCTTGGAGTGTAACACACCATCTCTCTACACCCCATACCCAATTTGTAGGCCTAATGCAGCGTAGTTTCCAACAACTGCTAAACGAGAGCCGGAAGATCGAAGCAATGGAGAGGAAACCTGGGGAACACCTTGGAGTGTAACACACCATCTCTCTACACCCCATACCCAATTTGTAAGCCTAATGCAGCGTAGTTTCCAACAACTACTAAACGAGAGCCGGAAGATCGAAGCAATGGAGAGGAAACCTGGGGAACACCTTGGAGTGTAAGACACCATCTCTCTATACCCCATACCCAATTTGTAGGCCTAATGCAGCGTAGTTTCCAACAACTACTAAACGAGAGCATGAAGATCGAAGCAATGGAGAGGAAACCTGGGGAACACCTTGGAGTGGAACACACCATCTCTCTACACCCCATACCCAATTTGTAGGCCTAATGCAGCGTAGTTTCCAACAACTACTAAACGAGAGCATGATGATCGAAGCATTGGCGAGGAAACCTGGGGAACACCTTGGAGTGGAACACACCATCTCTCTACAGTGGAACACACCATCTCTCTACACCCCATACCCAATTTGTAGGCCTAATGCAGCGTAGTTTCCAACAACTACTAAACGAGAGCCGGAAGATCGAAGCAATGGAGAGGAAACCTGGGGAACACCTTGGAGTGTAACACACCATCTCTCTACACCCCATACCCAATTTGTAGGCCTAATGCAGCGTAGTTTCCAACAACTGCTAAACGAGAGCCGGAAGATCGAAGCAATGGAGATGAAACCTGGGGAACACCTTGGAGTGTAACACACCATCTCTCTACACCCCATACCCAATTTGTAAGCCTAATGCAGCGTAGTTTCCAACAACTACTAAACGAGAGCCGGAAGATCGAAGCAATGGAGAGGAAACCTGGGGAACACCTTGGAGTGTAAGACACCATCTCTCTATACCCCATACCCAATTTGTAGGCCTAATGCAGCGTAGTTTCCAACAACTACTAAACGAGAGCATGAAGATCGAAGCAATGGAGAGGAAACCTGGGGAACACCTTGGAGTGGAACACACCATCTCTCTACACCCCATACCCAATTTGTAGGCCTAATGCAGCGTAGTTTCCAACAACTACTAAACGAGAGCATGATGATCGAAGCATTGGCGAGGAAACCTGGGGAACACCTTGGAGTGGAACACACCATCTCTCTACAGTGGAACACACCATCTCTCTACACCCCATACCCAATTTGTAGGCCTAATGTAGCGTAGTTTCCAACAACTACTAAACGAGAGCCGGAAGATCGAAGCTCAGGAAAGGCAACCTGGGGAACACCTTGGAGTGGAACACACCTTCTCTCTACACCCCATACCCAATTTGTAGGCCCAATGCAGCGTAGTTTCCAACAACTACTAAACGAGAGCCGGAAGATCGAAGCTCAGGAAAGGCAACCTGGGGAACACCTTGGAGTGGAACACACCATCTCTCTACACCCCATACCCAATTTGTAGGCCTAATACAGCGTAGTTTCCAACAACTACTAAACGAGAGCCGGAAGATCGAAGCAATGGAGAGGAAACCTGGGGAACACCTTGGAGTGTAACACACCATCTCTCTACACCCTATACCCAATTTGTAGGCCTAATGCAGCGTAGTTTCCAACAACTACTAAACGAGAGCCGGAAGATCGAAGCAATGGAGAGGAAACCTGGGGAACACCTTGGAGTGGAACACACCATCTCTCTACACCCCATACCCAATTTGTAGGCCTAATGCAGCGTAGTTTCCAACAACTACTAAACGAGAGCCGGAAGATCGAAGCAATGGAGAGGAAACCTGGGGAACACCTTGGAGTGTAACACACCATCTCTCTACACCCCATACCCAATTTGTAGGCCTAATGCAGCGTAGTTTCCAACAACTGCTAAACGAGAGCCGGAAGATCGAAGCAATGGAGAGGAAACCTGGGGAACACCTTGGAGTGTAACACACCATCTCTCTACACCCCATACCCAATTTGTAAGCCTAATGCAGCGTAGTTTCCAACAACTACTAAACGAGAGCCGGAAGATCGAAGCAATGGAGAGGAAACCTGGGGAACACCTTGGAGTGTAAGACACCATCTCTCTATACCCCATACCCAATTTGTAGGCCTAATGCAGCGTAGTTTCCAACAACTACTAAACGAGAGCATGAAGATCGAAGCAATGGAGAGGAAACCTGGGGAACACCTTGGAGTGGAACACACCATCTCTCTACACCCCATACCCAATTTGTAGGCCTAATGCAGCGTAGTTTCCAACAACTATTAAACGAGAGCATGATGATCGAAGCATTGGCGAGGAAACCTGGGGAACACCTTGGAGTGGAACACACCATCTCTCTACAGTGGAACACACCATCTCTCTACACCCCATACCCAATTTGTAGGCCTAATGTAGCGTAGTTTCCAACAACTACTAAACGAGAGCCGGAAGATCGAAGCTCAGGAAAGGCAACCTGGGGAACACCTTGGAGTGGAACACACCATCTCTCTACACCCCATACCCAATTTGTAGGCCTAATACAGCGTAGTTTCCAACAACTACTAAACGAGAGCCGGAAGATCGAAGCAATGGAGAGGAAACCTGGGGAACACCTTGGAGTGTAACACACCATCTCTCTACACCCTATACCCAATTTGTAGGCCTAATGCAGCGTAGTTTCCAACAACTACTAAACGAGAGCCGGAAGATCGAAGCAATGGAGAGGAAACCTGGGGAACACCTTGGAGTGGAACACACCATCTCTCTACACCCCATACCCAATTTGTAGGCCTAATGCAGCGTAGTTTCCAACAACTACTAAACGAGAGCCGGAAGATCGAAGCAATGGAGAGGAAACCTGGGGAACACCTTGGAGTGTAACACACCATCTCTCTACACCCCATACCCAATTTGTAGGCCTAATGCAGCGTAGTTTCCAACAACTGCTAAACGAGAGCCGGAAGATCGAAGCAATGGAGAGGAAACCTGGGGAACACCTTGGAGTGTAACACACCATCTCTCTACACCCCATACCCAATTTGTAAGCCTAATGCAGCGTAGTTTCCAACAACTACTAAACGAGAGCCGGAAGATCGAAGCAATGGAGAGGAAACCTGGGGAACACCTTGGAGTGTAAGACACCATCTCTCTATACCCCATACCCAATTTGTAGGCCTAATGCAGCGTAGTTTCCAACAACTACTAAACGAGAGCATGAAGATCGAAGCAATGGAGAGGAAACCTGGGGAACACCTTGGAGTGGAACACACCATCTCTCTACACCCCATACCCAATTTGTAGGCCTAATGTAGCGTAGTTTCCAACAACTACTAAACGAGAGCCGGAAGATCGAAGCTCAGGAAAGGCAACCTGGGGAACACCTTGGAGTGGAACACACCTTCTCTCTACACCCCATACCCAATTTGTAGGCCCAATGCAGCGTAGTTTCCAACAACTACTAAACGAGAGCCGGAAGATCGAAGCTCAGGAAAGGCAACCTGGGGAACACCTTGGAGTGTAACAAACCCTCTCTCTACACCACGGAAGGGCTGATTCTTAGGAAGGAAGGCTGTCGGAAAGAAGCAGGGCGCGTCCGAGGGTGATTATATTCTTATTAGGTATATACTCACCCTCGGACGCGCCCTGCTTCTTTATTTGTAATGAATGTTTATTTGCAATGTGGTTTTGACTTACTCTATTTTTTTGGTAAATAATGATTTTATTATTTTCATTGTTTTGCATCTTCTTGGCAATAATATAAAGAAGACGCGACAGGACAACACTCGGTGGATGCCATATCTGTGTTTAAAATTGAAAAAACCTTTCAGTTAACTACTTGCAGGAGAAAGTTATTGTAGCTGGTGGCCATTTTTAGTACTGTACCAGATTTTTGTTGTATGTGTTTGTTTTTAATGTTAAAATGTCTGCATTTGATATCTCTCCAGTATTTTCTTTTTTATAAGCAAAATACTTATTTTTATATTTTCTGATGTTGGTTCCAGGGGTACACGGGCAGCAGTGGTGTGGTCAGTGGAGGCCTAGTGGAAGGAGTGACCGCAGACAGGCATCGAAGGCCTAAAATAATAACACATGGCTGTAGGCAATTTTAAATTGGTTCCAGGGGTACACGGGCAGCAGTGGTGTGGTCAGTGGAGGCCTAGTGGAAGGAGTGACCGCAGACAGGCATCGAAGGCCTAAAATAATAACACATGGCTGTAGGCAATTTTAAATTGGTTACAGGGGTACACGGGTAGCAGTGGTGTGGTCAGTGGAGGCCTAGTGGAAGGAGTGACCGCAGACAGGCATCGAAGGCCTAAAATAAAAAAATTGGGCTGGCTGTAGGCAATTTTAAATTGGTTCCAGGGGTACACGGGCAGCAGTGGTGTGGTCAGTGGAGGCCTAGTGGAAGGAGTGACCGCAGACAGGCATCGAAGGCCTAAAATAATAACACATGGCTGTAGGCAATTTTAAATTGGTTCCAGGGGTACACGGGCAGCAGTGGTGTGGTCAGTGGAGGCCTAGTGGAAGGAGTGACCACAGACAGGCATCGAAGGCCTAACATAACAAAAATGTCAATACAATGGTATTGTCAGTGGCAGGCATTGAAGGATGTCAGCGCATAGACTAAACATTGGTGGAGCTGTGAGATAATTTTGCAAGTGGTAGAGCACTGTTTGAGCTGGGGTGGGGGGAAACTGTCTTGTGGCCGGCGGTACAGGCCCAGGGCCCCTCATATTACAACGGTGTGTCTGACGTTGGGTGCGCACCACCACCGCCAGAGACAGTTTATTGTACTAGGAGGGACCCAGTGGCAGTGCCGTCGACCAAAAGCGGGCTCACCCACCTCTTCAGACAAACTGCACTCTCACGGGTGCTGTCGCCAAGTGTTGATACCACGGCCCCGTGTGGGGAGTTTGGCCATTTAGTGAGGTGTAAACATGTCGTATGCTGGACAATCAGGTGCAGAAAATTACGAGATTGGAAAAGGCATTCAGAATAGTCCACAGGCAAGACCTTTTCATAGGAAAGCTAGGTGTCAGCCGGGCAAGGTGGGGCAAAAGATTTCGAAATCCAGTTGTGGTTCATTTTAATGAAGGTTAGATCATCTACATTTTGGGTAGCCAGACGAGTCCTTTTTTCTGTTAGTATTGAACCTGCAGCACTGAATACTCTTTCTGATAGGACACTAGCTGCCGGGCAAGCAAGCTCCTGCAATGCATATTCTGCCAATTCTGGCCAGGTGTCTAATTTTGATGCCCAGTAATCAAATGGGAATGACGGTTGAGGGAGAACATCGATAAGGGATGAAAAATAGTTTGTAACCATACTGGACAAATGTTGTCTCCTGTCACTTTGAATTGATGCTGCAGTACCTGTCCTGTCTGCGGTCATAGCAAAATCACTCCACAACCTGGTCAGAAAACCCCTCTGGCCAACGCCACTTCTGATTTCTGCCCCTCTAACTCCTCTGGTCTGCTGGCCCCTGCAGCTCGTGTGAGAACGATCACGGGCGCTGTGTGCAGGGAATGCCAGAAGCAAACGGTCAACAAGAGTTGATTGTTTGGTTGCTAATATTAGTTCCAAGTTCTCATGTGGCATTATATTTTGCAATTTGCCTTTATAGCGAGGATCAAGGAGGCAGGCCAACCAGTAATCGTCATCATTCATCATTTTAGTTATGCGTGTGTCCCTTTTGAGGATACGTAAGGCATAATCCGCCATGTGGGCCAAAGTTCCAGTTCTCAAATCTGCGGTTGTGCTTTGTTGAGGGGCAGTTTCAGGCAAATCCACGTCACTTGTGTCCCTCAAAAAACCAGAACCCGGCCTTGCCGCGCCACCAATTTCCAGTGGCCCCGGAAAAGCTTCCTCATTAAAAATATAATCATCCCCATCATCCTCCTCGTCCTCCTCCTCCTCTTCGCCCGCTACCTCGTCCTGTACACTGCCCTGGCCAGACAATGGCTGACTGTCATCAAGGCTTTCCTCTTCCTCAGCTGCAGACGCCTGATCCTTTATGTGCGTCAAACTTTGCATCAGCAGACGCATTAGGGGGATGGTCATGCTTATTATGGCGTTGTCTGCACTAACCAGCCGTGTGCATTCCTCAAAACACTGAAGGACTTGACACATGTCTTGAATCTTCGACCACTGCACACCTGACAACTCCATGTCTGCCATCCTACTGCCTGCCCGTGTATGTGTATCCTCCCACAAAAACATAACAGCCCGCCTCTGTTCACACAGTCTCTGAAGCATGTGCAGTGTTGAGTTCCACCTTGTTGCAACGTCTATGATTAGGCGATGCTGGGGAAGGTTCAAAGAACGCTGATAGGTCTGCATACGGCTGGAGTGTACGGGCGAACGGCGGATATGTGAGCAAAGTCCACGCACTTTGAGGAGCAGGTCAGATAACCCCGGATAACTTTTCAGGAAGCACTGCACCACCAGGTTTAAGGTGTGAGCCAGGCAAGGAATGTGTTTCAGTTGGGAAAGGGAGATGGCAGCCATGAAATTCCTTCCGTTATCACTCACTACCTTGCCTGCCTCAAGATCTACAGTGCCCAGCCACGACTGCGTTTCTTTCTGCAAGAACTCGGACAGAACTTCCGCGGTGTGTCTGTTGTCGCCCAAACACTTCATAGCCAATACAGCCTGCTGACGTTTGCCAGTAGCTGCCCCATAATGGGAGACCTGGTGTGCAACAGTGGCAGCTGCGGATGGAGTGGTTGTGCGACTGCGGTCTGTGGATGAGCTCTCGCTTCTGCAGGAGGACGAAGAGGAGGAGGAGGGGGTGCGAACGGCTACAGCCAATTGTTTCCTAGACCGTGGGCTAGGCAGAACTGTCCCAAACTTGCTGTCCCCTGTGGACCCTGCATCCACCACATTTACCCAGTGTGCCGTGATGGACACGTAACGTCCCTGGCCATGCCTACTGGTCCATGCATCTGTTGTCAGGTGCACCTTTGTGCTCACAGATTGCCTGAGTGCATGGACGATGCGCTCTTTAACATGCTGGTGGAGGGCTGGGATGGCTTTTCTGGAAAAAAAGGGTCGACTGGGTAGCTCGTAGCGTGGTACAGCGTAGTCCATCAGGGCTTTGAAAGCTTCGCTTTCAACTAACCGGTAGGGCATCATCTCTAACGAGATTAGTCTAGCTATGTGTGCGTTCAAACCCTGTGTACGCGGATGCGAGGCTAAGTACTTCCTTTTTCTAACCATAGTCTCATGTAGGGTGAGCTGGACTGGAGAGCTGGAGATCGTGGAACTAGCGGGGGTGCCGGTGGACATGGCAGACTGAGAAACAGTGGGAGATGGTATTGTTGCCACCGGTGCCCTAGATGCAGTGTTTCCTACTACGAAACTGGTGATTCCCTGACCCTGACGGCTTTGGCCTGGCAAAGAAACCTGCACAGATACTGCAGGTGGTGCGGAAAATGGTGGCCCTACACTGCCGGAAGGGATGTTGCGTTGCTGACTAGCTTCATTGGCCGAGGGTGCTACAACCTTAAGGGACGTTTGGTAGTTAGTCCAGGCTTGCAAATGCAT
Organism: Ranitomeya imitator; assembly: GCF_032444005.1. NCBI lineage: Eukaryota > Metazoa > Chordata > Amphibia > Anura > Dendrobatidae > Ranitomeya > Ranitomeya imitator. The sequence goes on along the minus strand of NC_091290.1, from coordinate 116,877,426 downwards.
GGTGGTTAAATGTCTATGCATGCAACTTGTATTGAGACTTTTCAGATTCTGTCCTTTGCTTAAGGTAGTTGAACATTTTTGACAGATGACTTTGCGCTGATCAATTGGATGTTGTTTAAAAAAATGCCAGACTGCACTCTTTCTAGCATCGGATACCTTTTCAGGCATTGCAGACTGAGCTTTAACCGGATGGCCACGCTGTCCTCCAACAGGTTTTGGCTTTGCCATGCGTTTTGGGCAAGATACGGGCCCGGCAGATGGAACCTGTTGCGATGTTGATGCCTGCTGCGGCCCCTCCTCCTCCGCTTCAGAACTGCTGCTGCCTGCACCCTGTTCCCCCAATGGCTGCCAATCGGGGTCAAGAACTGGGTCATCTATTACCTCTTCTTGTAGCTCGTGTGCAACTTCGTCTGTGTCACCGTGTCGGTCGGTGGTATAGCGTTCGTGATGGGGCAACATAGTCTCATCAGGGTCTGATTCTTGATCAGCACCCTGCGAGGGCAATGTTGTGGTCTGAGTCAAAGGACCAGCATAGTAGTCTGGCTGTGGCTGTGCATCAGTACACTCCATGTCAGATTCAACTTGTAATGGGCATGGACTGTTAACTGCTTCACTTTCTAAGCCAGGGACGGTATGTGTAAAGAGCTCCATGGAGTAACCCGTTGTGTCGCCTGCTGCATTCTTCTCTGTTGTTGTTTTTGCTGAAGAGGACAAGGAAGCGACTTGTCCCTGACCGTGAACATCCACTAACGACACGCTGCTTTGACATTTACCAGTTTCACGAGAGGAGGCAAAAGAGCTAGAGGCTGAGTCAGCAAGATAAGCCAAAACTTGCTCTTGCTGCTCCGGCTTTAAAAGCGGTTTTCCTACTCCCAGAAAAGGGAGCGTTCGAGGCCTTGTGTAGCCAGACGACGAACCTGGCTCCACAGCTCCAGACTTAGGTGCAATATTTTTTTTCCCACGACCAATAGTAAAAGAATAAAAACTGAAAATGTAGGCCCCTTAAAAAATAGTGAGGAAAGAATGGTTGTAGATGACGAGGAAAAAGCTAACATATTAAACACCTTCTTCTCCACGGTATTCACGGTGGAAAATGAAATGCTAGGTGAAATCCCAAGAAACAATGAAAACCCTATATTAAGGGTCACCAATCTAACCCAAGAAGAGGTGCGAAACCGGCTAAATAAGATTAAAATAGATAAATCTCCGGGTCCGGATGGCATACACCCACGAGTACTAAGAGAACTAAGTAATGTAATAGATAAACCATTATTTCTTATTTTTAGTGACTCTATAGCGACAGGGTCTGTTCCGCAGGACTGGCGCATAGCAAATGTGGTGCCAATATTCAAAAAGGGCTCTAAAAGTGAACCTGGAAATTATAGGCCAGTAAGTCTAACCTCTATTGTTGGTAAAATATTTGAAGGGTTTCTGAGGGATGTTATTCTGGATTATCTCAATGAGAATAACTGTTTAACTCCATATCAGCATGGGTTTATGAGAAATCGCTCCTGTCAAACCAATCTAATCAGTTTTTATGAAGAGGTAAGCTATAGACTGGACCACGGTGAGTCATTGGACGTGGTATATCTCGATTTTTCCAAAGCGTTTGATACCGTGCCGCACAAGAGGTTGGTACACAAAATGAGAATGCTTGGTCTGGGGGAAAATGTGTGTAAATGGGTTAGTAACTGGCTTAGTGATAGAAAGCAGAGGGTGGTTATAAATGGTATAGTCTCTAACTGGGTCGCTGTGACCAGTGGGGTACCGCAGGGGTCAGTATTGGGACCTGTTCTCTTCAACATATTCATTAATGATCTGGTAGAAGGTTTACACAGTAAAATATCGATATTTGCAGATGATACAAAACTATGTAAAGCAGTTAATACAAGAGAAGATAGTATTCTGCTACAGATGGATCTGGATAAGTTGGAAACTTGGGCTGAAAGGTGGCAGATGAGGTTTAACAATGATAAATGTAAGGTTATACACATGGGAAGAGGGAATCAATATCACCATTACACACTGAACGGGAAACCACTGGGTAAATCTGACAGGGAGAAGGACTTGGGGATCCTAGGTAATGATAAACTTACCTGGAGCAGCCAGTGCCAGGCAGCAGCTGCCAAGGCAAACAGGATCATGGGGTGCATTAAAAGAGGTCTGGATACACATGATGAGAGCATTATACTGCCTCTGTACAAATCCCTAGTTAGACCGCACATGGAGTACTGTGTCCAGTTTTGGGCACCGGTGCTCAGGAAGGATATAATGGAACTAGAGAGAGTACAAAGGAGGGCAACAAAATTAATAAAGGGGATGGGAGAACTACAATACCCAGATAGATTAGCGAAATTAGGATTATTTAGTCTAGAAAAAAGACGACTGAGGGGCGATCTAATAACCATGTATAAGTATATAAGGGGACAATACAAATATCTCGCTGAGGATCTGTTTATACCAAGGAAGGTGACGGGCACAAGGGGGCATTCTTTGCGTCTGGAGGAGAGAAGGTTTTTCCACCAACATAGAAGAGGATTCTTTACTGTTAGGGCAGTGAGAATCTGGAATTGCTTGCCTGAGGAGGTGGTGATGGCGAACTCAGTCGAGGGGTTCAAGAGAGGCCTGGATGTCTTCCTGGAGCAGAACAATATTGTATCATACAATTATTAGGTTCTGTATAAGGACGTAGATCTGGGGATTTATTATGATGGAATATAGGCTGAACTGGATGGACAAATGTCTTTTTTCGGCCTTACTAACTATGTTACTATGTTACTATGTGACCAGCTGATGCTCCACCACTACCACTACCCTCATTACCAGCTGACAATGAACGCCCCCGGCCACGACCTCTTCCACCATACTTCCTCATTGTTTTAAAAACGTAAACAAACTAACGGTATTTGTTGCTGTCACACAAATTACACGGTGAGCTATAACTTCAGTATGATTTAGCTACCCCTTTACAGGTGAGTGAGACCACAAAGAAAATCAGGCACAATGTTACACACTCTGTTGTTGGTGGCAACAAATGAGAGAGATGCCACACACGCAGGACTGTCACTGAAGCACAAATGTAAATATTAATCTCCCACTGATTTGATTTTTTTTTTTTTTAAGGGAGACTTTAGGAAAAAAAAATAATAGAATAAAATGATTTTTTCAGGAAGAATTTAGAAACCAAATAAAATAAAATGATTTTTTCAGGGAGAATTTAGAAAACAAATAAAACAAAAAAAGGCTTTCTATGGCCCACTGAGTGAGAGATGACGCACACAGGAGTCAGGAGTGGCACACAAGCCCAGAGGCCAATATTTATCTCCCACTGATTGATGTAGTGATTTTTTCAGGTAGATTTTGGAACCCAAATCAAGCTAAAAAAATAATAGGCTTTCTATGGCCCACAATTGGAGAGAGAGAGAGAGAGAGAGATGGCACACCCAGGAGTCAAGACTGGCACACAAGCAGAAAGGGCAATATTAATCTCCCACTGATTTGTTTTTTTTTTTGTTTTTTTTCAGGGAGACTTTAGGAAAAAAAAAAATAGAATAAAATGATTTTTTCAGGAAGAATTTAGAAACCAAAGAAAATAAAATGATTTTTTCAGGGAGAATTTAGAAAACAAATAAAACAAAAAAAGGCTTTCTATGGCCCACTGAGTGAGAGATGACGCACACAGGAGTCAGGAGTGGCACACAAGCCCAGAGGCCAATATTTATCTCCCACTTTTTTTTTTTTGTTCCAGGGAAAATTTATAAACCCAATAAAAAAAATAATAAATAGGCTTTCTATGGCCCACTATCTGAGAGACAGAGAGAGATGGCACGCTTAGGACTGGCACACAAGCCCAAAGGCCAATATTAATCTCCCTTTTTTTTTTAAGGGAGAATTTATAAAACCAAAAAAAAATAAATAAATAGGCTTTCTATGGCCCACTATTTGTGAGAGAGATGGCACGCTCAGGACTGGCACACAAGCCCAGAGGCCAATATTAATTTCCCACTTTTTTTTTTTTTTCCAGGGAAAATTTATAAACCCAATAAAAAAAAAAAAAATAAATAGGCTTTCTATGGCCCACTATCTGAGAGAGAGAGATGGCACGCTTAGGACTGGCACACAAGCCCAAAGGCCAATATTAATCTCCCACTGATTGATTTATTGATTTTTTCAGGTAGAATTTAGAACCCAAATAAAGCAAAAAAAAAAAAAATGGGCTTTCTATGGCCCACTGAGTGAGTGATGATGCACACAGGAGTCAGGAGTGGCACACAAGCCCTGAGGCCAATATTTTTCTCCCACTGATTGATGTAGTGATTTTTTCAGGTAGATTTTAGAACCAAAATCAAGCAAAAAAATGAATAGGCTTTCTATGGCCCACTGAGTGAGAGATGACACAGACAGGGATGGCACTCTAGCAGAAATGTCAATCTTAATCTCCCACAAAAAAAAAAAAAAAAACAGGGACTGTCCTACAATTACTATCTCCCTGCAGTAATCTCAGCCAGGTATGGCAGGCAGCAATAAGGAGTGGACTGATGCACAAATTAAATAAAAAGTGTGGACAAACCAAAAAGATAGCTGTGCAGAAAGGAAGGAACAAGAGGATTTGTGCTTTGAAAAAAGCAGTTGGTTTGCACAGCGGCGTACACACAGCAATGCAGCTATCAGGGAGCCTTCTAGAGCAGCCCAATGAGCTACAGCGCTGAGGGGGGAAAAAAAAAAAATGTAGCTTCCACTGTCCCTGCACACCGAAGGTGGTGTTGGGCAGTGGAAATCGCTACAGCACAAGCGGTTTGGTGGTTAATGGACCCTGCCTAATGCTATCCCTGCTTCTGACGAAGCGGCAGCAACCTCTCCCTAAGCTCAGATCAGCAGCAGTAACATGGCGGTCGGCGGGAACGCCCCTTTATAGCCCCTGTGACGCCGCAGACAGCAAGCCAATCACTGCAATGCCCTTCTCTAAGATGGTGGGGACCAGGACCTATGTCATCACGCTGCCCACACTCTGCGTTTACCTTCATTGGCTGAGAAATGGCGCTTTTCGCGTCACTGAAACGCGACTTTGGCGCGAAAGTCGCGTACCGCATGGCCGACCCCGCACAGGGGTCGGATCGGGTTTCATGAAACCCGACTTTGCCAAAAGTCGGCGACTTTTGAAAATGAACGACCCGTTTCGCTCAACCCTACTCCTAACCTATAAGCTGCATTTTGCTACAGCGGCTGAAAAGCGAATTTTAGAAAATCCTCCCTCAAACCTAGGACAGCCCTCTTCCTTTGTTTATACTACTTAGATGCTACAATCAAAACTGATCTCAGCATCTAAGGTGCTAAATGTCCTGACCACAGTCATGACAGTGGGAATTCGTCATCATTTGGGCATAACTTAACTTAAAAAGATTAAAAGGGACAAACAGTGGGTACGGAAAGTATTCAGACCACTTTAAATTTTTCACTCTTTTTTTCATTGCAGCCATTTGGTAAATTAAAAAAAGTTCATTTTTTTCTCATTAATGAACACTCTCCACCCCATCTTGACTGAAAAAAAAAAAAACAGAAATGTAGACATTTTTGCAAATTTATTAAAAAAGAAAAACTGAAATATCACATGGTCATAAGTATTCAGACCCTTTGCTCAGACACTCATATTTACGTCACATGCTGTTCATTTCCTTGTGATCCTCCTTGAGATGGTTCTACTCCTTCATTGGAGGCCAGCTGTGTTTAATTATACTGATAGGACTTGATTTGGAAAGGCGCACACCTGTCCATATAAGACCTCACAGCTCACTGTGCATGTCAGACAAAATGAGAATCATGAGGTCAAAGGAACTAGCCAAAGAGCTCAGAGACAGAGTTGTGGCAAGGCACAGATCTGGCCAAGGTCACAAAATAATTTCTGCAGTACTCAAGGCTCCTAAGAGCACAGTGGCCTCCTGTAATCCTTAAATGGAAGAAGTTTGGGACCACCAGAAGTCTTTCTAGACCTAGCCGTCCAGCCAAACTGAGGAATCGTGGGAGAAGAGCATTGGTGAGAGAGGTAAAGAAGAACCCCAAGATCTCTGTTGCTGAGCTCCAGAGATGCAGTAGGGAGTTGGGAGAAAGTTCAACAGAGTCAACTATCCTGCAGCCCTCCACCAGTCAGGCCTTTATGGCAGAGTGGCCTGACTAAAGCCTTTCCTCTCCTAATTCTCAGCGGTATGTGTGTAGAAATCTGCACTGCTCATCACCTGCTCAATATAATCTCAACAGTGAAACATGGTGGTGGCAGCATCATGCTATGGGGGTGTTTTTCAGCTGCAGGGAAAGGAAGGCTGGTTGCCATTGAAGGAAACATGAATGTGGCCAAGTACAGAGGTATCCTGGATGAAAACCTCTTCCGGAGTGCTCTGAACCTCAGACTTGGCCGAAGGTTCACCTTCCAACAAGACAATGACCCTATTACACCTAGCATGACCCTTTAGCACACAGCTAAAATAACAATGGAGTGTCTTCAGAACAACCCAGTGACCATTCTTGACTGACCAAGCCAGAGCCCTGGCCTAAACCCAATTGAGCATCTCTGGAGAGACATGAACATGGCTGTCCTCCAAAGTTCACCATCCAACCTGACGGAACTGGACAGGATCTGCAAGGAAAAATGGCAGCGGATCCATAAATCCCGGTGTGAAAAACTTGTTGCATCATTCCCAAGAAGACTTATATCTGTACTAGCTCACTTCTACTCAATCCTGAGCTAAGGGTCTGAATACTTATGACCATATGATATTTCAGTTTTTCTCTTTTAATAAATTTGCAAAAAATTCTACATTTCTGCTTTTTTTCAGTCAAAATTGGGTGCAGAGTGTACATTACTGAAAAAAATTGAACTTTTTTTGAATTTACCAATGAAGCAAAGAGTGAAAAAATGTAAAGGGGTCTGAATACGTTCTGTACCCACTGTACATTTATACAGAAACCTGAAGATCTACCTCTTCCGACAAGTCTACAACCTGCAGTAACCCTTGTTCCACTGTACCGCTGCACGACCAGCTCTACCCTCACCTACTGTATTCTCACCCATCTCTTGTAGACTGATAGCCCTCGCGGGCAGGGTGCTCTCTCCTCTCATACCAGTCGGTAACTTGTACTGTTTCCTTATTATTGCACTTGCTTTTTATTATGTTTACCCCTTTCACATGTAAAGCGCAATGGAATAAATGTCGCTATAGCAATAAATAATAATGATACATTTATGACTATTAGGCTCCTGGAAATGGGCTGCTGATCTGGGGATTTATTCTGATTGTTGGATTTACATTCTGAAAGTATTATTTTTCTGTAAAATGAGGAAAATTGGTTTCCACCTTATGAGATTTTTTTCTTTTTCGGGACCATCATTGTAGTAAATTAGGCAGAGCTAGATAGACAAATCCTATTAAAGTAGGAGGCTCATTTGAGAAAAGGGGTTAAAAAAGTTTAAGAAAAGGCAATTCAGAGAAGGAGATGTGAAGAACTGTAATAATGGACTTTAACACAACACTGTAGCCTTCTTCTCTCTCCATTGATAAAGCAACTGCATGGAATTTGATTCCCCCGTGCCTGCTTTTGTGTATGCAATTTGTGGTCTATTAAGTAGAGCTGCCAACATTCACTCTCTATCGGAGCAGATGCCAATGTTTGTTCAGAGTTTTTTCAACTTATCAGTACTTTGTATTTAATGAAATTGAACCTCTAATTTCTGACTTGTCCATTGCTTTTTTAAGCTCCTTGGGTGTACAATAGATTTTTTTATATTAAAATTTACTCAAGGTAAGGAATACGAGAGTAGACGGGTGTGTAGTCTCCAACTTATACATTTTGTCTCCAGAGAACATTTTATCCAAAGCCTTCAAAATTATTAAAAAAAATATATATTAACCCCTTCCCAACACACGACACTACTATGCCAAATGCCGAATCCCCGTCTTTGATGCACGCTCTGAAACTGTGCTTTAAAGTGGTGGACTAGCGCATGGGGGTTGCCCCATTCCATGCACCCATCGGTCCCCCTGAAATGCGATTCTGGGGTTGCTGATGTGTTGTCATGAGTACTTAACGTCTGCTGTAGATCCCTGTGCCTATGATGACTGTGCTCTTATGAAAAATACCCTGTAGCTGCTCTTCATGGAAGTCCATAGTTTTTACTAGTTCAATACTGTGGTATTGCAGCATATAGTATGTGATCAAACAATCGCAGATTCAAGTACCCTAAAGGACTAATAAATAAAGCAAAAAAAGTGTTTATAGGGACTCTGTCACCTGATTTTGGCGGGCCCTGTGTTCGGTCCGATGGGCGGTGTTTTCTGTTGTTTCATTGACCCCTTCTTTTCCCGCTGGCCGCACTATTTTCTTGAATGTGAGTTGGTTTCCTCCGTAGTACACGCGTGCACAGGGCAATCTTGCCTTGCGCGCGCGCAGTATGCTTTGCCCAACTGCGGGCAAAGCCGAAAAGCATTAGTGCGCATGCGCCGCCGCACTATGTCCAGGAAGTATTTAGCTGTGTTCCGGGACATAGTGCGGCGGTGCATGCACACTAATGCTTTTCGGCTTTGCCCGCAGTTGGGCAAAGCATACTGCACGTGCGCAAGGCAAGATTGCCCTGCGCATGCGTGTACTACGGAGGAAACCAACTCACAGTCAAGAAAATAGTGCGGCCAGCAGGAAAGGAAGGGGTCAATGAAACAACAGAAAACACCGCCCATCGGACCGAACACAGGGCCCGCCAAAATCAGGTGACAGAGTCCCTTTATATATATATATATATATGTATATATATATATATATAGCATAACGTCATAATGGCAAAATAAAAGATAATGTATAGCAAAGTCCATATATCTGAGGGGTTTGCCTGCTCAGATGACCATGTGTCTTCAGCTCCTCCTGGAGCCACATCTGGAGTCTCTCCTCTCCAAACCACAACACAGCGGAAAAAAAACAAAACACTGGCTGTACATTTAACATCCCAGCCACACCCTTGAGGTGGAGATATGGTGAGTAGGCGTCCCACCCATCTCTAACCTACTCACTTACAAACCTTATCATGGCTGACTAACTCCTTTAGCACATAGGATGCTGGAGAGAAACTTATGGGTTTCTAGATCACGGAAGAAAGCAATCTCCGTGATACATATCTCCCCTCACATGCAATGCCAGTATATGTATAAAAATAAAAGATAAATTCACACCACATATTTATCATTGTAAATAAATAGATTAAAAAATACACATATGTGGCATTACTGTATGTGTTAAAGTCCAGTTTATCAAAATATATAATTAATGAACCGGTAATCTGTGAATCAATCTATAAATACCGTAATAAAAAAATCTAAATGCTAGAATTGTGCTTTTTTTGGTCACTGAAAAAATGCAATAAGTAAAGATCAAAATGCTGTATCTATCATACAATTGTATCAATACAATCTCAAAAAACAAGCCCTCAAACAACAAATGGTTCCATTCAAAACTACAACTCTTCCTGGAAATAGCAAGTCTTCATAAAGGTGTATTGCCAGCAAAATAAAGGATTTTTAATGGAGTTTTTGAAGCCAAAGCCAGTTTTAAGTCATAAGGGGAGAACACGTATCTAGGTCAGATTCAGCTTCTTATCTTTTGTGAATCCATTTATTGTTTTGGCTTAAAAAACTGCACAAGAAAAACTTGAAAATCTGAAGCCTGGAAGAGTGAGTGATTTTTGGCAATTGGAGTTCAAACAAGTGGAGTTAAAGTATCTAATTCCTACATGATAATGATGTCTTAGGTTTATATTGTAACCCTTTGGAACTCACAGATGTTCATTCCCAGTAAATAGGGATAATGCATGTATAAAGTCATGGCCAAAAGTGTTGGCACTCTTGAAATTGTATTTTACTGTATTGTATTATTCTCAGAAGATTATGGCAATTACACATGTTTTGTTATACACATGTTTATTTCCTTTGTGTGTATTGGAACAACACACACGCAAAAAAATCATGCTTCCTATACCCATCAACAAGCTTCTTACACCTCTCATCTGGAATTTTGGAATTTTGGACCAGTCTTTTTCTGCAAACTCCTCCAGGTCTCTCATATTCAAAGGCGCCTTCTCTCAACGGCAATTTTAAGATCTCCCCACAAATATTTAATGAGATTTAGAAGCGGACTCATTGCTGGCCAGTGGCCACTTCAGAACTCTCCAACTCTTTGCTTCCATTAATTTCTGGGTGCTTCTTGAAGTATGTTTGGGGTCATTGTCCTGCTGGAAGACCCATGACCTAGGATGCAAACCCAACTTTCTGACACTGCAAACTACATTGCAACCCAAAATCCTTTGGTAATCCTCAGATTTCATGATGCCTCGCACACAGTAAAAACACCCAGTGCCAGAGGCAGCAAAAAAACAAACATCTTTTAACCTACACTATATTTGACTGTAGGTACTGTGTTCTTTTCTTTGTAGGCCTTGTTCCACTTTCGATAAACAGTAGAATAATGTGCTTTACCAAAAAGCTCCATCTCAGTCTCATCTGTACACAAGATGCTTTCCCAGAAAATTTTTTACTTAACACAAGTACATTTTGGCAAACTACAGTCTAGCATTTTATGCCTCTGTGTCAGCAGTGGGGTCCTCCTGGGTCTCCTGCCATTTAACTCAATTGTTAATGGATAGTTTGCGCTGATAATTTTGTACCCTGAGCTGGCAGGAAAGATTGTACTTCTTAGGAACTTGCTTGGGGCTGCTTACTCACTATGCAGACTATCCTGTGTTGCAACCTTTCATCAATTTTTATCTTCCATCTACATTCAGGGAGATTATCTACAGTACCATGGGTTGTAAGCTTCTTGATTAAGTTGCGCACCATGGAAAAAGAAAAATCAAGATCTCTGAAGATGGACTTGTAACCTTGAGATAGTTGATATTGTTCAATAATTTTGCTTCTCATATCCTCAGACAGTTCTCTTCTTTCTGTCCTCCATGCTTTAGTTGACTCAAACAGACCAATGCAAAGTTTGAGTCAACTTCCCTCCTTATCTGGTTTCAGGTGTTATTTTCATATTGCCCACACCTGTTACTTACCACAGGTAAGTTTAAACGAGCATCACATGCTTGAAACAAAGTTGTTTACCCACAATTTTGGAAAGGTGCTAACAGTTTTGTCCAGCCCAATTTGGGGTTTTGTATGAAATTATGTCCAATTTACCACTTTTTCTGTGTTTTTCTAATACACACAAACAAAATAAACATGTGTATAACAAAACACGTGCAATTGCAATACATTTCTGGGAGAAATACTTCATTTTCAATAACAAGTTGAAGGGTACTAACACTTTCAGCCACGGCTGTATGAAACAAAATCACAATGAATACATTTACACTGATTCATTTGATTGAAATACTAGAATATGGTATAATAGCCAACACTGATCAATGATTGTGCTGCCATTTTGTGTTTCATGTTAGCCAATTGTGTAAGGTTATTGGAGGAATAACTTATTAGCCATAGTTATGAAATTAACTTTTTAAAAAGTATAATTTATTCATTCATCTCTGCACAACAGCTATGCTCATGTGATCACTATGGGAAATGTGGCTGTGATTGGCAACCATATTCCGGCACTTACTCTGTTAATAGGTCACCGAGACTGACTGGACAAGCCATTGACAAGGAGAATGATTGATTGTGCCAATCAATTTGCAGGACATGGTCCAATGGCTCAGTCAAAATTTCGTGGCGATCAAATGGGAGCCCTGAGAATCGCCTCCTTTCCCACATTCCCTGCTCTTCTTTTGATTGGCCAAAATCACGCATGTCACTCGGCAATCGTGACATTGCGCAAGGTTGGTTAATCAAAAGAGGAGTCGGCTATGCCATCTGGTAAGAGATGTTCTCATAGCAGAGATTTCTGCTGTGGTGGGAAAACAGGGGTAGCAGATACTTTTTAATTTAACAATATAACTATTAAAGATGTATTCAGGACTAAAATCCTTTAACAATGTGCCTGGTGCTGATCTCTGCCAGAGCAGAATGGTCACAGATCGCTCCTCCAGATGATTCTGCAACTTCTGCTGACATCACTTTGACATTTCAGTGGCTTCTCTTTCACTCTCCAAAGTTGATGGGGCATGACTGATGACGTCATGCTGATTGACAGCCAGCTTTTCATTGCCTAACTGCGGGAAGCCGACTGTCAATCAGCATGACGTTTACAGTCACAATCCATCAGCAGACCAGCCCAGAAGAGTAAGAGCTGCTCTGTTTATGTTGAGCAGTTGAATTGCTCTCTGAAGGCACCAGGAATATCAGGCCATATCTGCCTCTGTTAGCAACTAACTGTTGGTTAGTTTTGTTAGACCCATGGTAAAAAAAAAGTCCTAGAGAGCCTCTCTGAATATAATTATTAGCATTGATGTTAACTCTAAGTTATATTTTTATCTCATGGCTCGTAAGGAGTCATGTCACCTTATTAAACCTATTGGCAGCTGCTATACCCAGTCGCTGGTAAGCACAAGTATACTTGTCTATGTAGAAAGAGATAGATATCATGTGGAATGCATTAAGCGTTTATTTTTTTTCCAAGCACGTTCTTTATTTAAAGAGAACAAACATCAGAAAGGCTGAAATATCAGATAATTTGTTCTTCCTCTCTGTAGCCAGCCGCACAGCAGGCTCCCGAAACCTAACTCGATACTTGCTCCCATTCTCACCTCGAACTTCCAACTTCACCTTCCTCTGCTGAGTTTTTCAAAGAAAGTGTCGGGAAGAGGAGGAGGAGGAGGTCCGGTCTAAAGAATTAGGGAAAAAAGTCCACATAACAAAAGTGTATTTCTCTTTAAATACACAGCGAAAACTGCCCTTCCGGCTCCAGTAAAGATATTCGGAAGTGTATGCCTCTCGTAGGGGAAATACAGCCCGAAAGGTCACTTCAGAAAGTCAGATTGATTCTTCTCTTTTTCGTTTTATTTTTTTTTTTGCGGCTCCCCTGCCGAAACCTGAGAATTGTCCCAGGCCTATATGCCGTAGGCTGTTTCCTTCTTTTTTTTTTATGTGACAGTGGCTCATACTTTAGAAATTAGCTTATCTTTCCGCGACCTTTATCTTAACTACAGGGGAGAGTGGAAATGAAAGTTTTTTTGGCACTAGCAATATAAATCTTTGTACATTCGAGCATCTGACCTCGGGGCCCTTGTGTCATGCTTTTTTCCTACTCGTGGTGCTATTTCCTGCTTCACATTTCAGGAGCCGTCTGTGGCCAAAGCTAAAAGAAAAAAAAAAAAGACAAAACACCGCAATTACATGAAAGGAAATTCAGCCGGTCTCCCGAAAATTTGGCTTGGAAAATGGTTATTGTTGAAAAAAAGCTAAAAGTAAAAGAAAAAAAACGAATGAACTCTCTCATACTATTTTCGCAGTTTTTTTTTCCCCTGGATTATAAAAAGCTAGATCTGCTATTTATGTTGAGGTCAGGGGGGTGTCTGGAGCCATGAAAACAGAAACAAACATTTGACTAGGCCCTAGTGTATTTTAACAACTCCGATATGCTTTCCTCCCTTGAAAAGATCAAGGTTTGCCTTTCCTGGAGCTGTCTGAGGTGTTATAATTGGATTCTTTTACACGTTTTTTTGACATAAGTTGCCATCTCTGGATTTTAGGTAGACTTGTGAAAATACAGACAGTCTCCCAATTTCACACCATTTTACCCTACTTGTGAATGTAATTGAATGAGAGACAGCTCAGCAATAAAAAATGAGAAAAAAAAAAGAGAAATTTTATTTTTTTAGGTTCTCCGTAACAATTAAAATGCCAAAGCTAAGAAGGAAAAAAAAAAATCTGTAAATGTCGCCAGCATGAAAGAAATAAATACTACCGCACCACCATACGAAAGAGCTCATGATAATAGCCGTATTATCCTACTAATCTTAGATTCATTGGCACACTTAAAGTTAGACTTAACATAGTAAAAATGTGAAATATGTGTATGGTAATTTTTACCCTCTCTGATCTTTAGTATTTAGAAGAAGTAGAAAGTGACTTGAGCAAATGTGAGGTTAGCTTTGCGGTTTTACAGACGTGAAATGAAGCTAAAAAAAGGAGCAGGCATCCAGCCCTAAGCCCGCTTTTGCTCCCTTCACTGTTCACGCAGAGTGAAAATGAGCCCGATATTACCATCAGAATGTGCTGACAATTATAAAATGTAGGGATAGTGTTATTTTATTATTCTCCGGAAATCTATGCCGGACATCTTTTACACATAATTCATGCAAGAAAAATGAGGTCTAACAAGAGATGTACAGAAAACTACAGTTGATGATCTAATTCCTTTAATAGTTGGCTTCAATTTGGGGGTACATTTTGGCTGGTACTATTATAGAGAAAGTGTTGGGCACTATTTGGGTGATATTGTTGCTGTCTTAATGGCACTATGGCAGCCATTGTTTCACATGTCACACTGGCACCCAATGTGCGTAAGGTTAATATGGACAGCACTGTGGTGGGCACCTTAGATCATAGTTACCAACATTTCGGGAGACGTTTAATCACTATGTGGCACCCCAGGAGTTCGGGTACCACAGTAGTGCTGCCTTCCTCTTGGGGAGGGTAGTGCTATGTCTGGAGACAGGTGAGATTCCCTTTGGCAGGTTATCACACACACACACAACACCTTCCAAATCCAGGCCAGGAAGGGGAGCTCAAAACCCTGTTTTAGGGCAGCTTCCCTGAATAAAGATCCTGGTTTGGAGGAGGAGTCAGTTCAGTCTGTAGAGAGAGTCTGTGTGCGAGGACAGACAGGGATGAGGCACAGTGGAGATACAGGACTGCAAGAGGCTGCAAGAAGGCCTCCACAGAGTCAGTGCGCAGAATCCGGGTACCAGGAACCCGAGGCTTTTGTGGAGTACTAAGAGACAGAGCAGAACCAGAGGGCATAGGATTACATGGACTTTGCCCATATTCACCTGTGGTACAGCAGCACCTTGGAGCCTGGAGTCTCCGTGAAGAGACCCCAGTAAGCACGACTCAAGCTGCCTACCATACAGGTACTTGTCCCAGGACAGGGGAAAGAATTAGGACTTTGCTGGGAACACTTAGTGGCAGTTGGGACCTCAGTTACAGCAAGCGCAAAGTGGAAGGCTTCTACCTGACCTGCCAAGGGGATTCCGCTTGTCTTTGGACTGCCTGAACTCCTAATGGACCTGTTGCCGGTACCCTGGACTGTGGCCTGTCACCCATAGCAAACCAGGTAAAAACTTACAGCATGTCTCCTCTATCTATTCATCGGCACCTACCAACATCTTTGCCACACACCATAGGACCCCTGAGGACCCTGCTTAACCTGTGGGAAGTGCAACATCTGTGCTGCCGCAACATCACCCAGGGGACCCTTATAATGCAGCTTCGGTCCAACTACTGACCGAACTCCACAGGGGGCATCATGACAAACTTTAAACATTTTCCCCTTTAACATTGAGGCCCAAGGCCACGGACCGGGTCGCAGCCACCGTGACATCCCCTTGTGACCGGACCCGGTACCGAGTACCCCACTGCCCTAGGGGTGACTCAACTACCCAAGCCTATTCCTGTCCCACCTTATAATACCAGGGACATTTTATGCATTTGTAATACTAGGCAACCACCCACTCCATGTATAATTGAAGTATGAGTAGTGTCACCAGTTTTTTGCACCTACTGTATGCGGCCTCTTCCATTACCATAGGCACTGCTGTATCCTTCAGTGCATTAGTTTTTGGACCTGTTGTTGTAAATACTGCCACCTTTATCTGTGATGGTTTTTTTTATTTTGTCCTGTTACTGTGTTTTTCTTCAACTTAGATCATAGTTACTGTTACGCATCTGCCTTGGCTCGGCAGGGCTTCTCCACATGCCCCTGTGGCTGTTGCCCTCTGCCCTGCTCCAGGCTGGGTATTACAAGTGGCACAGATTACTCCCATGTCATCATTTGCTTAGGCCTTATAGGCCCACCAAGACACATCCCCATGTCTTGGTATAAAGACTCTTGTTTCCGTTTGTTTTACTGTGCACCTCTACCTGCTCCTGGCCTGCTTCTGCCTACATTGCTTTAGACTTTTCTGCATCCTGTCTGCCTGGAGTCTCCAGTGATTCATGTCCTTGCAGTATACCTTTTTTCCTTTGCCCTGTCTGCCTGCGGCCTCTAGTGCTTAGAGTCCTCGCTCCATATGTGCCTTTCTGATGCTTCATTAATGTCCACGATCTGTGTGCCCACACGGATCTGGGCTTTGAAGATTCAATGGTTAGCCCTTAACAGATGCCAACATTTCTAAGGATGTCTAAGCTCTAACCAACCCTATCCTGTCCCGTCCTTAGAATACCAGAGCAGATAGTAAATTGCGCTCAACAGCTGGTTCGTTATAAAGTTAACTTTACTTTATTTTCAGAAACGGGTGAGAGAAAGTGTGGCGCAAACAGCTCTAGTTGGTTAGTACCGTACTTAGAAGGTCTTCCTTCTATTCTAAACTTCCTTCTATTCTAAGCCTAATATTATCAGCTTGTAATCAAGACAACTACTGTTGATGTCGTTATGAAGGTAGTGCCAACTATCTTACGATATCAAAACCATCTTCGAATACCCTAGCCCTCCTCGGCCTGTCCCAGCAGTGGCCTTGTCAATCGGCCTAGAATGCCAACTTTGGTTTATTTACATAAATTTGTCCACTTTTTAACCATAGAAATCTGATAAATTTGGGACAGTTGGTGATTATGCCTTTTATGACATTTATGATGCATTGGGTATGGTATTGTTGGTGGGAAGCATATAATTGGTACTGTTTAGAGAAGGGCATTGTGACACCAGCTGTTTAACCACAAGTGTACATTTTCTAAGTTACAACCAATGCAATTCATCTGCTGCAGATATACAATTTTGACTTCCACTTTAGGACTACTTTCTGTAGGACCTGAAGTTAGTATTATGTTTAATTTACCATATTCTATAGGTCTTCTTAAATTTCCCCTTTTGGTTGCAACATAGTAAAACTTGTGCCTTTTCAATGATAAATATCCATAGAGGACATTCGACAGTGCCAATATTAGCAGCCACAAAGCCAAACTAACAGCCACTTTACCACCAGATTTGGCAAACAACCCTACTCATGTGTACTGTCCTTCTTCTTCTGCTACTAGAAAGATATTAGAGGGGTAATCCAGCTCCCACTCACTTTTGTATGGGGGCATGAATGTGGTTGGTGAAATCAAATCTACAGACATCTGCCGGCTTACAATCCCAACGTTCCTGCAACTAGCGAAAGTGAGCCGGCGCATATCTGAAGACTTGCCTTCATTGACGGTGCTCATCTCTCGATGCATAAGTGAGTGAAGCTAGATTACTCCTTTAACTTTCTGTCCCTATACCAATCAATGAGCTCACCTTACAGTTAATCTGCACGAAAATCTGATATTTTCAATAATTTATAGTCGATCAGTACTTTTGAAACTTTATCTTTGGATCCTGTCTGCATCATAGTGACCAGGTGTTGGCAAGTATGGCCTTTTACTGGTATATTTGAATTTTTGCCTTTGATGTTCTTGTTGGTTAATTGCTCTGAATTTTAGTGTGGGGCCTAGCAAGACAATAAGGACCCTTGACATGGGTTATGTGCTTGCATTATTTAATAAAATGTCAACTAATAAGTCATGTTTGTTTCTTTCACATTTGCAGGCTGCGGCCAGGTTCTGTATTGTTACCCGAAGGGAACTGGAGTTTATGTCCTTGTAAGGTGTACTTACTTGGCGTTGGACAGAATATCTGATCTAATAGTATGAGACGGACCAGTATATATGGTGCCCTACACTTCTCTGTATGTCTGGCACCTTATGCAAGTCTTATCTATATGCAACTATAATACCAAGCAGCTACTTCTAGGGATCGATAGTAGGTGGGTGAGTCAGGGGTGGAAATATAATTGATACAACCTGTGCAACTGTTCAAGAGGTAAGGGGGCCACTACCACCTTCACATCCAAAGCAGGTGGAATTTTGCATTATGATGACTTATTGGACTGCCAAGGGCCCATATATTGTTGTGACACAGGGGCCCTCTTCTGTCTGTCCACCAGAGGTGTGAGTGGTTGTACATTGGTATTGTGACCCGGTACTGGTAAGTTTTGCTGCTTATTTCTGTAATGTTTTATTTTTAGCTCATGAATGCAAAGCGTACGGAACATCCATCACAATTCTCAGCACATTGTCTTGATACTGAACATGACACACATAATGGTGATTCCGAAATCCTCTAGACAATCTTCTAAAGAAACATCCAAGTATCTATGAGTTCAAGAAACTCCCCGAACATCTGGCGGTAAACAATGATATAAGTTATCTCGAGATGCAGTTGCAGCGGTGAAGCGTTGCTACCCTGTGTACTGTCGAAAAGCATTGCCAGATCTGGGATAATGAACATGTCATAGACTGCTGATACTGAGCATCTCTATACATTTCCTGCATTTTCCAGGTGTCATACCGCCATAACCAATGTTGCAGGAAACAGCAAGACTAGTCCACATTTAATATACTCATAGGCTCTTTCCCATATGTAATAACATCTCAGTCCAGAGCCAAAGTCCCCATTTGCCGGTCTATTAGCAAATTCCAATTTATCTGAGTAATTTCTATAGAGGATAATTGTAAAATAAAAAACATGGTTTTAGGATAGTTCAATTCCTACACCTCATTTTTTATTTTTTTTTGTAATATAACCATTACTGTTTTACACAGATGTCCCCTGTCCACTCAATGCCACATGGGAGGCTTGTGGTCTCCTCTGTTCTTCGACTTGTCCTCATTAGAGATGGGCAGACCCCTGGATGTTTGGATCTGACAGGTTGAGCTGAACAGTTGAAACAAGTTTGGGTACCAGAATAGTACCCAGGCCTGAGAATTTATAATGGTACTGGCAGTGTAGGTCAAAGCTGCCATTAATACAAACTTTGTCCAAACATTCAATTATTTAGAGCTTGGAAAATCAGCACAACAAGTGGTATAATATAACAATAAAACAAACAAAATACCGTAACCTCTCCACTCCCCTTCACATGAAAAGGGGGCTTGAATATACAGCGTTTGCCACACTGTCATGTGCATGACAGGCACAACCAAGACCAGCCAGATAAGCTGATCAGAGGGAAATATCCAAACTGTACTTAAAACTTGAAAGCTTTATTATCAACATATAAAAGGGCCACGAATGGCGCCCAATGGAAGAAGTTAAGGGCAAAACGCGCGTCGGGGTGAGGGGGAACGCCCGTGACTATCCTGTTCCATTTGTGGCCCTAGTATTACAAGGTAATATAACTTATATATTTTGCAACTGAGCATTTATTTTTATACATCATTAGGCACTTACCCTGTAAATCTGTGGGCCCCTCTTCTTATTACAGCCTATCTACTTTAGTACCTATATTCACATTATGTGTTATTTATATTCTGGGATTTATCTGATTGATCTATGTCATTCTTGTATTTGATAGCAGAGCATGTGATTATTAATACAATATTAGGTTACTGATATTACATTTGGATTATTCTTATTTCATTGTTCAGGATAGCACTTGAGTTCCCCCTAAAGGGTACACCTTGTGTTCATTTGTGTTCAGTTTGGATCTCTTCATCTGATCAGCTTATCTGGCTGGTCTTGGTAGTGGTTGTATATCTAATTGAAGTGCCAGCTCAGTAATTTTTGGACATTTTTTGAATTACTCCTTATGTCCTTATGGGTTCCTCTGTATTTTTGATAACCTGCCAGGCAAAACTGAGATCTGTGTGCTGAAACCCCCAGCTGTCAGTTTTAGGAAGGTTAGTTATCAAGAATAGAGGGGTCCCCAACCCAGTATTTAAAGAAAAAGTTTTAATAGACCCCCCATTTTTGACAACCAGCTAGTCTAGAGCAGACAACTAGGGGTTGGTATTCTCATTCTGTAAGGGCCATGAATATTGGCCCCCCAGCCTAAAAATAGCATACCACAGCCACGTAGAAAAGGCTCTTCTATTAGATGAGCCAATTCTGAGACATTTTCCTGGCTTTTCCCACTTGCCCTGTGGCAGTGGCAAGTGGGGTTCTTTTTGGTGGGGTTGATGTCACTTTTGCATTGTCTGGTGACATCAAGCCTGTGGCTTAGTAATGGAGAAGCGTCTAAAAGACCCCTGTCCATTACTTATCCTATAGTTATATTGTAAATAAAAACACAGCCAGAATAAAGTCCTTTATTAGAAATAAAACAAAACACAGTTGTCATTTGCCAAATAAAATACAAATGATTGGCATGAATTTATATCTCCAATATTCTTCACAGGTTGTTATAGATATATGGAGGAGATCCAGCTCAAGGCAGAGTAAAAAATTCCAGACTTTATTGAAGTGTGTTAAAAACAGTGATGACATCAGAAAAAAAAAAGCACTGATTAGCATGTAGCACCTATGCGTGTCTGGTGCATATAGCACCCTTAATTTTGATGTCACCATGTTTAAGGAACTTATGTGTGCTATAATCTATACAAAACATAGAGTAGGTGCTACTTTAATAAAGTCTTGAACTTTTTACTCCGTCTTAGGCTGGAGATTCTCCATATCCTTACCCGTTTGATGTCCATTCCAGTGCAAATGTTCTCCGGAGGATGTCTTGCTGCATTGGTGAGCTGTTTTTTCCCCTTTTATGGTTGTTATAAAAAAAATAACACTTATGCACACCCTGCATAGCTCATATCAATGTCTTTTTCTTCTCTTTTCTGCTTTCTTTTTTCTATTTCCACTTTTCCTCTGTCTATATTCTTTTCCTTCCAGGCCTCCAGTGCTGTCATTCTCTTGACTAGTCCTCAAATTATCATTTGGGTGCAATAAAAGTTATGTCACGGCTTGTGGCTTAGTCAAGAAGCCAGGACTGGAGGATTAGAAAGAGAAGATTAAAGAGTGAAGACGGAGAGGCCAGGAGGACCTGCAGCACCGAGAGAGGAATTGATAGGGCTGCCAGCTGTCCCCATTCTTCTGCTGGTTGTCCAAAAACCATTGCCTGCTGTCCACCATGTTGCTGGAATTCTGGCAAATGGAATGGCAAAAGAATTGTAACAAATTTGATTTACTTTGATTTACTCATTGCTACTCTTCGTTGGTCCAAGATTTTGCCACCTACAGCAGAAGAATTTGGTGTTTCCTTCCCCACCTAACCTTTTTAAGACCCTTTGGCCAGAGTCACACTTGCGATTGCAATGCGAGAAACTCACACGAGTCTCTCGCATCAATACCCGGCACTCGGGACTGGAGCGTTCAGCTGCATAGAAATACATGGAGCTGCACACTCCGGTCCCCTGTGCCGGTGGCAGTGCCGGGTATTGATGCGAGAGACTCGTGCAAGTTTCTCGCATTGCACTCGCAAGTGTGACCTCGGCCTTAAACTAATCCTCAAGTCCTACAGTGTCTTGCAAAAATGCAAATCCTTTGGACCAAGGAGCATTTCACTGGTTATCTCTACCCAGTAGCAAAAGAGACTTTTGATATTTGGAATATTTTATTATATGTTTTATCGGATCTGTTTGTCGACGGCATCTCTATCTTGTCACATGTAACACAGAACAATACAAAATATCATTATGACTTTTCTACTTTTTTTTACATATTTTCATCATATTTAGAGTCTCAAGTAAAATCATGGTCAGACTCTTGTGACTATGGGAGAAGCTTTAAAAACAATTCACTATTAATGCATACCCACTGTCAACTACATTGGTTTTGCATTAGTTCACACCTACAGTGAATGAAATGCCACACAGAATTATAGGATGCAAGACTGATTTTTCTTTAGCATCTCCTTCACAAACTGGATATGCACTTACAATAAGCAGCTGTCAAAAATGTAAATGTCACATCAATATTCAGTGTCCTTGGAATTTGTAACTATCTCTTTTATTAAGTAACCTTTTCCATTTTCTTCTAAAACAATGCTTAGTTTCCCTTAATATAGCATAAATTAATCATGAAAGTGGGGGAATAATTACAATGCCATAGTTTTGTGTTGAATGCATTAAGCTGGACAGGGTTTGCCTAGAAATTTGCTTCTCCGATGAAGCCAAATAGAAAATCACTGGCCTTAGCAGTCAAATGTCGTTTCTATTGGTATCACTGCTCAACATTCGTTAGTTTTACCAGTCAGGCCACGTTCACATGTTCAGTATTTGGTCAGTATTTTACATCAGTATTTGTAAGCCTTTTGGAAAGGTAGGTCAAGTGGGCTTCAACGAGGGAGTACAAAAGCTAAAAAACATTGCACGGCTACGAATGTGGAAACCGCTGGTAAAACGTAACACCAATGGCACTAGCAGTTTAGGCAGTAGTAGTACTAAACATAGGTCACAATTGGCCTCTTCTGCCTTCAGCAAGCGTATTAGTGAGGAGAAAGCCCAGAGCATTATGGAACATATGACACATCATTTTTCTCAGTTACAATAGGATATAAAGTTACCTCTGACAGAGACACCATCTGTTTGAGTCAGTGTTCTGCATGGAATGGTCTGCTTGATCACAAAATATTAAAAAAGGGATAATTTTTGGACTAGGTTTTTATTATTTTAAAAAGCATGAAAAGTCCATCAAGCTGTTATTAAATTGGCTGTTGGTTATTACCGGGCTACCATCCGTTTCTATGGTGAGGTTACTTTGATATAACTAAAGGCAGTGTTTCCATTAAGGAGGTTGAAAGGATGTTGGATACAGTCTTAGGAGACCTCGGAGTGTTATACACAATTTTTTTAGAGGAATTGGAAGCTTTGCAGCATTATGATTTGTGGCAAATTGATTCAACTGATTGATTGACTATAACAAGATAGTCCCTCTACAGCTTAACGCTAGACTTGTATATTCCAACAGGCCCACCACAATAACTTATTACCAATATGTAGGATAAATAATAAGTAGGTTTCCAATGGAGGTCCAATCACCGAGAACAGAGATCTGGAGTGCCCTGTTTGAAAAGGACATGACAACCACTACTCCAGTCATTGTCTAAGTAACTGATGGAGATAGCCAAGGAGAGCGCTTTACTGTATATAGTTTTTGACACTGCGGCCTCTCATTGTTGGGCAATTGGCAATTTAATAAAATATACCTATTATCACAATCAGCCGTTCCCATATATTTGCATTAATACTTATTTATCATGCTAAATATACCAAATTATTTTTTCCCACACTCATAGTAAGCTCTTTACAAACAGGGAACTATAGTTCTTCATATGAAAAACTGGACATGAGTAAAGTTTGAAATCTGGAGAGTCATTTCAGATGCTAATCATATTCTGTCTCGTATGCACCAACTACATGCTTGTGAATTATTTATGAAGATGGCTGCCTTTATTTTCTGAAAGAATAAAATGGACTTTCTCTTTTTCCCCCTTTATTTCAAAACATAGCGAAAACTTGCTTACTATTAATTACTTATTTTTAGCCCATTATATGATTAGAGATTGCATGATCTCATTAAATTGGAATAAAACTTTTATGCCAAAAATATACAAGCAACGAAACCTCTTTCAGAATAGTCAATGCACAATATGAAGCCTTCATACATATACTGTTAACAATTTACAATTAAAACCACCAATATTTAACCCATCTTTCACCCTCATAACAATGGAGGACTTCTACCCACAATGTTACAAAAAAGAACTGTCTTCAGACAAAGACCCATAATTAGCTATTTCCATCATAAACATAATATTTACTGGATATGCCTTAAATCTCTGATACATATGGATAAAGTAGGTGCTAAGGAACCATACAGGCAATTAATTATTTCCTGTAAGTGATTTTTATGTATTTATGTAGAGAATCCCTCAAAATAATTCAAGGGAAAAATGTTATTTTTAAAAAAATATATATGTGTGTGTATATATATATACATATATATATATATATATATATATATATATATATATATATATATATACACAGTACAGACCAAAAGTTTGGACACACCTTCTCATTTAAAGATTTTTCTGTATTTTCATGACTTTGAAAATTGAACATTCACACTGAAGGCATCAAAACTATGAATTAACACATCTGGAATTATATACTTAGCAAAAAAGTGTGAAACAACTGAAATTATGTCTTATATTTTAGGTTCTTCAAAGTAGCCACCTTTTGCTTTGATGACTGCTTTGCACACTCTTGGCATTCTCTTGATGAGCTTCAAGAGGTAGTCACCAGGAATGGTCTTCCAACAATCTTGAAGGAGTTCTCAGAGATGCTTAGCCCTTGTTGGCCCTTTTGCCTTCACTCTGCGGTCCAGCTCACCCCAACCATCTATAGAGGCCAGGTCATCTGGCGTAGCACCCCATCACTCTCGTTCTTGGTCAAATAGCCCTTACACAGCTTGGAGGTGTGTTTGGGGTGATTGTCCTGTTGAAAAAAAAATTATGGTCCAACTAAACGCAAAATGGATGGAATACCATGCTGCTGCAAGATGCTGTGGTAGCCATGCTGGTTCAGTATGCCTTCAATTTTGAATAAATACCCAACAGTGTCACCAGAAAAGCACCCCCACATCATCATACCTCCTCCTCCATGCTTCACGGTGGGAACCAGGCATGTAGAGTCCATCCGTTCACCTTTTCTGCGTCGCACAAAGACATGGTGGTTGGAACCAAAGATCTCAAATTTGGACTCATCAGACCAGCACAGATTTCCACTGGTCTAATGTCCATTCCTTGTGTTATTTAGCCCAAACAAGTCTCTTCTGCTTGTTGCCTGTCCTTAGCAGTGGTTTCCTAGCAGCTGTTTCACCATGAAGGCCTGCTGCACAAAGTCTCCTTTTAACAGTTGTAGAGATGTGTCTGCTGCTAGAACTCTGTGTGGCATTGACCTGGTCTCTAATCTGAGCTGCTGTTAACCTGCGATTTCTGAGGCTGGTGACTCGGATAAACTTATCCTCAGAAGCAGATGTGACTCTTGGTCTTCCTTTCCTTGGGCGGTCCTCATGTGAGCCAGTTTATTTGTAGCGCTTGACGGTTTTTGCCACTGCACTTGGGGACACTTTCAAAGTTTTAAAAACAGCTAACATAGAAAAAACTCAGAAAAAATACATACCATGAGATACAGCCTTCCCAAAACCCTGTCTGATGACAAATGCACAGTTACCAGGATGCAGCAGGCCTCCACTGATAAAGGCTAGGAGCGGCACAGGTGCAAACTACTTGATAAAAACAACCACCCCAACCAAACATTGCAGGGGTTGGCTGCCTAGCAGAAAAAATGCACATTGATATAACTCACATAGGACGCCAGTCACACTGATAGGTGCGGTGCACAGTGTCTGTATGCAACCTATTGATGACGCCCCTTGTATTAACAGGCGGGCTGCCCAGCACTATAAAAATGCAGCGCACAGTGAAAGACGCCCCAGAAAAACCTAGCCAACATAAAGAGGCCTGGCCACATCCTGCAGAAAAGGATATGATATAGTGCAAAAAATGCATGCATATGATAAATACATACACTATATGAGGTATTGGTTTAATATTTTGGCCAAAATAAAGTAAGCCCGCAACCCAACGTCAAGGGTCGCCATAATATTGCGGGTCCTAACACTAATATCAAAAACAGCTAACATAGAAAAAACTCAGAAAAAATACATACCATGAGATACAGCCTTTCCAAAACCCTGTCTGATGACAAATGCACACTTAGCAGGATGCAGCAGGCCTCCACTGATAAAGGCTAGGAGCGGCACAGGTGCAAACTACTTGATAAAAACAACCACCCCAACTGTTGTGAATTCTGTGGCTGAATTCACTTCTGTGGTCACAAGTGGTATTGCAGTCTCTGGGCTTCCTCCCTCAGGTGTTTTGGTGAGCTCGTTGGCTGCCTTGCTATTTAGCTCCACCTGAGTCTGTCTTCCTTGCTCCTTGTCAATGTTCCAGTGTTGGATCTGAGCTACTGCATCTTTCCTTGGGCCTGCTGCTCTGCTAGATAAGTGCTTCTAGTTTGTTTTCTGTTTTTTTCTGTCCAGCTTGCTATTGTCTTTTGCTGGAAGCTCTGAGAAGCAGAGGGGTGCACCGCCGTGCTGTTAGTTCGGCACGGTGGGTCTTTTTGCCCCTTTGCGTGGTTTTCGTTTTAGGGTTTTTTGTAGACTGCATAGTTCTCTTTGCTATCCTCGCTCTGTCTAGAATATCGGGCCTCACTTTGCTGAATCTATTTCATTCCTACGTTTGTCTTTTCATCTTGCTAACAGTCATTATATGTGGGGGGCTGCCTATTCCTTTGGGGTATTTCTCTGAGGTAAGTCAGGCTTGTATTTCTATCTTCAGGCTAGTCAGCTCCTCAGGCAGTGCCGAGTTGCATAGCTAGTGTTAGGCGCAATCCACTGCTGCTTATAGTTGTGTGAGGATAGATCAGGTACTGCAGTCTACAGAGATTCCACGTCTCAGAGCTCGTCCTATTGTTTTTGGTTATTGCCAGATCTCTGTATGTGCGCTGATTACTGCACGCTGTGTTGCCTGATTGCCAGCCATAACAGTACAAGGAGCCACACCAATGATTCCCAATAGAGGGAAAAAAGAAATCCTGACATCATTTTTTTTTCTTAGCTCTGTCTTCAGTCTTTTCTTTCCCCTAGACATTAGAGTGCTTCAGGACACAGCTGTGGACATGGATATTCAGGCTCTGTGCTCCTCAATGGATAATCTCGTTGTAAATGTACAAAAGATTCAAGATACTATTGATCAGAAATCGATGCTAGAACCAAGAATTCCGATTCCTGATTTGTTTTTTGGTGACAGAACTAAGTTCCTGAGCTTCAGAAATAATTGTAAGCTATTTTTGGCCTTGAAACCTCATTCTTCTGGTAATCCTATTCAACAGGTTTTGATTATTATTTCTTTTTTGCGCGGCGACCCACAGGACTGGGCGTTTTCTCTTGCACCAGGAGATTCTGCATTGAGTAATGTTGATGCATTTTTCCTGGCGCTCGGATTGCTTTACGATGAGCCTAATTCAGTGGATCAGGCTGAGAAAAATCTGCTGGCTTTATGCCAGGGTCAGGATGATGTAGAAGTATATTGTCAGAAATTTAGGAAATGGTCAGTACTCACTCTGTGGAATGAATCTGCACTAGCGGCTTTGTTCAGAAAGGGTCTCTCTGAAGCTCTTAAGGATGTAATGGTGGGATTTCCTATGCCTGCTGGTTTGAATGAGTCTATGTCCTTGGCCATTCAGATCGGTCGTCGCTTGCGCGAGCGTAAATCTGTGCACCATTTGGCGGTACTGCCTGAGAGTAAACCTGAGCCTATGCAGTGCGACAGGACTATGACTAAAGTAGAACGGCAAGAACACAGACGTCTGAACAGACTGTGTTTCTATTGTGGTGATTCTACTCATGCTATTTCTAATTGTCCTAAACGCACTAGGCGGTTCGATAGCTCTGCCGTTATTGGTACTGTACAGTCCAAATTCCTTTTGTCCATTACCTTAATGTGCTCTTTGTCATCGTATTCTGTCATGGCGTTTGTGGATTCAGGCGCTGCCCTGAATCTGATGGATTTGGATTATGCTAAACGTTGTGGATTTTTCTTGGAGCCTTTGCGGTGTCCTATTCCGTTGAGAGGAATTGATGCTACACCTTTGGCCAAGAATAAGCCTCAGTACTGGGCCCAGCTGACCATGTGCATGGCTCCTGCACATCAGGAAGTTATTCGCTTTCTGGTACTGCATAATTTGCATGATGTGGTCGTGTTGGGGTTGCCATGGCTACAAACCCATAATCCAGTATTGGATTGGAACTCTATGTCGGTAACCAGCTGGGGTTGTCAGGGAGTACATGGTGATGTTCCATTTTTGTCTATTTCGTCATCCATTCCTTCTGACATCCCAGAGTTCTTGTCGGACTTTCAGGATGTATTTGAAGAGTCCAAGTCTGATGCCCTACCTCCGCATAGGAATTGTGATTGTGCTATCGATTTGATTCCTGGTAGTAAATTCCCTAAGGGTCGTTTATTTAATTTGTCCGTACCTGAACACACCGCTATGCGCAGTTATGTGAAGGAGTCCCTGGAGAAGGGACATATTCGCCCATCGTCGTCACCATTGGGAGCAGGGTTCTTTTTTGTAGCCAAGAAGGATGGTTCGCTAAGACCGTGTATTGATTACCGCCTTCTTAATAAGATCACTGTTAAGTTTCAGTATCCCTTGCCATTGATTTCTGACTTGTTTGCTCGGATTAAGGGGGCTAGTTGGTTTACTAAGATTGATCTTCGTGGTGCGTATAATCTGGTGAGAATCAGGCAGGGAGATGAATGGAAAACGGCATTTAATACGCCCGAGGGTCATTTTGAGTATCTGGTGATGCCGTTCGGACTTGCCAATGCTCCATCTGTTTTTCAGTCTTTTATGCATGACATTTTCCGTGAGTATCTGGATAAATTCTTGATTGTTTACTTGGATGACATTTTGATCTTCTCAGATGATTGGGAGTCTCATGTGAAGCAAGTCAGAATGGTTTTCCAGGTACTGCGTGCTAATTCCTTGTTCGTGAAGGGATCAAAGTGTCTCTTCGGTGTGCAGAAAGTTTCATTTTTGGGGTTCATCTTTTCCCCTTCTACTATCGAGATGGATCCGGTTAAGGTTCAGGCCATCCAGGATTGGACTCAGCCGACATCTCTAAAAAGTCTGCAGAAATTCCTGGGCTTTGCTAATTTTTATCGTCGCTTCATCTGTAATTTTTCTAGCATTGCCAGACCATTGACCGATTTGACCAAGAAGGGTGCTGATTTGGTTAATTGGTCTTCTGCTGCCGTGGAAGCTTTTCAGGAGTTGAAGCGTCGTTTTTGCTGTGCCCCTGTGTTGTGTCAACCTGATGTTTCTCTTCCGTTCCAGGTCGAGGTTGATGCTTCTGAGATTGGTGCAGGGGCGGTTTTGTCACAGAGAGGTTCTGGTTGCTCAGTGTTCAAACCATGTGCTTTCTTTTCCAGGAAATTTTCTGCTGCTGAGCGTAATTATGATGTGGGCAACCGAGAGTTGCTGGCCATGAAGTGGGCATTCGAGGAGTGGCGTCATTGGCTTGAGGGTGCTAAGCATCGCGTGGTGGTATTGACTGATCATAAGAACTTGACTTATCTCGAGTCTGCCAAGCGCTTGAATCCTAGACAGGCCCGTTGGTCGTTATTTTTTGCTCGTTTTGATTTTGTGATTTCATACCTTCCGGGCTCTAAAAATGTGAAGGCGGATGCTCTGTCTAGGAGTTTTGTGCCCGACTCTCCGGGGTTATCTGAGCCGGCGAGTATCCTCAAGGAAGGAGTCATTGTGTCTGCCATCTCCCCTGATTTGCGGAGAGTGTTGCAGAAATTTCAGGCTAATAAACCTGATCGTTGTCCGGCCGAGAAACTGTTCGTCCCTGATAGGTGGACTAGTAAAGTTATCTCTGAACTTCATTGTTCGGTGCTGGCCGGTCATCCAGGAATCTTTGGTACCAGGGAGTTGGTTGCTAGATCCTTCTGGTGGCCATCTCTGTCACGGGATGTGCGTGCTTTTGTGCAGTCCTGTGGAATTTGTGCTAGGGCTAAGCCCTGCTGTTCACGTGCCAGTGGGTTGCTTTTGCCCTTGCCGGTCCCGAAGAGGCCTTGGACACATATTTCGATGGATTTCATTTCTGACCTTCCCGTTTCTCAAAAAATGTCGGTCATTTGGGTGGTCTGTGATCGCTTTTCTAAAATGGTCCATCTGGTGCCCTTGGTTAAATTGCCTTCCTCCTCTGATTTGGTGCCTTTGTTCTTCCAGCATGTGGTTCGTTTACATGGCATTCCTGAGAATATTGTTTCTGACAGAGGTTCCCAGTTTGTCTCGAGGTTCTGGCGAGCCTTTTGTGGTAGGATGGGCATTGACCTATCTTTCTCCTCGGCCTTCCATCCTCAGACTAATGGCCAGACCGAACGAACCAATCAGACCTTGGAAACATATCTGAGATGTTTTGTTTCCGCTGACCAGGATGATTGGGTGTCATTTTTGCCGTTGGCTGAGTTCGCCCTTAATAATCGGGCCAGCTCGGCTACCTTGGTCTCTCCATTTTTCTGCAATTCTGGGTTCCATCCTCGTTTCTCTTCAGGACAGGTTGAGTCTTCGGACTGTCCTGGTGTGGATTCTGTGGTGGACAGGTTGCAGCAGATCTGGACTCAGGTAGTGGACAATTTGACCTTGTCCCAGGAGAAGGCTCAGCTTTTCGCTAATCGCAGACGCCGTGTGGGACCCCGACTTCGTGTTGGGGATTTGGTTTGGTTATCTTCTCGTCATATTCCTATGAAGGTTTCCTCTCCTAAATTTAAACCTCGTTTTATTGGTCCGTATAGGATTTCTGAGATTCTCAATCCGGTGTCTTTTCGTCTGACCCTCCCAGACTCCTTTTCCATACATAATGTATTCCATAGGTCGTTGTTGAGGAGATACGTGGCACCTATGGTTCCATCTGTGGAGCCTCCTGCCCCTGTTTTGGTGGAGGGGGAATTGGAGTATATTGTGGAGAAGATTTTGGATTCTCGTGTCTCTAGACGGAAACTCCAGTATCTGGTCAAATGGAAGGGTTATGCTCAGGAAGATAATTCCTGGGTTTTTGCCTCTGATGTCCATGCCCCAGATCTTGTTCGTGCCTTTCATGTGGCTCATCCTGGTCGGCCTGGGGGTTCTGGTGAGGGTTCGGTGACCCCTCCTCAAGGGGGGGGTACTGTTGTGAATTCTGTGGCTGAGTTCACTTCTGTGGTCACAAGTGGTATTGCAGTCTCTGGGCTTCCTCCCTCAGGTGTTTTGGTGAGCTCGTTGGCTGCCTTGCTATTTAGCTCCACCTGAGTCTGTCTTCCTTGCTCCTTGTCAATGTTCCAGTGTTGGATCTGAGCTACTGCATCTTTCCTTGGGCCTGCTGCTCTGCTAGATAAGTGCTTCTAGTTTGTTTTCTGTTTTTTTCTGTCCAGCTTGCTATTGTCTTTTGCTGGAAGCTCTGAGAAGCAGAGGGGTGCACCGCCGTGCTGTTAGTTCGGCACGGTGGGTCTTTTTGCCCCTTTGCGTGGTTTTCGTTTTAGGGTTTTTTGTAGACTGCATAGTTCTCTTTGCTATCCTCGCTCTGTCTAGAATATCGGGCCTCACTTTGCTGAATCTATTTCATTCCTACGTTTGTCTTTTCATCTTGCTAACAGTCATTATATGTGGGGGGCTGCCTATTCCTTTGGGGTATTTCTCTGAGGTAAGTCAGGCTTGTATTTCTATCTTCAGGCTAGTCAGCTCCTCAGGCAGTGCCGAGTTGCATAGGTAGTTGTTAGGCGCAATCCACTGCTGCTTATAGTTGTGTGAGGATAGATCAGGTACTGCAGTCTACAGAGATTCCACGTCTCAGAGCTCGTCCTATTGTTTTTGGTTATTGCCAGATCTCTGTATGTGCGCTGATTACTGCACGCTGTGTTGCCTGATTGCCAGCCATAACACCCAACCAAACATTGCAGGGGTTGGCTGCCTAGCAGAAAAAATGCACATTGATATAACTCACATAGGACGCCAGTCACACTGATAGGTGCGGTGCACAGTGTCTGTATGCAGCCTATTGATGACGCCCCTTGTATTAACAGGCGGGCTGCCCAGCACTATAAAAATGCAGCGCACAGTGAAAGACGCCCCAGAAAAACCTAGCCAACATAAAGAGGCCTGGCCACATCCTGCAGAAAAGGATATGATATAGTGCAAAAAAATGCATGCATATGATAAATACATACACTATATGAGGTATTGGTTTAATATTTTGGCCAAAATAAAGTAAGCCTGACTTCTGCACAACACACCTGATGGTCCCAACCCCATTTATAAGGCAAGCAATTCCACTTATTAAACCTGACAGGGAACAACTGTGAAGTGACAACCATTCCCGGTGACCACCTCTTGAAGCTCATCAACAAAATGCCAAGAGTGTGTAAAGCAGTCATCAAAGCATAAGATGGCTACTTTGAAGAACCTAGAATATAAGACATAATTTCAGTTGATTCACACTCTTTTGTTAAGTATATAATTCCACATGTGTTAATTCATAGTTTTGATGCCTTCAGTGTGAATGTACAATTTTCATAGTCATGAAAATACAGAAAAATCTTTAAATGAGAAGGTGTGTCCAAACTTTTAGTCTGTACTGTATATATATATATATATATAGGAACAGGAACACATGGGCTACTTGCACAGTGAACAAGTCTGTAGGATCATGTTCACACACCACCAAGAAACCTGAAGACACAAAAGAGAATAGTAAAACCAAAAACACTCAGTTTGAAAAAATGTTGCAGTAATCCGCAAGTGCTAGTAAAAGATGTAAAAAAAACAGGGTATTTGGTTGATACGTTTTTTGCAAAAAATGTATACTAAGCTGCTCTACCAAACTTCACGGTATACCCTTATCAGAGCAGTCCTAACTAATGTATGCAATCCCTATCTGATGTATTTAAAAACCTGATCATCTGTATATTACCTGTGTGAACAGGGTTCAGAGAGGAAAAATCCATGTGTGCATACAGAGTAGAACAGCTTTTGTGCAGCTAGCCCAAGAGGAGTGGTGGGTAGCTCCCCAGTCTTGTAGACACAAGAGAACAATTATGGAAACAGGAACACATGGGCTACTTGCACAGTGAACAAGTCTGTAGGATCATGTAGATTCATGTTTTTACATGTCTTCAGGTTTCTTGGTGGTGTGTGAACATGATCCTACAGACTTGTTCACTGTGCAAGTAGCCCATGTGTTCCTGTTTCCATAATTGTTCTCTTGTGTCTACAAGACTGGGGAGCTACCCACCACTCCTCTTGGGCTATCTGCACAAAAGCTGTTCTACTCTGTATGCACACATGGATTTTTCCTCTCTGAACCCTGTTCACACAGGTAATATACAGATGATCAGGTTTTTAAATACATCAGATAGGGATTGCATACATTAGTTAGGACTGCTCTGATAAGGGTATACCGTGAAGTTTGGTAGAGCAGCTTAGTATACATTTTTTGCAAAAAACGTATCAACCAAATACCCTGTTTTTTTTACATCTTTTACTAGCACTTGCGGATTACTGCAACATTTTTTCAAACTGAGTGTTTTTGGTTTTACTATTCTCTTTTGTGTCTTCAGGTTTCTTGGTGGTGTGTGAACATGATCCTACAGACTTGTTCACTGTGCAAGTAGCCCATGTGTTCCTGTTTCCATAATTGTTCTCTTGTGTCTACAAGACTGGGGAGCTACCCACCACTCCTCTTGGGCTAGCTGCACAAAAGCTGTTCTACTCTGTATGCACACATGGATTTTTCCTCTCTGAACCCTGTTCACACAGGTAATATACAGATGATCAGGTTTTTAAATACATCAGATAGGGATTGCATACATTAGTTAGGACTGCTCTGATAAGGGTATACCGTGAAGTTTGGTAGAGCAGCTTAGTATACATTTTTTGCAAAAAACGTATCAACCAAATACCCTGGTTTTTTTACATCTTTTACTAGCACTTGCGGATTACTGCAACATTTTTTCAAACTGAGTGTTTTTGGTTTTACTATTCTCTTTTGTGTCTTCAGGTTTCTTGGTGGTGTGTGAACATGATCCTACAGACTTGTTCACTGTGCAAGTAGCCCATGTGTTCCTGTTTCCATAATTGTTCTCTTGTGTCTACAAGACTGGGGAGCTACCCACCACTCCTCTTGGGCTAGCTGCACAAAAGCTGTTCTACTCTGTATGCACACATGGATTTTTCCTCTCTGAACCCTGTTCACACAGGTAATATACAGATGATCAGGTTTTTAAATACATCAGATAGGGATTGCATACATTAGTTAGGACTGCTCTGATAAGGGTATACCGTGAAGTTTGGTAGAGCAGCTTAGTATACATTTTTTGCAAAAAACGTATCAACCAAATACCCTGTTTTTTTACATCTTTTACTAGCACTTGCGGATTACTGCAACATTTTTTCAAACTGAGTGTTTTTGGTTTTACTATTCTCTTTTGTGTCTTTTTATATATATATATATATATATATATATATATATATATATTTATATACACATATATATATGTATATATATATCTATAATATAACGCTGGGAGCGTCACTCTGTTCGAAGCCTTTATAGACTGTGCAAGTGCAAGCGCCAGCGCAGTCTGGGCCTCACAGAGTATAGAAAAAATCGACCACCAGCACTCAGATGCGGGATGCACGTCCAAGGGTCCCAGGATCCAATCGGGCACAAAGTCACAAATCAAGGAAAAGAGACAGCATCCAAACCAGGTGAATCGTATCCAAAAAGCGGTCTTTATTCAGCCATAAAACAGATGCAACGTTTCGGCCACATTGGCCTTTGTCAAGCATACAAAACGTCACTGGTGGCCATCTTAAATAGTGTGGAGCCTAAAAAGGAACCAATCACCATCCAGAAGCGGCCTTTATTAAGTTGCTTTAAAATCACAAAATATACCAAAACATTCTGTGCCACACATAAAACATCAGTCATACAAGACTGATCACAAATAGCTATTCCCAAAACTAACATCATAACACAAGAAAAAATAGAGGATAGAAATATCAAAGCTATAACCCAATCATTGCTCAAGCTGTCCGGTTACCATGGTAGTGTGTCCTCCAATCACTATTGTAGTTGACGTACACACGTCCATATACCCAATCACCTTCCGTACCGCAGAAGGTCTATCAGCTGGTCCTGATAATGAATAACATACCCGCATGTTAGTGTCAGTCCACCTATGAACGCCGGCGCCTGCGCACAGCGCACACCATAACAGCGTTATGTGGGCGCTGTTGCGTCATGGCTCCTCCTGGCCGGTCACGTTGTCGCGTCCGGCTGCCCGTGGAGACGAGGGGTATTGCTTGTCCTGTGACGCCGGTCGCGGGCGCCGCGTGTCACACCAGGTGGCGGTCATGTGACCGCTGTTATGGTGTGCGCTGTGCGCAGGCGCCGGCGTTCACAGGTGGACTGACACTAACATGCGGGTATGTTATTCATTATCAGGACCAGCTGATAGACCTTCTGCGGTACGGAAGGTGATTGGGTATATGGACGTGTGTACGTCAACTACAATAGTGATTGGAGGACACACTACCATGGTAACCGGACAGCTTGAGCAATGATTGGGTTATAGCTTTGATATTTCTATCCTCTATTTTTTCTTGTGTTATGATGTTAGTTTTGGGAATAGCTATTTGTGATCAGTCTTGTATGACTGATGTTTTATGTGTGGCACAGAATGTTTTGGTATATTTTGTGATTTTAAAGCAACTTAATAAAGGCCGCTTCTGGATGGTGATTGGTTCCTTTTTAGGCTCCACACTATTTAAGATGGCCACCAGTGATGTTTTGTATGCTTGACAAAGGCCAATGTGGCCGAAAGGTTGCATCTGTTTTATGGCTGAATAAAGACCGCTTTTTGGATACGATTCACCTGGTTTGGATGCTGTCTCTTTTCCTTGATTTGGGCCTCACAGAGTGAGGCTCCCAGGAGATTGCGGTATGCGTAAACACTGAACGCACACCGCGATCTCCACCGGAGAGTCAGGGACCGCCAGGAGGGTAAGTATATTCACCTGTCCCCCGTTCCAGCGCTGCGTGCGGCTCCGTCTCCCGGGTCCTCTGCTGTGACGTTCACAGTTCAGAGGGCACGATGACGTGCTTAATGCGCGCCGGTGCCGCCCTTTGACTGAACAGTCACAGCCAGAGGAGCCGGAAGATGGCAGCGCGCAGTGGTGGAACGGGACAGACAGGTGAGTATAGCAAGTGCTGGGGGGCCTGAGCTAGCAGCGACTCCGGCACCTGACCCCCACAGCGCGCCGGTGTCCCCGCCTGCTCAGGCCCCCCCAGCACTCGGCGCCCAGCGACCATAGGGGAGTATGGTATTTTTTTTTATATATATGGCAGTAGCATACGGGGCATATATTATGGAGCATCTTATGGGGCCATCAACCATAATGGAGCATCTTATGGGGGGCATATAATACAATGGAGCATCTTATGGGGGGCATATAATACAATGGAGCATCTTATGGGGGGCATATAATACAGTGGAGCATCTTATGGGGCCATCAACCATAATGGAGCAGTGTACGGGGGCATATATTATGGAGCATCTTATGGGGGCCATAAACCTTTATGGAGCAGTGTACGGGGGCATACAAACTGGAGCGTCTTATGGGGGCCATAAACCTTTATGGAGCAGTGTATGGAGGCATACACTATGGAGCATCTTATGGGGGCCATAAACCTTTATGGAGCAGTGTACGGGGGGCATACACTATGGAGCATCTTATGGGGGCCATAAACCATAATGGAGCAGTGTACGGGGGCATATACTATGGAGCATCTTATGGGGGCCATCAACCATAATGGAGCAGCGTATGGGGCATATGGATGGGAGAAGCAAATTAAAGAATGGTGGCGCAGGATGGGAGCAGCACATGACAGAACGGGGGCGCAGGATGGGAGCAGCACATGACAGAATAGGGCAGCACATGACAGAACGGTGGTGCAGGATGGAAGCAGCACATGACAGAACAGGGGCACAGGATGGGAGCAGCACATGACAGAACAGGGGCACAGGATGGGAGCAGCACATGACAGAACAGGGGCACAGGATGGGAGCAGCACATGACAGAACAGGGGCACAGGATGGGAGCAGCACATGACAGAACAGGGGCACAGGATGGGAGCAGCACATGACAGAACAGGGGCGCAGGATGGGAGCAGCACATGACAGAACCGGGGCACAGGATGGGAGCAGCACATGACAGGATGGGAGCAGCAAATGACAGAATGGAGGCGCAGGATGGGTGCAGAACATGTCAGAATGGAGGCGCAGGATGGTTGCAGCACATGTCAGAATGGGGGCGCAGGATGGGAACAGCACATGTCACAATGGGGGCGCAGGATGGGAGCAGCACATGACAGACTGGGGGCGCAGGATGGGTGCAGCACGTGACAGGATGGGGACGCAGGATGGAGCAGCACATGTCAGAATGGGGTTGCAGGATGGGAGTAGCACATGTCAGAATGGGGGTGCAGGATGGGTGCAGCACATGACAGGATGGGGACACAGGGTGGAGCAGCTCATGACAGGATGGGGACGCAGGATGGAGCAGCACATACCAGGATGGAGGCCATATACCAATATAGATGCTCGCCCCCCGGGCGTAGAACGGGTTCAATAGCTAGTATATATATATATATATATATATATATATATACACACTGCTCAAAAAATTAAGGGAACACTTAAACAACAGAATATAACGCCAAGTAAATAAAACTTCAGTGAAATCAAACTGTCCACTTAGGAAGCAACACTGTTTGACAATCAATTTCACATGCTGTTGTGCAATTGGAATAGACAACAGATGGAAGTTATTGGCAATTAGCAAGACACCCTCAATAAAGGAGTGGTTCAGCAGGTGGGGACCACAGACCACATCTCAGTACCAATGCTTTCTGGCTGATGTTTTGGACACTTTTAAATGTTGGTTGTTCACACTCGTGGTAGCATGAGTCGGACTCTACAAGCCACACAAGTGGCTCAGGTAGTGCAGCTTATCCAGGAGGGCACATCAATGCGAGCTGTGGCAAGAAGGTTTGCTGTGTCTGTCAGCTGTCAGCGTAGTGTCAAGATGCTGGAGGCACAACCAGGAGACACGCCAGTACACCAGGAGACGTGGAGGGGGCCATAGGAGGGCAACAACCCAGCAGCAGGACTGCTACCTTAGCCTTTGTGCAAGGAGAAACAGGAGGAGCACTGCCAGAGCCCTGCAAAATTACCTCCAGCAGGCCACAAATGTGCATGTTTCTGCACAAACGATTAGAAACTGACTCCATGAGGATGATCTGAGTGCCCGACGGATCCACAGATGGGGGTTGTGCTCACAGCCCAACACCATGCAGGACACTTGGCATTTGCCACAGAACACCAAGATTGGCAAAGTCACCACTGGCGCCCTGTGGTCTTCAAAGATGAAAGCAGATTCACAGTGAGCACATGTGACAGACGTGACAAAGTCTGGAGATGCTGTGGAGAGCAATCTGCTGCCTAAAACATTCTTCAGCATGACCGGTTTGGCAGTGGGTCAGTAATTGTGTTGGGTGGCGTTTCTTTGGAGGGCTGCACAGCCCTCCACGTGCTCGACAGAGGTAGCCTGACAGCCATTCGGTACCGAGAAAGATAATCAGTACCCTTGTGAGACCATATGCTGGTGCGGTTGGCCCTGGGTTCCTCCTAATGCTGGACAATGACAGACTTCATGTGGCTGGAGTGTGTCAAGAGTTCCTGCAATATGAAGTAGAAAAACTTGGCACACACGTGGTCAAATGAAAGTGAGATTTAATTGAAAGAGAGTACATACAATATTGACGTTTCGGTCTCAGGTTAGACCTTCATCAATGTACCTCTCTGTGACACTCAGGACCAGCGGTGGATGCCGCGTCCGCACAGCACAGCACCGGCGCCAAGTGTAGCCTGCTATTTATAGCTGTACCAGCCACAAGCAGAGGGATTAATCTCCTATTAGAACGTCAATCTATAAAATACTCTAAGAGAGGTACATTGATGAAGGTCTAACCTGAGACCGAAACGTCAATATTGTATGTACTCTCTTTCAATTAAATCTCACTTTCATTTGACCACGTTTGTGCCAAGTTTATCTACAACATAAGTACGGTTTGGGCACCTACTTGTGCACCACGATTTATAGTAGTGCCTACGGCTATCTTCCTGCAAGATGAAGGCATTGAAGCTATGGACTGGCCTGCCTGTTCCCCAGACCTAAATCCGATTGAACACATCTGGGACATCATGTCTCGCACCATCGACCAACGTCACATTGCACCACAGACTGTCCAGGAGTTGGCGGATGCTTTAGTCCAGGTGTTGGGAGGAGATCCCTCAAGAGACCATTCGCCGCCTTATCAGGAGCATGCCCAGGCATTTTAGGGAGGTCATATAGGCACGTGGAGGTCATACAGTCACGTGGAGGCCATACACTACTGAGCATCCTTGTTTTGAGGCATTTCCGCTGAAGTTGGATCAGCCTGTAACTTCATTTTCCATTTTGATTTTGAGCATCATTCCTACTCCAGACCTCTGTGGGATATTAGTTCTGATTTACGTTGATCATTTTTAGGTTTTATTGCTCTCAACACATTCCACTATGTAATGAATAAAGATTTACTGGAATATTTCATTCAGTGATATCTAGGATGTTTGATTTTAGTGTTCCCTTTATTTTTTTGAGCAGTGTATATTTGCATTTTTTTTTCTTTTTATTGGGGTCATTAAAATTCTTGTTTTAGACGTGCGTGAATATATATACATATATATATATATTATTTATTTATTTTTAGTATATATACATATTTTTTCTTTTTATTGGGATGATTAAAAATCCATGGCTAAAAAATATGTAGGAAGATCGATCTTGTGCAAGCCTAGATAGGTCCACCAGGGTCTTCTCCACCATTATTTTGATAATATAAAGCCATCGAGTTGATGGTCTTTTTCTTCTCCTCCTTGTGGCCAAAGTAGGCACGTTTGAGCTTTGTGATCTTTGTTTTGAGTAACATGTTTGACTTAATTTGTTTCAAAATTGATTTGTTTTGTTTTTTGCCATCCATGGTATTGATAACTTCCTTCTCCAGCACCACATTTCCAAGGTGTCGATTCTTCTTCTGTCTTGTCTCTTCCAGGTTTTGCAAAAACAAGCCTTTGTACAAGTCCATCAATGGAAAAAATTAAAGTTGCAAATTTTGGAAAATCATACAAAAATGTTTTTTCATTGCAAAGTTCTGAATTTAAAAGCATTGTATGCACCCTCTTTCAATGCAAAAACAAGCCCTTGTACAAGTCCTTCAATGGAAAATAAAAAGTTGCAAATTTTGGAAAATCACACTTTTTTTTCATTACAAAGTTCTGAATTTTTTTAGTCACTAAAATATAAAAACTATAAAAGATTGAAGAATAATCTTGCCAGGTCATTTTTAGCCCACAAAGGACACTGTAAAAATGAAACCCAAAAAACAATAGGAAAATTGCAATTTTTGTTCACCATTTCATGCCACTTGGAATTCGTGTTAGCATTTTCACTACGTTATATGGTAAACTGTATGGTATCATTGAAAACTACTACTAGCTCTGCAAAAAATACAAGCTCTGGTATACAGTAGCTATGTCATTGAAAAAGTTAAATAAATTCTTGCTCTTTGGATAAAGATAGCAAAAAATGAAAGCACAAAAGTGAAAATTGAATAATGAGTGCCAACATTTTTTGGAACGCTAGAAAAGTAAAGTAAAAAAAAGTTAAAAAGATGACTCCAAATGAAAACAGATGAACATACAATGAGAGAAAAGGAAAGAAGTCAGTGTCCATAGGAGCTGTCAATGTAAATGGAATCTGCGGGGTGACAAAATAGGTACATGGAGGTTATTTTATAAGGGAAACGAATCCTTTGTGTTGGCAATATGAATTCAGGAAAAGCTGCAAGAACCAGTTACCCAACCATTATCTGGGCAAACTTTTTTTGCACCATGAGTTACAAAATTCATCTCTTTTCTTTAGCATATATTCACTATTACTAGTTGATTGAGATTAGCGATCAGCGAATATACTCGTTACACAAGATTTCCCGTGCACGCTCAGGGGTGCTCCGAGTATTTTTTAGTGCTCAGAGATTTAGTTTTTATTGCCGCA
The DNA here is from genome assembly GCF_032444005.1 of Ranitomeya imitator. Taxonomy (NCBI): domain Eukaryota; kingdom Metazoa; phylum Chordata; class Amphibia; order Anura; family Dendrobatidae; genus Ranitomeya; species Ranitomeya imitator. The sequence continues at coordinate 116,836,672 of NC_091290.1, read as the reverse complement.
GCTGAATGATTTACATCTGTTCGCCAACAAAAGTACATGTGGTGATGCCCTAGCAACCAGGCAACCCCCAGTACTTATGCTGGCTAACAGATGTAAATCATTCAGCTGCGGTAAGGAAAACTAAATCTCCGAGCACTAAAAAAAACTCGGAGGACCCCCGAGCGTGCTCGAGAAATCTCGAGTAACGAGTATATTCGCTTATCACTAATTGAGATTCCTTTGACCCACTGGAGGAAATTATTTTGAGGGACCTGAAGGATTTATCTATTTCCTTTTCACTGCCTTTGGCTCAATTTTGAGCCATGACAACTTGATGACTAAAAAATATGTAGGAAGATTGATCTTGTGCAAGCCTGGATAGGTCCACCAGGGTCTTCTCCACCATTATTTTGATAATATAAAGCCATTGAGTTGATGGTCTTTTTCTTCTCCTCCTTGTGGCCAAAGTAGGCACGTTGGAGCTTTGTGATCTTTGCTTTGAGTGACATGTTTGACTTGATTTGTTCCAAAATTGATTTTTTTTGTTGCCATCCATGGTATTGATAACATCCTTCTCCAGCACCACATTTCCAAGGTTTTGATTCTTCTTCTGTCTTGTTTCTTCCAGGTTTTGCATCCATATGTTACTACAGAAAAGACCAAACTATGCAGGAGCCATGTTTTATATAGGATCTATATAAGTATATAAGTATCTATATACGATCACATAATTGCCTTATAAACTTTGTTGCTATCATTGTGAACATAGAACAAATCATCAGTAAGATCTAATATGTTATTATTTATGAAGCAACCTATAAGAAATTGCCACTAATAGCAAATGCTTCCAACGTCAGCATTTGTCTTCTGCTGGAAGATGTTGGGTGCACTGGAGGGCTTATTGTCCTCTGACATGCCAGTTCCACCTTTCCATAGAACTTTATAGGCCATAGTGTACAAATTAGCTTTCCTTCAAAAAGACGAAAATTAACTGCACACCTGTTACTGTGTTCTTGTTTATATTTTAGGACAGAGAAGGGTAATAGTTGGTTGGTTGATTGGTTCGTTGTTTAGATGGGATGCTTTTGTTCCTAATCTTCTTGCAGAGTTCTAGATTTATGGAGACTTACATACAAACAATACTCCATGGGAAAAATTTACAAATCTATCCGCCAGAAGGAAGATAACTCATAGTCACCAAGCCAGGTTCTCATCTATTCACCAGTTTCAGTTTTCCTGACCCTCAACAGTACAAAGCAGGATACTGGTCGGCTAGCTGACAGTCCTTTTTGACATTACTAATGAATATAACTTTTGAATATACTGTTTGATGAGAAAATATTTGTCCACAATGGCAAGAACATTTCAATGGGTAACTTAAGTAAAAATCCGAACATCAACATATCTTTTAAAATACCTGTCAAATGTTTCATGTTTAATAAGATAATGAGAAAATATGATTAATATTGGTCGGGATCTTGAGTTCATTAATGTTTTGGCAGTGAAATGTATGTGTGTGACTCAACATGTTTGACTTCCATCTGCAGTTACACAGAGGGTGGTGGATACAAGGGTGTTCAAGTCATGAACTAGATTTGACACTGTGTATACAAGGGACTACAAGTAGGTACTTGTGTCTCCCTGTGAACACTGACAGGTTACAAGGATCTCATCAAACAAGCAAATGTTACACCGTACGCTTCAGCGCTACTGTAAATAAAGATATCATCGCAATGAGGATTAACTGAAATTAACCTCAATTTCGCCCTAACATTAGTTCTGGAAATGCTATATCATCTTTGATTTGTGGGTAGAATTGTACATTTGTCAGTTTTTACCTATTGAACCAGCAAATTTAGCACCAATGAAGTACTAATAAGCTTTAAAAATGTATTCCATCATTGCCAAAGAATGAAGTCTATGGATGAAAGTATCAGGACTCTTACACATTACACCTACAGAAGCTATTATGGCATGTTAGTCTAAATCCATAGGCATTATTATAGACTTGGTGCCAACGTTGTAGTTTCAACAGCTTCCACTCTTCTGGGAAGACTTTCTACAAGATTTTGGAGATCTCTACGGGAAGTTTTGCCCATTAATCCAAGAGACCATTTGTAAGGTCAGATACTGATGTTGGGGAGAGTCCGAGCTCACAGTTTAGGTTCTAGTTGGTCACAAAATTGTTGGATGGGGTTGAGGACTAGACTCTGTTCTTCCCACCATACTCTCCAAAACATATCTTTATGGACCTTGTCCACTGGGGCACACTCATCAGGAGCAGAAAAGAGCCTTCCACAGTCATATGACCACCCACTCAGGCTAATAATGGAGATGGACCTTAATAGTCAGCATGTTTCATAGTGTCAGCATTCGGCAATCTGCAGTCACAAAATATAACATTCTTTAACTCATACATTAAATAGTTTAAAGAAAAGAAAAAATTAAATGCCAAAATTGCACTGTTTTTATCATTTCACCTCCACCCAAAAATTGAATGCATAGTTTTAAAAATGTCATAAGTACCGTACAATGAAACCAATAAAAGCAACTCCCTTCCCTGTAAAAACAAGCCATCATAGAGCTACATTGTTAGAATCATAAAAAGTTATCGGAAGATATGTCAGTTGGACATGTCTGATTTAGGACTGCTGAGCGCATTAAATAGTTACATAGTTATTAAGGTTGAAGGAAGACTATAAGTCCATCTAGTTTAACCCATAGCCTAACCTAACATGCCCTACCATGTTGATCCAGAGAAAGGCAAAAAAAACCATGTGGCAAAGAGTAAGCTCCACATTGGGGAAAAAAATTCCTTCCCGACTCCACATACGGCAATCAGACTAGTTCCCTGGATCAACGCCCTATCAAGGAATCTAGTGTATATACCCTGTAACATTATACTTTTCAAGAAAGGTATCCAGTCCCCTCTTAAATTTAAGTAATGAATCACTCATTACAACATCATATGGCAGAGAGTTCCATAGTCTCACTGCTCTTACAGTAAAGAATCCGCGTCTGTTATTATGCTTAAACCTTTTTTCCTCCAAACGCAGAGGATGCCCCCTTGTCCCTGTTTCAGGTCTATGATTAAAAAGATCATCAGAAAGGTCTTTGTACTGTCCCCTCATATATTTATACATTAAAATAAGATCACCCCTTAGTCTTCGTTTTTCCAAACTAAATAGCCCCAAGTGTAATAACCTATCTTGGTATTGCAGACCCCCCAGTCCTCTAATAACCTTGATCGCTCTTCTCTGCACCCGCTCTAGTTCAGCCATGTCTTTCTTATACACCGGAGACCAGAACTGGGCACAGTATTCTAAGTGTGGTCGAACTAGTGACTTGTATAGAGGTAAAATTATGTTCTCCTCATTAGCATCTATGCCTCTTTTAATGCATCCCATTATTTTATTTGCATTTGTAGCAGCTGCCTGACACTGGCCACTGAATATGAGTTTGTCATCCACCCATACACCCAGGTCTTTTTCATTGACGGTTTTGCCCAGAGTTTTAGAATTAAGCACATAATTATACATCTTATTACTTCTACCCAAGTGCATGACCTTACATTTATCCCCATTAAAGCTCATTTGCCATTTATCAGCCCAAGCTTCTAGTTTACATAAATCATCGTGTAATATAAAATTGTCCTCCTCTGTATTAATTACCCTGCAGAGTTTCATGTCATCTGCAAATATTGAAATTCTACTCTGAATGCCCCCTACAAGGTCATTAATAAATATGTTAAAAAGAAGAGGGCCCAATACTGACCCCTGTGGTACCCCACTGCTAACCGCTACCCAGTCCGAGTGTGCTCCATTAATAACCACCCTTTGTTTCCTATCCCTGAGCCAGCTCTCAACCCACTTGCACATATTTTCCCCTATCCCCATTATTCTCATTTTATGTATCAACCTTTTGTGTGGCACCGTATCAAAAGCTTTTGAAAAGTCCATATACACTACATCCACTGGGTTCCCTTGGTCCAATCCGGAACTTACCTCTTCATAGAAACTGATCAAATTAGTCTGACATGAACGGTCCCTAGTAAACCCGTGCTGATACTGGGTCATGAGGTTATTCCTCTTCAGATACTCCAGTATAGCATCCCTTAGAATTCCCTCCAGGATTTTACCCACAGTAGAGGTTAAGCTTACTGGCCGATAATTTCCGAGTTCAGTTTTTGTCCCCTTTTTGAATATTGGCACCACATTTGCTATACGCCAGTCCTGTGGTAGACAGGTATTGTTCTCCTCAAGATAAAATTATCATAGAGAACACAGGAGCACTCGGTCGAGTGAGTGTTCCTGTCTATGGGAGAGTCAGCTGACAAGGCTGTTGGTCGAATGATCGGCCAAAGCCTCGTTCAGCCAACAAGCACCAAATATCTGTGGTCTGCCTTAGGCTCGCATCACATCTGCTATATGACTTCTATTGACTCCATCAACTGACAAACCTTATCGGTGGACAATAGAGTTTCTCATTATCTCCCAAAATGTCTGCTGTATCAGTGGGAGAAAAAATTCTTCAAGAAGCCCTATCCTTGTAATCAAATATGTCCAGGACAGTAGAGTACTGATTGGCTGAGTGAGAGGACTTTGACAGAGGTTTAGTTGGCATTGTTTTTGTGGCACCCCTGAGGGTTCAGTCGCCACGGAGGTGCTGCACCTCATCCAGAGGTGTGGTATCTCACTCTCGGGTAAGGAGGGGGTCACTACCCAGGACTCTAGCACTCACACCCAACACACATTATTTCAGATAGTACACCTAGGTGTACCCTTAGGGAGGATGACCTAGTCCAGGCTGGATAGGACTGGGTGGTTGGAGTGGGTGGGGTAGGTAGGAAAAGGGGAGAAGCTTATAAGGCAGGAAAGAGTGTGCTAGAGCAGTTGGTCCTGGGAGACCAAAGGAAGAGGAGTGGAGAACGTAGCTGAGGAGAAGAATGTGAGGGAGAGATAGAAGGAAGATCCCCAGAGGACAGAAGGGGTCTTAGGGGCACGGGAAGTGCCGAAACCACCCGTGGGGCCCGCATCCACGCCAACCATAGTCGGGTGAAGGGACCAGGTTGCAGTCAGGGACCAGCCCCAATTTAGTAGAAATCTTCAAGGTTCAACTAAGAAACCGGAGGCTGTATTATCTGCATGAGTCATAGCCACATCCACCTATAACTGGCTAAAAAGGCAGCCATATACAGTGCCTACAAGTAGTATTCAACCCCCTGCAGATTTAGCAGGTTTAATAAGATGCAAATAAGTTAGAGCCTTCAAACTTCAAACAAGAGCAGGATTTATTAACAGATGCATAAATCTTACAAACCAAAAAGTTTTGTTGCTCAGTTAAATTTTTATAAATTTTAAACATAAAAGTGTGGGCCAATTATTATTCAACCCCTAGGTTTAATATTTTGTGGAATAACCTTTGTTTGCAATTACAGCTAATAATCGTCTTTTATAAGACCTGATCAGGCGGCACAGGTCTCTGGAGTTATCTTGGCCCACTCCTCCATGCAGATCTTCTCCAAGTTATCTAGGTTCTTTGGGTGTCTCATGTGGACTTTAATCTTGAGCTCCTTCCACAAGTTTTCAATTGGGTTAAGGTCAGGAGACTGACTAGGCCACTGCAACACCTTGATTTTTTGCCTCTTGAACCAGGCCTTGGTTTTCTGGGCTGTGTGCTTTGGGTCATTGTCTTGTTGGAAGATGAAATGACGACCCATCTTAAGATCCTTGATGGAGGAGCGGAGGTTCTTGGCCAAAATCTCCAGGTAGGCCGTGCTATCCATCTTCCCATGGATGCGGACCAGATGGCCAGGCCCCTTGGCTGAGAAACAGCCCCACAGCATGATGCTGCCACCACCATGCTTGATTGTAGGGATGGTATTCTTGGGGTCGTATGCAGTGCCATCCAGTCTCCAAACGTCACGTGTGTGCTTGGCACCAAAGATCTGGATCTTGGTCTCATCAGACCAGAGAACCTTGAACCAGTCAGTCTCAGAGTCCTCCAAGTGATCATGAGCAAACTGTAGACGAGCCTTGACATGACGCTTTGAAAGTAAAGGTACCTTACGGGCTCGTCTGGAACGGAGACCATTGCGGTGGAGTACGTTACTTATGGTATTGACTGAAACCAATGTCCCCACTGCCATGAGATCTTCCTGGAGCTCCTTCCTTGTTGTCCTTGGGTTAGCCTTGACTCTTCGGACAAGCCTGGCCTCGGCACAGGAGGAAACTTTCAAAGGCTGTCCAGGCCGTGGAAGGCTAACAGTAGTTCCATAAGCCTTCCACTTCCGGATGATGCTCCCAACAGTGGAAACAGGTAGGCCCAACTCCTTGGAAAGGGTTTTGTACCCCTTGCCAGCCTTGTGACTCTCCACGATCTTGTCTCTGATGGCCTTGGAATGCTCCTTTGTCTTTCCCATGTTGACCATGTATGAGTGCTGTTCACAAGTTTGGGGAGGGTCTTAAATAGTCAGAAAAGGCTGGAAAAAGAGATAATTAATCCAAACATGTGAAGCTCATTGTTCTTTGTACCTGAACTACTTCTTAATACTTTAGGGGAACCAAACAGAATTCTGGTGGGTTGAGGGGTTGAATAATAAATGACCCTCTGAAAAGACTTTTCACAATTTAAAAAAAAAAAAAAAAAAAGAAATAACATTCTTTTTTGCTGCAGTGCATTTCACACTTCCAGGCTGATCTACAGTCCAAATGTCACAATGCCAAGTTAATTCCAAATGTGTAAACCTGCTAAATCTGCAGGTGGTTGAATACTACTTGTAGGCACTGTAGCATCTAGGGGACTCAGAGGACATTGCCCGACCTGGTTCGTGGCTGCTGGCTTGGGACATTGTGGGTGAGGCGCTGGCAGGGGAAGTGGAAGCCAGCGTAGTGAGACTGGGCCTCAAAGACACTGCACCCAGCTGGTGTTTGTGGACTGGAGAGCTGTGAGTAAAAGTGGAAATTGCACCTTGCTATGTCCTTTGAGTCATTGCTGCGTCACCTGCCCAGCATAATCACAACATCCATCTTATCACCTAATCCTACAACTGCCCTGGGGCTAGCTCTACCAGTGGAGAGCTGCACCATCTTTGCTGGGCCACCATCGCCCCAGAGGATCTGACTGCAGCGCCGGCTATTATAGCCGAACGCCATGGGTGGCATCACAAACAATTTCCCAAATACATTATAAACTTTATTTACCCCTTTATTTCATCATTTTACATGGACGCCCAGGGCCACAGACCGGGTCACTGCTGCCGTGTCGGACCTGGTACCGAGTACTCCACGGCCCTATGGGGTGCTCCATTTTTCCTTGTGAGGTCTATCAACCTGTTGTTGGGAGAATTATGAGGCCAGCCAATTTTCTCTTGGAGAAAAGGGAAAAAATAAGTGTTGTCCAAATGTTTATGTATGATTCTGCCATCAATTTGAAGTAAAAAGGTTACGTGACTGACTTTTTTGTAACTAATAAATGGACTTTAGACGAGCGTATGAAAAATCACCTGTTTTTTATCCAGAAAAAAATAGAAGTATGGTGCTCCTCTATGTCCGATCTTGACATTCATATTAAATTTATTTTCTATGTTATTGTGATGGTATACGCACACTGAGGTTTTTTTTTTGTTGCTATGTTTTAGGAACAGAAACTAAGCCGAACCTCCTAGTTTTTGAAGAGTTTTGAGTTTAGAGGAGGATTTAGCCTATATGCACATAACATCTTAGAAACCTAAGTGAACCCAATTAATTTTTAAAGATGCATCTGGAGACTTTAGAGTTATTTTCTTTTCAAAGAGTCATTTGTGTAGATTTTTTGGTACTTTCCTCAGCATCTTTTTCTGATGCTTCTAACCATCATGGATTTTGTGGTATTTTCTTTGCTTGCAGTCATTTTTTTAAACCCATTGAATAATGAAAAATATGTTAGTAGTTCATGGCAAAATGCTCAAAAAAAAGTCTGGTCATATACTGAGCGTTTTTCAAGCTCTCCCATTGACTTGTATTGTAAGGTACAAAGCATCTTCCTAGTGGAAAATGCCAGTAGACTGGACATGTTAACCCCTTGGCGTTTTTAGAAACTTGAAGTGGTGAAAAGTTGTTCAAAAGCCTGAACATTTGAACAAAGAATCGTATTTATATTGAATTGCTTATGTTCATTCATTTGAACATTTTTAGGAAAGTTTTTCAGGCAGTTTTCATGTCGGAATCTGGCCTGAGAAGACTTTGTGTGCACGTAGCTTTACTCTCATTTTCCAGTCTTTTTTTTACTTTGTTGAATAATGAAGAAATGATGGCAAAACTCTCCGAAAGACATCCGGTCATACATCTTTTGAGCTTTCCCATTGCCTTATACAGTAAAGTAGAGTGCGTCTTCCGAGCAGAAAATGGCAGAAGAATGGATCAGTCATTTGCTTGGCGTTTTTAGAAGCTTCAAGTAGTTAAAAGACGTTGAAAAGCCTGAACATCTGCACAGTGAGTCATTTTTACATAGAAATGCATATGATTGCTCTTTTGAACATTTTTTTATACGGTTTTCAGGTGGTTCCTGCGACGGAAGTCATTGTGTTCACATACCCTTAGTTCGAAACGCGTTGACTAATAATTCGAAGTTCTCGAAACGCATTGACTAATAAACCACATACTTTCGATTTCCTGTCTTTTCATTATCCTTCCACGGCGGCGCAGGTTAACCCATTTGTTTCCATTTTCTCTGATTCTTCCTCTTGGGTCTCCAGAAGGCCTAAGCCTCTTCAGTGGTTGTATGCACACAACCCAACCGGATGAGAACGATTGCACATTTCTATCCCAACTCTTTACCCTACCCAGATAAGACCCTATCGCACTTTTTTTCATTTCCAGTTTCTTTATTATCTTACACACAGACGGCCCAAACACCGAAAAGACAATTGTTCAAACCCAGTCTTACGGGAAACGATATTATACCATGGAGACACCTCTCTCCCTTAGTGTCCCAGTTATACTTTGTACATTGTTGCCTGTGATATTCTCCTTTTGTGACACCACGGGAATAAGCCCCATTGGAAACGTAAAGGTTACTTAGTGAAAATAGTGCCAAATTTTGAATGTTCATCAAACATTAATTGCTTCTGCTTTTCAACAGGTTGCCTAAGACAGGATTATAAATTCAGTCCCCTGATATTTGCCGAAGGAGCTTGTTTTTACACGCAGACATTACATCCCACTGTCACTCTGGTATAGTCTTTGTATTAGGATACAAGACAGGACATGCCTACTAGAAAAGAACAAACTGCCTTGCCAAGCAAGCAGAATGTATTCCTGTAAGTTTATTAACCAAGTCCTTGTACCATGTGAAATCACACAGAACTGACTCCATGACAGCGGAATTGCACATTGCATCTGAACTTCCAATGATACCATGCACTCTACAAACGCCTTAGCTCCACAATTCTAATTACAATTTAGGCAGATATCATAAACAGGCTGCATTGCTTTCTAGCTTAAAAAAAATGAAAAAATCTGCAGCTAATAGGAAAAATTTTTTTTTCATATATAACAGCAAAATATTTACTTTGTACTTTCACCAAAAACCAGAGTAAATGCATGATCTTGGTGCCGTCATCCTACAAAATAAGTTAACACTGCCTTTGCTGAACATATCAGTCTAATAGAACTCTTTTTCTCTTCATCAGCATTCTACCAGCCCTATAGGTACTGGAACATTCTTTCTCTAACTTCCCTGTATGCATTGCTCCTGACATTGTTCGATGGCTTGCTTACTTTGAACCTAAGTAGTTTGATAGGCAGGAGAACAAAAACAAAGACCGGCCCTACTTCTTTTATATGCGATTCCTTTTAAGGCTATAGGCAAACAGCTGCTTTTTTTTAGGTGGTTTCTGCCCAGAACTTGCCTGAAAAAATACCCCCATAAAGGAAACATAGTACACAAGTTTGTCAAAGCGACATTGCTGTGTACATGTTTCGTCTTAGGCCACATTCACATGTTCAGTATTTAGCCAGTATTTGACATCAGTATTTGTAAATCAAAATCAGTATTAGAATAATCAGAGGAAAAGTATAATCGAAACGCGTCACCACTTCTGTATTTATCAGGCACTCCTGGTTTTGGCTTTCAAATACTGATGTAAAATACTGACCAAATATTGAACATACGAACGCGGCCTTATGTCCCTTCTTTTAACTGCTTCAGGGTTCAAAATACCTGAAATGATGGCTAAGCTTCATAGGAAGACAAACAGACCCCTGCCTGTAATAGTAATGCATTTGTTCCCCTGCGAACGCACTGCGGGGGGGCAGTAGATGCTGGAGAACACAGGTACAGCTACATGTTCTATTTAAACATTAAACGTAAACATGCACAGTGTCCTGTATTCTGTTCTCGTAGTATTATAAAACGTTTACTTTTGTACTTTTTTAGGGATTTATTTATAAACAAAACATTTTTTATGCATAAATCATTTCCTGCTATTATGTAATTAAAGTGGCGGCTCTTTTTTTACAGGTCTAGTAATAAAAAAAAAATACTTGTGATCATTTGGAATATTAAAACATATAAATTACATACTAATCATTTGTAGAGCAATTTTTATGAGTCTTCAACTTTTATGAGTCTTTATTGACTGGATGTTTTAATTGAAAATTGTTTAATTCATCCACTTTGAGGTTCCTGTTTAATTCCATAAAATGAAGTAGGACAAATTCTTATCTTACCAAGTACTTTATTCAGGAGGATGGAAATAGCATGATAGGTATAATTTTGCAATTTCACCTAGTAGAGCTGTATGAATACTGTCTTAAATTTAGGCAGCTTACAATAAAATGAGATAAGCCAAATTTGGCGCAGTGGCTCTGTCTAGATAGTAGATTTGGCGCATCATTAGATACCAGTGTGTCTATGTTGGCTACTTTGAATCATTTTTTTGTTTGCCAAAATTTTGGTGTAATGCAAAACAAATTAATGTGATCTACCTCTAAATATTTTTCATAGAAAAAAACATTCAAAAATTCCCAAGGTTCCTAACAATTAGTCCATGGGACATGATGTGGTCCATGGGGCATGACATGGAGGCAGTCAAATATCTGTGTCCTTCCTGTGACTAAACTACTGTGACCCATATCATTTGCTTGAATCAAGCCTCTTCTTCTTTAAAGGGAACCTGTCACCTGAATTTGGCGGGACCGGTTTTCGGTCATATGGGCGGAGTTTCCGGGTGTTTGATTCACCCTTTCCTTACCCGCTGACTGCACACTGGCTGCAATATTAGATTGAAGTTCATTCTCTGTCCTCCGTAGTACACGCCTGCGTAAGTCAATCTTGCCTTGCGCAGGCGCGTACTACGGAGGACAGAGAATGAACTTCAATCCAATATTGCGGCCAGCATGCAGCCAGCGGGTAAGGAAAGGGTGAATCAAACACCCGAAAACTCCGCCCATATGACCGAAAACCGGTCCCGCCAAATTCAGGTGACAGGTTCCCTTTAAAGACTACTTATGATGCTGACAAAAAAGTGTAAGGCCACCAGGAAGTAAAGTAGCCCAGCCACCTTGTCCTAGATATTGTCAGAGGTCACAACAATCGTACACCTCTTACCTATCAAGCATTTGTGCCTTTTCCTAGATATATAGCAATAATATCTATAACTAGAGAGGCACATTGTTTGAGAATTCCAGTGCATACTCCGATACTCAAATGAGTTGTCATCAGGGGGCAGAGGCTGCAGTAACTGCCGCAGCCTCTGCCCCTTTCCTGAAATGAAGGGTCATCAGTGACACAGTATCAGGGGCATGTCCAGTCTGTGCTCTAGTGAGTATGTGTTCGTTTTGAGTTCCAACATATGCTCAGTAGATTTTTTTTCTCTGTGCAATATACAAAGTGACAGTGCGCTTGCTTGCTGATTCTGATCAGAAGAAATGAGCCAGAAAGAAAGCGCACTGTGAATGTGCATTGTAAGAAGAATATCTGGCATGTCAGAAAGCCAGAGACTAGCTCTGCCTCCTCAAGTTTGCCCTCTTGCCATCTCCTACTGATCAGAGCCAGTGAGCGAGTGCACTGTCACTGTGCACATTGCACAGTGACAAGAATCAACTGAGCATATATCAGAATTCACAACTGACACATGTTCAGTAGAGCAGGTACTTAACCAACAACTTAAAGGGAACCTGTCACCTCATTTTGCCAATATAAGATGCGGCCACGGCTGTTATGACCTGGTGGTTAGGACAATAATGGACCTGGTGGTTAAGAACACACGGAATGACCTGATAGTTACTAATAATACAGGACAAGCTCTGGGACGTGGGAACTCTGCTGACCGCAATCCCTAATCCTATCACACACACTAGAAATAGCCGTGGATTGCTCCTAACGCTCCCTATGCAACTCGTCACAGCCTAAGGAACTAGCTAGCCCTAAAGATAGAAAAATAAAGCCTACCTTGCCTCAGAGAAATTCCCCAAAGGAAAAGGCAGCCCCCTCACATATAATGACTGTGAGTAAAGATGAAAATTACAGACACAGAGATGAAATAGATTTAGCAAAGAGAGGCCCGACTTACTGAACAGACAGAGGATAGGAAAGGTAACTTTGCGGTCAGCACAAAAACTACTAAAAGACCACGCAGAGGGCGCAAAAAGACCCTCCGCACCGACTCACGGTGCGGAGGCGCCCCTCTGCATCCCAGAGCTTCCAGCAAGCAAGACAAAAATCAAAATAGCAAGCTGGACAGAAAAATAGCAAACAAGAGAAAAACAAGCAGGAACTTAGCTTCTGCTGGGAAGACAGGTCACAAGAACCATCCAGGAGCGAACTAGACCAATACTGGAACATTGACAGGTGGCATGGAAAAATGATCTAAGTGGAGTTAAATAGAGCAGCCAGCTAACGAATTAACCTGTGGAAGGAAACTCAGAAGCCGCAGCCCCACTCACAACCACCAGAGGAAGCCCATGGACAGAACCAGCCGAAGTACCATTCATGACCACAGGAGGGAGCTTGACAACAGAATTCACAACACACGGCCTTTCAGGGCTTATCTACAGCATTCTATACTGCTTCAGATAAGCCCCCATTCTGACCTGAAAGAGAAATATATCAAGTTTTATTATACTCACCCAGGGGCGGTCCGGTCCAATGGGTGTCGCAGGTCTGGGTCCGGCACCTCCCATCTTCATGCAATGTCGTCATCCTGCTTGCTTCGTGTCGCACTCCTGTGCAGGCGTATTGATCTGCCCTGTTTGAGGGCTTCTCCATTGTCTCTGGGCAAGTATATCGGACTGCATTCAGATGACATCAAAGTGCACTCTGATGTTTTACACTCACCCATAGACTTGTATAGGTTCACGTGCTCTGATTATCAGATGCATTCGCAGCATGCTGTGATGGCTTACTCATGCTGAACCGGCATGAGAAAATAGTCACAGATCTACACTGCCCCATAGTATAACATTGATTCAAGTGTTATCCAATAAAACATAAGATAGCAGTTGGCCGTGTTATATGCTCATGTGAGCGAGCCTTTAAAATGATTCTATCTCCAGACATTAGAACTTCACTTCAACTAAATGGCACTAACTACAAACATATGGTGCCCGTTGGCCAATCAGTCCGAGAGACACATAATTTGCGTTGGGTGTGAGTCAAATTTGGGCACAATTAGGGGTAGGGGTGGGTAGCTGGTTTCCACTGGTTCGGGGGAACTGATTGTTAAAATTGCAACAGGTTAGGAAAAAGTGCCCCGATCCGGTTCTGGGGGCCTCGCCGGTTTCAACTGAATGTGTGTCCTCGGAAATAGAAATATGTTACAGTGCTGGAAGCCCTTCCTACAATGTGATAGTTACAAAAGTCGATGGTCTATCAGAGGCTGGTAGCTAATGTCGGCGGGAACATCTCCGGCGTATGACGCTACTGCCTTGTCCATCTGCACCACCAATGAAGCAGGAGGAGGATGTTGCTGGACCAAGGACAGGTTAGAAGAATCTTTTATATTTTCTTACAGTGTATGGCAATATGGGAGACATATCAGCACCTGGTATGAGCACCTAGATATTGGACACATGGGGACTTGGATATAGGACATATGGGGACCAGAATGAGGGACATATGGGGACCTGGATGAACTACATATGAGTACCCTCTTACCAGGTCGGCAGCAGTCTCTTGCAAATACATCCATACTTCAAGCGGGAGTTGTGCCTCTGTTTCCACAACCACATCAAGTGACCAAATTCCTGCACTCACCTTCTCAATTGATTATATCTTACTATGCTTATATTGCGCCACATTTTTCTCCTTTAGGAACTGTCGCACTCTTTTTATGGAGGTACAGGTAGAGCAAGAAGGGGAAATCACTTTTACTTTTAACTCCTGTTACTTGTATTTTGTGGTTGAGGAAAGTGTGCGTGAAAATGCGTGTGGTTCTAAATGGGCGTATATTCTTAACACAAACAGGGAAGCTGTGATAAAAAAGTTGAATCCCACCCCTGGGTACAATATATTTAGTATAAAAATAGAAAGAAATATCTGTTAATGTTGACAAATGTTTTGTTGGCCATAAAAATATTTTTGGGAAAACGGCTAAATGACTTTGTCATTTGTACGTCAAGTCGAAATGAAGACTCGTTACAGTGGCCAAATTGTCTACATATGTCTTTAGCTTAGGAACAGTGAAGGGCTTGAGAGACATAATCAGGACAAGAAGTTTATTACCGAGTAACTTTTTTTTTTCCTTTGGTTGGTTTTAAAAAAATGTTTTCCAAAATTACTACTGTAAAAAAAATAACCTTGAATATGTTGATTTTACTATCAAAGGGGTTAAATTTCTTAGTACTTAAACTTGCTAGGCTTGATTAGATAACCTTTAGCGTCCTGCAGAGCTTATTACAGCTACATATGGTTTTCCTTCATACATGAAAGACATATGACAAAACATTCCAGATCCAGTGCAGCCCTAACAAAACCATCACAGCAAAGTGCTGGATGTCAAAAGTTATGTTCAAGACAAGGTATTTATGTTCAGGGGTATCAAATGAATATTTGAGATTTATAGCAGAAGGATAATTATGTCTTGTTATTATACTATATGCCCTCTATGAAATCCAAGGAATGTCCGTAATGGAGAACAACAAGCAAACAATGCAATATCATAAAAAACAAGGCAATGTTGATCGAAAAATAATTAACTCGCTCCCGATTGAGTGATTTCTGTTTTTGCTCTTTCATTTCTTCTTCCTTTCTTCTGTGAGTTCCAACATATTTTTTTCTGTCAACATAGTCATACAAACGCATTTTTTTCTAGACAAGTTGTACATACAAAGCATATATATATATATATATTTATATATATTTTAGCATTTTAAAAAAAATGGTTTGTGTTGCCATTTTTGAAAATCTTTAACCCCTTCCCGACCTTTGACACATACGCTGCGTCATGAAAGTCGGTGCCATTCCGACCCATGACGCAGCATATGCGTCATGGAAAGATCGCGTCCCTGCAGATCGGGTGAAAGGGTTAACTCCCATTTCACCCGATCTGCAGGGACAGGGGGAGTGGTAGTTTAGCCCAGGGGGGGTGGCTTCACCACCTCGTGGCTACGATCGCTCTGATTGGCTGTTGAAAGTGAAACTCCCAATCAGAGCGATTTGTAATATTTCACCTAAAAAAATGGTGAAATATTACAATCCAGCCATGGCCGATGCTGCAATATCATCGGCCATGGCTGGACACACTAATGTGCACCCACCCCACCCCTCCGATCGCCCCTCCAGCCCCCCGATCTGTGGTCCGCTCCCCTCGGTCCTGTGCTCCGCTCCCCCGTCCTCCTGCCCGCTCCCCCCGTGCTCCAATCACACCCCCCGTGCTCCAATCAAACCCCCCCACACTCCGATCCCCCCCGCACAGCGATCCCCCCCCCGCACAGCGATCCCCCCCGTGCTCCGATCCACCCGCCCGCACAGCGATCCCCCACTCCGTGCTCCAATCCACCCCCCCGTGTTCTGATCCATCCCCCCGTGCTCCGACGCCCCCCCCCGTGCCCTGATCTCCCCCCCCTTATACTTACCTGGCCTCCCGGGGACCGTCCGTCTTCGTTCCTGGGCGCCGCCATCTTCCAAAATGGCGGGCGCATGTGCAGTGCGCCCGCCGAATCTGCCGGCCGGCAGATTCGTTCCAGAGTGAATTTTGATCACTGAGATAGGTTATATCTCAGTGATCAAAATAAAAAAAAAAAGTAAATGACCCCCCCCCCTTTGTCACCCCCATAGGTAGGGACAATAAAAAAAAAATAAATAATGTTTTTCCACTAAGGTTGGGGTAAGAACTAGGGTTAGGGTTAGGGTTAGGGGTAGGGTTAGGGTTAGGGGTAGGGTTAGGGTTAGGGGTAGGGTTAGGGTTAGGGTTAGGGGTAGGGGTAGGGTTAGGGTTAGGGGTAGGGTTAGGGGTAGGGTTAGGGGTAGGGTTTCGGTATGTGCACACGTATTCTGGTCCTCTGCGGATTTTTCCGCTGCGGATTTGATAAATCCGCAGTGCTAAACCGCTGCGGATTTATGGCGGATTTACCATGTTTTTTCTGCGCATTTCAATGCGGTTTTACAACAGCGATTTTCTATTGGAGCAGTTGTAAAACCGCTGCGGAATCCGCAGAAAGAAGTGACATGCTGCGGAATGTAAACCGCTGCGTTTCCGTGCAGTTTTTCTGCAGCATGTGTACAGCGATTTTTGTTTCCCATAGGTTTGCATTGAACTGTAAACTCATGGGAAACTGCTGCGGATCCGCAGCGTTTTCCGCAGCGTGTGCACATACCTTTAGAATTAGGCTATGTGCACACGGTGCGGATTGGCCGCTGCGGATCCGCAGCAGAGTTCCATCAGGTTTACAGTACCATTTAAACATATGGAAAGCCAAATCCGCTGTGCCCATGGTGCGGAAAATACCGCGCGGGAACGCTGCGTTGTATTTTCTGCAGCATGTCAATTCTTTGTGCGGATTCCGCAGCATTTTACACCTGTTCCTCAATAGGAATCCGCAGGTGAAATCCGGACAAAAAACACTGGAAATCCGCGGAAAATCCGCAGGTAAAACGCAGTGCCTTTTACCCGCGGATTTTTCAAAAATGGTGCTGAAAAATCTCATACGAATCCGCAACGTTGGCACATAGCCTTAGGGCTAGGGTTGGGTTGGAATTAGGGTTGTGGTTAGGGTTAGGGGTGTGTTGGGGTTACGGGTGTGTTGGGGTTAGGGTTGTGATTAGGGTTACGGCTACAGTTGGGATATGGGTTAGGGGTGTGTTGGAGTTAGAATTGAGGGGTTTCCACTGTTTAGGCACATCAGGGGGTCTCCAAACGCAACATGGCGCCACCATTGATTCCAGCCAATCTTGTATTCAAAAAGTCAAATGGTGCTCCCTCACTTCCGAGCCCCGACGTGCACCCAAACAGTGGTTTACCCCCACATATGGGGTACCAGCATACTCAGGACAAACTGCGCAACAATTACTGGGGTCCAATTTCTCCTGTTACCCTTGAGAAAATAAAAAATTGCTTGCTAAAACATCATTTTTGAGGAAAGAAAAATGATTTTTTATTTTCACGGCTCTGCGTTGTAAACGTCTGTGAAGCACTTGGGGGTTCAAAGTGCTCACCACATATCTAGATAAGTTCCTTGGGGGGTCTAGTTTCCAAAATGGGGTCACTTGTGGGGGGTTTCTACTGTTTAGGCACACCAGGGGCTCTGCAAACGCAACATGACGTCCGCAGACCATTCCATCAAAGTCTGCATTTCAAAAGTCACTACTTCCCTTCTGAGCCCCGACGTGTGCCCAAACAGTGGTTTACCCCCACACATGGGGTATCAGCATACTCAGGAGAAACTGGACAACAACTTTTGGGGTCCAATTTCTCCTGTAACCCTTGGGAAAATAAAAAATTCTGGGCTAAAAAATTATTTTTGAGGAAAGAAAACGTATTTATTATTTTCACGGCTCTGTGTTATAAACTTCTGTAAAGCACTTGGGGGTTGAAAGTGCTCACCACATATCTAGATAAGTTCCTTTGGGGGTCTAGTTTCCAAAATGGGGTCACTTGTGTGGGGTTTCTACTGTTTAGGCACACCAGGGGCTCTGCAAACGCAACGTGACGCCCGCAGACCATTCCATCAAAGTCTGCATTTCAAAAGTCACTACTTCCCTTCTGAGCCCCCACGTGTGCCCAAACAGTGGTTTACCCCCACACATGGGGTATCAGCTTACTCAGGAGAAACTGGACAACAACATTTGTGGTCCAATTTCTCCTGTTACCCTTGGGAAAATAAAAAATTCTGGGCTAAATAATTATTTTTGAGGAAAGAAAACGTATTTATTATTTTCACGGCTCTGTGTTATGAACTTCTGTGAAGCACTTGGGGGTTCAAAGTGCTCACCTCACATCTAGATAAGTTCCTTTCGGGGTCTAGTTTCGAAAATGGGGTCACTTGTGGGGGGTTTCTACTGTTTAGCCACATCAGGGGCTCTGCAAACGCAATGTGACGCCCGAAGAGCATTCCATCAAAGTCTGCATTTCAAAACGTCACTACTTCACTTCCGAGCCCCAGCATGTGCCTAAACAGTGGTTTACCCCCACATATTGGGTATCAGCGTACTCAGGAGAAACTGGACAACAACTTTTGGGGTCAAATTTCTCCTGTTACCCTTGGGAAAATAAAAAATTGCGGGCTAAAAAATCATTTTTGAGAAAATAATTTTTTTTTTTTATTTTCATGGCTCTGCGTTATAAACTTCTGTGAAGCACTTGAGGGTTCAAAGTGCTCACCACACATCTAGATTAGTTCCTTTGGGGGTCTAGTTTCCAAAATGGGGTCATTTGTGGGGGATCTCTAATGTTTAGGCACACAGGGTGTTAGGGCTAGCGGAACGCACCAAATAATAAGACTGATAGTGTACGGTGCGTTCGTAGCACGGGGGCCACCGTGCAGAGATGGAACCTGCTGCTGAGTAATGACGGACTATATGGCGGTACTCATAAGTATACTCGCGTGGGTTAAACTTCACCCAACGTGAAGGAAGCGATCCTGTTGCGTCACAGGATCGCGGTACCGCACATAGAAGGCGAGCAAGCAGTCAGCGAACTTAACCCCAACTAGGATTGAAGTCCGATTAGACCACTTGCGCACAACACCGCAACTGGGTGTGTTAGGCAACTCTTATAATTAGAGCACCGAAGTGCGAACTGTGCCTTGCTGGCAGGCACCACTAAGCACCCAGACGTGGGTCAGGAAGCGCACTACTGGCACGTGGCGCCGCACTGGCGGTCACAGCAATAGATGCTGATACGTGTGTGACACGTTGAGTGATTTGTCGGGCGCTAGATAGCAGCCATACTCCATACGCGAACAGTCATACAATAGGGTAGGAGTATTTAATGAACGACTTGCACTCACAACAAACACACATATTCAATTGTACACTAGCGCATGGCCGTGCGGTCATGCGCAGTTTATATAGTTGCAGCACAGGAAGTGGCCACAGAAACTTTGCCCTTCCAAGACCTGCCAAGAGGTCCAATGGAATGTGCTGCAGAGCCTGAGCACATGACCCTCGATCTCCAATGGGAGATCTTGCCCTGGGCATGCTCAGTGTGCGCAAACAAGGACTTAGTCCCAGGGAAGTCCGCTCGCCGCTGACCAGCACTGACTTTAATGGCAGGAGCTGAAGAAGCAGCAGTAACTCTCTGTACAGAGTGAGAGCGAGCAAGACACTGGGAGCGACGTCCCCGCTGAGCAGACTCCACTGCGGCCGGAGGAGAATGGGAGACCGCAGCGGAGATGGATCGAGATTCCCCCTGTGCAGCAGAGGAAACTCGACTCCTAACACAGGGGCTCCCCAAACGCGACATGGTGTCCGCTAATGATTGGAGCTAATTTTCCATTTAAAAAGCCAAATGGCGTGCCTTCCCTTCTGAGCCCTGCCGTGCGCCCAAACAGTGGTTTACCCCCACATATGGGATATCAGCGTACTCAGGACAAACTGGACAACAACATTTCGGGTCCAATTTCTCCTATTACCATTGGCAAAATAGGAAATTCCAGGCTAAAAAATCATTTTTGAGAAAAGAAAAATTATTTTTTATTTTCATGGCCCTGCATTATAAACTTCTGTGAAGCACCTGGGGGTTTAAAGTGCTCAGTATGCATCTAGATAAGTTCCTTGGGGGGTCTAGTTTCCAAAATTGGGTCACTTGTGGGGGTGCTCCATCGCATAGGCACACAGGGGCTCTCCAAATGCGACATGGTGTCCGCTAACAAATGGAGCTAATTTTCCATTCAAAAAGTCAAAAGGCGCGCCTTCCCTTCCGAGCCCTGCCGTGTGCCCAAACAGTGGTTTACCCCCACATATGAGGTATCGGCGTACTCGGGAGAAATTGCTCAACAAATTTTAGGTTCCATTTTATCCTATTGCCCATGTGAAAATGAAAAAATTGAGGCGAAAAGAAATTTTTTGTGAAAGAAAAGTACTTTTTCATTTTTACGGATCAATTTGTGAAGCACCTGAGGGTTTAAAGTGCTCACTAGGCATCTAGATAAGTTCCTTGGGGGGTCCAGTTTCCAAAATGGGGTCACTTGTGGGGGAGCTCCAATGTTTAAGCACACAGGGTCTCTCCAAACGCGACATGGTGTCCGCTAACGATGGAGATAATTTTTCATTCAAAAAGTCAAATGGCGATCCTTCCCTTCCGAGCCTTACCATGTGCCCAAACAGTGGTTTACCCCCACATGTGAGGTATCGGTGTGCTCAGGAGAAATTGCCAAACAAATTTTAGGATCCATTTTATCCTGTTGTCCATGTGAAAATGAAAAAATTGAGGCTAAAAGAATTTTTTTTGTGAAAAAATAGTACTTTTTCATTTTTACGGATCAATTTGTGAAGCAGCTGGGGGTTTAAAGGGCTCACTATGCATCTAGATAAGTTCCTTGGGGCGTCTAGTTTCCAAAATGGGGTCACTTGTGGGGGAGCTCCAATTTTTAGGCACACGGGGGCTCTCCAAACTTGACATGGTGTCCGCTAAAGAGTGCAGCCAATTTTTCATTCAAAAAGTCAAATGGCGCTCCTTCCCTTCCAAGCCCTGCCGTGCGCCCAAACAGTGGTTTACCCCCACATATGAGGTATCAGCGTACTCAGGACAAATTGGACAACAACTTTCGTGGTTCAGTTTCTCCTTTTACCATTGGGAAAATACAAAAATTGTTGCTGAAAAATCATTTTTGTGACTAAAAAGTTAAATGTTCATTTTTTCCTTCCATGTTGCTTCTGCTGCTGTGAAGCACCTGAAGGGTTAATAAACTTCTGGAATGTGGTTTTGTGCACCTTGAGGAGTGCAGTTTTTAGAATGGTGTCACTTTTGGGTATTTTCAGCCATATAGACCCCTCAAACTGACTTCAAATGTGAGGTGGTCCCTAAAAAAAATGGTTTTGTAAATTTCGTTGTAAAAATGAGAAATCGCTGGTCAAATTTTAACCCTTATAACTTCCTAGCAAAAAAAAATTTTGTTTCCAAAATTGTGCTGATGTAAAGTAGATGTGTGGGAAATGTTATTTATTAACTATTTTGTGTCACATACCTCTCTGGTTTAACAGAATAAAAATTCAAAATGTGAAAATTGAGAAAATTTTCAAAATTTTCGCCAAATTTCCGTTTTTATCACAAATAAACACAGAATTTATTGACCTAAATTTACAACTAACATGAAGCCCAATATGTCACGAAAAAACAATCTCAGAACCGCTAGGATCCATTGAAGCGTTCCTGAGTTATTACCTCATAAAGGGACACTGGTCAGAATTGCAAAAAACGGCAAGGTCTTTAAGGTCAAAATAGGCTGGGTCATGAAGGGGTTAAATGTTTTATAGCTTCATGAATGGAGCTATGTAACATAGTAACATAGTTATTAAGGTTGAAGGAAGACTTTAAGTCCATCTAGTTCAACCCATAGCCTAAGTATGTGATGTTATGTCACTTCTCGTGGACAAGCTAAGAGTCGGTAATGGTCCAAGGTCAGAATACCAGGAGAAAAGCGGATCAGAGCAATAGGAGCAGGCAAAACAGATGGTTAGAATGAGGTCCAAAGTCCGAGGTCAGGCAGCAAAAAGATCCAAGAGAAGAACAGAAGGCACAGAGAGATAAACCACACAGAGCTGAATGTATGTCTGGCATAGATCTGGGACTGACCGCCCAGCTAAATGGCTTTGCAATCACCTGGGACAGGGAACACCTGAAGATAGACTGGGAAGTTCTGGTCTCAGTTTGGTCAGCTGAGCTGTCAATCAAAACACAGACAGCTCAACATGCCGATGCACGAAACTGAACGACTGTGCAGTCAATCAAAGTACTGACAGCTTCAAGATGCCACTGCACTAGATAGGATAACTGACCTGTCAATCAAAGTACTGACAGGCTGAGTACACCCCTGCACCAGATTGTATATGAGATATTGAGGGGTGAAATCGTGACATGTAGGGGCTTGTTTTTTTTAGCTATACTTTTAATTGATGCCATTTTGGGGTAACTACAATCTTTTGATCTCTTTGTATTGCATGTTTGAGGGGAAGAGATGTAACCAAACAATCGGCAATTCCAGCAATTTATTTTTTGCTTTATGGTTAAATTATTTTACATTTTCATAGATCGAAATCAACAATTATTTTTATTATTTATATTAATTGAATGTGAATTAGGAAAACTGGGTGACTTCAACTTTGTTCTTATAGGATCGGGTCGGATTTCACGAAACCCGACTTTTTCAAAAGTCGGGTCGAGTGAAATCGGCCGATCCTATAGAAAAGTCGGGGTCGGCCGAAACACGAAACCCAAAGCAGTGCATTGGGTTTCTAATGGTTCCCAGGGTCTGAAGGAGAGGAAACTCTCCTTCAGGCCCTGCGATCCATATTAATGTGTAAAATAAAGAATAAAAATGAAAAATATTGCTATACTCACCCTCGGACGCGCCCTGGTTGTAACCGGGAGCCTTCCTTCCTAAGAATGAGCGCCTGAAGGACCTTTCGATGACGTCGCGGCTTGTGATTGGTCGCGTGAGCGGTCACATGGGCGTCACGCGACCAATCACAAGCTGCGACGTCATCGAAAGGTCCTTCAGGCGCTCATTCTTAGGAAGGAAGGCTCCCGGTTACAACCAGGGCGCGTCCGAGGGTGAGTATAGCAATATTTTTCATTTTTATTCTTTATTTTACACTTAAATCTGAATTCCGATACCGATTCCCGATATCTTAAACATATCGGGAATCAGTATCGGAATTCCGATTCCAGATCAGAAGATCGCCGACCTCATGGCCGACCCCACACAGGGGTCGGGTCGGGTTTCATGAAACCCGACTTTGCCAAAAGTGGGCGACTTCTGAATCTGGCCGACCCGTTTCGCTCAACCCTACAGATGACAACTGTATAGCACAGAAAACATCACAGAATAAAGGCAGATTTACTTACAGACACCAGGTCACAAAACCAAAGTAATACAAGATGCAGCAGACCCCCATTATGAAGACGGGGAAGCACATGTGCAAAATACTGATAAAACAACCACTCACAAACCTACGATCCATGGAGGGGGCAGTTTCATAGCATTATAAATGCACACGGATGAGGCATGAACAGGGAGCCGGTGTATGTAGCACAGCCAGCAGCTGCTGACATGGAGTAAGCTGAGCACTCTCTATTCACCCAGAATTGACATAAGACATATCACTACATTTTAAAGGGATTCTGTCACGATATGTAATGACCCAACAAAGGTCAGTCAGCAGCCGGCATGACACACACACAACGGGATGGAAATGGGGAGAGAAAGGCCCTACTGATAGGGAAATGAGGGATGGACACCTCCTGCTCAAACCTGAGTCTGTCCCTGCACTCTCCTAATGCCCTAAGTGGGTCCTTTCCCCACACCACCGTCAGGAAGCTCGTCCCTCGCTGTCACCTCACACTGCACTGGATAGTGCACTGGCCGGCAAGGGTGCTAACCTCATCACTTAAGATGCAATGACACAGGGGACAGTGACAAACACAAGACGGATGAGGAAAAAACACCAAACTTAGCTTAATAGCCTTCTCTGCTGCAAAGCAGCTCACAGCAGAGGAAAGGCTTCCAGGCAATGAACTCTACAAAACCAGCAGATTCACCACTGCAGCCAGAGAGCTCCTTCCACCAGGCTTGGTCAATATAGATTTCTCTATCACTGACAGTCATCTGATGCATCAGGTGACTATTTAAAGGATGGTGGGAGTGGTAACCACCCACATCAGCTGACCGAGTCACTCTGCAATTGCAACAGATTGCCAGCAAGGGAAACTGACATTAACCCCTGCTTGGCCTGAAAGAAAAAAGCTACATTTAAAACACAGTGGAGCTGCAACGAATCCAAAAATGGATTATGACAGGTTCTTAATTTTTGATCATTTAGCCTCATTTAAAGAGATTGGATGAGATTAGATAAAATAGTCTGCTTTTTTCCAGAATCAGTGCTGCTCTTGCTTGTGGGATATGGCTGGCATTTATAGCCTTTTCGTAAAATTTGTGACTACGTATTGACCAGAATTAAAATATATAGTCACAAAGCCACTGACAAAACTATTCTTATGTTCAGCACCTCTCAAAAGTTTGGAAACACTTGTTCATGAAATAGTTTTTTTATGTTATAGAAACCTTCAAAAAGAACCTGAAGACTCATCTCTTCCGACAAGCCTACAGCCTGCAGTGATCCTCAACCTACTGAACAGCCGCACAGCCAGCTCTTCCCTCTCCTAGTGTATCCTCACCCACCCCCTGCAGACTGTGAGCCCTCGCGGGCAGGGTCCTCCCTCCTTATGTACTCGTGTGCCTTGTTATCTGCTCATGTTTAATGTAATTGTCTATATTTGCCCCGTATTCACATGTAAAGCGCCATGGAATAAATGGCGCTATAAAAATGTATAATAATAATAATAATAATAATAATAAAATGTTCTTTTGGAATGTGCACATTATAGATTCACACTTAAAGCAACAAAACCACAATAGGCACAAAAATGGAAATAAGGAGTAAAGAAACACATGCAAAATAAAATAGAATATGTGATATACAAAAAAGGTGAAAGCGGCACTGGTGATATAGGGTATATCAATACCTGCAGAGAATTAAAACAATCACCACCAGATTGTAAAAAACAAATACAAAGTTATAAAAATTATTCGCGCTGGTATACCCTAGATATTGAGTAACAACTGGATTGCCAGAATAGATTTAAATAGAATCACATACAATGTGCAGTCCGGATATCCACGTGGGTGTCTTCCACAACCCGTTCATGCAATCAATAGTCCAGTATATAACTGTCAAACAATCAACACCCAAGTAGAAAGACAAATGTTGTAGCCAAATATTAAACACTCCGGTCTCCTATTGGAACTATAGCATAAAATCAAGTGACAGTCAATACCTTGAGAAGTAGAAGTAGATCATCTCCCGGTTTGAGAAAATTTCCAGCTGTACTAAACAGCACATGTAGAGTCTTTTGAAGAGCGTGATACCGGAGAGCTGCTCCGGCCAGTGGCAGCTAACTCCGGATGTCGGGTTCCAGCTGGGGGCAGAGATCCTCCGTCTTGGTCCACTTTGCAAAAATGTATGAAAAGTGGACTGTAGAAGATTGGAAACAGATGATTAGGAGCAATGAGACAAAAGTTAATAGACTATGCTCTGATGGGTGCAAATGGGTCTGGAAGAAACAAGGAAAAAAGGGGCTCAAGGATCGTGAAATTGAAGGAACTGTTAAGTTTGGTGGAGGAAGCTTGATGATATCAGGTTGTTTCAAAGCCAAAGGCATTGCATACTTGAACAGGATCAATAGTGGTCTCAATGCTGAGCTATATGTGAATGTCATAAAAGGCAAGTTACTTCATACACTCAAGTACTATGGATATGAAAAGAATGACATAATGTTCCAGTAGGACAATGACCCAAAGCATACTTCAAGATTGGAGAAAGGGTTTAATGACCACAAAGTAGAGGTGCTGGATTGGCCCTCACAGTCCCCAGACATCAACCCAATTGAACACTTGTGGGTAGAGTTGAAGAAAACTTTGTATACATACTGTAACAACCCTGCCGGCATCACTGCATGGCCTTCCATCCCCCACCCACCTGTTACATCAACTCACTCACCCTGTGGCATGCTGTGAGATCTGTCTGCTGCTGGCTCCATGCCATGTGCTTCATGGCCACTTGCTCTGTGTACACTTCCTGGCTGTGTGCATATGGGGCGGCGCTGGCAAATCCGGATTCTTATTGAGACTGTGTGCACCTCCCTAAGGTGTCCGTGGCCAATTGCCTAGAGGCCTCTGATACTTAAGCCATCCTCACCCATTGGAAGACGCCTGAGCAAACTATTTCCCTCAGTTAGTATTTGCTACTGAGCTGTCAGGTCATGTCCTTTCTCTGTCTCTGAGGGTTGCAACATGCAGGCCTTTATCTGTGTTCTGTTTGTGTATCCGTGTCCATTCCTGTCTGAACTCTTGTCTATGTCCATTCCTGTCTGAACTCTGGTCTATGTCCATTCCTGTCTGAACTCTGGTCTACGTCCGTTCCTGTTCCTTCTTTGGCTGTTGTCATTCCCACTCTGCTGTGTGTACCTCTGCCTTATCTCTCTGCTTGTTTGCCACTGCCAGTGGCTCTGCACTTCTCTGCTCTGCTCGCCACTACTTGTGGCTTTGCACTTCTCTTCTCTGTTTGCCACTACCCATGACTCTGTGCTTCTCTGCTTTGCTCGCCACAACAACATGTGGCGCTCCGCCTTCTGGCTCTTGGCTTTGCCTCCTGCGGTTCTGGCTCTTGGCATTGCCTCCTGCGGTTCTGCTCTTGGCTCCACCTCCAGTGTCTCCACTCTTGACTCCGCCTCCAGCGTCTCCACTCCTGGCTCCGCCTCCAGCATCTCCGCTCTTCGTTCCACCTTCCTATTATCTGCTCTTAGCTCTGTCTTCTCCTTCTCTGCCCTTAGCTGCGTTCTGTTCTTGGCTCTGCCTCTTGCTCTTGGCTCTGTCTCCTGCATTTCTGTTCTTGGCTCTGCCTTCTGCTCTTGGCTCTGCCTCCCGCATTTCTGTTCTTTGTTCCGCCTCCCACTCTTAACTCTGTCGCCTGTGGTTCTGCTTTGCATCCGCTCTTGCGGTCTTGCTCTATCTTTGCTCTGCAACTTGCCACACAGGTCTCTACCTGTTCCCATATACCCTCCAGTCTGAACAGGTGCCCGCCTGCCTGCCTGTGTCTCCGTCAAGCCCGTCTGGCCATCAGGGCCTCTGCCGTACTCGTCCGCCAGCCAGTGTCACAGCCGTGCCTGCCTGTATCCTGTCCTCCCGTGGGATCAGCATCCACAGCCAGACACCACCCTGGAGTGGTACCTGGTAGCTACCTGCCGCACAAATCTGACCTCACATCAAAGGCTCGAGCGAACACGTAGGAAGCTACTTAGTTACTCCCCTTCCAGGGTAGTCTGGTCTGTGGTCCAGTGGGTCCACACCCCCGGATGCCCACGCCAACCAGTCTGGGAACGAGCATTACACATACCCAAGTGAGTTTCACCAGTTTGCATCAAATTTGTGAGTGTGTAGAAGTAACCTGGGATCAGAATTCAGTCAAGACATGTTTGAATCTGATAGAGAACATGCCCAGAAGGATTCAGGGAGTATTGAAAGCCAAAGGTGGATTAACGAAATAGTGAAAATTAAAATTTCGATTTTTTTTTTTGGGGGGAGCAAAACAGTAACAATGCAGTGACATGACAAGAATCTGCATAACTAATCATATGCTAAATAGTTTCAAGTCAAATTTATGTATAAGACAGCCAAGAAGATTGTCTATAAAATTAAGGTAGTCTCACGTTCAAAGCAGTAATGGATGGTGAGATATGGAGCCTGAAAGTCAAAAGTTCAAATCCTTGGTGCCCTTTTGCTCGTTGGTGTATTTGCTGTATCTTTTATTGAAAAGAGTTTCAACGATCAAACTTTTCCATACTTTTCTGATGAGGCTCACCCTCCTCTAACCTGCAGCCCCTTACCACAGCAATGACGATGTTACATGCACATAAAAGGAATTGCCAACATATTAACCAAATTTGATGAAAAATCAGAGTGACTGAAATGAGAGATATGTCAAACATTGTTGGGGGCGCAGTAATTTATGTTTTTTATTATTGCTTTAAAGACCTTGAATTCTTGTAGGTTACAGTGTAGCAGGTCAAACGGCCCCTTTCCTTTCATTTACCAGGCTTTTGATCTGCTGTCTGCTGCACGCAGCCTGACCTATAGGTATTTCGCAGGACCAACGAATGTTATATGGGATAGCACCAATACATTCTGATTTTATGTATTTTACTTCTACATAGAAGTGAGCCGAGGGTGAAATATTCCTGATTTTTACATCCTAAATGAGGATCAGGACAAATATGGGATATTAATAGATATATTAACGCAGATATTCTGCTAATCATAAAACTGAACAGCTCCTAAGAAAACCAAATGTTCCACAAATTGACAGGGTAATCTGAAATAGCAATGGGGAATTTGTATGACAGTAATTAACTGATTTTAAGGTTGAAATATCATGCAATGTGACTCAGAAGCCCAAAGTGCTCTCTCTGCAAAGGCGGAGAAGTTTTGGATCTATTATGTGGCACATTGCTAAGTTTTTATAACTACCAGAAAAACTTTTTTATATCCTGCACTGATGAGTTGTAATAAGTCGCACTCAGGCGGTAAAACCATGGCCTCAATTCATCGATGCATTTGAGTCTGTTTATTTTAAGATTTTTTTCATTTTCACCTAATTTATTATTCTATTAATGCCTTTTTAAAGTCTCATTTATATGTGCTCACCTGTTGTTGTTTTTTTTTTGTTTTGTGATTTAGAATTTAGTGATTCCAGATGTCTGCCTGATTCATCAATCGGAACATTTTAAAAAGTTCCAAAATTTGCCGCAACTCTACTCCAATCCCTTCCTCGTGCTTCTCAAAAGTTGTATCTTTTGCTGAAAATTTTGCAAAAAATGGCTAATGACAGGCAAGAAGACCATTTTTTGACTTTGCACCAAATTGATGAACCATTTTTTCAAAAATTTGGTACAATAAAACATCAGCGAACACCTCAATGTATCATATATTCTAGTAGATCTCATCTAAACACACAATAAATTATTGTCTCACAAACCCATAGGACATCTGATATGTAAAGAGGTCACAAAAAAACAGACTAACCTACCAAAGGTTTCTCACTCAATTGTTCTGTCATCGTAACTGTTGTGAATTCTGTTGTCAAGCTCCCTCCTGTGGTCATGAATGGTACTTCGGCTGGTTCTGTTCATGGGCTTCCTCTGTTGGTTGTGAGTGGGGCTGCGGCTTCTGAGTTTCCTTCCACAGGTGACAAGGTTAATTCGTTAGCTAGCTGCTCTATTTAACTCCACTTGGATCATTGCTCCATGCCACCTGTCAATGTTCCAGTATTGGTCTAGTTCTCTCCTGGATCGTTCTTGTGACCTGTCTTCCCAGCAGAAGCTAAGTTCCTGCTTGTTTTTCTTTGTTTGCTATTTTTCTGTCCAGCATGCTATTTTGATTTTTGTCTTGCTTGCTGGAAGCTCTGGGACGAAGAGGGAGCGCCTCCGCACCGTTAGTCGGTGCGGAGGGTCTTTTGCGCCCTCTGCGTGGTCTTTTTGTAGTTTTTTGTGCTGACCGCAAATTTACCTTTCCTATCCTCAGTCTGTTCAGTAAGTCGGTCCTCACTTTGCTAAATCTACAGTGCCTACAAGTAGTATTCAACCCCCTGCAGATTTAGCAGGTTTAATAAGATGCAAATAAGTTAGAGCGTATAAGCTTCAAACAAGAGCAGGATTTATTAACAGATGCATAAATCTTACAAACCAAAAAGTTTTGTTGCTCAGTTAAATTTTTATAAATTTTAAACATAAAAGTGTGGGCCAATTATTATTTAACCCCTAGGTTTAATATTTTGTGGAATAACCTTTGTTTGCAATTACAGCTAATAATCGTCTTTTATAAGACCTGATCAGGCCGGCACAGGTCTCTGGAGTTATCTTGGCCCACTCCTCCATGCAGATCTTTTCCAAGTTATCTAGGTTCTTTGGGTGTCTCATGTGGACTTTAATCTTGAGCTCCTTCCACAAGTTTTCAATTGGATTAAGGTCAGGAGACTGACTAGGCCACTGCAACACCTTGATTTTTTGCCTCTTGAACCAGGCCTTGGTTTTCTTGGCTGTGTGCTTTGTGTCGTTGTCTTGTTGGAAGATGAAATGACGACCCATCTTAAGATCCATGATGGAGGAGCGGAGGTTCTTGGCCAAAATCTCCAGGTAGGCCGTGCTATCCATCTTCCCATGGATGTGGACCAGATGGCCAGGCCCCTTGGCTGAGAAACAGCCCCACAGCATGATGCTGCCACCACCATGCTTGATTGTAGGGATGGTATTCTTGGGGTCGTATGCAGTGCCATCCAGTCTCCAAACGTCACGTGTGTGGTTAGCACCAAAGATCTCGATCTTGGTCTCATCAGACCAGAGAACCTTGAACCAGTCAGTCTCAGAGTCCTCCAAGTGATCATGAGCAAACTGTAGACGAGCCTTGACATCACGCTTTGAAAGTAAAAGTACCTTACGGGCTCGTCTGGAACGGAGACCATTGCGGTGGAGTAGGTTACTTATGGTATTGACTGAAACCAATGTCCCCACTGCCATGAGATCTTCCCGGAGCTCCTTCCTTGTTGTCCTTGGGTTAGCCTTGACTCTTCGGACAAGCCTGGCCTCGGCACGGGAGGAAACTTTCAAAGGCTGTCCAGGCCGTGGAAGGCTAACAGTAGTTCCATAAGCCTAATGTGGCACCCCTAGGGGTATTTGCCACAAAAATAGTTACTGACAGTAAGTACAAATACTAAAATAGCAAGACTGCACTACCACCTCCGGCCAGAAGGGGGAGCTCCAGAGACTCCCCTTGATCCATTCTGGTCTGAGAGAAGAACTGGGAGTTGGGCTAAGGAGCTGATAGTGAGAGGTCATACAGCTGAATTTCTAACAGGAAAATCGATCCTGCTGCACAGCGGAACGAATCTACACTATCCCGACGGAAGCGGAGGACCGGAAGGGTCCGGATTAACTAAGGGGGCACAGTATGTCGCAGCACAGGGAGACGCCGCAGCACCCGGCAACGCTAATGCAGCTGAAAGACAGAGTGTCAATAGAGAGTCCGGCAGCGCAGCGGTGCAAGGAGTGGCGCCCATCATGCCGGTGCTGATGCCATATACCCCGGGTGGCCCATGGCTTCCAATGTATGAAGGTGAGCCTAATACCCTTGACGATTTCAGAGAAAAGATGCTGGCCCATTTTGACATGTTCCCTGTGGGTGAAGTTCAGCGTGTTAGTCTCCTGATGATGCAGTTAAGTGGCCATGCTAAGCGAGAAGTCACAGCATGGGCAGCTGATCTAAAAGGCACTGTTGAACGCATATTTGCTGGATTAAAAGCTACATTTGAAACCACGGCCAGCAGCAAAGCTAAAATACGATTCTTTAATTGCAAACAAAAAGCTAATGAGGGCGTGAGAGACTTTGCCTTAAACCTGCAGGAAGCCCTTAAATCACTTACACTGGCTGAACCCATTTTTAACACCGGAGCGGATAAACTGCTAAGAGATCAATTTATTGAGGGACTCTACACCCCTTCTCACCGGGGGCATGTGAGCATGCTTGTTTTTAAGAACCCTGAATTGACATTTGCCCAATTAAAGGAGAGCGCTATACGTCTCCAGCTGGCAGAGGCACCTCGGGATCAGGATCCTGCGCAACCCATGGCAGAGGCACCTCAGCAACAGGGAGTGCCAGTGACATCAGCTATGTCTGGGGCCATTGCTAAGCCCCTGGGGCCCAGTACTAATGAGGCTCTTCAACAAAAGCTTGACTCTTTAGCTGATGTTGTTGCTTCAATGGCTAAAACCATGCAGGAGATGAGAGGACACAAGATGGAGTTGGCAAACTGTAGAGAGGATGTTCCATGGATGAGACCCCGGAGATACCCGACATGGAGAGGACGACCCCGCGACCGCTACCAACCAGATGGACAGCCCATTTGCCGCCGTTGCCAGCAGCCGGGCCACTTTGCACGAGATTGTGATTTAAACGGGAATCCCCTGGGAATGCGGGCCGCTTCGCAGGAATGAACTTTCAAGGCCCAACACCCTGGCACGACAGGTACATCGGAGGACGACCCATTATCCCTATCGTGCTGGACGGAATTCCCCTCAACGCTTTGCTGGACACAGGTTCCCAGATTTCATCTATACCGTATATCCTTTATAAGAGGTACTGGGCTGATGCAGATATTGATAAAGGGCCCTCTGATGTTGAACTAGATATATGGGCCAGTAATGGTAAGTTGGTACCGAAACTAGGATTCAGGGAGATGACCATAAAGATTGGTAAAGTAGAACTGAAGAAACAGGGTATAATTGTTGTTGATGTTGACCGGCGGAACTGTGAACCAACTGTATTGATAGGAATGAATGTGTTAGAGAACTGCTTTTCCGAAGTCATTTCTGTCTTACAGCAAATTGCTGAAACTGCCCAATCCTGCCAGCAGAGAGTTCTCCGGAGGGAAATAAAAGTATTGATGTTAAGGCAACAGGTAGAAGTTGCAGGTGGAGAAATCGGCAGTGTGAGGGTAAGTGATCCAACGTCTATTGTAATCCCACCAAAAACAGAAATGCTGGTATGGTGTAGAGCAGCCATTGGTACTAAGGGACGAGATTATCAAGCCTTAATAGAACCAGTGTACACCGACAGCAGGCCCACTATACTCACAGCACGAGGGATAGTCGAGGTACACCGTGGACGAGTGCCGGTACGACTTTTGAACTGTGGAGAGGAAGAGGTCACTTTGCCAAGGTGTGCTACAATGGCAAAGCTATATACTGTTGACAACAATGCCATCACAACCATTGAGCCCTTAGAACCAACCTGTCAGGTGGAAGGCAATGGCTCAGATGGAGAAATGGAGGATTGGTGCCAACAGCTACACGTGGGCATAAATGCAACACCTACCCATCAAAAACAAGGGGTGTATAGGCTAGTGACGGAATATGAACAAGTCTTCAGTAAACACCCATTGGACTTCGGACGGATAGAAGGGGTAGAACACACAATCCCCACAGGTGACCATCCCCCAATAAAAGAAAGATATAGACCCATACCGCCCGCTCACTATCAATGTGCAAAAGATATGCTGAGGGAAATGAAACAGGCCGGGGTAATAAGAGACAGCTGTAGCCCCTGGGCGGCCCCTCTAGTGATTGTCAAAAAAAAAGGACGGAACCATGAGAATGTGCGTAGACTACCGGAAGATTAATAACATCACCCATAAAGACGCCTACCCCTTGCCTAGGATAGAAGAGTCCTTAACTGCTTTGAAATCTGCTAATTATTTTTCCACCTTAGACTTAACAAGCGGGTATTGTCAAGTCCCTGTGGCTGAGAGAGATAAGGAAAAGACGGCATTCACCACACCAATGGGTCTATGTGAATTTAATCGCACGCCGTTCGGACTCTGCAACGCATCCGGTACCTTCCAGCGGCTGATGGAATGCTGCCTCGGACACAAGAACTTCGAGACCGTCCTCCTGTACCTAGATGATGTGATCGTCTACTCAAAGACTTACGAACAACACTTAATAGACCTGGCAGAAGTGTTCGAAGCCTTATCCAGGTATGGCATGAAAGTCAAGCCATCCAAATGTCACCTTCTCAAGCCAAAGGTACAGTACCTGGGACACATCGTGAGTTCGGAGGGAGTAGCACCAGATCCCGAGAAAATAAGCGCCATAAGGGATTGGCCAAGACCTACCAGCGCAAAAGAAGTGAGACAATTCCTGGGATTGGTGGGTTACTATCGCAGATTTATAAAAGGATTTACCAAGTTGGCAGCACCCTTGCAAGACACCTTGGTAGGGCAGACGAAGAAACCTTCAAACTGAAACCCTCCTTTTCAGTGGAACGACGAAAGGGAAGACTCCTTTGAACAACTAAAGAAGGCACTAACCGGAGAAGAGGTTCTGGCATACCCAGATTACCATAAACCTTTCATCCTCTACACCGATGCCAGTAATGTGGGACTAGGAGCGGTGCTGTCACAAAAGCAAGAAGGTCGGGAGAAAGTCATCGCCTTTGCAAGTAGAAAGCTCCGGCCTACTGAAAGAAATTCAGAAAATTACAGCTCCTTCAAATTGGAACTACTGGCAGTAGTTTGGGCTGTGATGGAGCGTTTCAAACACTATCTGGCCGCTGCAGAATTTATTGTCTATACTGACAACAATCCGTTGACCCACCTGGACACAGCCAAATTAGGTGCGTTAGAACAGCGATGGATAGCCCGGTTATCTAATTACAACTTCATAATCAAGTATCGAGCAGGTCGCAAGAATGGAAATGCCGATGCCCTATCCCGGATGCCACACTTGAGAGATGTAGAAGAGGAAACGGGGGAGCTTGAAGAAATTGAACTACCAGCCTTCCATCGTCCCAAGGCAAAACATCATCAGTCAAGTACCTATCAGAAACAACAAGAGGTGAATTTTAATCCGTTAGCACACCATAGATGGGCTGACACCCAAGACAGCAATCCGGCTGTGAAGTTGGTGAAGGAACTGTTGACTGAGCAAAGTGCATATCCCGATGAGGATGCCCCAGAAGAGACGCATCAACTCTGGAAAGAGAGAGGCAAAATGTTCCTGTATCAAGGGAAGCTCTGTAGAAGATACACCAATCCGAAAACACATGAATTGGTTTGGCAGATTATTGTGCCTAAACAAGATGTGAAGATGGTCCTCGAAGCTTACCACAATGGTGCTGGTCACTTCGGTTGGAAAAAGTTAGAAGTACTTCTAAGAGAAAGATTTTATTGGGTCGGGATGAGAAAATCAATCGAACAGTGGTGCAGAAATTGTGGCCCGTGCAACCTCAGAAGAAACGATCAAAAGAACCAAAGAGCACCACTGCAGCCCATAATCACCAAACAACCACTTGAACTTGTAGCCATGGACCACGTGAAGTTGACACCAAGCCGGTCCGGCTATGTCTATGCCTTGACCATCGTGGACCATTATTCACGTTTCTTGGTAGTAGTACCCGTAAAAGATCTGACAGCAAAAACAGCAGCCAAAGCGTTCCAAACGTACTTTTGTAGACCTCATGGATATCAGGAACAGGTTCTCACCGACCAAGGTACAGCCTTTGAATCAGAGATCTTCAGAGAATTCTGTAATATGTATGGTTGCAAAAAGATCCGGACGACGGCCTATCATCCACAAACAAACGGCTTATGCGAGAAGATGAACCATATTGTAATAGACCTACTAAAGACTTTACCTGAGACAGAAAGGAATCAATGGCCAGAGAAATTGCCTGACTTGGTGGATCTGTATAATCATGTCCCGGTGAGCTCCACCAACTGCACCCCAGCTTACCTTATGCGTGCAAGACCCGGCCAATTACCAATCGATCTAGAAATGGGAATTCTGAAACCAGACGCAGAAGTTCAAGACTCCAATTGGGATATCATACGGCAAAAGCAGTATCGCCAAGTGCAAGAGAGTGTGGAAAGAAGCCTTCAGCAAACTAGAGAAAGACAAGAGCGAACTTTCAACCAGAATGCTCTAGCGACCCCATTAAGACCGGGTGACCAAGTGCTCAAGAGAAATCGTCGAACCAATAAACTGGACAATCAGTGGGAAGCCGTACCCTACACAGTTTTACCAACAAGAGTGGATAATCCTAAAATGTGTCTCATTAGCAAAAACGGAGGCTTAACATCTGTACTAGTGTCAAGAGACAATCTTAAATTATGTCCGGAAACATTGAAAGAGCCAGACGTTGTCCAGCCAGAACCAGAAGTTATTCAACCCATACAGGTTCAACCAGTAAAGGAAAAAGAAGAGGAAGTGTATCACACCTGTATAGGAGACTTTCCCAAAACCCTACTAACATACCATGGTGCAGTAGTGGTTCCCATGGTGGCCTTTTACCCAACACCGAACCCAATACCAGAAGTCCCAAGACAGGAAGAGGCTGACCCCGTACTACAGGAGGTTCCAGGCCAGGAAGAACAGATTCCTGGTCAGAGTAATCCCATTCACGGTGGACTTGCCAACTCCATAGTCGTGGAATTATCTTTAGCAGAGCGGGCAGATACTACATCCGCAGTAGACAGTAGTACACCACATGAAGAGACACCGCTATTACGTAGATCACAGCGTAGTACCCAGGGTCAATTACCGGCCAGGTATGCAGATTACCAACTATAAAGCTCATAATGTGAATTGTATATATGTTATGCCGTATATAGTTAAACAGAAAATGTAGTATAGTCATTGTTATCAGTCTGCAACGTTTAAGCCCAGTGCCTACAGAGACTTGTCTGTATGAACTTATTGCATATTCTTGAACTTTTTATCAGCCCGGAGGCACTAAATCAAAGCTCCGGAAAGACTGCTTTTTGAACTTTGCTTTTTGCTCTTTTTGAACTTTCTTTAGACTTTATATTGATAACTCTGTTGGAAAAATGGAACTAAATTCCTGGACACTAAGTACAGTGCCTTTCCTAATACCTTCAAGGATAGAACTGTATTAATGGACGCTATTTGAAGTGACTTTTTACAGAACTCTATTTTTGTTTCCTTGAGTGGTTTTTGTAACTTTTCATTTTTAAGACTCTGTACATATTAATTGTTATTTCAAAATGTTATTGTCCCACAGTCCCGGAGTACTGTTCTTAACTAAGGGGGAATGTGGCACCCCTAGGGGTATTTGCCACAAAAATAGTTACTGACAGTAAGTACAAATACTAAAATAGCAAGACTGCACTACCACCTCCGGCCAGAAGGGGGAGCTCCAGAGACTCCCCTTGATCCATTCTGGTCTGAGAGAAGAACTGGCAGTTGGGCTAAGGAGCTGAAAGTGAGAGGTCATACAGCTGAATTTCTAACAGCCCTATGACGGTTTCCAGGCCGAAATCACCGGCCTGAGGAGAAGAGGGATAGAGAAAAAGGATATTGTGAGAACCGGGTAGCATTAATCACTACCCAGAACAGGCGCAAAGACGGATACCGGATCCGTGGCTGTATTCATTATATATAATACAGCAACCGGAAAAACGTGAGGTGATATCAGCTTCACTAGGGCCGGACGCAGCAACAGACACAGAGTTCAGCGGTACTCCCAGAAGGGGTAAACCGATAAAAGGACTCGGGTTGCCCGTCGAACCAGGACCCGGAGGGGACAGATTGGGCCGGCAGCCAGTTCACATACAGCAGCAGGGCCACACAGAAATTGCGCACAATAAGAGGCGAAGACCCCGGCAGGGTCAAAGTAACTCAGAGTTCCCATACAGACTCCGGTGACAGGACTGGTTGTAAATCCTTTTATGTTAAAGTAAACTGGTTAAACGTTTCAGTGCCTCAGTCTTTCATTTGGACAATAGCCATCTATCCAGGATCGGGATCGTCACCGCTGGGAGAACCTGCTGCTGATCAAGTAAGTGCCTGTCCCCTCATGATACCCCTTACACTGTGCATTGCCTGAGGCCACAGCACCGAGTCAAGCCACCCGTGACATTCCCCTCAAGAGACAGACTCCATTGGTCCGGTGCTGGGTATCCCGGTCTCCTGGGCGTCACACTTCCACTTTCGGATGATGCTCCCAACAGTGGAGACAGGTAGGCCCAACTCCTTGGAAAGGGTTTTGTACCCCTTGCCAGCCTTGTGACCCTCCACGATCTTGTCTCTGATGGCCTTGGAATGCTCCTTTGTCTTTCCCATGTTGACCATGTATGAGTGCTGTTCACAAGTTTGGGGAGGGTCTTAAATAGTCAGAAAATGCTGGAAAAAGAGATAATTAATCCAAACATGTGAAGCTCATTGTTCTTTGTGCCTGAACTACTTCTTAATACTTTAGGGGAACCAAACAGAATTCTGGTGGGTTGAGGGGTTGAATAATAAATGACCCTCTGAAAAGACTTTTCACAATTTAAAAAAATAAAAATAAACAAAGAAATAACATTCTTTTTTGCTGCAGTGCATTTCACACTTCCGGGCTGATCTACAGTCCAAATGTCACAATGCCAAGTTAATTCCAAATGTGTAAACCTGCTAAATCTGCAGGGGGTTGAATACTACTTGTAGGCACTGTATTTAATCTCTGTGTTTGTATTTTCATCTTTACTCACAGTCATTATATGTGGGGGGCTGCCTTTTCCTTTGGGGAATTTCTCTGAGGCAAGGTAGGCTTTATTTTCCTATCTTCAGGGTTAGCTAGTTCCTTAGGCTGTGCCGAGTTGCATAGGGAGCGTTAGGAGCAATCCACGGCTATTTCGAGTGTGTGTGATAGGATTAGGGATTGCGGTCAGCAGAGTTCCCACGTCTCAGAGCTCGTCCTATATTATTTGTAACTATCAGGTCATTCCGTGTGCTCTTAACCACCAGGTCCATTATTGTCCTTACCACCAGGTCATAACACGTAACTCCCCACTTTGTCCTTCTCTGGGTTTTGATTGGTCTTTGGACCAGATCGCCTGTTGTTGTCTAGGACTTACATAGTCAAATCATTCATACGCTTCTCACCCCATATTACTATGTGATATCTATTCGGTGTTTGAAAAAAAATGAACTAAAGACTAATCTGAAGCCCGAAGAACAATCTGAAGACTGATCCAAAGTGAGCGGAGTATCAGGTTGGCACTTCTGTGTCAAGACAGGTGAGTACAAACTTCCTTTATTTCTTTGACCCTATTAAACATGTTTATTTGGCTTTGTGATCTGGAGAGACCTCAGAACATGGTATGCATATTTTCAGGACAGAGTTAATTTAGACAAAGTTTTATCTGGACTGAATCAAATCTGCCAGAAACCAAGTTTGGGAGATTCATTCATCTCAAGAAGCCACTTTCATTAGCTACACCAGATGAGTAGTGCTGCGGTGCCTGTGCTGGGGGCGAGTCCACAGAGGATTCTCCATTTTATCGGTGGGCCAGTCCAACTCTGATTCTCTTCCTCCCGGCAAAAAAGAATTGGGGCAAAAAAAGGAAAATCCAGCTTCCAAAAAAAATTCCAAATTTATTGTGAATAAAACATGAAGTCCAGTAGGATGAATTCACATGATAATTAGTAACAGATGAAGAAGAAGAATTGGACATGTTTGAAATCAATAATCATTGTGTTCTCTTGGGAGATGATTCATGCTAAAATTATCTGGTAGAGACTTACTGCCTTCTTTCCGTTTAGAACTTATGCATGCTCAGTTAAATTGATCGTACATATATATCAGTGTTGGAAGGAGAAACCTTTGGCTGATGGCTAAAATGTCCGGCAACCTTTAGCTAGGTTTGTATCACATACTGTTCTAACGGCATAATAGGTAACAGCAGTATAAATGAATAATTTACAATACATAATTAATGATTTCCTGAGAACATATCAAGAATGAATGTAATCAACTGAATGCTAGCAAATAGTCCTATCCAGTGTAGGCCGACTCCTTGAGAAAGTCAATGACGAAACGTACGTCAGCGTCCTGGGGTCCTCATGAATGTGTTGATCTCCTATCTTTATGCTATGTTCTCTAATTGATATATGCAGTTCACTTATTTATTTTTACTAAATTACTTAAAATGATTTTATATTTGTCTGCTATATTATAAATGTACAGTATATACTAATAGAGAAACATGACACTGTTACTTTTTTTTATCCACCCTCCCTTGTTGTTTCTGATGCACTTCTTGTGAACTTTCGTCCAGTCTTTTGCTCCCCACAATTTCAATATATGTATTTTTATCTTTACGTATTAATAAAACTATACTTCTATGATTCATTTTTATAACTCTGGTTATTTGTGCTCTTTCTTTTGTGTTTTATATTGTTAATTTTCATGAATGTCTACCTTGCTTGATGATACGTATACTTGTTTATATCGTGGTGTATTTCTACATAATAGTAAGAGTCATTGGAGTCCCATTTCTCGTTGTGAACTGCTTTGGGGCTTGGTAAAATGTTGCAAATACATGAAGGGTTAAAGGTCCCCTTTCATTTCTCATTAGTAAGTATGGGTTTATAGGTTTGTTCTGCATTCTTCACTCGTGGCTTCCCCACCTCCTCTTTTCGCCCCCTCCATCTCCTTTATTATTTACATATGTCCAGCGCCTTTTACCTCTATAGAGTAAAGCTCAACCTTCCAGCGAGCAGGAGGGGTAAGACTCAGATCACTAATCCTTCCACACCTTGAACTAATCGCTTGGTTAGTGTGTTATAGTGCCGAGCGCCGCTCTCCAGGTTTCTACCAGTGGGGTTTCAATTTGTTAAAGCATAAACAGATACTAAACGAAAAGTTTCAAAAAGGGAAAAAAAAAGAAAGGGGAGGGTGGGGGTGTTTTGTTAAATCAAATTATCGGCCTCCTGCTGACAGAGTCTATAATTACCTCTCCTTCCCCTCCAGGCCTTTAATGTTTCTATTTTGTCTGTGCAAAAAATGAAGGGTCTCTAGTGCTTGTTAGTTACTGGAAGCTGATTGAGTGTCGCTGAGGATAAAGAGTAGAGTATTTTGGAGATTTGGATGACTTTTTGATGCATTAGCATACAAGTAAAAACATGTATTCTATTGCATAAGCTACGTAAGCTCTAGCATGAAGTCAGTTCTTCAGCACGAAGGACATGTCCAACCAAACATCTTGTTTTATTTAATAGTCAGCAAATTTACATGTTGAACATAAAGTTACTATCTGGCCCGTCACATGCCAGATGTAAAAAAGCAGACTAAAAATAACCAACAGTATAATAACAAACAAAGAAAAGTGCAGAAAATTTATAGGGGTTGGCCCATGGCTGCCACCTCTCTTGGGGAGATTCTAGAAACTCTCGATAAAAGATAATTCTTCCCAAGATCTCAGAAGAGTTGGCACATCTCCCAGATGTTGCCAAAGCCTCCTGATTGGAGATGGTCCTAATTGATTAGCAGAAGAAGTCCCGATTTGGTCTTGGATGCAAGGATAGCTGTAGATTGGTCTGAAATCTATGTAGGCATTTCCATGAAGAGGACTTCAAAAAGTAATGTTCCACAGGTCTTACTTTATGGTCAAGAGTGACAAAATGTACAGTGGATGGACCCCTTTAGTGATCAGTCCAGGTAGATGAACAACTCATGATCACACTGACTTACTGGTGGAACCTGTGGTATGGCCATTTTTCTTTAGCGTCTCAGGAGCCATGTTTTAAAACAATATGTTTTGCCAGGCCACATATTACTCATTCTACTGTGAGCAGCCTGCATGGGCTAAAAGTGCTACCATGGCCTGCAGCGTCTCAGAACTTGTCCCCCATCAAGCGCGTCTGGAATATCATTGGCTAGTAATCGCAAAGGGAGCTGCCAGCAGTGGATCTTGATGATTTGCCATTCAGCATGGCAGAACATTCCTCAGATGAACCTTAATAACATCATTGACAGGGGCTAAGTGCGGGGATTTCTGTGCGTGGTTCTTATACACCATACTGAATAAATTACGATATTTTGAAAATGTTCTTCCCATTTTTTAGTTTTGCCTATCAGTAGCATATCTATCCAATCTGTGATTTCCATAATTCCACGATTTTTACTTCTTTGTGTTGCATTTTCAATATATAGGTGTGTAGATTATAGAATAATGTACAGTGTGTACCTTCTAACACTAAATAGTTTTATCCTATTTCGTTTTACTGACTAATATGACTCTGACTCCTCAGTCAATCACAAAAAGGCATCACTTTTCCAAGCATTTTGGATGTTTCTCTTATTCCAAAACAGCCCAATAATCTTGGAGTTAAGGGTAGTCCATCAGGAAAATTTCTACCTGGTAAACCAACATATGAAATAGGTAATACACTTAGCACTGTCAAGAAAATGAACGTTTGACAATATTTTTTACTCACTTATATAGCGCCAGAAATTCCACAGCTCCTTATAGACATCATCATCA
The DNA here is from genome assembly GCF_032444005.1 of Ranitomeya imitator. Taxonomy (NCBI): domain Eukaryota; kingdom Metazoa; phylum Chordata; class Amphibia; order Anura; family Dendrobatidae; genus Ranitomeya; species Ranitomeya imitator. The sequence goes on along the minus strand of NC_091290.1, from coordinate 116,794,624 downwards.
CGGTCCCCAATGGGGCTCACAAATTCCTTATCGGTATGCTTTGGCGTGTGGGAGGAAACTCGAGAACCTGGAGGAAACCCACGAAAACATGAGGAGAACATGCAAACGCCTTGCAGATGTTGCCCTTCATAGGATTAGAACACAGGACCCCAGAGCTGCAAAGCAACAGTGCTAACCAAAGAGGCATTATGCTACCCATAGTGTGAAATAGGGAGCCGCTGCCTAGTGGATGGTCCTAAACTATCTTTATTTCTTGCCTCTAAAGTCTCCTCAATTCTTCCTCCATTTTGTTTATTGATGTGATTTCAGTGCTAGACACATTGACATTCCACAATACTTGCACTATCAATTATCATCAAGGTGGTAGACAATAATTAGGGCTTAGTGACGTTAGCCATTACACTTGCCAGACTTGGGACCACCTATTCGCCTACTGGGCATTTATTACCTAATTTCATGGAAATAGCTGCTCTTTCAGTCCCATCTACCTGCAATGAGTGTGGTAATGCAAGCACTCAAAAACTCCGTTCACACAAGGTGATTTTGGGATCGGTAGAGGTCCTAGCAGTCAGATCCTCAGCAATCATTTAATTACAGTGACATGCGTAAGTATTCGCCCTTTCTTCATTTTTTGTGTTTTGCTACCTCAAAATCTGGAATTTCAGGTTTTTTTTAGGGTTTTCATCAGTTCATTTAAAGAACATGCCAACAACTGTGAGCGTTTGATTTTCTTTTTATTGTGAAGCAAAGAAATAATACGACAAAATAACTGAAAACTACAGTGTGTATAACCATTCACCCCCTTAAAGTCAGTACTTTGTAGAGCCTCCTTTTGTGATAATTACAGCTGCAAGTCGCTTTGGATTAGGGTACCGTCACACTATACGATTTACCAACGTTTACAACCAGCAATACGACCTGGCCGTGATCGTTGGTAAGTCGTAGTGTGGTCGCTGGAGAGCTGTCACACAGACAGCTCTCCAGCGACCAACGATGTCGAGGTCCCCGGGTAACCAGGGTAAACATTGGGTTACTAAGCGCAGGACCACGCTTAGTAACCCGATGTTTACCCTGGTTACCAGCGTAAAAAAAAACAAACAGTACATACTTACATTTCGGTGTCTGTCCCTTGCCGTCTGCTTCCCGCACTCACTGACTGCCGGCGGTAAAGTGAAAGCACAGCACAGTGGTGACGTCACCGCAGTGCTCTGCTTTCACTTTACGGCCGGCAGTCAGTGAGTGCGGGAAGCAGACGGCAAGGGACCTGACGGACACCGGAATGTAAGTATGTGCTGTTTTTTTTTTTACATATATGCTGGTAACCAGGGTAAACATCGGGTTACTAAGCGCGGCCCTGCGCTTAGTAACCCGATGTTTACCCTGGTTACAAGCGAACGCATCGCTAGATCGGTGTCACACACCGATCTAGCGATGACAGCGGAAGATCCAGCGACGAAAGAATGTTCCAAACGATCTGCTACGACGTACGATTCTCAGCAGGATCCCTGATCGCTGCTGTGTGTCAGACACAGCGATATCATATGGATATCGCTGGAACGTCACGAATCGTACCGTGGTAGCGACAAAAGTGCCACTGTGTGATGGTACCCTAAGTCTCTATAAGCTTTCTGCATTTTGCCTCTGGGATTTTTGCTCATCCCTCAAGGCAAAACTGCTGCAGCTCCTTCAAGTTAGATGGTTTCCTCTGTTGAACAGCAATCTTCAAGTCTGACCACAGAGGGGCAACAAGGGTGATTGCGGTGCCTCCTCTGAGGATTGTACTGTGTGATGTTAAGGTGGAGGAAGAGGAGGAGAGGCCACTTAATGCAGAGCTTGTCATCCACTGGAGCACATACTCCTTCTGGCCCTCAGCGTACCGCTGTGAGGCTGCCAAAGAAAGGGCGCTAAGTAACACACCAGGTAACATATGTTCTCAGTGGTCTTTGGATAGGACGAGATGATGTTTGTTCTGTTGAACTTTCATTAACATTAACATCTAACCCATGTACACAAGCCTATTCCCCCTTCCACCACGACCCTGCTTTTTCCTGCTCATGTTGTATGTACCCTTTTTCGACAGATCAAGTCCTTAGGGTAGATCATCACTATCTGATTGGTGGATGTGAACATCAATAGGGGGAAGATGTGCAGTTCAGCCACTGCTGTATTGGAACTGTGCTGTGCAGCTCAGCAACTGACCATTTTCACCGCCACTGGCACTGTGAACAGCTGATCAGCAGGCATGCCAGGTGACGCACTACCATTGGTCAGATATTGATTAAAGGTCATTAATATAAAAGTGCTGGACAACCCGTTTAAATTCAACTGCTTTTAAATCAGCTTAGAAAATGGTTTAGGAGAAGAAAGGTAAATGCTATGGATCCTGCAGTCATATATGCTCACTGTCCCAGTCAACACATTCTGCAGTCTGCTCTGTGCTGCAACACAGAGTTCCCAACACCAGCCCTTAAGAGACACCACGAGATCATGTTTTCAGGATTTAATTAGTATTGCACATGTAATTATTCCATCGCCTGCCCATGTGATAATTGCATGGCCTGTGCAACACTAAGGAAATCCTGGAACCATGATCTGTTGGTGGCTCATAAGGACTGGACTTGGGGAGTACTACTATAACACATAAAGACTGTAAAATGAAAATGGTCAACCAATTTTATGGAAACACTATTGCAAAAATGCTTTTTAGCTCCAAATACATGCATTTGGGTGCAAATAAAATGCCTTGGCAGGTGTCCATAGCCTTTGACTTTACACTACGATCCATAAAGTCTGATTTGATGAGAAACTCATTGGAGATCTCTAGGAGAAAGCATATAAAATATTGAAAATGCTCCCATTCCATCATTTTTCGTAATACGAGAAACATCATGTTTCATGTAAAGTGTCTAATATTGTTGTATTTCTCAAGAACAGAGAGGAAGTAGACAGACCGAGAAGAGAAATGATTCCGAGAGACACGTGGGAACTGTAAGAGGACAAGGCTCCGATTAAAATACGGGTTATTTATTTGTTGACAAGAATTCCCCTTACAGGCTCAGCCTTGGAGACCAGCATTTGTCTGGTGTTTAGCACTGTTCTGCAGGGTCTGATTTATCATCATTTTAGAGCATATCTGTCTCTTAAACCTGAGCTTTGATCAGCTTGTATTTTATATGGTACATCTGTTCCATGTTTGACCTTTTGTAATACCGCTTTTCAAAAGAAAACACTAACTGGCAGAACAAAAGAAAAATGCAGCTTTCAAAATATACCCATTTATATTTACTCAAACATTCTTTATATGCAAATAAGAGGCCTGAAACCAGTTAGTCCGATTGTGGAAACCATGAACAAAGGACATGATGAACTGGGAGGAGCTTGGGCGATCTTCAAAAAGACTCGAATAAATGTTCAGAATGAAATTCTGGGCGAACGTTTTAATAAATATTTCGCTAGTCCTTTTACTCACCTCATGAATCAAAATTGAAGCTTGTGAAGACTTGGTGGGACTTTTTCCTGCCAAAGAACTTTATGTTTGGCCAAGAAGAAAGGGAAATGACAAGTGTTCTACATATACTTCTGATCATAAAATAGTGATTGTCAAAGTTGATCAAGGCCTGTTGTACATAGAGGTGCAATTGTTATTAAAGCACCCCATGCACATTAGGTAGCTATTGGTTGGCCAACAACTGTTTTTCTCAAATCTATATATATAATTGCCTAAGGGTTTTTCTGTCTGTCTGTCCTGGAAATCCCGCGTCTCTGAGCGACGGGCACAGCATGGCGACGATGATGTCATAAAGGTTGCCTCGACCAATCAGCGACGGGCACAGTCTGCCGCGAATTCGCCTCGACCAATCAGCGACAGGCACAGTATCGATGTAGATATCATAATGGTTGCCATGGCGACGATGATGTCATAAAGGTTGCCTCGACCAATCAGCGACGGGCACAGTCTGCTGCGAATTCGCCTCGACCAATCAGCGACGGGCACAGTATCGACGTAGATGTCATAATGGTTGCCATGGCGACGATGATGTCATAAAGGTTGCCTCGACCAATCAGCGACGGGCACAGTCTGCCACGAATTCTGGAATCATCATTGTCCATATACTACGGGACATGCATATTCTAGAATACCCGATGCGTTAGAATCGGGCCACAATCTAGTCCTTCATAATCATGGAGGCTCAGCTCAACAGGGTGGTCCTATGTTCTCTATAAAAGAGCTGATGCCAGAAGATTCTTCTTGAAGACCAAAAGCATCAAGTGTTGAACTCAACAAGGTCAGATTCTTCTCTCAGCGGTCATCCTTTGTGGGAGACAAGCCAGAAGGCTAACATTGGTGAATTTGATTGACTTTAGTCTAGTGTCCATGGGAGCAAAAAGGTCATTAAGTTTCCAAACTTGGCAGGTAGATACCCATGGTTGAGAGACACATTCAGAAATACTTTCTTAGAAACTGAAGAGCCATCATGATACCACTAGATAAACTTTAATTGTTCCTCCTTTCTCCAGCCCTATATTTCTACTGCAATGAGCTAACACTCAATTCTGCTCTGCCCTTAGAAATGTGGCATATCTATAGGAATATGCCATAAACATCTGATAGTTGAAAATCCTACCACTGGGACCTACACTTATCTTCAGAATTTACCATATATGAAACGTCCATCACAATAATTGTTAAAGGGATTCCTTTTCATTTGGTGTCATCCTGATATAAATTAACCCCATTCCAGCAACATCCAGGAATGAAGCTTTTTATGAGTCGGATGAGACAACTAAACTGGACTTTCTCATTTACAGGACTGTGACAATTACTACCGAGCTTTCACCACATAATTGCCATGTAGATTCGAGCAACAAACATCCAGGGATTTATTCCGATCGCCATATTTGGGGTCAGGAAAGAATTTTTTTCCCCTGAGGATAATCCAACAACAAGTCTTCGGGGTAATTTTTCGCCTTCCTCTGGATGGAAATGGCAAGTGATTAAAGGGACTCTGTCACCTGAATTTGGAGGGAACAATCTTCAGCCATAGGGGCGGGGTTTTCGGGTGTTTGATTCACCCTTTCCTTACCCGCTGACTGCATGCTGGCTGCAATATTGGATTGAAGTTCATTCTCTGTCCTCCGTAGTACATGCCTGCACAAGGCAATCTTGCCTCCACCCGATATAGACAAAAGGAAGGTAGTGGCTGCTCTTTCTCCACCGGATATGGCCAAAAAGAAGGCAGCGGCTGCTCCTTCTCATACTTGGCCATATACAGACAGAAGGCAGTGGATGCTCTTTCGCCAACCTGGTCATAGACAGAGTGAAGAAGCGGCTGCTCCTTCATCTACCTAGCCATGGTCAGACAGAAGGACATATTGTTGATAGTGGTGCTGTAGGAAGCCAGGAAAATTCTAACAACAGAGATCACATGTCACACCACATTCCTGCTCTTCTCCTCTCCATCATATGTGATCCAGACCTGTATCTGAAAAAACAGCACAAGTGCAACCAAAGGCCCGAGGAGCGGAATCATCACCTTCTGCTCAAAATGTGACTGTATCTACAGACTTTCTTATTTCATCTTTGCATATTAGTAACAATTTTCATGCAAAATTAAATATTTTGAACATCTATGATGGTTCTATGCAGATTCTTCTGATGTATAGAACTGCTTTTTGGTATTTCTTTTAATATCATAATGACCTAATGTAATTGTGGAAGGTGCTGAATATGTCAAATAAGGATTTCTGCATAGAGTAAAACATTTAAGTTCTAAAAAGAGATAAGAGAATTTAATCTACTTAAACTTTACAAGAATCCTCATTTTCCAAATGTGCATTATATTGTAATTCACTTCCATTTGGATTTAGCTGCCCTCCATTTTATTACACCGTAAAGAACTATCAAAAGGTTAAAAATTACAAAAAAATAATTATTCTCACCTTACTTTCTCCCAGGAACATAACTTCTAGAGAAACAGAGAGAGAAGTTGCCCCAAGCCCCTCGCTCAGACGTGCCCACCCAAAGCTTAACTTTATCGGTGAGGGCAGCCAAATGATACTGAAAGACTTGATACAGAATGGCAGGACACATTAGATAAGTCCTGAGCAGGGATAAGGGGGATAGAGCGATGTGATGAAGTCATCACTATGTGGCTCTGATGTCCCTTGCGTGATTCAGCATGATAACATTACCGTGTTGGTCTACCGGCGACTTGCCAATGTCGGCCAACAGACTTCCGAGTATCCAGTGATAGGTAAGTATATGGTGTTTATTTTTTGTTTTATTAATACTTGTTAGGGGACTCAAGGGGCATTATACAGTGTAGGGACTACTGTGGAGCAACATACAATATAGGGGGCATATTGGTGTGTGCAATTAAATGTGGGGGGTCATATAGCATGGGGGGCTTTATACTGTGGAAGTGCTGTTAAGGAGTATCATACAATATAGGGGCATATAGGTGTGTACAATTAACTGTAGGGGGGACCATATAGTATGGGGGGCCTTTTACTGTGTGAGGACTACTGTGTGGGTATCATACAGTGTGGGTATCATACAGTGTGGGAACAATTGTGGGGGCCATCATACAGTGTGGGTAATACTGAAGGGGTATTATGCAATGTGGGGAACTACTGTTTGAACCATCAAGCAATGTTGGGGGCAATATATTGTGTACCATAAACTGTTGGGGGGGAGCATACAGTATGGAGGGCTTTATACAATATCAAATAGCACCACAGGTTGTTCAGGAGCCACATATGCCCTGACTCAGGTCTTAGAGGAGATCAAGACACCATCCGCCATCTAGAAAAGAAGCTGCTATACTCCGAATATACCTTTCTCAATACATGCACTCTCCATATTTACTTTTTACCCCCAAACCTCATGGTTACGACACTCCAGTGCTGACATCGAAAAACAACTCCGGCACAATTAAAGTTCCGAACAAATGATATAATTTTATTTTGCGTTTTCCCAAAGAGAATGATGCACTTTATTACGTGTCCAAAACTCGGTAGCCAAATAGTGTAAGTGAATAAGGTATATAAGTCAGCGTTTTCGGCCATGGACACTAATATGGCACATTTGGATTTGTGATCAGAAACATGAGCAAAATGTTATAAAAACGGTAATATTCGGTAAAAAGTGCAGGAAAATATTATTTTCAGCACTTTTGCAATGATAATGGTGGTGTATCATGAGTGTTTTGCATGTGACTTGGATTGAAGCCTATGGCAAGTGTGTCATGTGTGACTTGCATTGAAGTCTGTGGAAAGTGTGTCACGTGTGACTTGCATTGAAGTCTATGGCAAGTCTGTCGCATGTTACGTGGATTGAAGCCTATGGCAAGTGTGTTGTGTGTGACTTGCATTGAAGCCTATGGCAAGCGTGTCGCATGTGATGATAATAATCTACTATATAATTGTCTAAGGGTCACTTCCGTATTTCTGTCTGTCCTTCTGTCTGTCACGGATATTCATTGGTCGCGGCCTCTGTCTGTCATGGAATCCAAGTCGCTGATTGGTCGTGGCAAAACGCCCACGACCATTGCCACGACCAATCAGCGACGGGCGCAGTCCGGCGGCAACATGGCCGCTCCTTCCTCCTTGCAGTCAGCGCCCGCTCCATAATCCCCTCCAGTCAGCGCTCACACAGGGTTAATGACAGCACTAATTAACGCACTCCATTAATGCTGCTATTAACCCTGTGTGACCAACTTTTTTACTATTGAGGCTGCCTATGCAGCCTCAATAGTAAAAAGATCTAATATTAAAAATAATTAAAAAAAATAAAAAAATCATCAGATACTCACATTCCGGCGCCTTTCCCGCTCCTCGCAACGCTCCGGTAACCGATCCATGCAAGCGGCAGGTTCCGGTGGCAAGGATGGTATGCGACGAGGACCTGCCATGACGTCACGGTCATGTGACTGCAACGTCATCACAGGTCCTGTGACCATACCAACCCTGGGACCGGAAGCTGGGCAATATACTACATGACTGGGCAATGTACTACGTGGCTGGGCAATATACTATGTGGCTGGGCAATATACTACGTGGCTGTGCAATATACTACGTGACTGGGCAATATACTACGTGGCTGGGCAATATATTCCGTGACTGGGCAATATACTACATGACTGGGCAATATACTATGTGACTGGGCAATATACTACGTGGCTGTGCAATATACTACGTGGCTGGGCAATATACTACGTGGCTGGGCAATATACTACGTGGCTGGTCAATATACTATGTGACTGGGCAATATACTATGTGGCTGGGCAATATACTACGTGGCTGGGCAATAGTAACATAGTTAGTAACATAGTAACATAGTAACATAGTTAGTAAGGCCGAAAAAAGACATTTGTCCATCCAGTTCAGCCTATATTCCATCATAATAAATCCCCAGATCTACATCCTTCTACAGAACCTAATTGTATGATACAATATTGTTCTGCTCCAGGAAGACATCCAGGCCTCTCTTGAACCCCTCGACTGAGTTCGCCATCACCACCTCCTCAGGCAAGCAATTCCAGATTCTCACTGCCCTAACAGTAAAGAATCCTCTTCTATGTTGGTGGAAAAACCTTCTCTCCTCCAGACGCAATGAATGCCCCCTTGTGCCCGTCACCTTCCTTGGTATAAACAGATCCTCAGCGAGATATTTGTATTGTTCCCTTATATACTTATACATGGTTATTAGATCGCCCCTCAGTCGTCTTTTTTCTAGACTAAATAATCCTAATTTCGCTAATCTATCTGGGTATTGTAGTTCTCCCATCCCCTTTATTAATTTTGTTGCCCTCCTTTGTACTCTCTCTAGTCCCATTATATCCTTCCTGAGCACCGGTGCCCAAAACTGGACACAGTACTCCATGTGCGGTCTAACTAGGGATTTGTACAGAGGCAGTATAATGCTCTCATCATGTGTATCCAGACCTCTTTTAATGCACCCCATGATCCTGTTTGCCTTGGCAGCTGCTGCCTGGCACTGGCTGCTCCAGGTAAGTTTATCATTAACTAGGATCCCCAAGTCCTTCTCCCTGTCAGATTTACCCAGTGGTTTCCCATTCAGTGTGTAATGGTGACATTGATTCCTTCTTCCCATGTGTATAACCTTACATTTATCATTGTTAAACCTCATCTGCCACCTTTCAGCCCAAATTTCCAACTTATCCAGATCCATCTGTAGCAGAATACTATCTTCTCTTGTATTAACTGCTTTACATAGTTTTGTATCATCTGCAAATATCGATATTTTACTGTGTAAACCTTCTACCAGATCATTAATGAATATGTTGAAGAGAACAGGTCCCAATACTGACCCCTGCGGTACCCCACTGGTCACAGCGACCCAGTTAGAGACTATACCATTTATAACCACCCTCTGCTTTCTATCACTAAGCCAGTTACTAACCCATTTACACACATTTTCCCCCAGACCAAGCATTCTCATTTTGTGTACCAACCTCTTGTGCGGCACGGTATCAAAAGCTTTGGAAAAATCGAGATATACCACGTCCAATGACTCACCGTGGTCCAGCCTATAGCTTACCTCTTCATAAAAACTGATTAGATTGGTTTGACAGGAGCGATTTCTCATAAACCCATGCTGATATGGAGTTAAACAGTTATTCTCATTGAGATAATCCAGAATAACATCCCTCAGAAACCCTTCAAATATTTTACCAACAATAGAGGTTAGACTTACTGGCCTATAATTTCCAGATTCACTTTTAGAGCCCTTTTTGAATATTGGCACCACATTTGCTATGCGCCAATCCTGCGGAACAGACCCTGTCGCTATAGAGTCCCTAAAAATAAGAAATAATGGTTTATCTATTACATTACTTAGTTCTCTTAGTACTCGTGGGTGTATGCCATCCGGACCCGGAGATTTATCTATTTTAATCTTATTTAGCCGGTTTCGCACCTCTTCTTGGGTTAGATTGGTGACCCTTAATATAGGGTTTCCATTGTTTCTTGGGATTTCACCTAGCATTTCATTTTCCACCGTGAATACCGTGGAGAAGAAGGTGTTTAATATGTTAGCTTTTTCCTCGTCATCTACAACCATTCTTTCCTCACTATTTTTTAAGGGGCCTACATTTTCAGTTTTTATTCTTTTACTATTGATATAGTTGAAGAACAGTTTGGGATTAGTTTTACTCTCCTTAGCAATGTGCTTCTCTGTTTCCTTTTTGGCAGCTTTAATTAGTATTTTAGATAAAGTATTTTTCTCCCTATAGTTTTTTAGAGCTTCAATGGTGCCATCCTGCTTTAGTAGTGCAAATGCTTTCTTTTTACTGTTAATTGCCTGTCTTACTTCTTTGTTTAGCCACATTGGGTTTTTCCTATTTCTAGTCCTTTTATTCCCACAAGGTATAAACCGCTTACACTGCCTATTTAGGATGTTCTTAAACATTTCCCATTTATTATCTGTATTCTTATTTCTGAGGATATTGTCCCAGTCTACCAGATTAAGGGCATCTCTAAGCTGGTCAAACTTTGCCTTCCTAAAGTCCAGTGTTTTTGTGACTCCCTGACAAGTCCCCCTAGTGAAAGACAGGTGAAACTGTACAATATTGTGGTCGCTATTTCCTAGATGCCCGACCACCTGCAGATTTGTTATTCTGTCAGGTCTATTAGATAGTATTAGGTCTAAAAGTGCTGCTCCTCTGGTTGGATTCTGCACCAATTGTGAAAGATAATTTTTCTTGGTTATTAGCTGAAACCTGTTGCCTTTATGGGTTTCACAGGTTTCTGTTTCCCAGTTAATATCCGGGTAGTTAAAGTCCCCCATAACCAGGACCTCATTGTGGGTTGCAGCTTCATCTATCTGCTTTAGAAGTAGACTTTCCATGGTTTCTGTTATATTTGGGGGTTTGTAACAGACCCCAATGAGAATTTTGTTACCATTTTTCCCTCCATGAATTTCGACCCATATGGACTCGACATCCTCATTTCCTTCGCTAATATCCTCCCTTAAAGTGGACTTTAGACAAGACTTTACATAGAGACAAACCCCTCCTCCTCTCCGATTTTTACGATCCTTTCTAAACAGACTGTAACCCTGTCAGTTAACTGCCCAGTCATAGCTTTCATCTAACCATGTCTCGGTTATTTCCACTATGTCAAAGTTACCTGTAGATATTTCTGCTTCTAGTTCTTCCATCTTGTTTGTCAGGCTTCTGGCGTTTGCGAGCATGCAGTTTAGAGGATTTTGTTTTGTTCCAATCTCCTCACTGTGGATTGTTTTAGAAATGTTCTTACCTCCCTTCTGAGTATGTTTTCCTGGGTCTTCTTTGTTCAAGTCTAATGTTTTTCTTCCCGTCCCCTCTTCTTCTAGTTTAACGCCCTCCTGATGAGTGTAGCGAGTCTTCTGGCGAATGTGTGTTTCCCAGGTTTGTTGAGGTGTAGTCCGTCTCTGGCGAGGAGTCCATCGTACAAGTAATTCACACCGTGGTCCAGGAATCCGAATCCTTGCTGTCTGCACCATCATCTTAGCCAGTTGTTTGCATCAAGGATCCTGTTCCATCTCCTGGTGCCATGCCCGTCTACTGGAAGGATAGAAGAAAAAACTACCTGTGCATCCAGTTCCTTTACTTTCTTCCCCAACTCTTCAAAGTCTTTGCAGATTGTCGGTAGGTCCTTCCTTGCCGTGTCATTGGTGCCAACATGTATCAGAAGAAATGGGTGGACGTCCTTGGAGCTGAAGAGCTTTGGTATCCTATTGGTCACATCCTTGATCATCGCACCTGGAAGGCAGCATACTTCTCTTGCAGTTATGTCCGGTCTGCAGATGGCTGCTTCTGTGCCTCTCAGTAGTGAGTCTCCCACCACCACCACTCTTCGTTGCTTCTTGGCTGTACTTTTAGCTGTCACTTGTTGCTGTGTGCCCTTTTCTTTTTTGCTTGCTGGTATTGCTTCATCCTTAGGTGTGCCATCTTCATCCTCTACAAAGATTTGATATCGGTTCTTCAGTTGTGTGGCTGGTGATTTCTCCATGGTCTTCTTGCTTCTTTTGGTCACATGCTTCCACTCATCTGCTTTTGGAGGTTCTCTGACACTTTTTTCACCTTCTGTGACCAGTAGAGATGCTTCTGTTCTGTCTAGAAAGTCTTCATTCTCTTTGATGAGTTTCAAAGTTACTATTCTTTCTTCCAGACCCCGCACCTTTTCTTCTAAAAGGGCCACTAGTCTACACTTCTGACAGGTGAAATTTGATTCTTCTTCTGGTCGATCTGTGAACATGTAGCACAATATACTACGTGGCTGGGCAATATACTACGTGGCTGGGCAATATACTACGTGGCTGGGCAACATACTACGTGGCAGGGCAATATACTACGTGGCTGGGCAATATACTATGTGACTGGGCAATATACTACGTGGCTGGGCAATATACTACGTGACTGGGCAATATACTACGTGGCTGGGCAATATACTACGTGACTGGGCAATATACTACGTGACTGGGCAATATACTACGTGGACATGCATATTCTAGAATACTCGATGCATTAGAATCGGGCCACCATCTAGTAATAATAATAATCTTTATTTATATAGCGTCAACATATTCCGCAGTGCTTTAAAGTTTAACAGTTTCAAACACAACATATGTAACAACGTTAACAATACAATAATTAAAGCAAAATAAGATGACCCTGCTCATGAGAGCTTACAATCTACAATCTGTGATGTGCATTGAAGCCTATGGCAAGTGTGTTGTGTGTGATTTGCATTTAAGTCTATCCCAGTTGTGTCACAAGTGACTTGCTTTGAAGTCTAGGGCAAGTCTGTCCCGAGTGACTTGCATTGACATCTATGGCAAGTGTGTCGCTTGTGGCTTGCATTGAAGCCTATAGCAAGTGTGGCGTGTGTGACTTTAATTGAAGTGTATGGCAAGTCTGTTGTGTGTCACTTGCATTTAAATTTATGGCAAGTGTGTCACCTGTGACTTACATTGAAGTCTTTGACAAGTTTGTCGCATGTGACGTGCATTGAAGCCTATGGAAAGTGTGTCGCGTGTTACTTGCATTGAAGTCTATGACAAACCTGTCACGTGATACTTGCATTGAAGTCTATGACAAGTGTATAGCGTGTGACGTGCATTGAAGCCTATAACAAGCGTATCGCGTGTGATGTGCATTGAAGCCTATAACACATGTATCGCGTGTGACGGGCATTGAAGCCTATGGCAAGTGTGTTGTGTGTGACTTGAATTGAAGCCTATAGCAAGTGTGTCACATGTGACGTGCATTGAAGCTGATGGCAAGTGTGTTGTGCGTGGTTTGCATTTAAGTTTATCCCAAGTGTGTCGCATATGACTTGCATTGAAGTCTAGGGCAAGTCTGTCCCGTGTGACTTGCATTGACGTCTATGGCAAGTGTATCCCATGTGACTTGCATTGAAGCCTGTGGCAAGTGTGTTGTGTGTGACTTGAATTGAAGCCTATAACAAGTGTATTGCGCGTGACGTGCATTGAAGCCTATAGCAAGTGTGTCACGTGTGACTTATGAGTTCCCCTTTATATTTATTTCTTTCTCTTTTGATTTTTTTTTGTATTACTGTATCAGGACAAGTTCTACGTCCTATGTTCTGTACAATTTTTTTCGTCCAAAGTATAAAGAATTTAAGAACTATATGATTATTTTTTGTATTTAGAGTTCTGCTTTTTATTTTCAATAGGTTAATTTTCCCAAAAGGCAGCGAAACAAATGATGTTGGTTAAAGCGTTGTATCGTAAATCATTCTTTTACGAGACAGTATATATAAATATGATATGTTTCCTCTTTAAACACAGATTTAACAGATGAACGATGGTTTAGCCTTTACGTGGTGTTCAGTTTTTTCAAAAGCCCTTACGAACCTATTAATCTTGGATTGATGCAGGAGCCTATTAGAGATAAGCAATATAAACAAATGGGAACCACTTCTTAAACTATTTCAGAGAGGCGGCAGGTGTATGCAGGTCATGGTGATATCTTGTTCTTCAAAATATTTCAGCAGATATACAGACTTTTCAGTGGGTTATCGAAAAAAGAAAACGCCTTTGAACCTTGCCGCCAGAATGAAGCACTTGTGATTTCTCAGACCAACAAAGGATCAGGGAATAAGATAAGGCTTTTTTTTTCCACTGTTTGGGGGAAGGGAGAAAATAAAGATGTTTGCCTTTCATCTCTCCCTGCTGTGCACACTAGAATTATTTGCTTGCCTGGCTCTTTCTAAATATAAAAATAATAATACTTCTACTTAATATGATTCCAACACCCAAACAGTAAATATGCTCCTCGAGAGAACTGGGGCACTCAAGCTTTTTCGAAGTGAGTCAGTGAGATGAAGCAATGTGTGTGCTTTTAAAGTATTCTTGCTATCACCAGAAGTAACACATCTTGAACCTTTCCCCTGTGGGCAATGATTGTTCTTTTAGGTCAAGTTAAAGGCTAAGATCGTGTGGTTGTCTTATGGGCTCTCTCGTTGCCAAAATACACTGTCCGTATACTTTGCATTGTCCAGGTATTGAGTCTGGAAATTGTCAAAAAGTCGAAAAATGTAGCTTCACCTTTCATGAACTTGGACAAAGACTTAAGGGAGTTGCATGAGCATGGATAGAAATTCCTTAACATTTTGCTAGTCTCAGAATTAGTTCCTTACGCAGAGGGAGATGTTGAAGAAAACATAGCAGAGCAATGGAGAGAAATCCTCTGTGGATTCCATGTTAGTCTATATACCAGAGTGGGAAGAATCATGTTAGGCAGGCCATGCTATTGGAAATGGGCAGCATTAGATGTTCAGATAAGGTTTTTATTTTCACCAAGGCATTTCAGTGCCGGATCGGCTCCTTTCGCAAGGTCAAAAAACTTTCCGACCTTGAGAAAGGCATCAGTCTGGTGCCGAAACGCGTTGGTACTAATTAAAACCTTACCTGAAACTCCCAGGCTCCTTATTCCCTGCAGCGTAGCCTGTCTAACATAATTCTTTCCATTCTCGTAAATACACATTCTGTTTAAGAGGATATTCACACTTAGGTGTTGTGATTTCATACAACACCACCAGTTGAACGCAACCACTTCCTCAGTGGTGTTCTTTTAACACTAGAAGTCCCAGAAATTTCGAGCTCCAAAGGTTCCTAAGGTAGAAATGTTAAATGACCCCTTTCTGGGACTTCTAGTGTTTAAACGACACTGCCCTATTTTGTGATCATTTGCCCATTCTTTAGAGTTCTTCATGTTAGTCTACAGGCAGATTGTCAACTGTGGTATGAAAGTTTGTAGTCTGTGCTACATTTACTGACCACTAAATACCTCTAAGCAATAGCAACGACCCTTTACGAAATCTTGACGGTATTTGATGTATTTATGGGGATACGAGAGCTCCCTTTTTTTTCTCTTATCCACCTGTCAACGTCACTATTAAGTGAAGGATTCCTCTGTTAACTTTACATCATATAGTGGAGGAACCAACCTTTAACCCCTTAGTGACAGAGCCAATTTTGACCTTAATGACAAGGCCAAATTTTTAAAATCTGCCAAGTGTCACTTTATGTGGTAATAACTCTAATACACTTCAACAGATCCCACTGATTCTGAGAATTTTTTTTCGTGACATATTGTACTTCATAATAGTGAAAATATCGTAAATTTGGCAAAAAGTTTAAAAATGTCGCAATTTTCAAACTTTTAATTCTTATGCCTTTAAATCTGAAAGTTATGTTAAATACAATAGTAAATAAATAACATTTCCCACAGGTCTACTTCACATCTGCATCATTTTTTATTTTTTGTTAGGAAGTTTGAAGGGTTACACAATTAGATCAACAATTTCTAATTTTTCCAACAAAATTTACCAGACCATTTTTTTAGGGACCACATCACATTTGAAGTGACTTTGAGTGGCCTACATGACAGAAAATACCCAAATGTGACATCATTCTAATAACTACAACCCTCAAAGTACTCACAACCACATTCAAGAAATGTATTAACTCTTTTGGTGCTTCACAGGAACTAAACAATGTGGAAGGAAAAAATGAAGATTTAACTTATTTCAAAAAATTTTTACTTTAGCCCCAAACTTATTTTCACAAGGTTGTCAGGACAATATGGACCATAAAAATTAGTTGTGCAAATTTTCCTGGGTATGCAGATACCCAATATGTGGTGGAAATCCACTGTTTGGGTGCATGGCAGGTCTCGGAAGGGAAGGAGCACTGTTGTGAATTCTGTGGTCACAAGTGGTATTGCAGTCTCTGGGCGTCCTCCCTCAGGTGTTTTGGTGAGCTCGTTGGCTGCCTTGCTATTTAGCTCCACCTGAGTCTGTCTTCCTTGCTCCTTGTCAATGTTCCAGTGTTGGATCTGAGCTACTGCATCTTTCCTTGGGCCTGCTGCTCTGCTAGATAAGTGCTTCTAGTTTGTTTTCTGTTTTTTCTGTCCAGCTTGTTATTATCTTTTGCTGGAAGCTCTGAGAAGCAAAGGGGTGCACCGCCGTGCTGTTAGTTCGGCACGGTGGGTCTTTTTTGCCCCTTTGCGTGGTTTTCGTTTTAGGGTTTTTTGCAGACTGCATAGTTCTCTTTGCTATCCTCGCTCTGTCTAGAATATCGGGCCTCACTTTGCTGAATCTATTTCATTCCTACGTTTGTCTTTTCATCTTGCTAACAGTCATTATATGTGGGGGCTGCCTATTCCTTTGGGGTATTTCTCTGAGGTAAGTCAGGCTTGTATTTCTATCTTCAGGCTAGTCAGCTCCTCAGGCAGTGCCGAGTTGCATAGGTAGTGATAGGCGCAATCCACTGCTGCTTCCAGTTGTGTGAGGATAGATCAGGTACTGCAGTCTACAGAGATTCCACGTCTCAGAGCTCGTCCTATTGTTTTGGGTTATTGCCAGATCTCTGTATGTGCGCTGATTACTGCACGCTGTGTTGCCTGATTGCCAGCCATAACAGAGCACCATTTGATTTTTTCAACTCAAAAATGGCTGAAATCAAGAGCTGATGCCAAGTCACACTTGCAGAGCCACTGATGTGCCTAAACAAAGTAAACGCCCCACACCAAAGATTGCACTGTCATTACTGTGATTGGCTGCAAATAAAGCGCCAAACATACTGAGTGGGTCACTTGAATATACCGAGGCGAATAGCAAATTACTCGCCGAGTAACGAGTAGCCCCGATACCGTACCATTCTTGCAAGTCAAATAGTGCCAAATATATTCGCTCATCACTAATGGTTACCTCTCAGCCATTATGCTGCTCAATCATGTAGGATTACCACTATAGACAGATTTTGGATAACTTTGCATAGAATTGGACAGTCAATGGCCAAGTTGCTTCAGTTTCTTACTGATTTTCAAAAAAAGAGCAAATTATTTTGAAACAAATGGATTGTGTTTAAAATTTCACTAAAGATTAAAAGTCACGCTTTTACTTGATTAGTTTGAGGGCCCAAAAGGGGTAAAATAACACTTAAATATATACAGTAATACTCACCTCATCCTAGGATCTAAGGGGTATAATTTCTACATGTGCAGAGTGACATGTCAGTGTGAGGAGGCTTATAAGCCATTCAATGCTTAAGTGGGAAATTAAATATGCATATTGCCTTTTCAGAGCAGAACAGGACTTGAACTGCAGTGTCACCTATTGAAAGTAGCAATCCTAAAAGTGAATATCGACCCTTTAACAAGTCTTGCCATATGACTTAGGATAAAAACCAAACCAGAATCTCAATTTACAGACATGGTGTTTCGGGATGTTGCTCCTCCTCAGTACATAGCAGGAGATCTGACTTGGCTGTATGACAGCCTTGTGACTGGGGTCTAAGGGGTAACGGTTCTCCATGTGGAGAGTAACATGCTAGGCCTGGCATGCCAGTGTGAGGAGGCTTATAATTTGCTCTGGGAAATTAAATATGCAAATTACCTCTTCAAAGAAGAAGATGACAAGAACTCTGGTGCCACTTATTGGAAGTAACAATCCTAAAAGTTAATATCGACCCTTTAACGAGCCTCTTCCCAGCACTCTTCTGTTCAACAACCCAAATCGTTCAGGCTCCAGTCACTCTTCAGACCTTTCAGGAACTTTACAGCGAAATAAGTGAAAGCTGGGGGCGGGGCTATGATTATTATAATTACTTATTTTTGAACCATACGTTTATTATCCTCTGGGGTCTGGAGAGACCTCAGAGCTTAATAAACTTCTTTAAATAGCTGCTAATTTGATACAAATCAAATTTCCCGACCAAATTTGAACGGATCAGCAGAATTCGAATTCGG
Source organism: Ranitomeya imitator (assembly GCF_032444005.1). Lineage (NCBI taxonomy): Eukaryota > Metazoa > Chordata > Amphibia > Anura > Dendrobatidae > Ranitomeya > Ranitomeya imitator. The sequence goes on along the minus strand of NC_091290.1, from coordinate 116,776,343 downwards.
CAGATTTTCATGTATCTACTAATAGCATTTATATAAAAAAAAATTCTGACAAATAAATCAATTAATTCATTCATAGGTAAAAACACTGAAGTAATAGAGAGGAAGGAAGAAGGGTGTTTATAATATAAAAGGAGTCCTACTGGTTTTCTTTGTCTTATTAAGCAAAAAAAATCAGCCGGAGTTAATTGGATTCTCTTTGAAGGTTGTAATTTGTAACTTTTAAACATATGTTTAATATATGTTGACTACTGCTAATCCCATAATCATCTCAATAGCCCTATTATTATTTTTTAGCAAATTACTAAAAGGATTATTAACATCTGAGAACAAAGAAAATATTGGGAATTTAGGGTGTAGAAGATTGCTGAGATGACTCAAGTTCTGAAGAACATAAGAAAGTATTGGGAAATGCTGGCCTTTAAAATGAACAGGGAAACTCAAGTTTACACGTGTTGCTGTAGAGCTGATGTAGGTGGAGATGGAATGGTAAGATGTTCTTCCATCAATTCCTTGGTAATGATTTACAAAAGTCAATCCATTATATATTAAGTTGTACAGAAAACATAAAGGGGATGTTGAGGCTTGGGACTCAAGTCTGCAGTCACTGTATGTGACTGCTGACCTCTGAGTCCTCACAGTGCATACTGTGTGTGCTGTCAGGATTCTCTGGTACCGACATAGGGAGCTGGAGTGTCACGGGTGTGTCAGAGGCTGCAGACCATCGCACTGCATCTGACTGCAGAAGGTCTCAGCAGTTTACTTCTTCCTGGTCCTTCTGACTCTAGGACCTAGAGTCAACCTTCCTTCTACTGTAATGGACACACCTGGGACAAGGTGTTTATAACTCCCAGCTTGCTGCTGGAAGTTGCTGGTGATATTTCCATTTCTCTGTTGAGGCTTGGAGCTATAGCAGCCAGCTATCTTCCTCTTTGGTGCTTGGAGGACATCTGTGTTTCCCTCTGAACCTACTCAAGCTAAGTGTTCCCCTTGTTTATGCATCCCATCTGTCTTTAGTTATAGTAAGGATTGACTAGTGCTCATCCTGTCCTTCCCTATGCAGGGCTTACTGCTAGGGGCAGTCAGGGATTAGGTATGCTCCTCGGTGATAGGTGCAGAACCCATACAGGGAAGTTGGGCTGACAGGTCTAGCCAGCACATGATCGTATACATGCAAATCACATACTAATGGTCACTCGTCAGCTATCTCCTGTGGCACTACAGAATTCTGACGGCGCGCACTGTGCATGCTGCGAGGATACACAAGTCTGCAGTCAAAAAGAGTGATTGCATACTTGGACCCCAAGCCTGGATAACCCCTTTAAGTATTAAAGCCATAGATAAACCCATAAAAGGAGAGCCATTTCATGATAGGCTAATTTAGTATTTCTATTAGAAGCACAACCAAAAAAAAAAGAATAGAAAAATCCTAGTCAGGTTAGATATTGTTCCTTTGCAATAATAACTTTTTTGTAGAGTATCTTTGAATTTTGTTATTCAAATTCCTTAATAAAATGTACAATAAAATGTTGCATCTTCTGTAAAGGTCTGATGTACCAGTCATGAGAAATCTACTGTAGAAGCCATATGCAAATCAAGCTGAATGTGCACAGGGGGCATGTCAATGCACTTGGAATAAGAACACTAAGTACATTGACACGCCTCCAGTGCACTTCCAGCCTGATTTGCATTTGGCTTCAATGCTAGACTTCTCATGACTGGCACATCGGATCACTACAAAAGATGCATCATTTTTATTAGAGGACAAGCACTTATACAGTAATATAATTATTTCTACATGTAAAATCAGGTTCCCTATAACCCCTGTAGACCTATAAATTAAACTTAGAAAGGTAGTAAAAAAATAGCACTTGATTTCCAGCATGAATAAAATCAAAAACTGTTATTGAAACATACTATTTAAAATTGCAGAAATATAAAAAAAAATTGGACATCCTGGAGACAGTAGCAAAAACCTACTCGTTTCGAACCGGCATTTTTATGTGGTTCCTATTTGTTCCCTATTCGAAACGCATAGATTTTTTTGCTTCTGTCTCCAGGATGTCCTGTTTATTTTAATGTTTTTACAATTTTAATTTGGATGTTTCAATTATTTTTCCCTTGCATAAGAATTGCACACAAATGCCGGTTCGAAACGCGTAGGTTTTTGATACTATCTCCAGGATGTCTTGTTTTTTGTTTCTCTCAATTTTAATTTGGATGTTTCAGTTATTCATCCCTTGAATAAGAATCGCACACAAATGCCGGTTCGAAACGCGTATATTTTTTATACTATCTCCTATTGTTCTGGTTTTTTTTTAATGTTTCTCCAATTTCAATTTGATTGTTTTTCAGTTATTCATCCCATAAATAAGAAGCGCACACAAATTCTGGTTCGAAACGCGTACGTTTTGCTACTATCTGTTTTTTTAGTGCTTCTATGATTTTAATTTGCATGTTTCAATAAAAGTTTTGGCTTTTACTCACACTGGAAATCAAGTGCTAGATTTTCACTAACTTTTCAAGTCTGTTTCATTCCTTCCCAACCGGTCTTTTTCATCCCATGGATCTAGCTAAGCATTTGACGGGCGCATTTTTTCTATATGTGAAAGATCCATCGATTAACAGACGGAATGCACCAGGAGTATAGCGCCATACTTTCTGTAGTGGCCATGAGTGGTACTGCAAGCTCTCTCCCATACAAGTTAATAGAAGGACTTTTCCAATGTACATTGGCTTATTAACTCAGCTCATCAGTGGGGGGGGGGGCAGGAGTTCTGCCCACATAAATTGGATATTTATGATCTTTATTTAGGGACCGGTCATCAATATTAACACACCTTTCAATAAAGATCCAACAAACTAATTACCCAGTGACCAAATTAATCCTGTAAAATATCTATAAATTGAAAATATTGGCTTATGATATGTCACTCAATGCATTTTTGGGGTGAAATATTGGCGTATTTAAAGTTAGATAGTGCAATGTATAAGCAATTCTATGATTATTACCTTTAAATGTGTGAAGAAGAGACTAGGGCCCTTTAATATATTCATGATTAGGGTCCAGCATTTCTTTAAATTAGCATGAGTTAAGCCAGGCTTCTGAACAGCTTGGGTGTTGTATGTAAAAAAAAAATAGAATAAAAAGAAAAACCCTTTGAAGTGATCAGAATCCGTCTCATCTCGTTAATTCTACCATTTGTTTGATTTTTGGTACAAAGAAAATGAAGGAATGTGTTGGGATTATGGCATCCTAAGTCAATATTTATTAAAAAATCAATCTCGTTGAAAATCTGTTCAACCCTCTAATTAGACCAGTCGACTCGAGGTTGATTTTTAATTGCAAAAGTAATTACACAGAGCAGATAGCCACTGACACTTGATTATCTAGGTGATTGATTAAAAAAGTCCCGGTCCCGAACGTCGAGATATTCAAAACAATTGAGAAAATTAAAAAAGGAGTAGGAAAAAAAAAAGGCATCTGAATTACGACCACAAAGTTGCCTCTGTCACTCAAACAATCCTCGCTGACCATTTTGATCCCAGGACTTTGAAAGAAGCAGTGGATTAAGGGGCAATTAATTGGCGGATAATGTGAAGTGAGATCACAGCTGGCGAAGGCATTTTCTATATAAAAAAAAGAGTAAAAAAAAGGACATTAAAGCATTTTCTTTCTTTACATAGCTCCCCACTTGATTTTGTACTGAGTAGTTGGGTGCATTATTTTCGTCATTCTGTGGATTATTGCAGCTGCCTTCATGTTTCATTAAATGAAAAGTTAGCGTTACATCGAAGAGGCTGGAACATAATAAGACGTGTAGCGGTTTTTTTCTAGCATGCATTTCATTAGCGTCATCGACTCTCGAGGGTCTCGTGCACAGCTGGGTTAATAAGAGGTCTGAAAGAACAATAGCCCTCCCAAGAAAAAAAACTTTATTGAGTTTTTATCTTAGCTTTTTTTTCATGGATCAATAGGAGACAGAAAATCCAACAGAGTGGGTGATTTGTTCGCTTCTTCGACTTCTTCAAGTGTATAAGGTCATCTTTTATTCTCGATGTTCAACATGTACGACGCAACCGGTGGCATAATAATCTTTACAAGAGATGTCCACTTCTCGGATTGTGATGATGTATCCTTTGATTCACAGCTTTACCCATGTGACCACTTGTACTGAGAGAGGTGTCAATAATTGTATAGAACCTTCCACTGGACTCCTAAGCAAAGAAAGTGGTCAACAGCTTTCCTTGCAGGACTGTGTGAGCAGCAGCGAGGGCCGTAGTCATCATGGCCCACACAGATGTCTGATTTAGCGCACCCTGGCCACCCGCATCATATACATAGAGTCTCACTTGCCTGGTTCTCAGAGGCCTCCCTTATTCGCAGGGACACTTCTTCACATAGACAGAGTCCAATTTCAACTTTATAACGTAGAACTTTACTTGTTTCCACATGCAGCACGTCCACATCAGTTACAGCATCGACACAGAGTTTCCCTGTGCTCTTCCCTATGTCCTTCAGTTGGTACCCGGGTCATTTCATCTGGACCAGTACTGCAGCGTACTCCCTGTTCAGCTTCACTACATTCAGGAGGAGTTCCCTTGTCCGTTTCGCCCCTGACAAGTAGTAAGCTGCCACATTTTAGAGCGATGTGCGTTCCTATGCTGGTGTATTTTTGGCCCCAGGGCCGTGGACGGCTGGGTTTTCCACTTCCCAACGTTTTGGAGCCATCCGCCCAGTACGGGCTCTGTAGCCCTTTTCCCTGTAATAGGGAAAGACCCTCTATCTTAACCACGATTGGCTCCTCCTATATACACTAATGTATCCCCAACTAGTGGACTAACTGAGGTACTGCACTTTCCCTATCAATGATGTATAAATTGCAGCACTAGATGCACCATGTTAAATACAACAATAAATACACGGTTTAACAACATTACAAAGCAGCAATATATACACAGTTAACCGGGATGAGAATGTGGTTGGGGCACAAGACCATTTTTATGACCTCCTTACAACTGTGCATACAGAGATTGATGTCAATCATTTGGAGGACTGCCCACTGGACTCCTAAGCAAAGAAAGTGGTCAACAGCTTTCCCTGCAGGACTGTGCATACAGAGATATTTGTTTAAAACTAATAGAACCTCCCACTGGACTCCTAAGCAAAGAACATGATTGATAGCTTTCCAGTCATGACCATGCAAACACCGATAGTTGTCAAAAACTGATAGAACCTCCCACTTGACTCCTAGGCAAAGAAAATGTTTGACAACATTGACTGCACATACAGAGATTGATGTCAATAATTTAGAGGACCAATCACAGGAATCCTAAGTAAGAAAAGTTATTCATAGCTTTTCCTGCATGACTATGCATACAGAGATAGCTGACAAAATCTAATAGAACCTCCCACTGGACTCCTAAGCAAAGAAAAGAATTCACAGCGTTCCCCGCAGGACTGTGCAAACAGAGATTGCTGTCAATCAATTAGAGGACTAATGGACCACCATCTAGACACCTTAGAAAAAAAAAAGTGATTGACAGCTTTCCCTGCATGACTGTGCATGCAGAGATAGTTGTCAAAAAAAAGTGACAGAACCTTTCACTGGACTCCTAAGCGAAGAAAGTGATTGACAGCTTTCCTTGTAGGACTGTGCGTATGTCAATCACTTTCTTTGCTTAGGAGACCAGTGGGAAGTTCTATCGTTTTTTGACAACTGTCTCCTTATGAACTGTCATAAAGGGAAAGCTGTCAATCCCACTGGACTCTTAAGCAAAAAGAGCTTTCCCTGCATGACTGTGCATTCAGCTGTCAATCAGTGATAGGGCCGCCCACTTGACTCCTAAGCATTGCAAGAACTGGGATTTATATGAATTAAAAAACAAAGTATACTGAATCTTCTCCCGCAAGACTATACATAAATGTGCTCAGCTCCCCCAGTGTTGTCTATATTTAAGTGTGAATATATAGCATGGAGTCTAATGGGTAAAGTCTCTCCTTGTGGAGAGTGACATGCCAGTGTAAGGAGACTTATAGGCCTTGCAATGCTCCTCTGGGATGTCGTGTAAGTCAATGGCATCCGTTGTGAACCATTATTGGCCATCGCATAATGGATCCAGCTATCATTTTCTTATATTTTGGCTGAGTCTACATGATATAAAAGTCGATATATGGTTTTTAGTGGGCATCTGTAATATATCCCCAAGTTTTTCTAATTTTTATAGAATGTAGTATAAAGTATATAGAAAAAAACAAGCTCCAACAGAAACCAATTTAACCTGTAAAGAGTAATTACTTGCCAGCATTTGGCTCGCTCCTAGACCAGCTCGGAGAGTCTGCCGGGGGTTGAGTACAGCTGACTGCTCAACTAAGCCCTATTGAAGTAAGAAGACCTCTTGGGAAGTCATCAATTGCTTGTTATCGCTGTGCTCAGACATAACCAGTGCTTCCATTGTATAAAGAAGTGGAAGTCTTCCTGGGAGACAAGAAAATGCTCAGTAGAAATGATCTATTGTGTGTACCCCGTGTAAGGAGATTGGGTACTGTACCCTTTGTTGGGTCTCTGATTTCATAGAGGGGCTTGTGATGTTTTTCTCCATTGGATCCCCCCATTAATCTGTCGAAGAAAAATACATTATTGCAAAGTTGTCCAAGCTCGAAATTGGTTTCAACTGGACTGGCTGACTATCTAATGTACATGGGGTACTCTCTAGTTTGACCAGCACCATATGTTGATTTTCAGCACTTAGTGCCCGATTCATTATTGCATTTGCACCTATTTTTTGTCTATTTTTTCCTGCTTTAATGTTAATTTTTGTTTACGCCAAATCTTTTAAGTTGCGCCTAATTGAAGTCTATTTTCTACTTGTTCATCTGTTTTTTTTTTCTTTGTGGGCATGGATTCTATAAATCAGATTTTTACAACCAATTGATTTATTTTCCTTAAATGTCCCCCTTCCCCCCAGCGGAGTGATTTGTTTTTATTCCAAAATTTTCTTTGGACATTGTTAGAGTTTTGTGTTACATTTCAAGGGTTTTTGAGACAAAAATAAAGAGCAATATTGACTTTGAGAAAATTTCATGAACAATTTTGAGGAAAGTGTTGCAAAAACTGGCAATGAATATCACAAAGGAAAATGAAAATGATAAATCGGGCCGCTAATCCTTTTGTTCTCTTGGTAGACATACCACCATCAGGGGTATCTCGGGTCAATAATCCTTTTGTTCTCTGGGTAAACATTCCAGCATCAGGTGTATCTCGGGCCAATAGTTCTTTTGTTCTCTGGATAGACATACCACCATCAGGGGTATCTCGGGTCAATATTCCTTTTGTTCTCTGGGTAGACATACCACCATCAGGGGTATCTCGGGTCAATAATCCTTTTGTTCTCTGGGTAAACATACCACCATCAGGGGTATCTCGGGCCAATAGTCCTTTTGTTCTCTGGGTAGACATACCACCATCAGGGGTATCTCGGGCCAATAGTCCTTTTGTTCTCTGGGTAAACATACCACCATCTAGGGTATCTCGGGCCAATAGTCCTTTTGTTCTCTGAGTAGACATACCACCATCAGGGGTATCTCGGGTCAATAATCCTTTTGTTCTCTGTGTAAACATACCACCATCAGGGGTATCTCGGGCCAATAGTCCTTTTGTTCTCTGGGTAGACATCCCACCATCAGGGATATCTCGGGTCAATAATCCTTTTGATCTCTGTGTAAACATACCACCATCAGGGGTATCTCGGGCAAATAGTCCTTTCGTTCTCTGGGTAGACATACCACCATCAGGGGTATCTCGGGTCAATAATCCTTTTGTTCTCTGGGTAGACATTCCACCATCAGGGGCATCTCGGGCTACTAATCCTTTTGTTCTCTGGATAGACATACCACCATCAGGGGTATCTAATAGCGGCTTACTATCCATTGAAAATACATGCACGCATCGCCAAATTGTGTGTGCATAAGTATGGAAGGGTGATCGCAGGTAGAATAGCAGACAATAGAAGAAGCATTGAGTTTTCCGAACACAGACAGCGAACATTTTACATTAAGGGCGCAGTTTGATTTTTTTCTGTCGACAAAAGATTTTTCATTCAAAGAAAGATCGTTCGTCCATGAACAATCTTTTGTTTAAAGTATTTTCCCAAAAAGATGATTAGATTATTATTATAGTTTTGTATGTGCTCATTTGTCACATGATCATTCAACCAGCAACATACATTAACGTGTATGGGTAGGTGAAGAGCGAATTTGAGAACATTCTAATTCAGAAATTTGCTCGAATTTCTCCAGGAAATTGAATTCACATGGATCTCTCCAGTTATTAGAGAATGAGAAACTTAGAGGGAAAAGCAAAAATAAGACTCGCCTTGCGTCTGACCTATCCAGCTGCCGCAGCCTCTTCTTTTATCTGTACCATGGGTGTGACAAGTTTTTCCTGCAGCTTCACTTTGGCTGCCTGCATGCTTTGCGATGTCCCAAACCTACTCAGTGCCAAAGGCCCACACAGAGAAAGAAGATGCAGGAAGACGATTTTGCATGCTGTCCAGTAGGAAAAAAATGGGATCACCAAGAAGCACATGATGCAAGGCTTTGGCAGCTAGACAGGTGAGGGGTAAGGTATTAAAACATTTTTTTATCTCTTTTTCCAGATCAGAAAAAAGGTGTAAGGCCACCATTTTACTGTTTTTACGAAACAATTTGGATTAAGAAGAATTCAATGTTGAGGGAGGATTTGAAAAAACTTAATTTGTCTTGAACTGATCTTAAATACAGGGACCATAGTACATGGATAGATCTTGTCTATTAGAGACATAATTAACCATGTTGACCATTTATTATGCCCAAGTCTTCAAAGAAAGCCATACTCATTAGATAACTGTTGGTCATAAGATGTGCTTCGCCGATCATGTGTCCAATTGCCATTTATCCCCTACACAGAAGCTATCGCTCAACCGAGCACTCATGTGTTATCTATAAGAAAGCCACCGACAGACATCTGTGCCGGTGTATTATACCCGGAATCACAAGGCGATAGTCAGTCAGAAATCGAACTTGCCGATTGACACCTCTCTGGATGATTAGTTGGCCAATGCCCCATACAGAACTTGTGTCCAACTGCTGTTTCTCCCATACACACGAGCGCTCGACCAGCCGTTTTCTCCAAGAGAAAGCTGCCGACAGAAATCTGTGCCAGCGGCTTACCTCTGGAAGAACAAAGTGATCAACGGTCTGAAATTTCACACGTCCAATTGACATCTCTTTTGACGATGTTGGCTATTCCCAATACAGTGTCAACAGAACTTGTCAATATCAACGGGTTCAGTCAAAATTATTCTAATATGTTTGGGCAAATTTCAGCACCAATTCAATAAATAATTTTACAGAAGCCATGCACTGGCACCATGTAAGTTGCTGTAATCTTTTTGATGCTGGATGTTTACTAATTAAATGTCATTAGTCCTTTGGGTTGGGAAGCTTTTCTGTGTAGATCACGATTACTTGAGAACTCATCTCTTCCATATTTGCATTTCAGCACATGACCCCTGGTACTGTACCCCTCACCTTTTAATGCATGTTGCCTTTGCCTCAACATCTTCCACTGAGCCAAAAGGAAAATAGCTGACAAAGGCTTCAGGGCTGTCTGAATTCTGCTGATCCCTCAGTGTTATCTCACTAATCTCCAAAGCAAAGATTAGTTCATTGGATTAAACTCTTCTCTCTCCAGACCATCCTTGAAACTCCCTAGAAAGCAGTGGAAGTGCTTCTCTCTACCTATTAGAGGCTAAAAGGATTCAATAAAACATTCTGTTCCTCCTTGCATTCCCTTCTAATAAGATTGAAAACTAAATTGAAAAATTACTTTCACTTGTTGCAGCATGTATTCGGAATATGAGATTGAGGATGATTTAGCAAGACGTGGTTCTGATGTTTCATTAAAAAAGTGAATTATTTTATTTTTGTAAACTTGTCAGCTTGATAAAAATTGCACACTTTATACTTAAATAGATTGTCTCATCTTAATAACTACTTTATAAAATGAAGCGAACATGGCGATGAACTTATAGTCGTGGGTTTAGCTTCAAAAATTCAAATGCTCAATCTTTATGGTCAAGGAAAAGCGCCAAGACACTCATTTGTTCAAATAGTGAACAGTCAAAAAACTTTAAGTCCTTAAAAAAAATTGAAAAGGTTTTGTGCCCAGTTCGTCAAAGTTTTCACGGCAGAATACTGACATAAAAGCTTCGAAAAGTAGCAAAATTTAGGCTCAACTTTGAGTTGCGTCAAAAGTTTGTGACTTTTAGGGTATGAGCACTCGTTGCGAATACTGCTGCGGATTCGCAGCTGTTTTCCATGAGTTTACAGTACCATGTTAACCAAAGGAAAACAAAATCCACAGTGCACATGATGCGGAAAAAACGTGCGGAATTGTAGCGTTGTTTATTCTGCAGCATGTCAATTCTTTGTGCAGATTCTACAGCAGTTTACACCTGCTCCATAATAGGATGCGCAGGTGTAAAACCGCATGTGAAATCCACACAAAAAGCGCAAAAAAATGCGGTAAATCTGCAGTAATTACGCAGGTAATCCGAAGTGCGGTTTACCTGCGGATTTACCAAAATCAGACCGGAAAAATACGCAGGACTTTCCGCAATGTGTGCACGTAACCTCAGTGATTTAACAGCAGTTTTTTCCAGCTTTGAAAAAATGTGCACAGCTCAAGAGGGACAGAATTCAGTTGGGGCGTGAAAAACTGTGGAGTTCTGTACACCAAAAATCTCACTCGAGTAATATTTATGGTGTAGCACATGGAAGTGCACACCACTCATCAGATGCCTCAGATTCACAAAGAAGGGTGCACCTCTTTAGGAATCAGGAGCGTCTTACTCCAGCATTCCCTCATGAGCAGCGCTCATGGGCCCTTTACGTTAGTGAGCTATGCAGAAAATTCTGCGGGCTGACAAATGATGTTTTTTTTAGCTTACTTTCCTTTTATTTTGACTATTGTATTTCTTTCCATTTTTCTGTGCCAAATTATTCAAAATGGCTCTGGCGGTTCATGAATTTTACACAAAGTTAAAAGTTTTTTCTGTCTTGGACTGTTTGTGTGACTTTTCAGTGCAAACATTCTCAGATTTCGCAAAATGTTGCAAAAATTGTCCCCAAAAATTGGCGTAATCAAAAACTCACCCGAGTGCTATTTTGTCAAATTTTGTAACTTTTTAACAAATTCGCACACAAAGATTAAGGCTACTTTCACACTTCTGGTTTTTTGAGTCCTTCATAATGCGTCGGTATGACGTATCGACGGATGCGTCAAAAATAGTGAAAAACGGATGCAACGCTAGACGGTTGCATAGAAAAACTGGATCCGTTGCATCCCTTTTGTTCATTTTTACCATCCGTTTCATCCTTTTTTTTACAGATCCGTTTTCCATGCCTAAATATGGGAGTCTCTCAAATGTGATTGGCTACTGGAAAATAGGGAAACCAATATATTGACTGGCTGGCTGTCTTCAGGCTGGCAGGAGTCTTGCTGGCACATTTGGGGGTGACCCCCCAGGCCAGGTTTATATAGATTTGGGGCCTGTCTGACCAATTGGCTACAAATTCCTGATTCTGAGCATGCTCAGTGTAAAAAAACGGATTCCAGTGCAGGATTCCGTCATACGACATGTCACAACGGATCCTGCGTCCATAGGCTTCCATTCTAGTCAACAACGTATGCCACAGGATCCATCGCGACACGTTTTCCTGACGCAGACAAAAAACGTTACATTGAACGTTTTTTCCAGACGATGGTCCGCCAAAACACGACGTCGCATGACGGACGCGACGTGTGGCCATCCGTCACGATCCGTCGCTAATACAAGTCTATGGGAAAAAAAACGGATCCTGGGGGCACATTTGTAGGATCCGTTTTTTCTCCAAAATGACGCATTGCAACGGATCTGAAAAGACGGAAGTGTGAAAGAGGCCTAAGCTGAAAATATCTGGAAATGCTAAACTCTGTAGACAAAGTGGAGAACGAACAATAAAAAAAACAGTTGAGTACATATACTACAGGCTTAAAAAAAAGGGCAAAGAGAGTAGTGAGTTGGGTACAGACAAAAATTAGGCACCAAACTAGACAAACAGGCGCAAAGGCAACAATGAATTGGGGCTTGTATCTCTTGTTTGCCTTTGTTATTCATTTCTGGGTTTAGTGTTCCTTTTAGGCTGGACTCAGATGAGTATGTGAAAAATCTTCTAGTTTTCATCCAGAAAATATGGGCGATAGTCATCCATAATGTCTTCTGTATGTCCATTTTTTACATATCCGTCTTTATACATTAGCAGTTAAAAAAATTACAAAACCAAATAGTTTTGCTTTGTTAATAACGGCAATGTATCCATAAAAATATGCAGTACAGATGATCTATATGGGATCCTATTATGTTTGGGCGCCCGTACAGTTGAATAGACGAGTCTCATTTGAAATGCATAAGACTGGTGTATACTGCAATTTTTTGGCACCCTATGAAAAAACTGTCTCCTGTACAGCCCAAATGAATGCCATCGGTCCAGGTGTTGCCTGTGTGCTCTCTTTAACACAAGCCTTATCACAGAACTTTGGAATTGGACATTCCTGGACTCCTCACCTGTTGGGTGCTTTTTGAGGTCCAAAAAACATTCATTAGAAGGGATGACTGGTTTAGAAAACCTGTTTCCTTATATAAGGGAACTCTGATCTCTCATTCTGGAGGACGAGGCGCGTTTCTGTATTATTCAGATAGTCCATTCATTTGGAGGGATAACTGGACGCTTATTTCAGGGAAATCCCAGAGATTCCAGCTGATTAGAGGGTGGGGGTCATCCTGTGGTTAGCTTTCCCAGCAGCACATTAAAGCACCAGTCAAATTTAAAATGTTGATAATTATGACCCATGGGGGTATGTCATGAAGAGGCCAATGCATAATAAAATGGAAATAGGGTTTAGACTCTCCCTGATCATCAGTCGTTAGCTTCCAGCATCACCCATTGTGTCCACAAATTGGTTAGTAGTGCACTATTGTGCTAGATAAGCTTTCCTTCACCTGAGATAGAGATAAAGTTCGCTAGCCCATTATCTTAATAACTTGGCCCCTGGCACTAAAGGTACCGTCACACTTAGCGACGCTGCAGCGATACTGACAACGATCCGGATCGCTGCAGCATCGCTGTTTGGTCACACAGACCGCTCTCCAGCGACCAACAATGCCGGTAACCAGGGTAAACATTGGGTAACTAAGCGCAGGGCCGCGCTTAGTAACCCGATGTTTACCCTGGTTACCATCCTAAAAGTAAAAAAAAACAAACACTACATACTTACCTACAGCCGTCTGTCCTCCAGCGCTGTGCTCTGCACTCCTCCTGTACTGTCTGTGTGAGCACAGCGGCCGGAAAGCAGAGCGGTGACGTCACCGCTCTGCTTTCCGGCTGACCGACGCTCACAGCCAGTACAGGAGGAGTGCAGAGCACAGCGCTGGAGGACAGACGGCTGTAGGTAAGTATGTAGTGTTTGTTTTTTTTTACTTTTAGGCTGGTAACCAGGGTAAACATCGGGTTACTAAGCGCGGCCCTGCGCTTAGTTACCCGATGTTTACCCTGGTTACCAGTGAAGACATCGCTGAATCGGTGTCACACACGCCGATTCAGCGATGTCTACGGGGAGTCCAGCGACCAAATAAAGTTCTGGACTTTCTTCCCCGACCAGCGACAGCACAGCAGGGGCCTGATCGCTGCTGCCTGTCACACTGGACGATATCGCTAGCGAGGACGCTGCAACGTCACGGATCGCTAGCGATATCGTCTAGTGTGCCGGTACCTTTAGTTGTGCCATTATTACAGTTCCCTTTGCTCAGTAGGTGCCCTATAGAATTGCACTGTTAGGTTCAACCCAGATGTAATCAAATCACCTAAAGGTACCATCACACTAAGCGACGCTGCAGCGATACCGACAATGATCCGGATCGCTGCAGCGTCGCTGTTTGGTCGCTGGAGAGCTGTCACACAGACAGCTCTCCAGCGACTAACGATGCCGGTAACCAGGGTAAACATCGGGTTACTAAGCGCAGGGCCGCGCTTAGTAACCCGATGTTTACCCTGGTTACCATCGTTGAAAGTAAAAAAAACAACCACTACATACTTACCTACCGCTGTCTGTCCCCGGCGCTCTGCTTCTCTGCCCTGTGTAAGCACAGCGGTCGGAAAGCAGAGCGGTGACGTCACTGCTCTGCTTTCCGGCTGCCCGGCGCTCACAGCCAGAGCAGAGAAGCACAGCGCCGGGGACAGACAGCGGTAGCTAAGTATGTAGTGGTTGTTTTTTTTTACTTTAAACGATGGTAACCAGGGTAAACATCGGGTTACTAAGCGCGGCCCTGCGCTTAGTAACCTGATGTTTACCCTGGTTACCAGTGAAGACTTCGCTGAATCGGTGTCACACACGCCGATCCAGCGATGTCAGCGGGAGATCCAGCGACGAAATAAAGTTCTGGCCTTTCTGCCCCGACCAACGACATCACAGCTGGGGCCTGATCGCTGCTGCGTGTCACACTGGATGATATCGCTAGCCAGGACGCTGCAACGTCACGGATCGCTAGCGATATCGTCCAGTGTGACGGTGCCTTAAGTATTGGCTGCTAACAAAATTATCAAAAAGTGTGAAGCCAAATTCTTATTTACTTCCCTCATTGTGGTCTTAAAGAGGACTATTCACTGGATTGTTATAATTTATACTGGGTGCCTGCTCCAATTGATGCTGTTCTACAGATTCTGGAACAGTTTTTCTTATTCTTCTGTGTGCTCCATTCCAAACTTATGGCCCCCATAATAATGTTGCTAATTTTCTCTTTAACCAGATGGGGGTATAACACAGAAGTTCTGCGTGGGCATTTATTTTATCTCCTCTAACACTGGCCAATCAAAACATGACCGCACCCATAGAGAAGTCCAGTGCTACACGCCCAGTTAGTTGAAAGGAAATTTGTACCATTATTAACTTTAGTTTAGAGGGGCACAGAAGAAAAAGAAAAACTGTTCTAAAATCAGTAGAGCCACGCCTTTTGGAGGAGGTGCTCATATTAAATTTAACAAAATCTAGTGAAAACAATGGATACAAAATGCCTTGTGTGAGCTGAAAATTAGTGTAAAGGTAGAGTTGTATCTGGGTCACACTTGCCCACATTTTGGAACAGATTCTTCAAGAGACCTCAAAGTGATGCTTTTGCATAGTCACACTTCATAGATGCCATGCTCAATACATGCCCCTATTTTGAGCCCCTGACTGGCCATGGATAACTGGGCTCCATTCATTAACTTTTTGGAAATGTATTTTTCAGAAGCTATGTGAGGCTCAAGCAGCACCTACGAGATTTGCCAACTCTTCTTGGAGGCCCCTTTTTAAAGGAGTCTTTTGGGGATTTCGGGACAGGTGACAAATTTGATCTAATTTTTCTTTTATTTCACCTGGGGGAAAATACTCATTTTACTACCCTAACCCAGATACCCTAATGAAAGCAGAGTTGCTTGTTGGAGAACCAGCAGATAGGGCACATGACCTACCAGCATCCACCCACCACCACTTACTCCATAGGTAGCAACTCTATCTTTTCAATTTTGTACAAGTGGAAATCTTTACGTAATAAAAACTGTTTTTACAAACGGATATAATCAGCGATTGTGTAAATCTACGCGCTTTGCAGTATACACCGTATATCTGCTATGTAACTGAGAATGAAATATCCTCTTGTCAGACTGCAGCTCACATTCATCACTCACCTCTAGATTGCATTAGAAGGACATTACTGTTGATTTCAGGAAGCAAAAGAGGTCATATTCAACCCTGTGCAGGAAAAGTACTTTATTTCCAAATCAGATTATTAAAACACTTGGACAATGAGATACTTCTGGCTGGATGAATGTCAAATCAATAGCTGAATGCTGAGCAGTGGATTTGGGTCCACGAATCGAATAATAGAGCTGTTTCTGCATTTTATATTACTGTTTCATTATTAATAATCCCAAGAGTTAAATTGCCTCTAAAAATCGTCCCCAAAAAATCATCAATTTTCCGAGATCCTTAATACAAGGTATATATCCCTGTTTTCATATCTTGTTTTTCATGTTTAGTTAAATAAGTTTCTCTGAGAGTAAAAAACGAGTTGATGTTTGCAGTACTATAGACCCTCTAAAGTCTATGCCTGACTTGATTGACATCCCACAGGCCAGACTATGCCATTACAAACCAGCTCCGGTGGCATAAGGTACATGTGCACTGCACTGGTGGACACAGACAGAAGAGGAACCCTGTGGAAGAATAATATATGGGCCCTTTGCAGACCAATAGTTCCTCATAATGCACAATCCCACCTGCTTTGGAGGTAGAAATTGACCCCTTTATCTCTTAGGCTCATGTACTGGTATTTATTAGTAATGACTAGAGTTGAGCAAAAAGCAAAAAAATTTGCAGGACCCTGGCCACATTTGTAGTATGTGGCTGCCGAACCAGAGCCTTGCAAACCTACTTCTATCTGACGGTATCCTCCATGACTCTTCTTATTAGGCCTCTCGTGATGTCATCATTGTGGCAGGATGTCATGCCAGGTTTATTAATCAGAAGACGCACCAGGAAAACCTGGCAGGTTGGAGAAGGTTGGCAGGATTCTGATCCTGATGAGTTGAGTTAAAATATTTGCAGGATACTGGTTCAGCAGGCACGTCAGTAGTCTGAACTGAACTCTAGTAATGACATATTCTAATCCGTGAGATGTCAATCAAGCCATGACTCCTTTTCATATGATCAATGAGAAATGCATCATCTTAAGAGATCGGACAGCTGAGATCTCCAACGATTTCAGAAATCCGGGGAACAAAGTCCCCTGTATGAATTGAGTGGAGCAGTAGTTATGCACGCTCACTATCACCCCATTTATTCATTCGGCACTTATGAAGGTGGTGGTGCTCATTTCTAGGGAAGACATCCCATATGAAATCAAACGTAGAAGGACCGCCACTTACATAGTTGAAGACGTTTCAACAGATTATTCCATCACAATTGCTAAGGAATCAGCAACAAGGAATATGGCATCAACAACGTGTTTCAACTCTGAGTGTTTTTCATGCATAAAAGGTATGCTTGAAAATCCTCAGTTAGAACTAAAACGCATCATTGATGTTTGATGCTACTGATGGAATAAACTTTTGAAACTTCTTCTACGTGAGTGCCGGCCTTTTGATTCCATTCACACCTTGAGAACACTTGCTCTCGTGATCAGTGAGGTTCCAACCCATTCAGATTTCCAATGATCACAATCTTGTAGATAGATAGAAAATATTATTTGTTGGGCACCCCTTTTTACATACTACATGTGCTACCTTGTAACAATCGGATAAACCCATCCATTAAATGTATATGAGGGGCTTCCTAATATCTACACATGATGTCGGAGGAGCTGAGGAATTTCAACAGCCAATCATTTTGCTCTACACGTAGATATACAGCTGCCGGAGAAGTCTGTCTCATTCAGCCAAGGGTTCCTGTGTTAGTAGAGATAAGTGTCAGCTAAACGATTGTCTAATGTGTATGGAGGCCTACAGGGACAGTTTAGCCTGGAATATCTTTAAAAACAGATTACTGTTGGCTATGATGCCATGATGATGATTTAAGGGCAGAAAATGTGGAGACAGGTTCCCTTTAAAGCTATTTCTATAAATATTCAGCATTTGCAGGACCAGGAAGCTTTTTGTAGTAAGGCAGCAAAGATTTGAAAACTTCTGGTTGTAGAAAAAGACAGAAAAGCAAAACTTTGCCAAAGCATGGCTATCATTGAGGCTAACGCTTGGCATTCAAGTGGTCAATCTTCGATCTCTGCATTTCCTGCCACTTGGTGAGGACCATATGGGCATCAGGACAAATGGTACAGAAAGAACTGCCCTGAACTGTCATCCACAATCATGCTTCTCAAGACCGTGTTTTAATTTATTTTGCTATCGCTGCATCCGTCCTGCCAGTGAAATCCTTGGGGCCCCTTCACTCCTGCCATTTATGACAAGGAATATGCAGAGGCCCAATTATTCACTGCTAAGGTGACACGGGAGGCCCGGCTTCCAGCATCTCCGCATCTTAATGTCAGCCAGATCATCACTTTGCAGTTACAAACAATTCTTCAGAGACCCATTCCTTAGCATTTGTGAATATTCTGATCGCAGGACTGATAAGTCAGCTACTTGTACTAACTGCGTTCATTGAGTTCATGAGGAGCTAGGAGGAGTTGATTTGGTGCGAGGAGATTATAAACCTTCATTGATTGATATGTTTTTTATTTATTTCCTGTTACTATTTGGTACAAGCACAAGAAAAAATTCCAGGGCTGCAATATCGGTCGTCTCGCTTATGAGACGTTTCATGAAAATAGAATTTTTCCTTATGAGAGGTTTCTAATGTGATAAATTAATGATGATGCTTAGAAAGACAGTCAGGTCACACAGGTCATCCTCCCGACACAGGAAAAATGGTGCATCTGAAATCAGGTGTTTAAACATGCATTGTAATGAACAGATTTGCACAATTTTTCAATTACAGGCATTGCACGAGATTAGATAAAAATGTCTGCTTTCTTTCCGCACCATCTGCTACATCTGGTACTACAGCTAAATCTTATTTCAATGAACAGATCAGAGATGTAATACCAGGCAGCGCCAATGTGTGGCGCTGTTTCTGGGAAAAAATAGTTGTTTTAACAAATCTCATAAATTACACGAATGGCACTAAGCTGCTTATCCAGACACAATCACATAGAATTGAGTGTCACCGCCATCAGCGCCAGGCTCTTTTTTTTCCCCTGGTGCATCTACATCCTTAAGATCAGACCTCCAATGATCAGCGATCATGGGATGAACAGATATTTTAATGAGATCCAAATGGAGAAAAATTGGAAACAATATTTTCAAAACATCTTCATTTAATCCCTATTGAGAAGAGTTGAACAGATCTGACAAAATTCAAATTTGCAAATCATTTGGGTTTTCCTTGGAAAATTTGCTAAATTTTTCTCTGCAAATTAAATGTCCCTTAAGAAGCCCTGGGGTCCTTTCAGATCATTAAACAATAATCTTGATTAAAAAAAGAAATATGCTTACCTTAATGCTCTCCTCTCTGGTCCCTCTGCTCGTCATCATCCACTGTCCAGTCTTCAACACATCTTCTTATCACTGACACCGAGCACTGAACACTTGAGCCTCTTTACGTTAGACTGGGTGTCATGCTGTTAATGGCGATAAAGAGGCAGGACGGGGTACTGGGACCCGCACCTGTCCTTGCCACTATAATGGGGCCCTGGCTTTCCCTTATCTCAGGGGTACCTATAATTAGGAGGCCTGAGCCGCCAGCGTATCCCTGTCTCCTGTGCAGGCCCTATCAGTGGCCCCCTCTCCCCCCAAGGGAGGTGGACTGCACCAGTGTATAAATACAACAATTAAACTGGGTATACAGAGAAGGTAACTAAAAGTCTCAAACTCACCAAATGCTCACACAACCACAGAGGAAACACAGAGAAGGGAAGAGAAGGAAAAACTAGGAAGGAAAACAGGTTTAACATGCAACCAAAACAGCAGACACCAATCTCTGTAAATAAACCTCCAAGCTCCTAATACCACGCTCCTTCAAACTCCAAGCCAGGCAGCAGCACTGACCACTGACAACAGTTGTAGACAAAGCTGAGTCTATATAGGAGCGGAGATTACCAAAACCAAATCAGCTGAGAGACATAGCTCTCAGTAACTTCAGTAACAAGGTTTAACTCCTGCCCTGCTGGCACAAGACAGCCAGGTCAGAAATCAGGAGAAGAGCTTCTGTTCATCTTGTGTGAATGAGGCCCAGAGCGCTGCGGTTCTCTGGAACCTCTCTGTTGCGGTAGCCCTGTGACACTGGGACTTCCAGATCTGCTGAGGCCTGAGATGTTTCTGTGCATGCATGTGTAAGGTCTTGATGTCATGACTTCACAAAATGTGCCGTAACCTTGCACACGCATGGGCTGAAACATCTTGGACCTCTTCAGAGCTGGAAGTTACAGCTTGGCATGAAGAGACCCAGGGATATAGCACTCGGTGGTAGTGATAAGACGGTGGAGAGCGGAGGGATCGGAGAGGTGAACAGTAAGGTAAGGGAAAGTATTTTTTTCTTATTTTTTAATCTTTTGCTCACCTTTTATGGCTCAGCAAAAGAGAGTGAATTACAAATAAAATTGGCTTTCTGGTTCAATTTTTCACATGGAATTCCATCTCTAGTATGGAGTATGAGCACCATGCACAGAAATCCCTGCAAGTCCAGCCCTGGCTGATATCAATGAGGTTATTTATGTTTGTCTGAGGCATGTTCTGCCATGCTGAATGCACTTGGGCAAATCATCTGGCAGCTCCCTTTGCAATTGATTCCCAATGACATCCCAGATGTGATTGATCGGAGACAACTATGGAGATGCTGCAGTCCAATGGAAGCATGTTTAAGCCACATAGGCAGCTCATGGTAGCACCAGGAACATACGGCCTGGCATGTTGGAAAATGGCTCCAGGGACACTTTAGAGAAATTTGATGCCCAAATAAATGTAACACTGACCTGGAATGATTACTAGAGGGATCCGGCAACCCTACATTAGTATCACTTTAGTACTTAGTTTAGCGAAGGTATTGCTATTATTACAAGTTGCATTATCTGAAAATTTATATTAGAACCAAAAATCGGGATTCCAGTGGCGGCCGCTCCAATAAACATGTGTTGTGGGCTGTCTAAAGTCATCTCTTTGCGAAAAATAGCATTCGAGGTGATTTCCGTTATCATTCACTATTTATTTTGATAAATATCAAATGAAATATCACTTTGAAATTATGCAGGCTAAATTATTCATACGGAATTCCCACATCTCATCTTACCATGGCAACAGTCAAGTCAAAATTGGTTATTGTAACATTTGGTGTAAATACCATCTATAAGAAAGCCGGGCCGCTCCACTAATCGCGTTACGCGCTCATACTCTCCTTAAATATTCACATACATTAATCACAGGCTACTTAATGTGTTTTAAGGGAAATCGTAGAACATTCGCTTCTTATTCTGCAATGAGTCATTCGGGGTGACACGTACAGAGAGAAACCGACGGTAAATGGAAAGCTGAAAATAAAGAAAATAGTTCAGAAGTAAAGAAATAATTCACCTCCTGCATCGCTTATTACTGGAGCAGATTCCATGGTGAGGCGCAATGAGTAGTCAGGGATCCTATCTGAGCGCTACCTGCTCCTACCTGTCACATATGGGATCGCGGGGACGAGCGGGAGGTAGAACAGATCACTGTAATCTCCTCTCTGAGCCACTGAGAATGATTAAAATACTGAGAAATAGAATTATGACCATTCACAGTGCAGATCTGAGCATTCCTAGAATAGGGTGTGTGCGAGGCGGGAAGCATAGATTGGGCTTCATTGTACAAGCACAGGGATGATTAGACTTATAGAAAGGATTCTGAGAAATGGAAAGATGGAAAATCCTGCATGCAAATTACTTTTCTTTGTAATATTATCAATCATTGTTTGTAATATTACAGTGGGGACGGAAAGTATTCAGACCCCTTTACATTTTTCACTCTTTGTTTCATTGCAGCCATTTGGTAAATTCAAAAAGGTTCATTGTTTTTCTCATTCATGTTCACTCTGCAACCCATCTAGACTGAAAAAAATACAGAAATGTAGAAATGTTTACATATTATTAAAAAAGAATATAATCTATCTAGTATCTTTCTATCTATTAATCTATCATCTATCTATTTATCTATTATCTACTGTATCTATCTATCTATCTATTATCTATTTATCTATTATCTCTCTATCATCTATCTAGCTATTATCTATCTATCTATTATCTATCTATCTATCTATAATAATCTATCTATCTATCTATTTATCTATTATCTATCTATCTATCTATATGTCTATCATCTATCTATTAATCTAGCTATCTATCTACAGTCATGGCCAAAAGTATTGACATCCCTGCGATTCTGTCAGATAATACTCAGTTTCTTCCTGAAAATGATTGCAATCACAAATTCTTTGGTATTATTATCTTCATTTAATTTGTCTTAAATGAAAAAAACACAAAAGACAATTAAGCAAAAAGCAAAACATTGATCATTTCACACAAAACTCCAAAAATGGGCCAGATAAAAGTATTGGCACCCTCAGCTTAATATTTGGTTGCACAACCTTTAGCCAAAATAACTGGGACCAACCGCTTCCGGTAACCATCAATGAGTTTCTTACAATGCTCTGCTGGAATTTTAGACCATTCTTCTTTGGCAAACTGCTCCAGGTCCCTGATATTTGAAGGGTGCCTTCTCCAAACTGCCATTTTTAGATCTCTCCAAAGGTGTTCTATGGGATTCAGGTCTGGACTCATTGCTGGCCACCTTAGAAGTCTCCAGTGCTTTCTCTCAAACCATTTTCTAGTGCTTTTTGAAGTGTGTTTTGGGTCATTGTCCTGCTGGAAGACCCATGACCTCTGAGGGAGACCCAGCTTTCTCACACTGGGCCCTACATTATGCTGCAAAATTTGTTGGTAGTCTTCAGACTTCATAATATCCATGCACACGGTCAAGCAGTCCAGTGCCAGAGGCAGCAAAGCAACCCCAAAACATCAGGAAACCTCCACCATGTTTGACTGTAGGGACCGTGTTCTTCTCTTTGAATGCTTCTTTTTTCTCTCCTGTAAACTCTATATTGATGCCTTTGCCCAAAATGCTCTACTTTTGTCTCATCTGACCAGAGAACATTCTTCCAAAATGTTTTAGGCTTTTTCAGGTAAGTTTTCGCAAACTCCAGCCTGGCTTTTTTATGTCTCGGGGTATGAAGTGGGGTCTTCCTGGATTTCCTACCATACAGTCCCTTTTCATTCAGACGCCGATGGATAGTACGGGTTGACACTGTTGTACCCTCGGACTGCAGGGCAGCTTGATCTTGTTTGGATGTTAGTCAAGGTTCTTTATCCAACATCCGCACAATCTTGCGTTGAAATCTCTTGTCAATTTTTCTTTTCCGTCCACATCTAGGGAGGTTGGCCACAGTGCCATGGGCCTTAAACGTCTTGATGACACTGTGCACGGTAGACACAGGAACATTCAGGTCTTTGGAGATGGACTTGTAGCCTTGAGATTGCTCATGCTTCCTCACAATTTGGTTTCTCAAGTCCTCAGACAGTTCTTTGGTCTTCTTTCTTTGCTCAATGTGGTACACACAAGGACACAGGTTGAGTCAACTTTAATCCATGTCAACTGGCTGCAAGTGTGATTTAGTTATTGCCAACACCTGTTAGGTAAGAAAAGCAATAGTGTGCACGAATCACACCATATATATACCCTCTGGCTCAAGACAGGATCAGCTGTGGAGGATATCCACTACTAAAACATAACTTTTAATATAAATGCTAAAAAATGCACATCCAACAGGACACAAACAAAACAGAAATACACATAAAGTGCTCAGGTGAATCAGTGCTCAATATAAAAAATATGGTTTGATCTCACCCAAGCTGCCGGACACTGTATGCTTCCGTACGACACAGTAAAGTTCCAATTAGATGAGTAGAGGCAGGGCTAAAGTAATATGTCTACCCTGTAACCCCTATGTAACTCCTGTCCTAACAAGGACAGGCCCCAAATGGACCTTGCACTAAGGGACCAGCCCACCCAATGCGTGTGAAGACAAAGTCCCAAAAGCCTCTTGACATGTAGTATCTTCCTGGGAGATACTACATGTCAAGAGGCTTTTGGGACTTACACAGTTACAGGTGCTGTTAATTACACAAATTAGGGAAGCATCACATCATTTTTCGAAAAGTGTCAATACTTTTGTCCACCCCCTTTTTTATGTTTGGTGTGGAATTATATCCAATTTGGCTTTAGGACAATTCTTTTTATGTTTTTTCAATTAAGACAAATTAAATGAAGATAATAATACCAAATAATTTGTGTTTGCAATCACTTTCAGGAAGAAAATGAGTATTATCTGACAGAATTGCAGGGGTGTCAATACTTTTGGCCATGACTGTATCTATCTATCTATAATTATCTATTATCTATCTATCTCTAATTATCTATCTATCTATCTATCGTTCTATTATCTATCTATCTATCGTTCTATTATCTATCTATCTATCTCTAATTATCTATCTATCTATTTCTGTTATCCATTTATCTATTATCTATCTATGGTCACAGAGTCACTGATGAAGTGATGGAGGGGAGATACGTGTCACTGCGCATGATGGCATCAGTGAAATGAAACCAGAGTAGTTTCCTCCAGCACACTACGTGTTGAGAGAATTGAATGCAAGTTATGTTATGGGCTGGTTTTAGAGGACCTCCATAGAGCGGGTGGGAGGGGTCCATCGTATCTCCACCTGCAGTGTCCTGACGGACCTGTGTGATGTCTAGATCATGTGATCAATCATATGAGGGAGGAGTCACATGGTCTGGGCTTAACTGGCTGACTGCCAGATCTTCCAGTGTTCAGTGGTTGTCTGGAGAGAGAACACACCAGGAAGTTGTGTGCTCAATCTGAACTGTGGACATTGCTGCCTGTGAGTGGGCTGATCCCTGCTAGGAAAAGGACTGTGTTTTTTTGTTTCTTTGTTTTTCTGTTCTGCCCAGAGGGCTGTGTTTACTTTCCCAGCTTGGTTTATGTTGCTACAATAAACCAAGCCGTTTCCTATAGAGACAGTGCTCCAGTTTTACCTCTTTGTCTAGCCGAGTGAGCCACTCTACCACACTATCTATTATCTATCTATCTATCTATTATCTATCTATATCTATCTATTATCTATCTATCTATCTATTTATTATCTACCTATCTATCTATTATCTATCTATTTATTATCTATATATCTATAATTACCTCATCATATTATAATGTAACAGAAAATAATATTATTATTAGGGTTTTTTTTATTTGGGGTCTTAAAAGGCATGTCCTTGTCTTTTCTTAAAAGGTCTCCTTTTCCCACAAAAATCTTTACTCTTGAATGCTTGAATAGCACTAAACTACAATACTCCATAAATGACAGTGGTATACAAAATGTATCAAGATATGTACCGTATTTTCATACACATTAGCCTTTACTTATCTGGTAGGAGAGTTTTACTAATTCCAAGACCTCAATGCCCCAAAAGGTGACTACGATAGATGATTAACCCCTTAGCGACCGCCGATACGCCTTTTAACGGCGGCTGCTAAGGGTACTTAAACCACAGCGCCGTTAATTAACGGCGCTGTGGAAAAAGTCAATAGCGCCCCCCAGAGGCCGATTTTCTCCGGGGTCTTGGCTGCCGAGGGTAGCCGAGACCCCAGAGAACATGATTCGGGGTTTTTTTAACCCACCCCGCATTTGCGATCGCCGGTAATTAACCGTTTACCGGTGATCGCAAAAAAAAAAAAAAAAAACGCGATCTCTTTTTAATTTCTCTGTCCTCCGATGTGATCGCACATCGGAGGACAGAGAAAAGGGGTCCCAGGTGGCCCCCCAATACTCACCTAGCTCCCCCGATGCTCCTCGTGTCTCCCGGTGGGCGCCGCCATCTTCAAAATGGCGGGCGCATGCGCAGTGCGCCTGCCGGCCGGCACCGGGAGCATCTTTGGGGTCTCGGCTGCCGGGGGTAGCCGAGACCCCAAAGAGCATGATCGGGGTCGGTATTACCGACCCCTGTTTTGCGATCGCCGGTAATTAACTGTTTACCGGCGACCGCAAAGAAAACAAAAGTAAAGTGTAATTCTCTGTCCTCTGATGTGATCGCACATCAGAGGACAGAGAAATAGGGGGATTCGGGGACCCTAGCATACTCACCTAGGTCCCTGGATCCTCTTCTGCTCCTCCTGGCCGCCGGCAGAAGAAAATGGCGGGCGCATGCCCAGTGCGCCCGCCATCTGTCTCCATCTGCCGGCCGGCAGGAGAACAGCAGTTGGGGCTAAATTTAGGGTTAGGGTTGGGGTAGGGTTAGGGTTAGGGGTAGGGTTAGGGTTAGGGGTAGGGTTAGGGTTGGGGCTAAATTTAGGGTTAGGGTTGGGGCTAAATTTAGGGATAGGCTTCTTTCACACTTGCGTCGGTACGGGGCCGTCGCAATGCGTCGGCCCGACATACCGACGCACGTTGTGAAAATTGTGCACAACGTGGGCAGCAGCTGTAGTTTTTCAACGCATCCGCTGCCCAATCTATGTCCTGGGGAGGAGGGGGCGGAGTTATGGCCACGCATGTGCGGTCAGAAATGGCGGATGCGACGTACAAAAAAACGTTTCATTGAACGTTTTTTTGTGCCGACGCTCCGCCAAAACACAACTGATCCAGTGCACGACGGATGCGACGTGTGGCCATCCGTCACGATCCGTCAGCAATACAAGTCTATGGGCAAAAAACGCATCATGCGGGCACATTTGCAGGATCCGTTTCTTGTCCAAAACAACGGATTGCGACGGAATGCCAAACGACGCAAGTGTGAAAGTAGCCTTAGGGCTAGGGTTAGGGTTGGGGCTAAAGTTAGGGCTAGGGTTGGGGCTAAAGTTAGGGTTAGAGCTGGGATTAGGGTTAGGGTTTGGATTAGGGTTGGTATTAGGGTTAGGGTTGGCATTAGGGTTACGCTTGGGATTAGGGTTAGGTTTGGGATTAGGGTTAAGGTTAGGGTTGTGATTAGGGGTGTATTGGGATTAGAGTTAGGTTTGAGGTTAGGGTTGAGATTAGGATTAGGTGTGTTGGATTTAGGGTTTTGATTAGGGTTATGGTTAGGGTTGACATTAGGGTTGTTTTGGGGTAAGGGTTGTGATTATGGTTAGGGTTAGTGATTAGGATTATGGATCAGGTTGGGATTAGGGTTAGTGGTGTGTTGGGGTTAGGGTTGGAGCTAGAATTGGGGGGTTTCCACTGTTTAGGTACATCAGGGGGTCTCCAAACACGACAGCCAATTTTGCGCTCAAAAAGTCAAATGGTGCTCCCACCCTTCTGAGCTCTGCCGTGCGCCCAAACAGTGGGTTACCCCCACATATGGGGCATCAGCGTACTCGGGATAAATTGGACAACAACTTCTGGGGTCCAATTTCTCTTGTTACCCTTGTGAAAATAAAAACTTGGGGGCTACAAAATCTTTTTTGTGGAAAAAAAAATATTTTTTATTTTCACGACTCTGCATTCTAAACTTCTGTGAAGCACTTGGGCATTCAAAGTTCTCACCACACATCTAGATAAGTTCCTTGGGGGGTCTAGTTTCCAAAATGGGGTCACTTGTGGAGGGTTTCTACTGGTTAGGGACATCAGGGGCTCTGCAAACGCAACATAATACCCGCAGACCATTCTATCAAAGTCTGCATTCCAAAACGGCGCTCCTTCCTTCCGAGCTCTGCCGTGTGCCCAAACAGTGGTTTACCCCCACATATGGGGTACCAGCATACTCAGGACAAATTGGACAACAACTTTTGGGGTACAATTTCTCTTGTTACCCTTGTGAAAATAAAAACTTGGGGGCTAAAAAATCTTTTGTGGAAAAAAAAATATTTTTTATTTTCACGGCTCTGCATTATAAACTTCTGTGAAGCACTTGGACATTCAAGGTTCTCACCACACATCTAGATAAGTTCCATGGGGGGTCTAGTTTCCAAAATGGGGTCACTTGTGGGGGATTTCTACTGTTTAGGCACATCAGGGGCTCTCCAAACGCGACATGGCGTCCGATCTCAATTCCAGCCAATTCTACATTGAAAAAGTAAAACGGCACTCTTTCTCTTCCAAGCTCTGCGGTGCGCCCAAACAGTGGTTTACCCCCACATATTGGGTATCGACGTACTCAGGAGAAATTGCACAACAACTTTAGTGGCCTAATTTCTCCTGTTACCCTTGTGAAAATAAGAATTTGTGGGCGAAAAGATCATTTTTGTGTAAACAAAAGCGATTTTTTATTTTCACGGCTCTACGTTATAAACTTCTGTGAAGCACCTGGGGGTTCAAAATGCTCACCACACATCTAGATAAGTTCCTTAAGGGGTCTAGTTTCCAAAATGGTGTCACTTGTGGGGAGTTTCCACTGTTTAGGTACATCAGGGGCTCTCTAAACGTGACATGGCGTCCGATCTCAATTCCAGCCAATTCTGCATTGAAAAAGTCAAACGGCACTCCTTCACTTCTAAGTTCTGTGGTGCGCCCTAACAGTGGTTTACCCACACATATGGGGTATTGGCGTATTCAGGAGAAATTGCATAACAAAATTTATGGTTACATTTCTGTTTTTACACTTGTGAAAATAAAAAAATGGTTCTGAATTAAGATGTTTGCAAAAAAAAGTTAAATGTTCATTTTTTCCTTCCACATTGTTTCAGTTCCTGTGAAGCACGTAAAGGGTTAATAAACTTCTTGAATGTGGTTTTGAGAACCTTGAGGGGTGTAGTTTTTAGAATGGTGTCACACTTCATTATTTTCTATCATATAGACCCCTCAAAATGACTTCAAATGTGATGTGGTCCCTAAAAAAAAATGGTGTTGTAAAAATGAGAAATTGCTGGTCAACTTTTAACCCTTATAACTCCCTAACAAAAAAATTTTGTTTCCAAAATTGTGCTGATGTAAAGTAGACATGTGGGAAATGTTATTTATTAACTATTTTTCGTGACATATCTCTCTGATTTAAGGGCATAAAAATACAAAGTTTGAAAATTGCAAAATTTTAAAAATTTTCGCCATATTTCCGTTTTTTTCATAAATAATCGCAAGTAATATCGAAGAAATGTTACCACTAACATGAAGTATAATATGTCACGAAAAAAACAATCTCAGAATCAGCGGGATCCGTTGAAGCGTTCCAGAGTTATAACCTCATAAAGTGACAGTGGTCAGAATTGCAAAAATTGGCCTGGTCATTAAGTACCAAATTGGCTCTGTCACTAAGGGGTTAAACACATTGGGCTCAATTCATTATCGTAACTGCATCTTTTTTGGTTTGTTTGCTATTTTAGGCCTAATTTAAATTGTGCTTTATTCTTTAAATTGATACCTATTTTTACATTTAATTTGACATGACTTTTTTATGTTCATCACTGAGGATGAGATTTGAAGTTTTCAGCAGATTTCACCAATTGCAACTTTTTTAAAAGTCACCCAATTTTTTTTTCTGTATTCTATGTATTTATCCATTGTATTCCGACTCCCCCCCCCCCCCCCCCCATCCCCATCCTGGAGTGATGTTATGTATGTTTGATTTTTTTCTCCAAAAATTTTGCAACAGTTTAGTAGAACATTTTGCATAAAATGTAGGAAAAGCTAACTTAACAAGAAAATAAAAAGCATTTTTGAATTTGCCCAAAATTCATGAAAAACATCAACCAAAGCTGGAAGTATTAACAAATTGGGGAGAACCCAAAATAAACCTTCACTATCAAGCCCTAAATTTTAATTTTTATTATTTTATTGATAAAATTGCTTTAGGGTATACAATTAATTAATCTGCCTAAATTTGTTGTCATTAAAGTGCTCAATGCTTAATTTTGTATACTTAATGGGTAACACTCCGGGGTGCTAACACCTATTTGGCAGAATAGGACATATGAATTTATTGCACTAGTCCTCCCAACATGTTGCACCGCCTTTGAAGCATCATCAGCGGATGGGGCACTGGCTTGAAACTTAATCCCCTGATGACTGTGCAAGTGGCCACTAGGTATCTCCCTTCTTTATAACTTCAGCTGTCCACCGCCTGTTGTAAAGCGTAATCTGCCTTCAGCTACAGAGACATTAAAAAAAAACTCCAACCAAAGTTTTTATCCTCTTAATATATTGCAATCATCATATTAAAGAGCAATTGCTCATTTTGCCTTTCTACCCAGGTAATTCTTCTCTTTTCCATTAGTTCTATGGCATCACATGATTAAAAACTGACTAGCTGAATCCTTCTAAGATCTATTTAAGGCCCCTTCACATTAAGCGACGCTGCAGCGATACCGACAACGATCCGGATCGCTGCAGCGTCGCTGTTTGGTTGCTGGAGAGCTGTCACACAGACCGCTCTCCAGCGACCAACGATGCCGGTAACCAGGGTAAACATCGGGTAACTAAGCGCAGGGCCGCGCTTAGTAACCCGATGTTTACCCTGGATACCATGCTAAAAGTTAAAAAAAAAAAACACTAGATACTTACCTACCGCTGTCTGTCCTCCAGCGCTGCGCTCTGCTTCTCTGCTCTCCTCCTGTACTGTCTGTGAGCCGGAAAGCAGAGCGGTGACGTCACCGCTCTGCTTTCCGGCTCACACACAGTACAGGAGGAGTGCAGAGCACAGCGCTGGAGGACAGACAGCGTTAGGTAAGTATCTAGTGTTTGTTTTTTTTTACTTTTAGCATGGTAACCAGGGTAAACATCGGGTTACTAAGCGCGGCCCTGCGCTTAGTTACCCGATGTTTACCCTGGTTACCAGTGAAGACATCGCTGGATCGGTGTCACACACGCCGATCCAGCGATGTCTCCAGGGAGTCCAGCGACGAAATAAAGTTCTGGACTTTATTCAGCGACCAACGATCTCCCAGCAGGGGCCTGATCGTTGGTCGCTGTCACACATAACGATTTCATTAACGATATCATTGCTACGTCACAAATAGCAACGATATCGTTAACAATATCGTTATGTGTGAAGGTACCTTAAGAAACAGGAGGGCAATTTTCCTTGCGTGAGTCTTCACTGCAAACGTTCCTTGTAGGGGGGAGGAGGGACCAGCTGGGTCAGGAATTGAAGAGGGGGATGATTTTTGCAAGGAAAAGAAACTTCATGTTTCTACATAGAGCACATAAAAGAGAAGAATTTACTGGGAAGGAAGGCAAAATGAGCAATTGTGAGTTCACATATATCATGTATAATATGATGACTGCAATATATTAAGAAGGTACAAGATACTCCTTTTTTATTTTTTTATCTACTTTTAGAGACCAGAGGACATTTCTTTGCAGTTTTCAGCACCAACTCTTGGTTGAGGGCATTTAGTCAGCGGGATTGCGCATCTGACTACGTAACCTCCTATGTATAAATAAGTCACTGTCTGCAGTTCAGTTTCTTCTCGTGCTGTGGCTTTGTTAATTTGTATAGCACTGTGGAAACTTTTCTCTTCAAGAAAATCTCTTTCTTTACATCACGCACTAAAATGCACTTGTTACTTGATCTGTGTAAAGTTTTCCTCCCTTTGAGGGAAAAATTTGCAAGTTAAAGCTCACCTGGTGAGCAAAGGAACAATAGCGCCTGCCATAAAATGGTCCTAGCCTGCCCCGCATGCCAAATGATGTTTATGCTGGAAAAAAAAGTCTTTGTTTTAATATAATATCTACTTAATGCACTTCAATGGATTGAGATTGTCACATGCATTAATGACACTTTAAGCCACCGACCCGAAGCTCTTCTGTTCCCACTCTCGAAAGACAAAAATGTTATTAGTATCAAAGGTTTGGCACAAAAAAAATGCAGTGTTAATAGGAAACTTGTCTATAGCAACCACATAACTACAGAAAGTAGAATCACTAATT
This sequence comes from Ranitomeya imitator, assembly GCF_032444005.1. Taxonomy (NCBI): domain Eukaryota; kingdom Metazoa; phylum Chordata; class Amphibia; order Anura; family Dendrobatidae; genus Ranitomeya; species Ranitomeya imitator. Next base: position 116,744,744 of record NC_091290.1, on the reverse strand, counting down.
ACAGTCACTGCTTGGCGAGAACCCGAGGTTAATAAGTAACAACTGTCCCCTTGCCAATGGTTTACCTTCTGGTATTCGATTACTGAACTCAATGTGGAAATGGAAGCTCCATGTTTGGCAAAGAGCAGTAACCACCCAAAGGTCCAAATTTTTCTATAAATTATTATTCAGGTGCCACTTCAAGAAAAGTACCCCTTCCGTAGGGGTGGCTGATGCAACTGCACAGGTGGCACACCCATAAGGTCACCACGCATATAGTGGTAATTGGTCAATGTGCTGTCAGACCACATAGTTGTTAAGGTGGAAGGTAGACTTAAGATACCATTACACTAAACGATTTACCAACGATCACGACCAGCGATACGACCTGGCCGTGATCGTTGGTAACGTTGTGTGGTCGCTGGGGAGCTGTCACACAGATAGCTTTCACCAGCGACCAACGATGCCGAAGTCCCCGGGTAACCAGGGTAAACATCGGGTTACTAAGTGCAGGGCCACGCTTAGTAACCCGATATTTACCCTGGTTACCATTGTAAAAGTAAAAAAAAAAAAACAGTACATACTCACATTCCTGTCACGTCCCCCGGCGTCAGCTTCCCTGCACTGTGTAAGCGCCGGCCGTAAAGCAGAGCGGTGACGTCACCGCTGTGCTCTGCTTTACGGCCGGCCGGCGCTGACACAGTCAGTGCGGGAAGCTGACGCCGGGGGACGTGACAGGAATGTGAGTATGTAGTGTTTTTTTTTTTTTTACTTTTACAATGGTAACCAGGGTAAATATCGGGTTATTAAGCGCGGCCCTGCGCTTAGTAACCCGATATTTACCCTGGTTACCAGTGAACACATCGCTGGATCGGCGTCACACATGCCGATTCAGCGATGACAGCGGGTGATCAGCGACCAAAAAAAAGGTCCTGACCACTTCCAGCGACCAACGATCTCCCAGCAGGGGCCTGATCGTTGGTCGCTGTCACGCATAACGATTTCGATAACGATATCGTTGCTGCATCACAAAAAGCAACGATATCGTTAACAAAATCATTATGTGTGAAGGTACCTTTAAAGGGAACTTGTCAGCAGGTTTTTTGCTATGTAAGCTGAAGACATCATGCTGTAGGGGTTAAAACACAGATTTCAGCGATGCCACTCTTATCAAGCTCCCTGGTTTTGTTTGCTTGCAATGATTGTTTTAGCACCAGGAGCTTATTATTTCTGGGACACAGCAGTGCGTGCATGCTAAGGCCCCTTCACATTAAGCGACGCTGCAGCGATACCGACAACGATCCGGATCGCTGCAGCGTCGCTGTTTGGTCGCTGGAGAGCTGTCACACAGACAGCTCTCCATCGACCAACGATCCCGAAGTTCCCGGGTAACCAGGGTAAACATCGGGTTACTAAGTGCAGGGCCGCGCTTAGTAACCCGATGTTTACCCTGGTTACCAGCGTAAAAGTAAAAAAAAAAAAACACTACATACTTACCTACCGCTGTCTGTCCCCGGCGCTCTGCTTCTCTGCACTCCTCCTGTACTGACTGTGAGCACAGCGGCCGGAAAGCAGAGCGGTGACGTCACCGCTCTGCTTTCCGGCTGACCGACGCTCACAGCCAGTGCAGGAGGAGTGCAGAGAAGCTGAGCGCCGGGGACAGACAGCGGTAGGTAAGTATGTAGTGTTTGTTTTTTTTTTACTTTTACGCTGGTAACCAGGGTAAACATCGGGTTACTAAGCGCGGCCCTGCGCTTAGTCACCCGATGTTTACCCTGATTACCAGTGAAGACATCGCTGGATCGGTGTCACACACGCCGATCCAGCGATGTCCATGGGAGATCCAGCGACGAAATAAAGTTCTGGACTTTGTTCAGCGACCAACGATCTCCCAGCAGGGGCCTGATCGTTGGTCACTGTCACACATAACGATTTCCTTAACGATATCGTTGCTACGTCACAAAAAGCAACAATATCGTTAACGATATCGTTATGTGTGAAGGTACCTCTAGTCAGACATGCCCCCTCCTGTGATAGGCAGCTCACTGTCTACGGACCTTGTGAATACAGAGCCTGGTGTGGGTGGGGTTAGTCCCTAAACATGATCTCATTTAGTAGATAATGTATGATATATGTTTGTCAAATTTCAAGCAGGCATATGAGAGCGGAAGCTTTTTAATTCAGGGCAAGCAAGCAATTGGACAATATGCAGGATGACTAAATGTTGTGAAGTAATGGAAAGTAAGTTCCAGCACCTATAGTTCTGGCAGACTGCTGGCGAAGAGAAACTGGTCACTCAAAAAAAAAAGTAGACGGCAAGTCACAGAGCATGAAAATCTGTACAGTTCCTGGTTATGTGCACACATTAACTATTTGCAGCAGAAAATTCTGCACCATTTCTGCAACTCTTGGCAGGGAAAATGCTGAGTAAAACAGGTGCGTTTTTGCAATTTTCTTTTTCCATGCGTTTTTGGTGCCGATTTCTTCCCAATTCATTAATATGGGTGAAATCTGCAACAAAAATGCTGAAAGAAGTGACATGCTGCGGGTTTAAATCTGCAAGGAAAAAAATAAGCAGCATGTGCATGAGACTTCAGTATTAATAATCATTTTGCTGGCACTAGGAAATCCTTAAGGTTTTGGGACAATTCTGTACAGAAAAAAAAGCAGCAAAAAAAGTGACAAAACTGCATTGTGCGCACAGACCCCTACTGGTTTGTTCTTTTAATTTTTGTATTTTCACCCTAAATAATCAATATTAAATTCCCAGAAAAGTCAGATAACTTATTACTGCCCTCGTTAATTCTTTTGCCATTAACACCTTGATCTGAAATACCCATTTGCTGTAATATATATTATTATGTAAGGTATGATGCATGAAATTCTTCTGCTGGCAAAATCTAAAACTTTTTTTTTTATATTTTTCATTTCTGAAAACAGCTGCACATTGTGTAAACATGCCCTGAAAGTAACGTCTGTCTGGGTCATCACCACCTCAAAGGATTTCCAAAAATCAGGTCATTATATGCTTCCAACACAAAAATCCCACTAATTGGGGAAAGCCATCCAAAGCTATTACTCTAAGGTTTCACAACGAAGCCCATACGGGCCACACACTTGATACAATTGCACCTTTTAAATTATCCTCCATTTATCGGGCCCTGCATTGGAAGTCATTATGCCATATCGCAGGCCATAGATAGAAAGCAAACACTTTATCATGGGCCAAGAGAAACTCAAACTACAGAAGAGCTTATCAACGAGCTCATTAAAACCAATCAATGTTTTACTTCTTCACATTCCTCCTTCCAAATTTTATTGTAATCATGGAAGGCGCACACTTGTTTAGTGCATGAAATCATTTCGAGAACTTAGTAACCTGTGTGCGCTCTGATATTCGTATGCATATAAGTGCATATCAAGGTTGTGCAAGGGGTAAAACTTGATATGACCAGTTACATGGAGAAGAAAATATATATATATGTTTGTGTTTATATAATAGAGATTGGTGGATGGGGCAAAATTCAAATTTGTCAGTTCATGCAGCTTTTCTGCGGAAATTCGATTTGCGCAATTGTTATCTCTAAGTTTAATATCTCTTGTTATGTTCTGGCGTCTCTCTAGGCCCTAGACCTAGAGCATAATAAATGTAAGGTGTAAAAAAAACCTCCCAACTCACCTCTCCGGCCCCTCTGCTCCTCACTGCCACCCATTCAGTACTTGTTGCATCTTCTGATTCCACAAACCACCACACTCACCTCTCTAGACCCTCCACTGCTCACTGCCACCCGTCCAGTACTCGTTGCATCTTTTGATTCCGCAAACCTCTCAGGCCTCTCCACTCCTCAGTTCCACCCTTCCAGTACTCGTTGCATCTTCTGATTCCACAAACTTCCCCACTCACCTCTCTGACCTCTCCGCTCCTCACTGTCACCCATCCAGTACTCCTTGTATCTTCTGATTCCACAAACCTCCCCACTCACCTCTCTGACCTCTCCGCTCCTCACTGTCACCCATCCAGTACTCCTTGCATCTTCTGATTCCACAAACTTCCCCACTCACCTCTCTGACCTCTCCGCTCCTCACTGTCACCCATCCAGTACTCCTTGCATCTTCTGATTCCACAAACCTCCCCACTCACCTCTCTGACCTCTCCGCTCCTCACTGTCACCCATCCAGTACTCCTTGCATCTTCTGATTCCACAAACTTCCCCACTCACCTCTCTGACCTCTCCGCTCCTCACTGTCACCCATCCAGTACTCCTTGCATCTTCTGATTCCACAAACCTCCCCACTCACCTCTCTGACCTCTCCGCTCCTCACTGTCACCCATCCAGTACTCCTTGCATCTTCTGATTCCACAAACTTCCCCACTCACCTCTCTGACCTCTCCGCTCCTCACTGTCACCCATCCAGTACTCCTTGCATCTTCTGATTCCACAAACTTCCCCACTCACCTCTCTGACCTCTCCGCTCCTCACTGTCACCCATCCAGTACTCCTTGCATCTTCTGATTCCACAAACCTCCCCACTCACATCTCTGACCTCTCTGCTCCTCACTGCCACCTGTCCAGTACTTGTTGCATCTTCTGATTCCACAAACCTTCCCACTCATCTCTCCAGCCTCTCCGCTCCTTACTGCCACCTGTCTGTTATCCATTGCATCTTCTAATTCAACCTACTTTATTTCTACCCACTTTGGTCCCTCCGCTCCTCACTTCCACCAGTCTGGTATTTGTGCATCTTCTGATTCCATGTACCTCATTGCTCCCCTCTTTGGCCCTTCTGCTCCTCACTGCCACCCATCCGTTACTCGTTGCATCTTCTGATTCCACATACCTCACCGCTCCCCTACATGGCTCCTCCGCTAATCACTGTCACCTGTCCAGTCTTTGTCACATCTTCTGATCCCTCATCATCTGACCCTGGGTTCCCTGGGCCTCTCACGCTGTGCTGGACTTCCAGCTTTCATGAAGTCCAGAAGGTTCTGCACAAGCATGTGGGTGGTCATAGTATCATGAAGTCACACCTGGTGTTGTGACTTTCCTGAGTGCATGCACAGAACCACCTGGCCCAATGAAATGCCAGAAGTGCGACACAGCATGAGATTCCCAAAGAATCCATCGCGAGCTGCAGGGGACCAGAAGCTGCGTCGAGGACCGCACAGGTGATGGTGAATGAAGGGCCCAGAGAGGTAAATGGTAAGGTGAGTATAAGGATTTTTTTATTTTTTAACCTTTTGATGGCCCATTATGCTTTAGAAAAATGGTGGTCAGCGAACGGCGTTTTTCTGAATTCACATAGAAGCATATTGCAAAAAATATGCATTTTGTCAAATGTAAATTTTTGTAAAATTCAAGTACAATTCAATACTAATTTATTTGCTCATCTCAAATATTTTAATATAATTTAATATATTTAATATTATATTTATTTGTATACCTAAATATTTATAGGTATATTGTGAATATTCCTATTTTTTATTATTTATATATCGTTCATGTGTTTCTGCGTATTGTGCATATAAGACATTGTGTGTGTGTCTTCCCACCTTCAAGAAGGCTAAGAGTCTTACCACCAGCATTGAAAGATAAAGGAAAAGAAGTAGCAGTAAAGCTGACATTTCACACAGTTGGCACAAGGAAGACTCGAGGAGGCCAGGACTAAGCTGTCTTTTCATCCAGAGTTTAAAAAGAAAGGGAGAGAGAGGAAAAAAAGCAACAAAAAAAAACAACAAAAAAAGCCACACAGGACTCCATCTGGCCGTCCTAAAACTCTGTTAACGTGTTCAAATGCCTGTTAGCCCATTGGGCTCCGTGGAGCAGAAGTAATGGCCTGAATGGTATAAACACTCACCACTTGAGAGAATTACATTTCATTTCATGCCTGACTTCATCAAAACTGGGAAAATGAAATTTACACCTTTTTGATGTTCTTTTCCCTGCTGTTTAAGGAGTAAAGCCTTAACCCTCTGGACCTCTCCGACTGCCAGGAAAAGGCCCAGCTTCTCGGATGCTCCTAGCAGATGGCTGACAGTTGCCAGATTTTGTCAGGTCAGAAACCGAACATGGACAGCATATGATGACATGCATGGTAAAAGTGTGGTGACCTTATGCTCGTAAAAAAAAATCATTTGCAAATTTTCAGAAGTAAAGGATGCATTTGTGTCTAACATAATATATTTGCAGTGCAACCTTTCCAAAATGTCCACTTCATTAATAAAACCAACTCCTACCCTGAATAGATTTTAAAAGACAGATTTTCAGGGCCCGACCCGTCAAAATTTTTATCCTCTCAATATATTGCAATCCTCATATTGTATACCACTGTGTACTTACAATTGCTCATTTTGCCTTTTTACCCAACTAATTCTTCTCTTTTCTCTGCTCTATGTAGAAATAGGAAGTGTCTTTTCCCTGCATGAGTCATCTACCTCTTCCCCTCCTGCCGTGGACTTTTGCAGTGATGACTCATGAAGGGAAAAGAAACTTCGTGTTTCTACATAGAGCTTAGAAGGATTCAGCTCGACTGATGTCATAGACCTAATGGAAAAAGAGAAGAATTAACCGAGTAGAAAGGCAAAATTAGCAATTGTAAGTATACAGTGCTATATAATATGATGATTGCAATATATTTAGAGGATAAAAACTTTTATAGTACTTCTTTAAATGCAATTTTTAGTGGTCATCTTCTACATGATGATGTCTTCTACCTTCTGACATCAACAGGTCCCCTTTTGTTTGTCCGGACTGGTGCAACATCGTGTGTGCATTGCGCCAAACTGGCTATTTAAAAGATGAGTTGCGGATGCCAGCAAATAGGTGATGGTTTTCGGAGTTCTCATCCAGTGGCTACAAAACAGAGACCTAGCCTTGCGAATCAATTCCCGCAATCTGTAACATGTAATAATATCCATGCAAAAAAGGAAAAGATAACTACAAGAATCAATATCCTTTTAATTTTAACTTTCTTTTTCATCTTAATTATGCACTTTTTCAATTGTTTTAGCAATTATTTTATTTAAAAGTAAAAAGAAAAAAAGATTTCCAACTTTTCGTTATCGTAGGTCTAGAAGTCTAGTAAAAAATAAAAAATAATCTAAATCACGGCAGAGCGGGGTACAGGGGGGGAGAGTATGGGCAACAATATATTAGGATGAGGGACATAATTACTGAAATGGGTCAGGGTGAGGGACATTATTACTAGAAAGGACCAGGACGGGCAACATTTTGCCAGGAAGTGGCCTAGGAAGAGGGACATTACATCAAGAATGGGCCAAGGAAAAGGGATATTATTACTAAAAGGGGTCAGGATGAAGGACATTATTACTGGAAGGGACCCAGGATGGGGTATATTATACCAGGAAAGGACCCTGGAAGTAGGACATTATCACTTGAAGGGATCAGTATGAGGGATATTATTACTGGAAGGGACCCATAACGGGGGACATTATATCAGGAAAGGGCCCAGTAGGGGACATTATATCAGGAAGTGGCACAGGATGTGGGACATTAAGCAAGGAAAGGACTCAGGATAGAGGATATTTTACCAGGAAGGGACCCATGATGGGGCATATTATTAAAGAAAGGGTCCAGGAGAAGGGACATTGTTACAGGATGGCGTACATTATTACATGGGGGTAAGGGGCGAACATGTATGACTGTATAGGATATAGAATGTTATATTGGCCCATACACCTAAACAACATGCAGTTGGGGGCCGAAGTTAAAATTTTGCATCGGGGCCCATCAGACTCTAGTTATACCACTGGTTGTGCACATTAAAGTGTGGGGAAAGAATGGTTGTTTGCCTTGGAAATTTAAAGGGAACTTTTTTCTCACACTTGAACCTGTGTTACATGTTTGAGGAAGGAAAGAAAAACACTGTACACATTGTTAGGGTTGGCGGATTGCACCAAATAAAAGAGTAATGAAGTGCAATCGCAATCTGGGGTTCGTCGTGTAGAGATGGAAAGCTACTGCAATGGTGGAACCAGGCAGTTAGGTGAAAACTTAAACGTACAGTGTTAAAGCGACACACTGTGTGAACAGAACACTACATGTCCAGCTCTGTTACTGCACAGACAGGAACTGTGACAAACAAAGTGCTGACCCTGTTACATGTCACAGGGAACCAGCGCATGGGTAGAGCTCGCACTGCGAGTAGATTGTACTAACTGCACATGGGACACAAGATACACGAGCACGTGGGTAGAGCTCGCCCTGCAGGTTGATTGTACTAACCGCACATGGGACACAAGATACACGAGCATGTGGGTAGAGCTCGCTCTGCGGGTTGATTGCACTAACCGCACATGGGACAAGAGATACACGAGCACGTGGGTAGAGCTCGCTCTGCGGGTTGATTGTACTAACCGCACATGGGACACAAGATACACGAGCACGTGGGTAGAGCTCGCTCTGCAAGTTGATTGTATTAACTGCACATGGGACACAAGATACACGAGCACGTGGGTAGAGCTCGCCCTGCAGGTTGATTGCACTAACCGCACATGGGACAAGAGATACACGAGCACGTGGGTAGAGCTCGCTCTGCGGGTTGATTGTACTAACCGCACATGGGACACAAGATACACGAGCACGTGGGTAGAGCTCGCTCTGCAAGTTGATTGTACTAACAGCACATGGAACACAAGATACACGAGCACATGGGTAGAGCTCGCTCTGCGGGTTGATTGTACTAACCACACATGGGACACAAGATACACGAGTACGTGGGTAGAGCTCGCACTGCGGGTTGATTGTACTAACCGCACATGGGACACAAGATACACGAGCACGTGGGTAGAGCTCGCACTGCGAGTAGATTGTACTAACCGCACATGGGACACAAGATACACGAGCACGTGGGTAGAGCTCGCACTGCGAGTAGATTGTACTAACTGCACATGGAACACAAGATACACGAGCACGTGGGTAGAGCTCGCACTGCGAGTAGATTGTACTAACTGCACATGGGACACAAGATACACGAGCACGTGGGTAGAGCTCGCTCTGCAGGTTGATTGTGCTAACCGCACATGGGACACAAGATACACGAGCACGTGGGTGGAGCTCGCTCTGCAGGTTGATTGCACTAACCGCACATGGGACAAAAGATACACGAGCACGTGGGTAGAGCTCGCTCTGCGGGTTGATTGTACTAACCGCACATTGGACACAAGATACACGAGCACGTGGGTAGAGTTCGCTCTGCGGGTTGATTGTACTAACCGCACATGGGACACAAGATACACGAGCACGTGGGTAGAGCTCGCACTGCGGGTTGATTGTACTAACCGCACATGGGACACAAGATACACGAGCATGTTGGTAGAGCTCGCACTGCGAGTAGATTGTACTAACCGCACATGGGACACAAGACACACGAGCACGTGGGTAGAGCTCGCACTGCGGGTTGATTGTACTAACCGCACATGGGACACAAGATACACGAGCACGTGGGTAGAGCTCGCACTGCGAGTAGATTGCACTAACTGCACATGGAACACAAGATACACGAGCACGTGGGTAGAGCTCGCACTGCGAGTAGATTGTACTAACTGCACATGGAACACAAGATACACGAGCATGTGAGTAGAGCTCGCTCTGCAGGTTGATTGTGCTAACCGCACATGGGACACAAGATACACGAGCACGTGGGTAGAGCTCACTCTGCGGGTTGATTGTACTAACCGCACATGGGACACAAGATACACGAGCACGTGGGTAGAGCTCGCACTGCGGGTTGATTGTACTAACCGCACATGGGACACAAGATACACGAGCACGTGGGTAGAGCTCGCACTGCGGGTTGATTGTACTAACCGCACATGGTACACAAGATACACAAGCACGTGGGTAGAGCTCGCTCTGCAGGTTGATTGTGCTAACCGCACATGGGGCACAAGATACATGAGCACGTGGGTAGAGCTCTTTATGCGGGTTGATTGTGCTAACCGCACATGGGACACAAGATACACGAGCACGTGGGTAGAGCTCGCTCTGCAGGTTGATTGCACTAACCGCACATGGGACACAAGATACACGAGCACGTGGGTAGAGCTCGCTCTGCGGGTTGATTGTACTAACCGCACGTAGGACACAAGATACACGAGCATGTGGGTAGAGCTCGCTCTGCGGGTTGATTGTACTAACCACACATGGGACACAAGATACACGAGCATGTGGGTAGAGCTCGCACTGCGGGTTGATTGTACTAACCGCACATGGGACACAAGATACACGAGCATGTGGGTAGAGCTCGCACTGTGAGTAGATTGTTCTAACCGCACATGGGACACAAGATACACGAGCACGTGCTTAGAGCTCGCACTGCGGGTTGATTGTACTAACCGCACATGGGACACAAGATACACGAGCACGTGGGTAGAGCTCGGCACTGCGAGTAGATTGTACTAACTGCACATGGAATGCAAGATACACGAGCACGAGGGTAGAGCTCGCACTGCAAGTAGATTGTACTAATTGCACATGGGACACAAGATACACGAGCACGTGGGTAGAGCTCGCTCTGCAGGTTGATTGCACTAACCGCACATGGGACACAAGATACACGAGCACGTGGGTAGAGCTCGCTCTGCGGGTTGATTGTACTAACCGCACATGGGACACAAGATACACGAGCACGTGGGTAGAGCTCACACTGCGAGTAGATTGTACTAACTGCACATGGAACACAAGATACACGAGAACGTGGGTAGAGCTCGCTCTGCAGGTTGATTGTGCTAACCGCACATGGGACACAAGATACACAAGCACGTGGGTAGAGCTCGCTCTGCGGGTTGATTGTGCTAACTGCACAAGGAACACTAGACCTTGTCACTTTCCCAGAGAGGTCTAGCCTGATTGGTACTTGCTCTGTGACTCAACTGTGCTAACCGCACACATAGAGGAAACAGATGCTAAGCCAAGCTAAGTACTCCAAACTAACCCTGCCTAGTCATGTAAGTACTCTCTGGGATAGAGCGACACATGCACACGTGCAGACTGGGTGGTAGAGTATCCACTGGCAACAACCACACACAAATGATACTAGCCACTGACGTGCGCCTCTGTGAACCTTTTATACATTAGACTCATGTCCAGTCAGACAGGACCTTGCCCATGGACCAATCCGGCCCTGCCACATCATCAGAGCAGCTGACGTCCAACCATTAATGAGAAGACACCACCTCATGGACATGCTCAGTACGGCAATCTCCAGACTTAGACTCGAAAGTGCTGGACTGCACCTGATTATTACTGGTTACTAAGGGCTTGGCTGGAGAGCCAGCAGTAAGCAAGCCTACACCATGAGCCTGAGCTAGATACTGGGACCAATGTCTATGCTCAGCAGCACCCGCAACAGCCGAACCAGAATGGGGGACCGCCGAGGCCGATAAGGCTTGGGACCTATCCCATGCAGAGGGAGAATCAAGACACCTAACAGGCATTTTTCAAGTTTTTGCTGAGTTTTTCTGCATTCAATTGAATGGAGCATAAAACACTGAAAAAAGTAAAAAAACACCACAGCTCAAAGAAAAGCAAGGAAAAAAATGCACCACGTGAATGAGGTTTTAGAAATCTCACTTATTTTGGCTCCACTGTAAAATGCATCATTTTATTTTGCACGAAAAAAAAACCACATAAAAAACACAGCACATTAACAAGCCCTATTCTGACAGGAAAAAAAATAGAAACATAAAAAAATTTGGTAGGGGAAAAAATAATTATTTTTAAATTTGCCAAGAGGCACATTTACTGGTTAAAAATGAAGAAACATAGGTTACATTCACATTTTGTTGTGATTTCTCTATTCTTCTGCTCTCTCTGTATTTCAGTTTTCACTGTAGCCATTTTATTCTCTTCATTAATCAGGAAGCTTTAGATGAGAGCAATGGAAAGTGCTGCAGTGTGTAGACCTCATGCTTATGATGGTTTTATGGCTCCACACAACTTCTGAGTCGTACAGAACCATAATAAGACAGCCATACATTTTTATATGGCCTTACAATCCATCTGCGTGCCTCAAAATATAGATAATTTTACATTTTTTGTTAATAGTATACTAATAGTTATTATTCTTATGAGGGTCCTCATTTTTTTGTCTATTTTTCACTATTCTGTAACTGTTTTGTGACATTCGTGTCTGATTACACTGCTACAGCCTCTGCCCCGGTCGCTAACCAGCATAACACTAATACCGCAGTTACTGTAAGATGACGACTGTGTGTGACTTTTTAGATTAAAGATTGCTTAGAATAGTTGTCCCTTTCCTGTCCACTTGTGTTTTGCTGAATTGAGTAATTAGTGCTCTGATGGGATCCCACTGGCAGGTTTACTTCCTTATAAACCCCAGCAGACAGTCTCTGGTTGCCAGTTATTCTGATTAGCTAATACCTGGTCATAGTTCCCATGCATTACTCTTGTTTTGCCAGATTATTTATCCCCTTTTCCAACCTCGGCATGTACATTGGCCTCTGGCTTCCTTTATGATGTTGTCCTTGACTCCATGGTATCAGCCCTTCTTGCCGCCAACTTGCTCCACCCGTAAGCAGCTGTCACGGATGTGTCAGAGGCTGCAGACCGGTGCACTGCATCTGTCTACAGAAGGTCTCTGTAGTTTGCTTTGCAAATGACTGGCCACTTTCCCCTGTGCTAATGGCCACACCTGGACCTGAGTGATGATATACTTCATGCTTGCTGCTTGCAAGTGCGGTTGATATTTTCTCTTTGCACTTCCCTGTTGCAACTTGGAGCTATTGCAGTTGGTTATCTTCTGCCTTGGTGTTGCTGGAGGACATCTATATTTCTCTGACTCTTCTCAAGCTAAAGGTACCTTCACACATAACGATATCGTTAACGATATAGTTGCAATGTCACGCCTTTTGTGACGTAGCAACGATCCCGCTAACGATCTCGTTATGTGTGACAGCGCCCAACGATCAGGCCCCTGCTGGGAGATCGTTGGTTGCTGGGGAATGATCAGTACCTTTTTTTGGTCACTGATCACCCGCTGTCATCGCCGGACCGGCGTGTGTGACGCCGATCCAAAGATGTGTTCACTTGTAACCAGGGTAAATATCGGGTTACTAAGTGCAGAGCCGCGCTTAGTAACCCGATATTTACCCTGGTTACCATTGTAAAAGTAAAAAAAAAAAAACACTACATACTTACATTCTGATGTCTGTCACGTCCCCCGGCGTCAGCTTTCCTGCACTGACTGTCAGCGCTGGCCGTAAAGCAGAGCACAGCAGTGACGTCCTCTTGCTGCATTATCATCCCCGGCGCCTGTGCATTAAGTATTTTTTTCTGGGAGTGCGCATTTGCGCTGCCCTTCGTACTTACAGTGCAGGCACCGGGGGACGATAATGCAGGAAGAGGAGGCGACGCCCGGCATGCACAGGTCCGGAGTGACGGCTGTGCTGCGTCTGATTAGGAGGGAAAGACCACCTCCGGGAACATTTCACGGTATGAGGGGGCACATTTTATAAACATTTATTTCAGCGTGTGCAGGCATCATAACTAAAAGAGCCCCCTTGTCAGAATGCAGCATTTGTGCTGCACAAGGTGGCTCTTTTAGTTAAAAACGCCTGAGGGTGGTGACAGGTTCCCTTTAAGAAATGAAGGTCAGTCAGTCCGAAAAATTGGGAGAACTTTGAAAGTGTCCCCAAGTGCAGTGGCAAAAACCATCAAGCGCTACAAAGAAACTGGCTCACATGAGGACCGCCCCAGGAAAGGAAGACCAACAGTCACCTCTGCTTCTGAGGATGTTTATCCAAATCACCAGCCTCAGAAGTCGCAGGTTAACAGCAGCTCAGATTAGAGACCAGGTCAATGCCACACAAAGTTCTAGCAGCAGACACATCTCTACAACAACTGTTAAGAGGAGACTTTGTGCAGCAGGTATTCATGGTAAAATAGCTGCTAAGAAACCACTGCTAAGGACAGGCAACAAGCAGAAGAGACTTGTTTGGGCTAAAGAACACAAGGAATGGACATGAGACCAGTGGAAATCTGTGCTTTGGTCTGATGAGTCCAAATTTGAGCTCTTTGGTTCCAACCACCGTGTCTTTGTGCGACGCAGAAAAGGTGAATGGATGGACTCTAGATGCCTGGTTCCCACCGTGAAGCATGGAGGAGGAGGTCTGATGGTGTGGGGGTGCTTTGCTGGTGACACTGTTGGGGATTTATTCAAAATTGAAGGCATACTGAACCAGCATGGCTACCACAGCATCTTGCAGCGGCATGCTATTCCATCCGGTTTGTGTTTAGTTGGACCATCATTTATTTTTCAACAGGACAATGACCTCAAACACACCTCCAGACTGTGTAAGGGCTATTTGACCAAGAATGAGAGCGATGGGTGCTACGCCAGATGACCTGGCTCCACAGTCACCAGACCTGAACCCAATCGAGATGGTTTGGGGTGAGCAGGACCGCAGAGTGAAGGCAAAAGGGCCAACAAGTGCTAAGCATCTCTGGGAACTCCTTCAAGATTGTTGCAAGACCATTCCCGGTGACTACCTCTTGAAGCTCATCAAGAGAATGCCAAGAGTGTGCAAAGCAGTCATCATAGCAAAAGGTGGCTACTTTGAAGAACCTAGAATATAAGACATAATTTCTTTTGTTTCACACTTTTTTGTTAGGTATATAATTCCACATGTGTTCATTTATAGCTTTGATTCCTTCAGTGTGAATGTACAATTTCCATAGTCATGAAAATACCGAAAAATCTTTAAATGAGGTGTGTCCAAACTGTTAGTCTGTACTGTAAATCAATCGACATCTCTAAAATCATTTTACAATTTTTGTGAATGTCATATTAAAATAATTTTCCTTTTTCTACTCCCCCCCATTTAGTCCTAGACTGCTTACCCAGTCGGTAGAATTTCAAGGAAAAATTTGGACATACTATGACACAAAGGTTTACTAGCAGGGTTACCAATCGTCCAGAAATTGATGGATAGTCCATTAAAATATGGCATTTGTTACCCTGGCTGTAAAAAACATTGATGTGTCTGTGATTTTTTTTTTAAGCTGGGGAAACTTACACAAGTTACTATGACTGTAATTATCATCATTTTTCAGTTTGTGGTGAATTCAGCTCCTGTCTTTATATCATAATTATGAGTTGTAGACTTATATCACTTAAAATATTAGTGATTATGATTGTTTTTCTTCATAAACTATCAAGAAAGAATAAAAAATCAAGTTAACAACCCTGTTCACCAGCCCTATCTTTGACCATGAAAACATCTTGAAAGGAATTTGTACAGTATGTTCCTACATGTATTGGGTTTCCATTGGGTGCTCCTTATTTCATCCACCCTTCAAAAATCTATCACCGTGTTTGTTAAAGTGGTCACAATATTGGTGTCTAAGGCTAGGTGCAGACAAGCATATTTTTTGTCTTCCAAGAAAATTGGATTATGCAAAGGATACTCTGATCAGAGTTTGATCAGAGTGTGATCAGATTTTCTCAAATGAGAAGATGGAGAAAAAAAAATTATCCATTGAGTCAGTCTGTGGAAATCAGACTACACTTAGATATCATCCGAGTGCAGTCCGATGGTTTCCATGGACTCATTGACGTGCATGTTATGATACAGATATCAGATTTTTCTTCGGACAGTTTTGAACATGTCGATATTTTGGCCAAAATATTCAAGCTCGTGACCCACATCAAGGGTCCTCACGTTTGCGAGTCCTAACACTAAAAAGCCAAACCACAAAAAGAGGACTTAAAAATCCTCCTAAAATTCAAAAACAGCAGAAAAAAGGCAGCAATGTTTACCTGCCTAGTCTTGAACATGTGCATAACCCCAGAGACAAACATTCGTTCAATGTTGGAAGTTATGTCGGATCGCATTCGAACCGAAAACTGTTGTGAATTCTGTGGCTGAGTTCACTTCTGTGGTCACAAGTGGTATTGCAGTCTCTGGGCTTCCTCCCTCAGGTGTTTTGGTGAGCTCGTTGGCTGCCTTGCTATTTAGCTCCACCTGAGTCTGTCTTCCTTGCTCCTTGTCAATGTTCCAGTGTTGGATCTGAGCTACTGCATCTTTCCTTGGGCCTGCTGCTCTGCTAGATAAGTGCTTCTAGTTTGTTTTCTGTTTTTTCTGTCCAGCTTGCTATTAACTTTTGCTGGAAGCTCTGAGAAGCAAAGGGGTGCACCGCCGTGCTGTTAGTTCGGCACGGTGGGTCTTTTTGCCCCTTTGCGTGGTTTTCGTTTTAGGGTTTTTTGTAGACTGCATAGTTCTCTTTGCTATCCTCGCTCTGTCTAGAATATCGGGCCTCACTTTGCTGAATCTATTTCATTCCTACGTTTGTCTTTTCATCTTGCTAACAGTCATTATATGTGGGGGGCTGCCTATTCCTTTGGGGTATTTCTCTGAGGTAAGTCAGGCTTGTATTTCTATCTTCAGGCTAGTCAGCTCCTCAGGCAGTGCCGAGTTGCATAGGTAGTTGATAGGCGCAATCCACTGCTGCTTATAGTTGTGTGAGGATAGATCAGGTACTGCAGTCTACAGAGATTCCACGTCTCAGAGCTCGTCCTATTGTTTTTGGTTATTGCCAGATCTCTGTATGTGCGCTGATTACTGCACGCTGTGTTGCCTGATTGCCAGCCATAACAGTACAAGGAGCCCTTCAATGATTTCCAATAGAGGGAAAAAAGAAATCCTGACATCATTTTTTTTTCTTAGCTCTGTCTTCAGTCTTTTTTTTCCCCTAGACATTAGAGTGCTTCAGGACACAGCTGTGGACATGGATATTCAGGCTCTGTGCTCCTCAATGGAGAATCTCGTTGTAAATGTACAAAAGATTCAAGATACTATTGATCAGAAATCGATGCTAGAACCAAGAATTCCGATTCCTGATTTGT
Source organism: Ranitomeya imitator (assembly GCF_032444005.1). Classification (NCBI taxonomy): domain Eukaryota; kingdom Metazoa; phylum Chordata; class Amphibia; order Anura; family Dendrobatidae; genus Ranitomeya; species Ranitomeya imitator. The sequence goes on along the minus strand of NC_091290.1, from coordinate 116,727,881 downwards.
TTTTTGGTGACAGAACTAAGTTCCTGAGCTTCAGAAATAATTGTAAGCTATTTTTGGCCTTGAAACCTCATTCTTCTGGTAATCCTATTCAACAGGTTTTGATTATTATTTCTTTTTTGCGCGGCGACCCACAGGACTGGGCGTTTTCTCTTGCACCAGGAGATTCTGCATTGAGTAATGTTGATGCATTTTTCCAGGCGCTGGGATTGCTTTACGATGAGCCTAATTCAGTGGATCAAGCTGAGAAAAATCTGCTGGCTTTATGCCAGGGTCAGGATGATGTAGAAGTATATTGTCAGAAATTTAGGAAATGGTCAGTACTCACTCTGTGGAATGAATCTGCACTAGCGGCTTTGTTCAGAAAGGGTCTCTCTGAAGCTCTTAAGGATGTAATGGTGGGATTTCCTATGCCTGCTGGTTTGAATGAGTCTATGTCCTTGGCCATTCAGATCGGTCGTCGCTTGCGCGAGCGTAAATCTGTGCACCATCTGGCGGTATTGTCTGAGAGTAAGCCTGAGCCTATGCAGTGCGACAGGACTATGACTAAAGTAGAACGGCACGAACACAGACGTCTGAACAGACTGTGTTTCTATTGTGGTGATTCTACTCATGCTATTTCTAATTGTCCTAAACGCACTAGGCGGTTCGATAGCTCTGCCGTTATTGGTACTGTACAGTCCAAATTCCTTTTGTCCATTACCTTAATGTGCTCTTTGTCATCATATTCTGTCATGGCGTTTGTGGATTCAGGCGCTGCCCTGAATCTGATGGATTTGGATTATGCTAAACGTTGTGGATTTTTCTTGGAGCCTTTGCGGTGTCCTATTCCGTTGAGAGGAATTGATGCTACACCTTTGGCCAAGAATAAGCCTCAGTACTGGGCCCAGCTGACCATGTGCATGGCTCCTGCACATCAGGAAGTTATTCGCTTTTTGGTACTGCATAATTTGCATGATGTGGTCGTGTTGGGGTTGCCATGGCTACAAACCCATAATCCAGTATTGGATTGGAACTCTATGTCAGTAACCAGCTGGGGTTGTCAGGGAGTACATGGTGATGTTCCATTTTTGTCTATTTCGTCATCCATTCCTTCTGACATCCCAGAGTTCTTGTCGGACTTTCAGGATGTATTTGAAGAGTCCAAGTCTGATGCCCTACCTCCGCATAGGAATTGTGATTGTGCTATCGATTTGATTCCTGGTAGTAAATTCCCTAAGGGTCGTTTATTTAATTTGTCCGTACCTGAACACACCGCTATGCGCAGTTATGTGAAGGAGTCCCTGGAGAAGGGACATATTCGCCCATCGTCGTCACCATTGGGAGCAGGGTTCTTTTTTGTAGCCAAGAAGGATGGTTCGCTAAGACCGTGTATTGATTACCGCCTTCTTAATAAGATCACTGTTAAGTTTCAGTATCCCTTGCCATTGATTTCTGACTTGTTTGCTCGGATTAAGGGGGCTAGTTGGTTTACTAAGATTGATCTTCGTGGTGCGTATAATCTGGTGAGAATCAGGCAGGGAGATGAATGGAAAACGGCATTTAATACGCCCGAGGGTCATTTTGAGTATCTGGTGATGCCGTTCGGACTTGCCAATGCTCCATCTGTTTTTCAGTCTTTTATGCATGACATTTTCCGGGAGTATCTGGATAAATTCTTGATTGTTTACTTGGATGACATTTTGATCTTCTCAGATGATTGGGAGTCTCATGTGAAGCAAGTCAGAATGGTTTTCCAGGTACTGCGTGCTAATTCCTTGTTCGTGAAGGGATCAAAGTGTCTCTTCGGTGTGCAGAAAGTTTCATTTTTGGGGTTCATCTTTTCCCCTTCTACTATCGAGATGGATCCGGTTAAGGTTCAGGCCATCCAGGATTGGACTCAGCCGACATCTCTAAAAAGTCTGCAGAAATTCCTGGGCTTTGCTAATTTTTATCGTCGCTTCATCTGTAATTTTTCTAGCATTGCCAGACCATTGACCGATTTGACCAAGAAGGGTGCTGATTTGGTTAATTGGTCTTCTGCTGCCGTGGAAGCTTTTCAGGAGTTGAAGCGTCGTTTTTGCTGTGCCCCTGTGTTGTGTCAACCTGATGTTTCTCTTCCGTTCCAGGTCGAGGTTGATGCTTCTGAGATTGGTGCAGGGGCAGTTTTGTCACAGAGAGGTTCTGGTTGCTCAGTGTTCAAATCATGTGCTTTCTTTTCCAGGAAATTTTCTGCTGCTGAGCGTAATTATGATGTGGGCAACCGAGAGTTGCTGGCCATGAAGTGGGCATTCGAGGAGTGGCGTCATTGGCTTGAGGGTGCTAAGCATCGCGTGGTGGTTTTGACTGATCATAAGAACCTTACTTATCTTGAGTCTGCCAAGCGCTTGAATCCTAGACAGGCCCGTTGGTCGTTATTTTTTGCTCGTTTTGATTTTGTGATTTCATACCTTCCGGGCTCTAAAAATGTGAAGGCGGATGCTCTGTCTAGGAGTTTTGTGCCCGACTCTCCGGGGTTATCTGAGCCGGCGAGTATCCTCAAGGAAGGAGTCATTGTGTCTGCCATCTCCCCTGATTTGCGGAGAGTGTTGCAGAAATTTCAGGCTAATAAACCTGATCGTTGTCCGGCCGAGAAACTGTTCGTCCCTGATAGGTGGACTAGTAAAGTTATCTCTGAACTTCATTGTTCGGTGCTGGCCGGTCATCCAGGAATCTTTGGTACCAGGGAGTTGGTTGCTAGATCCTTCTGGTGGCCATCTCTGTCACGGGATGTGCGTGCTTTTGTGCAGTCCTGTGGAATTTGTGCTAGGGCTAAGCCCTGCTGTTCACGTGCCAGTGGGTTGCTTTTGCCCTTGCCGGTCCCGAAGAGGCCTTGGACACATATTTCGATGGATTTCATTTCTGACCTTCCCGTTTCTCAAAAAATGTCGGTCATTTGGGTGGTCTGTGATCGCTTTTCTAAAATGGTCCATCTGGTGCCCTTGGTTAAATTGCCTTCCTCCTCTGATTTGGTGCCTTTGTTCTTCCAGCATGTGTTTCGTTTACATGGCATTCCTGAGAATATTGTTTCTGACAGAGGTTCCCAGTTTGTCTCGAGGTTCTGGCGAGCCTTTTGTGGTAGGATGGGCATTGACCTATCTTTTTCCTCGGCCTTCCATCCTCAGACTAATGGCCAGACCGAACGAACCAATCAGACCTTGGAAACATATCTGAGATGTTTTGTTTCCGCTGACCAGGATGATTGGGTGTCATTTTTGCCGTTGGCTGAGTTCGCCCTTAATAATCGGGCCAGCTCGGCTACCTTGGTCTCTCCATTTTTCTGCAATTCTGGGTTCCATCCTCGTTTCTCTTCAGGACAGGTTGAGTCTTCGGACTGTCCTGGTGTGGATTATGTGGTGGACAGGTTGCAGCAGATCTGGACTCAGGTAGTGGACAATTTGACCTTGTCCCAGGAGAAGGCTCAGCTTTTCGCTAATCGCAGACGCCGTGTGGGACCCCGACTTCGTGTTGGGGATCTGGTTTGGTTATCTTCTCGTCATATACCTATGAAGGTTTCCTCTCCTAAATTTAAACCTCGTTTTATTGGTCCGTATAGGATTTCTGAGATTCTCAATCCGGTGTCTTTTCGTCTGACCCTCCCAGACTCCTTTTCCATACATAATGTATTCCATAGGTCGTTGTTGAGGAGATACGTGGCACCTATGGTTCCATCTGTGGAGCCTCCTGCCCCTGTTTTGGTGGAGGGGGAATTGGAGTATATTGTGGAGAAGATTTTGGATTCTCGTGTCTCTAGACGGAAACTCCAGTATCTGGTCAAATGGAAGGGTTATGCTCAGGAAGATAATTCCTGGGTTTTTGCCTCTGATGTCCATGCCCCAGATCTTGTTCGTGCCTTTCATGTGGCTCATCCTGGTCGGCCTGGGGGTTCTGGTGAGGGTTCGGTGACCCCTCCTCAAGGGGGGGGGTACTGTTGTGAATTCTGTGGCTGAGTTCACTTCTGTGGTCACAAGTGGTATTGCAGTCTCTGGGCTTCCTCCCTCAGGTGTTTTGGTGAGCTCGTTGGCTGCCTTGCTATTTAGCTCCACCTGAGTCTGTCTTCCTTGCTCCTTGTCAATGTTCCAGTGTTGGATCTGAGCTACTGCATCTTTCCTTGGGCCTGCTGCTCTGCTAGATAAGTGCTTCTAGTTTGTTTTCTGTTTTTTCTGTCCAGCTTGCTATTAACTTTTGCTGGAAGCTCTGAGAAGCAAAGGGGTGCACCGCCGTGCTGTTAGTTCGGCACGGTGGGTCTTTTTGCCCCTTTGCGTGGTTTTCGTTTTAGGGTTTTTTGTAGACTGCATAGTTCTCTTTGCTATCCTCGCTCTGTCTAGAATATCGGGCCTCACTTTGCTGAATCTATTTCATTCCTACGTTTGTCTTTTCATCTTGCTAACAGTCATTATATGTGGGGGGGCTGCCTATTCCTTTGGGGTATTTCTCTGAGGTAAGTCAGGCTTGTATTTCTACCTTCAGGCTAGTCAGCTCCTCAGGCAGTGCCGAGTTGCATAGGTAGTTGATAGGCGCAATCCACTGCTGCTTATAGTTGTGTGAGGATAGATCAGGTACTGCAGTCTACAGAGATTCCACGTCTCAGAGCTCGTCCTATTGTTTTTGGTTATTGCCAGATCTCTGTATGTGCGCTGATTACTGCACGCTGTGTTGCCTGATTGCCAGCCATAACAGAAAACACGCTCATGGGAACAGGAGTTGATGCGGAGAATGACATAGGAATAAAAGCTTTCTGTCCTTCTAAAGAAAAATTGGCAACATAACAACGAGATCGGCGCTCGCATAAAGGCCGATGCAATTTTCATGCTGATTGTTACTACAGTTTGCACATCATATCGTTGGCAGCATATCCCTTGGAGATGTTTTGGAGACCACAATTATTTTTAGGCTCAAAAATGCGATCAATGAATGAACAATGGTTTTGCTCGTTCGTTGGCTGATTGCTGCCATGTTTACACTGGCTAATGATCAGAAACAAACGTTTTTTTTTCGAAACCAATTACCGGCCCGTGTAAAAAGGGATGAGGTTTAGCTATTATTAATGCACAAAGCTGCGATGTTGGCAACGTTCACAACTTCCCCTTTGTCATTGTCGTCGCTTGATGCAATCTTCATAATAGCGAACAACTTATCATAGGGATTCCCTCCCAAAATATTTATGTCGCTCTTTTATCGGTTCCTCCCCCTTGATAAAAAGACCAGCGTATTAATAGTCCCCTTGATAATTTTGGAGGGCCATTTTAGTTTTTTTTCTGAATGCTGCAACACTTCATGCTCTGCTATAATGGCTTCAGTAATTACCATCGGATAAAAAGATCTTAGCATGAAAAGATGTGTTTGAAAAGCCTCAGACTGTTCTACTCAATGATAGCTTTCACCAAGCCAAGAATTCACTACATACAACTACAATGGGTGAGATTATCTCTCTCTCTCTCTCTCTGAGGTTTCGAATTCTGTGCGAGTTACCAGCACCAGATTATGATAACAAGATCATGTTCAGTTATCAAAACAAGTTCCCAAACTTTTCTCATGTCACTTTCCATCTAAGCCCTGCTGCTTCTACTGAAAGGCAGTGAGGACTTGTCTTAGTGTGCGCTGAAGCTCAATTTAAAACCTTACGCTTTGAACTCGATTCATGGGGTATTTGCATAAGAAGATTTAGGCTGGAATGAATGAGCTTGCAATGCATCTGGCCATTAATATGCCTCTAATTCAGCACATTGTAAGCTCATTGATGTATCACAAAGGGCTGAAATTCAAGGATAGTTACCCTATTGCCATTGTGAAGGTGTGAATCCGAGTAATATGTTCCCGACAGCCCTACAGTTGTTACAAATTAGATATGTTTCCTAAACAGTGAAGGCTTGAAAACAATAAGTCTTGTAGGAGGAAAGCTTTAAAATTTGAGAGAGAAAACAGTATTAGTTCTACCCATATGCCCGGCTTCTTAAAATGCCAGTTCTACTTAAACAGTTAAAAAATAAACAGTTCGTGTTTCCTTATCTTTTTTTTTGCTGGCAGTCCCTTCAATCTCTCCAGCTGGATATTTAAATTTATAGAAAATGTACATACAGTGGCATGTAAAAGTTTGTCCATCCCTGGTCAAAATCACTGTTATTAGCAACAGTTAAGCAAGTTGAAAATGAAATGATCTCTAAAAGGCCACATTTTTTTGTATTTTAGGCAAAAAAAATATTTTTTCCTCTTTTACATTTTAAACATTGTAAAAAGGAAAATGGGCCTATGCAAAAGTTTGAGTACTCTGCATGGTTAGTACCTAGTAGAAGAGATAAGCGAACTTATTCGGAAAACGCTCGGCAATCTCCAGCTCGGCACGAATGTTGCACATTCGGATTCGTGTTCGGATTCCCAAATATTTTCCGCAAAATTCGGTAAATCATCAAGTTTCACAGCGCTGCAAGGCATGCTGCTATTTGACAGTGTGAGCCCGCAGCTGTGATCGGAGGCATCTACTACTCCCATCAGCCAACGGCTGCTGCCACTGATAACAGCAAGAGCAGGAGAAGCTGATGGAAGTATTCATCAACCGGCACCTGTGCTCTAAAGACATAATTTTTAAAAAAAGGAGTGAATTTCCCTGTAATTTTGATAACCAGTAAGGCAAAACTGACAGTTGCGGGCTGCAACCCTCAGCTATCAGCAAGGCTGGTTATAATGAATATAGGTGTTCCCTCTGCATTTATTAAAATTATTTAAATAAATAATAAAAAAACAACAACGTGGGGTTCCCTCCCATTTTTTTTACAACCAGCCAAGTTAAGCAGATACCTGGGGGCTGGTATTCTCAGGCTGGTATTGACACCCCCAACCTAAAATTAGCAACTCCTAGCTGCCCAGAAAAGGTGCTTCTGTTAGAAATGCCAATTCTGGCTCTTGCCCAGCTCTTCCCACTTGCCCAGTGATGGTGGCCAGTGGAGTTCATATTATAAGATGCCTATCCATTAATAATCCTACAGTTGCATTGTAAATAAACACACAGCAAGCCCCATGACCCATGCTATAATCTATGTATGGGATAAACTGTTTTCTTCCTGGACGTGGCCAAAATTCGACCATCCAGGCTGAGAACCACTGATGACCGAGCTGCTACGAGCACAGCCTCAGTGACTAGCAGTAAAGTCATGAAGGTTACCATGGGTTAGTGAGGCTGTGTTCCCAGCCGGGCTGAACTGTGGTGAGCTTAGCACTATGAGAAAAAGCCAATGAGTTCATTGCTGTTTAACTAAGTGAGTTTGCCACAGATCGCAGATCAGAACGTAGCCTCAGTGACCCACGGTTACCTCGATGACGTCACTGCTGGTCACTGATGCTGCGCTCATTGCAATCATTCCTCAGTGGTTCTCAGCCACCTGGATGGTTGCATCTTGGCACCGTCATCAGACATGGATTACGGTGAGGGACAGAACGTCGGACAGATAAGGGATATGGTTAATTTTTTATTTTGATTTATTACATGAGACAAGGGCTTCAATGGAATGGGCATCAGGTGAGTATAACTGTGTTTGTTATTTTTAAATAAAAATAGAAAAGTGTGTTTTGTTTTTATTTCAAAAAAATATATTCTTGAAACCGGCTGACAGCTGAATGGTGCAGCCTGCAGCTGTCAGCCTGGCTGTTTATCAAAAATACAGGGAAACACCCTATTTTTTCAATTATTTATTTAGAACGCAGGTGCTGGCTGATAAATACTTCCATCATCCGCTCCTGCTCTTCCTGTTGTTAGTGGCAGCAGCCGTTGAGTGATGAGAGTAGTAGTCCCATCAGCTGACACCAGTGATTGAAGATAATCTTTTTACCCCCGATCATAGCTGCGAGCTCACGCTGTGATTTGACAGAGTGGGAACCATGGCTGTCTGACCAGCAGTAATGATTTTACTGTTGATCAGAGGCCGTGTTTGCTGCCCTGTCATGCACATGACAGCGTGGCAAGCACTGGATGTTCTGGCCATCCTATTCAAGTGAATGGGGTCTGGATTCGGGTTTGGGCCTGAGTACTGTTCTGGTACCCGAACTGAACCTTTTTATAACAGTTTGCCAACCCACCAAACTCAAATATCCAAGAGTTTGCTCATCTCTACCTATTAACACCGCCTTTTGAAACTATCACAGCTTGTAAACACTTTTTGTAGCCAGTCAAGAGTCTTTCAATTCTTGCTTGAGGTATTTTCATTTATTCTTATGTGGAAAATTCTTCCAGTTCTGTTAGATTCCTGGGTCGTTTTATATGCACTGCTATTTGGAGGAATAGCCACAGATTTTCAATGATGTTCAGATCGGGGGACTGTGAGGGCCATTGTAAAACTTTCAGCTTTTGCCTTTTGAGGTAGTCTATTGTGGATTTTGATGTGTGGATAGCATGATTATCCATTTGTAGAAGCCATCCCCTTTCCAACTTCAGCTTTTTTACAGATGGTGTTATGTTTCATCAAGAATTTATTGAAATTTCATTAAATCCATTCTTTCCAATATTCCCTGTGCTATTGGCTGCAACACAACCCCAAAGCATGATTGATCCACCACCATTCTAAATGGTTGGCGAGATGTTCTGTTCCTGAAATTCTGTGCCCTTTTTTCTCCACACACACCTTTGATCATTGTGGCCAAAGAGTTCTATTTTAACCTCATCAGTCCAGATGACTTGTTTAAAAAATGTATGGGGCTTGTTTAGATGTTCTTTTGCATACTAATAAAGCGACATTTTATGGTGAGGATGCAGGAGAGGTTTTCTTCTGATGACTCTTTCAACTCCAGAGTCTGCTAAATCTACCTGAAGGTCTTTTGCAGTCAAGCGGGGGTTCTGATTTGCCTCTCTGGCAATCCTATGGACAGTTCTCACTGAAATTTTGCTTGTTCTTCAAGACCTTATCTTGACCTCCAGTGTTCCCGTAAGCTGATACAGTGGAACGAGCAAACTTGAAAACACTTTGCTATCTTCTTATAGCCTTCTCCTGCTTTCTGGGCCTCCACCATTTTCATTTTCAGAGCTCTAGACAGCTGCTTAGAAGAACCCATGGCTGCTGTATTTGGCACAAGGTTAGAGGAGGCTGGGTTTTTTTACAGCTGGGAAATGTGCATAACCTGGCCTTTCCTAACCATGACATTGAGCAAGCCATAAACCCTAACAGGTTAATTAAGTGTGAAACCGTGGTCAAAGTTATCTGAGAACACAAATCTCCAAGGGTGCCCAAACCTTTGCATTGGTCCATTTTCTTTTTTGTAATTTTTAAAATGTAAAAGATGAAAATATTTTTTTGTGCCAAAAATATAAAGGAAATGTGTGCCCCTTTTAGAGATCATTTCATCTTCAACTTACTTAACTGTTTGCAATAACTGTAATTTTGACCAAACTTTTACATGCCACTGTAAAAGAAGCAATGAAGGACATTGGAACATTTGTCTAAGTGGTATTATAATTTTTAGTGTCAATGTACACAGTAAATATTTGTGCACATTGAGGAATTTGCAAAAAGGATGTTCTAGGGTGGCAACGCCAAGACTTTTTCTTCTTATTGACTCCTTGGTAGTGTAGGGATTCACGTTCTCATTTAAGCATTAGGTAGCATTCACCCAAGTGATACAGTTTTATTGCTTTCATAAAACTCCAAGGGATTCAAAACCAAAAACAACAACCTCTTTTGTGCACAGAGGTATAACTGCAAATCAACAATTCATCCAGCAGGCAGATATATGTCAGGGCGGGCTCACCCGAACCGATTACGATAGTTTCTCCCAAAGAAAACTTTATACACAGGAGAGGTATGGTCCTGCCACTCTCAGTATCTGCTTCAGCCTGAACTATAGCAGCTTTCAGCTAGGCCACATGGTAAGCAGAAGTCCTCTGCAATACTTAGTGTCCATTGACCGATCATGGTCCTTAATGAATTATTGGGTTAAGGGTTACTAAAGAGGGAAAGGCAAGAGTGAGCAACTTCAGCTTTCAGTGCTTTTCCTAGCTGAATTGTGCAGTCTCCATTCAGAGAGAGACTATGGCTTGTCTCTCTCTCAGCTACAACTCACATTTTGGCTGGTCACTGACCAGCTTCAACACGCTCAACTCTGCTAAACATCCAGCAGACTTCCACAAGGTGAATACATTTCCTGGTTCTTAGTCAGAGCTAGTCAGGTGCATCTAATTAAGACCTGCTGTTCTAGGATTTAACTCAGTTCTACCTTTCTTTGCTACAGTAGTTTTACATGTTTATAGTTCATAGACTTGACTGTTTGCTTAAAGAGAGTTTTCCATACGAGTAAGTGATGACTTATCTCTAAGACAGTCCATCAGACTTTGATCAGTGGGTGTTTTACCTCTTGGACACCAGTAATTCTGAGAATGATGGGTCTGCATTGCTTGTTTAGAGTTGTTGACCCGTCAAAGTTTTTCCTTGCACATCACCATTCCCATTCTGGGCACTTCCAACTTTTCAGGGTGCAACCCTGCCCAATTTTCTCAAACATTGGGTGAACTAAAATGGTATTGTGCAGTGAAAAAGTGTATATGAACCTATTGCCAAAAAGCTCTGAATCTCCGTCAAAGGCACAATTAGTGCAGTCCTAGCAGTCAGGCCTCATTCTACCAGGACAAGGTTGGAACAGCTCATGTGCAATTTTAGCTGGAAGTTATTTCCACCATGTACATTATGACCGCAGCTGTACAGGAGGCCTCTATGATGTATTGCAGAGGACACTTCAACGTCTTCCTTGCTTACCCTATGTTCTGTCTCTACCTTGCATTCACTTAAAAAGTTTCTACTGCGTTCATTCTGTATCAATACAGCAGCAAATCCTTCCTCTTCAGCAGTTTGTGGCTTGCTTGCCTCTCATTAGCTTGTACCCTGCCCATTTACTGCTCACTCTTGCCTTTCCCTCTCTAGTAACCCCTAAACCAACATTTCACTAAGGACCATGACCTCCCGGTCGATGGACATTAAGTATTGCAGAGGACTTCTGCTTGCCATGTGGCCTAGCCACCCTCTGCCTCTGGTTCCTATTGTAAGCCAGGTAACAGTTGCACTTTCTACATACAAAGAACACTACAACACATTACAGTAATACTAAGTCATATTCGGAATGCATTAGGGATGATCAGATCTAGCAGAATTCGAATTCACCTCTTTGTGCATTTTTTTCTGGATTTTCCTGATTCCAGGAGAAGTTAATCTCCGTGAATTTAATATCTCTCTCCAGACATCAGAGCATAATACACATAATGTGTAAATATATCTCTATTACACATCTCTATACTCAACTTACCCCTCACCTCTTCAGATGTCACCTCTCCTGCTAATCGCCACCTGTCCGGTTCTCGACATCTTCTGATCCCTCTCCAGTCATGCTGGATTGTCCTGGGCTCTCATGCTGTGCTGGAATTCTGATTTTCATGAGGCCTGGAGGGCTCTGCGAAACTGCTTGGGATGGCACAATGTCATGATGCCATGACATGCGCAGAACCCTCCCAGCCCCAAGAAAGCCAAAAATCCTGGAACAGCTTCAAAAGATATAAACACCAGCGGCAAAGTATCAGAAGATGCATCGAGGATCAGACAGGCGGTGGTGAGTAGCGAAGGCACTGGCTAGAGAGGTGAGTGGTAAGGTAAGTATTAGGATTTTTTTATTTTGATGGCCCAATAAAATTTGCATTTTGGCAAATGGAGATTTTTGCCAAAAAAATGTCTCTGATATTTTTAGAACAGGCAACTAAGTTATTAATAATACAATATACTTTTCAGCAAAATTACAAACAACTCAAACCAATAAATTGATGGCACACACACTTATAGGTACATGGACTGATTAAAGTGCCTTTCCATATAAGAGTTGAACATGAACTGCAATTTTCTGCCATTTTTCCCCCTACGTGTAGTCTGAAGCAGTTACGCTCTTCTTCCCTCGGTTACATAGACTTGCATTGTTTACCCTGTGGTTCTGCAATCAGTGCACATAATATTGGCAAATCCAGTATGCAACACATTCAGGTCTACTCGGAGGATTCAAGGTCTCACGGGATAAAATAACACAATATTATATAAGCAAAAAGTTTAAGAAAAAATGTGTTAAGGCGGACTGAAGGACGGTGATGAGAATATAGCATTCGCAGTCTTCCAACGTGAAAGAGAGTCTTGATCAAATTTTTTCCCTGAGACATAGAAAATTACACTGAGGTTGAACAAACACTCACTAATTGATCATCATGAGTTTAGTTGGAAATTGTGAGTATGATTACATGATATATATGGAAGGCATTATGTTTGTCCATACAGGTGGAGTTGTACAGAGCTATCATACTACACCTATTAACCATAATGGTGCCCTATTGTACATCTCTATGCTTTTCATTTTAAACAAAGGCATATAGAGGCTTTTTTCTGATCACCCCTCATAAGCCTTCTATATGGACATAAAGGTCATAGGAAGCTGCATAAAATGATACCCTGATATCTACAATCCAATGCCTTATTCCCTAGAAATCCACGTTTTTCTTAATTTGTAAACGAGCTGTTAAGATCTATGGGCCGGACATAGATCTCTACAAGAATCTGTCTCCATAGCTTGAATCCTTGCCTTGCTCGGAATCTTTCTGGGCCTCATCTGAGCTCATTGTAAGAAGTTCAGGGAGCTGCAGTAATCAGAAGATATGGATCGGATGAGTGACGGTGACGAAGAAGTGAGCGGTGAGGTCAGTATAAGTACTTTTTTAACTCTTTACATATTACTTTTATTTTGCTGTTGGGTCTGCAGAGACCACAGTGCATATTAAGCGACATTAAATTTGTAGAAAATAACTTCTCTGTGAATTTCGATAAGAAACATCGCGCAAACAGACTAGCTTGAATTTTGCCCACCCGCTCAGGTCTACTATGCAAGTATTTTACAAACCTGACTGTTCTATTATAAGGACAATTCTGCAGATGATGAAACCATGAGGGTGACTATATTTTTTCTCATTTTACTTCTAGGTTTAGTGCCCTGGAAAAATCACCCAAACAGACTAGTTCGAATTTTGCCCACCCGCTCATCTCTACTCTGCAGGTATTTTACAAAATTGACTGTTTTATTATACAGAACATGCTGCAGACAAACAAACTAACCATGAGGGTGACTATATTTTTTTTTAAATTTACTTCTAGGTTTAATGCTCCTCTAAGATGTTGGAAGAGCTTTAGTGTATCGCTGCGGATCTGTCTACAAGTTATTATTACAATGTAACGGGTATAACTTTACAAGACAAATGTGACAGCAATGTAATATGCCGCCTGATCGATGCACAGCGCAGGCTGCAGGGGATTCTGCTTTTATCACTGTCTCCTTATAAACGAAAGACACATTTGGCCTTATATCATAATCAGGTAAATGTCAAGGTCTAGAACGACCGTAAATGGCAAAGCATTACCCGGTGCCAAACGCGCATCAGGATTCGGAGCTTGCAGCGTGGAAGCGTTATGACAGGGATGGCAGAGAGGAGATTATATTTCCATTGTTGTTTAGTGAATACAATGATTAACAGGCTGAGTGCAAAGCATACACCCAGAGCAGGGTATTCCAGGTGGGTAATCCTTGTTTGTCTTCTCAGTCAGGTTAATGGTTTTCCATAAGTGCTTGGATGACAGCATAGAAAATTGGCCTAATATTCCATTGATACACAAGCAAAAATCCAAATAAAATAAGTGCAGTTTGAAGCACAAGCAAATTATGATAATGGGGCCGACGTGACATGCATGAGTGCAGCTTGGAGCTAATGCAGTAATAGTCTATGTATACATTGCACTCGATAAACTTGGCTTATTAGCACAGAATGCGAAATGCGTCATCTCACAGATGCTATAACAAGAGTCTTAAAAGGAATTAATAAAAAAAAAGCTGCAAAATGCTGCCTTGTGTTTGGTTTTATAAGAGATGATTTGAGAATCAAATTTATTATGAATTTCCCCCCAAATATGGATTCTCCAGAATTCAAATTTTTCAAGATTAGATTTATGAGATTTGGATTCTGAAGTCTAAAAAGAGGGTTGAAAAAAATCTTATACTTACCTTTCCTTCGCTTGCCCCACACCGCTCCCACAATGGTCAGTTATCCAATAGCCTCTTTTGTTTTCTACCTTCTATCCTTTTGTTTTTGTGGGCCTCTGGTTCCCACACACAGTCACATGGACAGAACGCATGTTATTGACGAGTGTCGTGACTCCTGATGAAGCATGTTGTGCGAAACGCGTGTCAGGCTGTCTGGGCATCTTGACTTCCTCTTTACTTCTGGTTAGTATTATTATATCTGACTCTGTATTGTATATGTATATGGTTTAATTACATATGTGCTTTCATTAGTATGGCTACTGTCATGGACTATTAGTGCCATACTTGCTATTTGCGCTATAGTTTTTGCTCATGCATATATGTATTTTTGTCTCTGGTGCCACTCATTTATATATATACAGTACAGACCAAAAGTTTGGACACACCTTCTCATTTAAAGATTTTTCTGTACTTTCATGACTATGAAAAGTGTACATTCACGCTGAAGGCATCAAAACTATGAATTAACACATGTGGAACTATATACTTAACAAAAAAGGTGTGAAACAACTGAAATTATGTCTTATATTCTAGGTTCTATAAAGTAGCCACCTTTTGCTTTGATGACTGCTTTGCACACTCTTGGCATTCTCTTGATGAGCTTCAACAGGTAGTCACCGAGAATGGTCTTCCAACAATCTTGAAGGAGTTCCCAGAGATGCTTAGCCCTTGTTAGCCCTTTTGCCTTCACTCTGCAGTCCAGCTCACCCCAAACCATCTCGATTGGGTTCAGGTCTGGAAACTGTGGAGGCCAGGTCATCTGGCGTAGCACCCCATCACTCTCCTTCTTGGTCAAATACAGCCTGGAGGTGTGTTTGGGGTCATTGTCCTGTTGAAAAATAAATGATGGTCCAACTAAACGCAAACCGGATGGAATAGCGTGCCACTGTAAGATGCTGTGGTAGCCATGCTGGTTCAGTATGCCTTCAATTTTGAATAAATCCCTAACAGTGTCACCAGCAAAGCACCCCCACACCATCACACCTCCTCCTCCATGCTTCACGGTGGGAACCAGGCATGTAGAGTCCATCCGTTCACCTTTTCTGCGTCGCACAAAGACACGGTGGTTGGAAACAAAGATCTCAACTTTGGACTCATCAGACCAAAGTACAGATTTCCACTGGTCTAATGTCCATTCCTTGTGTTCTTTAGCCCAGACAAGTCTCTTCTGCTTGTTGCCTGTCCTTAGCAGTGGCTTCCTAGCAGCTATTTTACCATGAAAGTCTGCTGCACAAAGTCTCCTCTTAACAGTTGTTGTAGAGATGTGTCTGCTGCTAGAACTCTGTGTGGCATTGGCCTGGTCTCTAATCTGAGCTGCGATTTCTGAGGCTGGTGACTCGGATAAACTTATCTTCAGAAGCAGAGGTGACTCTTGGTCTTCCTTTCCTGGGGCAGTCCTCATGTCAGCCAGTTTCTTTGTAGCGCTTGATGGTTTTTGCCACTGCACTTGGGGACACTTTCAAAGTTTTCCCAATTTTTCAGACTGACTGACCTTCATTTCTAGACGTAATGATGGCCACTCGTTTTTCTTTACTTAGCTGCTTTTTTCTTGCCATAATACAAATTCTAACAGTCTATTCAGTAGGACTATCAGCTGTGTATCCTCCAGACTTCTGCACAACACAACTGATGGTCCCAACCCCATTTATAAGGCAAGAAATCCCACTTATTAAACCTTACAGTGCACACCTGTGAAGTGAAAACCATTCCTGGTGACTACCTCTTGAAGCTCGTCAAGAGAATGCCAAAAGTGGGAAAAGCAGTCATCAAAGGAAAAGGTGGCTACTTTATAGAACCTAGAATATAAGACGTATTTTCAGTTGTTTCACACTTTTTTGTTAAGTATACGATTGCACATGTGTTAATTCATAGTTTTGATGCCTTCAGTGTGAATGTATAATTTTCATAGTCATGAAAATACAGAAAAATCTTTAAATGAGAAGGTGTGTCCAAACTTTTGCTCTGTACTATATATATATATATATATATATATATATATATATATATATATATATATATATATATACACACACATTTTTTTTTATATAATTTTTTGCTGCAGTTTTTGTTTTGGTTAAAACCAAAAATGGATGTCAGAAGAAGCTGAATACGTTACTGCCCATAACTTCCCATTCCTTTTGACGTAATTCCTCCTAGAGATATCCCTTTAGACTTCTCAATCCTCAAGGAGATGATAGGTCTCAATCACTTTCCTACATGTAAATAGTAAAAGAAATAGTAAATTATTAATTGCATAATGAATAAATTGCGCACCTGAAAACCACACAACATTAGCAACAGTTGGTTCAATTACTATGCTAAAAGTGCTAATGGTATTCGTGTGGTATTTCCTGATGAAGAAGTAACTTAGACTTTAAAACACATTGAATAAGCCATCTTTCTTTATGTGAAATACGTTTGGACATATGATTATTCAGCAGCGCAGGTTATATTCACATTAACCCGTTCATTTATCTAGTATGGCACACACAGACACACAATGCAAAGTTTCAGTCAACTTCTCCCATTTTTATCTTGTTTCAGGTGATTTTTTTTATATTCCCCACACCTGTTACTTGCCACAGGTGAGTTTGAACGTTCATCGCATGCTTGAAGCAAAGCTGCTTACCCACAATCTTGGAAAGGTGCCAACAATTTTGTCTGGCCCATTTTAGGGGTTTTGTGTGAAATTATGTCCAATTTGCCTATTTTTATCTGTTTTTTTGTTGTTGTTCCATTTCACACAAATGAAATGAACATGTGTATAATAAAGCATGTGTAATTACATTAACTGTCTGGAAGAAATACTTAAAGGGACACTGTCACCTGGATTTGGAGGGAACAATCTTCGGCCATGGAGGCGGGGTTTTGGGGTTTTTGATTCACCCTTTCCTTACCCGCTGGCTGCATGCTGGCTGCAATATTGGATTGAAGTTCATTCTCTGTCCTCCATAGTACACGCCTGCGCAAGGCAATCTTGCATTGCGCAGGCATGTACTATGGAGGACAGAGAATGAACTTCAATCCAATATTGCAGCCAGCATGCAGCCAGCGGGTAAGGAAAGGGTGAATCAAAAACCCAAAAACCCCGTCTCCATGGCTGAAGATTGTTCCCTCCAAATCCAGGTGACAGTGTCCCTTTAATTTTCAAGAACAATTTCAAGGGTGCCAGCACTTTCAGCCATGAATGCAGGCTTGGATAAGAGTTACATCGGAGTGAAGGTTAGTGGTAGAAACATCAACAATCTACAATATGCAGATGACACAACCCTGCTAGCAGAGAACAAGAAGGATTTGGAGAAGCTTATTTTGTGGGTTAAGGAAGAAAGTGAAAATTTCAGGTTGCATCTGAAGAAAACAAAGATCCTGACAACAGCACAAATGGCTAATATCAATATAAAGGTCAATAATGAGGAGATCGAAGTGTTCAACGATTACATATTCCTTGGATCTCAGATCAACTGCGATGGAAACTGCACACCTGAAGTAAAATGACACATGGCATTGGGACACGATGCACTGGTCTGCATGAAGAAGATCTAGAAGAGCAGAGATATCACCTTCTCTACCAATTGTGGATTGGCTAATGCAATTGCCTTCCCAATATCAACATACTGATGCGAGACCTGGACATTCAAGATAGCTGACAAGAAGAAAATTGACACATTGTAACTTTGGTGCTGAAGGAGAGTTCTACGGATTCCATAGACAATGAGGATTACCAATAGAGAAGTCTTGGACCAAGCCAAGCCAAAACTAAGATAACCAAACAAAAATTAGCTTATTTTGGCCACATTATGCGGAGTCCGTCATTGGAGAAAGATGTCATTTTTGGATCGGTTAGTGTAGGAAATAGAAGATGGCCAAGAATCTGCTGGATCAACACCACAAAAAACGGCATGAGAATGGTCACTGGTGAACAGAAGTAAGCAATGGGGGATAGAACTGCCTGGCGAGTGTTGATCGATAGAATGACCGAGAGTTGTACTCAACAAAATGGATGATAGAGAGTATTAGAGTATTCTATCCATCATAAGTTTTTATTTTTTGTTACGTCTACATTTACCAAATATACTAGTGTATAAGCTGAGATTTTCAGCACATTTTTTCGTGCTGAAAATGCCCCCCTCCCGGCTTATATACGAGTCATTGTCCAGAAAGCCGGTGGAGGAGGGGGAGCGGGGAGCCGGCAGCTGTAGCACAGTGGCAGCTGCAGCAATCAGCTTCCAGAACACATGATTACTCACCCTCTGTCGCTGCATCTCCATCCCTGCATCTCTGTCCTGGCGCCGGTGGCTCTTCCTGTTTCTGTGCTCAGCAGTCAGGTGGTACTACTCATTAAGGTAATGAATATGCATGCGTCTCCACTCCCATAGGCATGGAGCTCATATTCATTACCTTAATGAGCAGTAGCACATGACCACTGAGCACAGGAACAAGGAAGAGCTACCGGCACTGGGACAGAGAAGCAGGGACTCGCGAGGAGGGTGAGTTGGACGGAGGGGTGTGAGCCATATGGGACCGTGGAAGCCATGTGGGACAGTGGAGCCATGTGGGACCATGGAGCCATGCATACAACAGAAAGGAAGAGGACTAGAGCTCTAGTGCAACCTATTGGAAGTAGCAATCCTTACATTCAATGTCAACCCTTTAACGAGCCTTGTCACATGACTTAGGATAACAAGGGTCGACATTGACTGTTAGGATTGCTACTTCCAATAGGTGGCACTAGAGTTCTAGTCCTCTTCCTCTCTGAAGAGACAATTTGCATATTTCAAAGAGGAGATAGCGGCTTTACGTCTCCTCATCTCAACATGCTTAACATGTCACTCTCCGCAAAGAGAAACAATACTTCTTGGATTCCAGTCAGACACCTCTCACTCAGCCAAACCAGATCTCCACTTTGCACTGACGAGGGGCAGTACCCCGAAAAACAGTGTCTGCAAATTGAGATTCTGGTTAGGATTTTATCCTAAGTCATGTGACAAGGCTCGTTAAAAGGTCGACATTGACTGTTAGGATTGCTACTTCCAATAGGTGGCACTAGAGTTCTAGTGCTCTTCCTCTCTGAAGAGACAATTTGCAAACAATAGGTCTAATATAATGTGAATTTCCTGACAAAACAGGAAATATGATTCTAGAATGGCCCCAGTGGCCAGAGTGAAAATTGCAAGATTTCTAATTTTTTTACATACAGATTGTGATATGAAAAATGAAAAAAAAAAGAAAAAATAACAAATTAAAATATATCACAAAAAATTGATCTAAACACTAGATACATTTCTCAATTTTCCAATATGATAGTATTTATTGATTGCTAAAATACGCATAATACTTACAGATCAGCAGAGTTTAATCCTCCTATGCTGATTTCTTGGGTAAGCAATATGGCGGAGCAAGCTTGATGACACTAGTATCTGGCAGACTGTTATCGGACCACTCCCAGAGCAGCAGCGCATGTAATGTAAACTCCCTCCACACATCTACCAACAAAGCACAAATCATTTTGTAAGCTGAGAGTTTTAATTTCAATTTGTCTCCCATACAAAACCACAACACCAGCCCAGACCGAGACTTCTGAAACATTTTTAGCTTGATCAAATGATGAGAAATTGCCTGTCCCGGAAGAAAGCATTAAATATTCATCTTTCTGGCAGATTGGCAGGACCAGGAAACATTTTGTCTATGAGGAATGTAACCCGAATCTCCTGATTTCTATTGATAATTCATTATATGTTTCTGCTATCTGTCTTCAGCTCCAACGTATGCTTTTTACTATAATTATTTGATAGTGTGCTACCTAACAGCATCCTGCAGATACCGATTGTATGTTCAATAATATTATTCTGCCATCAATCTTATGGGAATGCTTAAAAGCTTTTTCTCATCCTCTCACTTTAACTCATGTATTATCTGAGTTTTACATTAAATGGACAGTTTTAATATCTCCTGACATGTCAACCTCTTTTCTGCACATGTAGCTGCTAATTTAGTACTTAGCCGCTTCCAGAATCGATGCTAATGCCGTTAGCCACGCACACCAGAGCATAGTCTCTTGGCTTTTAATCTGCAGAAGGAACTTGGGCAAAAGAAGTAAAACAATTTGAACAAATGTGAGATTCACTGATGCAATTTGGGGATGAAATTTACTTTGGCTTCTGTCCGGTATACATACAATATATATACGTATATTTGTGCCGCGGGAGCGAGGTGTCACAGTTAAACATGTTACTACTGCAACCTTCTACTAACTCGGCATATTAAGAAGTCAGACGGGCATTGTGGCCACGACGCACGTTGTATTTGCTACATTATTTATGTTTTTATATCTTTTGTATTTTTATATGTTGACTTAAATTTTGACACCAAAACATTGATACTCATGTTGTAGCCGATAAAGTAGGGCCTTCTAAGAAAATAGATATGCCACATAATTCCTTAATATGCCTAGAGTTGAGCGAATATGTCTGGAATCCGTCCCCTAATCTGAATTTGACATATTTGTGCCATATTAGTACCCTATTCGTGCCGAATTTATGTTTGACGATTGGTTCCAAACATATTTGTTCATTTCTACTCCCATTGACTCCAATGACATTTGGCTGTGTTCGGCAAATATTTCAAAAACAATATTCACCGCCGATCATAATCGGAACCGAATTTTGAAAAATTAGCTCAACTCTAAATATGATGTTTCTTAGACAAGTGCATCTAGTTAATCAAATTTTCAATTTTCCCTTTTGCACCACCAGGCTAGGATACGTCACAATTGTTAACACTAGGGATGTTTGGGAAGTTCCGGTTCTGGTACCTGACCAAACTTTACTCCAAAGTTCAGTTCAGGTACAGTTCTGAACCTGAGCCTGAACCCCATAAAAATTAAGGTCGACCCGAACTTTGGAGCAGGAAAATCTCTCTTTAAGTCTTTCTCTCTCCAGGAACTCTCTCCCGAAGTCCATGTTCGGAGTTCAATATCGAATACTAGGAATACTAGGTGTCCGTTACGAACTCCAAACATTACTGTTTGAGTTACTTCATCTCAGGTTAACACAAATGCTCTCCTAATTGTATATTATGCTGTGTTGTGTCTATGAAGCTATGTTCATATTGAATTTACTTTGTTAATTTAATTTGGTGGATGCATCGTTAAACATGGGCATAACGATAGTGGAAAAATTAGCAAATCCAGCAAAGAAGGATCCTTTGAAAAATTCAAAGCTTATTGAACATTCATTAAAATCCAATCCATCGCCTTGAAAATTTTAGACGCGTTTCAGTCAAATTCTTTACTAACTTTTTTCTGGATTTGCTAATTTTTCGACCAGCGCACTTGCCATGCTACAAAGTTTAAGTGCAATCAGGATATCCTACCTTGGGTGAGCTGATGGTTCTTCTTTCTGACCGCATGTTTATAGTGGGTACAGAGGTGACAGTCACAACTAGGATCTGGAACCTAAGTGTTCCCAATATGGCCTTTTGGAGAATCTGATAAGACCAATACTAAACAGATGATAGTTGGGTGCCCTGTTGAATTTTTGCATTAAGGGCCTACAAGCTTAAAGGGAACCTGTCATCAGGTTTTTAAATTCTAAACTAATTACATGAAAAATGTATTATGTCTTTAGCTTTAAAAGTCACTTGATGCATTTTCTAGAAAGCGAACAGCAAATGTTTATGCAAAAGAAGGGGGCTTGTAGAGCATTTAATGCTTTATAGCCTCTCTCTCTTTCTCCTCCCACTGTCGGCCTTCCATCAGTGACTGACAGGTCATTCTTCTCTGTGATCTGCTCAGTGGCCCAAGACCTCGTTCATGTACCATAATTCCAATGTCAGCGCATGCACAATCAATAGTCAGAAGACTCATGCAACATCATCAGGACCTTACTGCGCATGTGTCACGCTCGGGAATGACAGTGCTTGTGGAGCACCCGCCACGGCCGTGGGGATACTCGGCACTGGGTCTGGCAGTTCTTAAAGGGGATGTGTCATGGCAGCAATGACCCGGTCCGTGGCCCTGGGCGGCCAATAAAAGTTAATTTGATGAAAAGGGAATGGAATTTATTGGAAAAGGAGAATTGTTTGTGACGCCACCCGAGGTATTCGGCAATGAGATGGTGGCCAACGCTGAAGTTCAGGTCCACTGGGGAAGATGGTGATGCAGCAGAGTTGGTACAGCTCTCCACTGGTAGAGCTAGTCCCCAGGGCAGATATAGGCGTTAATTGTGATGATGCTGGTTGTGGTAGTTGTAGTGCAGGGCAAGTGGCGCAGGAATAATTCAGAGGACACAGCGGAGTGCAGTTTTCAATGCTTTACTCACAGTTCTGCAGATTACTGTCTCCAGCCGTGTGCTGTGTCCTTCAAGTCTGTAGTCCAGCCAACCCCCAGATGATTTGGTGTACACTTCTCGAGGACTCCTCTCTTATGTTCCTTTCCTGGCTGTCTCACTGCGCTGGTTTTCACCTCTCCTGCCCTACTCCTTCACACTCAGTGTCCCAAGCCAGCAGACCCGGATCTTGTCGGGCGACATCTCTCTAGTCTCCTGGGTCCTATGTGGTAGCCTTTTCAGCAAATGTGTGTGGATGTGGCTGTGGCACATACAGATACCACAGCCTCTGGCTCTGGCTGGCTAGACTCTGGCTGGCTAGCTGAGCCTTGTAGTTCTCCACTAGTCTTGGGAGCCGGTTCCCACTGTGACCTGGTCCCTCCACCTGGTGATGGTCAGCGTGGATGCGGGCCCCATGAGTGGATTGCTCACTACCTGTGCCCCTAGGACCCCTTCTTGCTTCTGAAGCTTCTTTCTCTCTACTCTTCCTTCTCTAGCTCCCTCTGACAGGGAGCCTCTTTCTGCACGTCTTACTCCATTCAGCTCCTCTCACAATCTGATTAACTTTCCCTCCTAATTAGCTCCTCCCCTAACTACTGACTCCATCCACACACTCTGCCTAGTTACCCTCAGCAGACTGGGATGAGGCCATCTTCCCATAGGGTACGCTCAGGTCCCTTCACTGGAGGGGTGAGGTGTTGGATGCTGATGTTAGTCTTCGGTAGTGCCCCCTCCTTACCTGAGAGTGGGATAGCAAACCTCTGGATGAGGTGCAGTATCTTTGTGGCAACAGAAGCCTCAGGAGCGCCACATACCTCACCCCCAGTTAAACACAACACGTCCGCGGTCTGGAACAGAGTAAAACAGGTGTTACAGAAAACATGCAAATCATTTTTGCTGAGATCTCAACAGGTACAAACAATTAAATAACTTTTTCTTCCCTTTATGGGAGGCATTTTTTCTTGAACGTTGCATAACAAAAATAATACAAACTTGGAATATACTTATTACTCTCTGTGATACATTAATATTACTCTCAATAAAATATTGGCATTTTTCTCAATAAACAGCAGTTACTTTCAATAGAGAATTCTCCATTAAGTGCAGAAAAACATTTCATATCAAGTACTATAAAATAGAACATTATTTCCTGTAAGAATTAAATTAACACTTTCAATCAAATTCCGCCTGGGCCATGGGGATACTCGGCACCGAGTCCGACAGTTCTTAAAGGGGATGTGTCACGGCAGCAGTAACCCGGTCCGTGGCCCTGGGCGGCCAATAGAACTTAATTTGATGAAAGGGGAATTAAATTTATGGGAAAAGGGGAATTGTTTGTGACACCATCCGTGGTATTCGGCAAGGAGATGGTGGCCGACACTGCAGTTCAGGTCCTCTGGGGCAGATGGTGATGCAGCAGAGTTGGTACAGCTCTCCAAGGGTAGAGCTAGTCCCCAGGGCAGATATAGGTGTTAATTGTGATGACGGTGGTTGTGGTAGTTATAGTGCAGGGCAAGAGGTGCAGGAATAATTCAGAGGACACAGCGGAGTGCAGTTTTCAATGCGTTACTCACAGTTCTGCAGATTACTGTCTCCAGCCGTGTGCTGTGTCCTTCAGGTCTGTGATCCAGCCAAATTCCAGATGATTTGGTGTACACTTCTTGAGGACTCCTCTCTTATGTTCCTTTCCTGGTCATCTCAATGCGCTGGTTCTCACCTCTCCTGCCCTACGCTTTCACACAGTGTCCAAAGCCAGCAGCCCTGGATCTTGTAGGGCGACGTCTCTCTAGTCCCTTGGGTCCTATGTGGCTGCTTTTTCAGCGAATGTGTGTGGGTGTGGCTGTGGCACATACAGATACCACAGCCGCCTCTGGCTGGCTAGCTGAGCTTTGTAGTTCTCCACTTTTATTGGGGGCCGGATCCCCACTGTGACCTGGTCCCTCCACCTGGCGATGGTGGGTTGCACACTATCTGTGCCCCTAGGACCCCTTCTTGCTTCTGAAGCATCTTTCTCTCTACTCTTCCTTCTCTAGTTCCGTCTGACAGGGAGCCTTTTCTGCACATCTTACTCCATTCAGCTCCTCTCACAATCTGATTAACTTTCCCTCCTAATTAGCTCCTTCCCTATCTACTGACTCCACCCACACCCTCTACCTAGTTATCCTCTCCAGACTGTGATGAAGCCATCCTCCCATAGTTTACACCAAGGTGCCCTGACTGGAGTGGTGAGGCGTTGGATGCTGGTTTTAGAGTCCTGGGTAGTGCCCCCTCTTTACCTGAGAGTAGGATACCACACCTCTGGAAGAGGTGCAGTACCTCTGTGGCGACTGAACCCTTAGGAGTGCCACACTTGAGCCAGATATCAAGTGCAGAACAACTCTTACAGAAGAGTGACCTGTCAGTCACTGAAAGATGATTCAATTTTCTATGGGATAAGAACACAGTGTGATGCTGTTAAAAATTGCAACTAATGGGATTGAATATGGTCACACTGAAATCAGCATGCTTGGATTTCCGCTAACAATTTCTGTAATCTTGTGGTGATTTGTGAGTAGCAACCTGACCATATTTACTATCATTGGATATATTGTGATCCTATATCAAGGTCTCCTTATCAAAGCTACCCAATGGATGATGGATACAACATATATTTTGAGTCCTGATAATATATAATACATACTTAAAGGGAATCTGTTAGCAGGAATTTGCTATGTAATATAAGAGCAACATGATGTAGGGGCAGAGATTCTGATTCCAGAGATGTGTCACTTACTGGGCTGCTAGGTGTAGTTTTTATAAAATTCCTATTTTCACTGCTGCAGATCTAGCAGAGCTCGGAACACTGAGCCGTGTATGATCCCGCCCACACTCTTGGCAGCTTAATGTGTGCATTGTGCATAGACAGAAAGCTGCCAATCCGTGTTGTGGGTGGGGAATTTGAGTATCCTTAGCAGCCTTAGTAGTTTCAAAGTGCTCTTGGCATCTATGGCTTCAGTTAAGTGTATGGTAACCAGTCATAGGCTATTGTCTTTTCCACACACTAATCCTCTTCAGTGCTGTCACACACTGTTAGTACATTTTTTTCAGTGTTTCATGGCTTTGTCTTCTTAACTTTATGGCAAAATTTTGAGCTTAGACGTCCTCTCACTATCCAGATTCACCATAAAATGACTGCTGAAACTTCTGCTTTTCTACGGCTATGATACTCTCTCCTGATTGACTGTGGTTTGTCAAGTTATGTGATACCTGCAAGAAGTGTTGAGCATTCTGATACTGCAAATATCCGGTATCGGACGATATTCGCAGTAACGGAGTTCCGATACTGAGTTCCAATACTTTTGCAATATTGAATACCGGAATCAGAAGTTCCCATAATGCAATGAGCCAGTTTGATTTAATTCAGCCAATGAGGAATCCTAAGAAGTGTGGGCACATCCTGTTATGCATGTTAGGCATGTAACTAATGGCATGACTGTGATTGGCTGCTGAAATGATGTCATGATGCACTATAAAAGCTACTGCCGCCATTTTGGTTTCACTCTGCTGTGAATTCAGTTAGTGACAGGACGCTGCTGTTCTGACTGAGGGACAGTTTGAGATAGCGATTTGATTCATTGTGCTTTACCCAGGCTACTTTAGCAACCCCTGTGTGATAAGCTTTTTTTGCCTTGCAGCCCTGTCCACGGCTGTCTGCAAGCTCTCTGTGTGTGAGTGCAGCTCACTCTGTAGTCTGTTCTGCAGCCACATCTGGTTGTAGTCCGCTCAGCGTGTGTCACTGCCTCATACTGTTACATTGTCCTTTTTTTCCATTAGTGCTGCTGCACATTTTTCCTGATTTCTCCTATTAGTGTGTTTCCATCCGTATCCAGCTAGATTGCATGCAAATACTATATAGGAGTAGATAGAGGAGCTTTTCTGCAGCCTTGCAGCACTGTTCACAGCTGTCTGCGAGGTCTCTGTGTGTGAGTGCAGCTCATGCTGTAGTCTGTTCTGCAGCCACATCTGGTTGTAGTCCGCTCAGCGTGCGTAACTGCCTCATACTATTACATTGTCCTTTTTTGAATTAGTGCTGCTGCACATTTTTCCTGATTTCTTCTATTAGTGTGGTTCTATCCGCATCCAGCTAGATTGCATGCAAACACTATATAGGAGTAGATAGAGGAGCCTTTCTGCAGCCTTGTGCCCTGAAGCCACAGCCAGATTAGTATTAGCCTATTTTTTGGAGCCTCATCTATCGCATTGTAGGTTACCTTCCTGCATTGTAATAGCTACAAAAAGTTTGAGATACTTTCGGTTTTACATCTTTGGGCACATCCAGTGTCTTTTTGTGAAAAAAACAAAAAGTTAATAAAGTTCACCAAACACTCCACCTTACAGTTATGTAGGCCACATTAGCTCATATTAAAGTCTAGTCCACACTTTATAAAATTAGTGTTTCTTATACCTGTTAGCAGCTGTTCAGGAATAAGCACACTAAGCCCTTAGTACTTTTCTGCCTATCTTTACCAGTCTACCAAGATGAAGAAGGCAGGGAGTAAGTCACGTGGGCATGGAGCTTCTGAATGGAGAGGACGTGGTGATCCTGTGCCTGCTGCAGGCACCAGTGACTCAGCACCCCCCAGTTTTACCAGGGAACAGTCCTTAACATGCAGATTTGTAGGAGCTCGCCATACCCCACTGCTGCGGGACGAACAAATTGAAGCCATTGTTGGCAGCTAATGCATCGACTTCAATTAGTGCCACATCCTCTCAGGTCCAGAGCACTGAAGAGCACCTCTCTCTTCACCACCTGCCAAATTGCCCAGGCAGTCAGAGAGCCCTGGACAGGAGCCATCTCTACTTCTGTTCTCTGAATCTCTTGACTTGGAAAGAGGGGGCCAGCCAAGCAGCATTCGAGAAATTGAAGAAGAGGCAGCATGCAGTGATGCGCAACTGCTTTGTCTCTCTGAATCTGAAGAGGCGGGTGGGCCAGTGCCTACGGTCAGCACATCTCAGTACGCATCTGATGATGAGACTCAGGTGCCACTTTCTGGTGCGTACTGTGCTGCCGAGACTACCCAGGAGAAGCAGTTGTTGGAAGAGGGCAGTGTAGATGATGAGGTCCTTGACCCATCGTGGCGTGAGGTACAGGGAAGTGGTGGGAGCAGCTCTGAGGAAGAGATTCCCCGAATGGCCCAAAAAGGAGGGAGAGGGAGGGAGCAGACTGGGTTGCCTGTAGCCTCCACTTCGGCACCCATTAGGAGCATGCCTCTGCCAAAACCCAAAATGGGTGCTCCCAAGACTTGTAGTGCCTGGTCCTTTTTTGACACAGTTGCAGATGACATTTGCTTTGTCAAATGCAAGCTGTGTAATCAGAAAGTGAAAAGAGGGAAAAGTGTCAGCAACCTCAATACCACAAATATATGGAAACATGGGCGGACCAAGCACATGGTGGAGTTACAAAGACACACTGAAGACCTAGGCCAACCTACAGCACCACCTACCACCTCTTCAGCTTGTGTTGTAGCCTCTTCCTCCAGCTCACACACAGCTGGTTCGGCTTCCTCACAGGATCACCATGGAAGAACCTCTGGCACTGTTGTACAGAGACACAGTGTAATTCCACCCACAGCACCACGTTAACTGTCATCCTCACACTCCCAGGCCAGTCTACAGCTATCAGTAGCACAGGCATGGGAGAAAAGGCGGCCATTCTCAGCACCCCCGAGCACAGGCTCTGAATGTTGCCATTGCAAAACTACTGTCCCTTGAAATGCTGTCATTCAGGCTGGCGGAGACTGACACCTTCCGTAACTTGATGGCATTGGCAGTCCCACAATACAATGTGCCCAGCCGCTTTTATTTCAGCAGGCAATCCGTCCCTGCCCTGCAAAAGCATGTGGAGGGACACATAAAACACGCGCTACTGAACGCTGTCAGTAGCAAGGTCCACCTCACCAACGATGCATGGACTAGTAACCATGGACAAGGACGATACCTTTCCCTCACTGCCCATTGGGTAAATGTTGTGGAGCCAGGTACAGGTCTTGAGAGTGGTGCTGTACATGTTCTGCCAACTCCAAGGATTGCAGGAATCCAGTCTGTACACATTGACTCCTCCTCATACTCCAGTTCCTCTGAATCAGCACTGCAGGAGACGTCACAGTCTTACCTGTTACGACCGATATGAGCACAGCCGTGGCCAAACGTCAACAGGCCATATTGAAATTAATTTGGGGAATCGAAGCCACACAGCGCTGGAGCTCTGGAGAGGAAGAGCAGGAGAGCGATGTGTGGTTTGTGCCTGCGAATCTCCAGCCAGGCATGGTAGTGTGTGACAATGGCCGAAATCTGGTGGCAGCAGGGGACAGCGTTTCTTGGCCAGTTGGCAGTCTGCAGCACATGGTTTATTTTATGCGGCAGTGCCTGAGAAACGACCGCTGCATCGCTCACATTCTCAACACGGCTGATTATTGGGTGTACACCCTCCTAGATCCTCGCTAGCGGGACAACTTACAAAGCCTCATAACACCGTTGAACTGGGAGCGTAAAATGCAGGAGTACCAAGACACACTGGTGCATTCCATCATGTTCTCCATTCCAACCGAGAGCAGTGCTGCTAGTGCTTTAAAAAGCAACTCAGTGCGTCGAGGCAGTGGAGGAAGCTCTGCAAAAAGAAGGAGCAGAAGCAGCACCTCAGCACAAGGCAAGACCAGTATGGCCCAAATGTGGCAAAGTTTTGTGTCCCCGCCACAAATGTCTACACCATCAGAGACGGCTCCAGTCAGCAGAAGGCAACGTTTCCATCAGATGGTGACAATACATGTCTTGCCCTCTCAGTGTTCTCCAACAAGGCTCTTCCCCCTTCAAGTTTTGGGTCTCTAAGCTGGATGCATGGCCAGAGCTTAGCCAGTATGCATTGGAGGTGCTGGCTTGCCCTGCTGCTAGTGTAATATCGGAACGCGTCTTTAGTACCGCTGGTGGTGTACTAACAGACCGTCGTATGCGACTATCCTCTGATAACATTGACCAGCTTTCTTTTTTGAAAATGAACAAGGCCTGGATCTCGCAGGAATTTGTCACTCCTCTTCCAGATTTAAAAATTGGTTGGCAACAGTATCCAGGTCTCCTGTTGTGTTCATGTTTCTACCACCTGAACTGTAATCCCTGGGCTCCAACACCACCAGTTGCTGCTCAGAAGTGCCGAATGCACAGTCAACACATGCTCCAGTGTCATTGGGGTTCAGTAATGTCAGCTGATCCCCTGCTGTGTGTGTGGCAATTTCTCCAGCTCCGTCCACGTTCACACTACAACAGATATTAAACTTGCTCCAATTAGGCCTCTGGCTACACTCTTTTTCTCCTGTAATCCCTGGGCTCCAACACCGCCAGTTGCTGCTCAGAAGTGCCATCTGGGGGG
This sequence comes from Ranitomeya imitator, assembly GCF_032444005.1. Lineage (NCBI taxonomy): Eukaryota > Metazoa > Chordata > Amphibia > Anura > Dendrobatidae > Ranitomeya > Ranitomeya imitator. Next base: position 116,698,052 of record NC_091290.1, on the reverse strand, counting down.
CGTGGCCTGACTGCTCATGGTGGAGGCTGCTTGATCCAGGAGCTCCCGTTCCCCTGGGCACTAAAGCATCTATAAAAGCGTCCAGATCGCCTATATCCTGCTAATTCTTACCGCAGAGCCTCATTAACCGATCCTCATCTGAAGGGAAAGGTAAAACACCTGCAGTCTGCGCTCTCTAAACGGGTCTCAGATTACTTCCCTCCAGGCCGCTCAGACGCAGCACCTCTCCCCAACATGGCGCCTCCCTCCCCCCGTGCAGCCCGCGCTTCTCGTCGCGACTCCCAGACACAGGATGCAGTTTCGGCGGTCCTTTCCCCAGACTCGCCAGTCACCCTCACCCTGATGAAGGGGCTACTGTCGGAGCTTAGAGTCTCCATTCAAGACGATATGAAGATTATGGTGGCGGAGCTCAGGGGGGAGGTGGTGGACTTGGGTAACCGCACGGACCACCTTGAATCCAAAATGGCTGAACTTGTTCAATCCCATAACACTCTCTTGGATGAACATGAACAGCTTCAGCTCTCGGTAGAGACATTACAGACCAAGAACTATGACCTGGAGGATAGACATAGACGGAACAACGTCCGCCTTAGAGGCGTCCCAGAGTCGATCCCTCCCGAGGAGCTGAGAGCCTTTCTTCAGGATTTCATGCTGGAAGTTTTACCAGGATTAGAGCCCAGAGATCTAAAAATTTACCGCATCCACAGGATACAGAAGCCCTCTGGCGTCCGTTCAGACCTCCCTCGAGACGTACTTGCAAGAGTGCATTTCTTTGAAGCTAAGGAGGACTTTTTGAAAGCACTAAGAGCAGCCCCTGCCCTTTCTGATCGCTTTGTGAAGCTGGAGGTGTATCCGGATTTATCTCCAGGCACATTGGCCCAGCGTCGTGCGTTCAAACCATACACAACGCTCCTGCGTGACAAAGAAGTCGCATACAGATGGGGTCATCCTACACGCCTGATTATACGCAGAGACAATACCACCCACGTCTGCCTTACTCCCGCTCAAGCGGCACGACTCTTGTAAAACTGGAACTTCCTTCCAGCGTCCCCTTCTGCAGAGTCTCAGCGTTCCGGACAAGACTCCGTTGTTAAGAAGGGACCTCGCGGGAAAAGAATCGACCCAGAATGGAGAATTGCCTGATATCGTTCCTGCTGATCTGGATTTCATTCCTGCTGGATAATATGCCCAGGGGACCGTCTTCCTGGTAGCTTTTTTTGTTTTTCTTCTCACTTCTCAGGTTGTATTTTTGTACCTGTCTCCTTTCCATTCTCTCCTTGATTCCCTCGTCCGCCCTTCCTTTTTCCTCTAATAAATACACCTGGGAATGTGGCCCCATCGAGCGATTTCTGTTCGCTCTGGACTTTTAGATTTTTTTCCACTTTTTATTTTATTTTTCTTCTTTGTAAATATTGTTGGTAAGCGGGGGAGCATCGCGGACCCCTCATGTCCTATTTTCAGGGGTTCTGCGGTCCTTGTTCTGCTATTAATGCCTTATTTTCTTCTTTTTTGGTTTGGTTTTTGTTATGGAATGTCATTGTCTGAAATGTTCGTTATTATTATCCTGATTGTGTGTACCTTTTACCCCTTCCCCCCACTACCCTCTTTTGTATGCAGATTATCTCCTGCGCTCTTTATTGCTCCAACATGTGAACTAGTGGTCCATTACCGATTCTGATCATGCCTTTCTCGACATTAGCTTTAAATGTGAATGGCCTTAACTCCCCTCAAAAACGTTCTCTTTTATATGGCCAATTAAAAATATCACGTGCGGATATTGTCTTTTTACAGGAGACTCATCTTCTAGAAGCTGATAACTACCGCATAACCTCCCGTTTTTATCCCCGGCGTTTTTTTTCTAACGCTCAGGATAAAAAATCTGGGGTTGCAATTTTTATTAGCGCTAACTTGTCGTTTGAATTGATTAAAGTTTTAACTGATCCTGAGGGAAGATATCTACTCCTGACCTGCCGCTTAAATGAGGTTCTGTTCTCCTTATTAGCGATATACGCCCCAAACTCAAAACAATCTACCTTCCTCAACTCGCTATTAGTTGACCTTATTCCTTCTATGGTGGGACATAAACTAATTGTGGGTGACCTGAATGCTCCCTTAAACAAATCCCTCGACTGCTCGAATCCCCTGACTTTTAGATCTGACCTAGCCCCTATCACCTCCTCCTTTCACCTACACGACATTTGGCGATACCTTCACAGCAATGAACGAGACTACACCTTCTTTTCCCCCAGACACAAATCTTTTAGCCGTATAGACTACTTTTTAGTTAATGACTCTCTCCTTCCCTTATGTATGACGGCCGACATTGACACTATCTCTTGGTCAGATCATGCCCCTATTACTTTAACTATTTCGGACTCTACTCCCCACTCCCCCTTGACTTCCTGGAAAATGAACGAACACCTCCTGACATCTCCGACCAATCATGACGCCCTTTCTACCCACCTGAAAGAGTTTTTTCGATTTAATAATGTTGATGACATTGCTCCAGATGTGTTATTGTTTTCCCATAAGGCTGTAATGCGGGGTCATTTCCTTAAACTAGCAGCCCACACCAAAAGACAGTATAATGCGACTCTGGACTCCCTCCTAACCAGGATTAAAACGCTTGAAAAGTCTCTCTTGTCCTCTCAGGATTCCACGACTCTTTCAGACTTATTGAAAAGTCGGAACCAACTACGCGCGTTCCTTCTGTCGCGAGTCGAACTCCAACTGAAAAAAACCAAATCCTTCTACTATAGCATGGGGGACAGAGCTGGAGCCCTCCTTGCTCATAGAATTAAAAAAGCAGAGATCCGTTCCAGAATTTCGCACACTATCTCCTCCAATGGAGACACAATCCGTAACCCTATTCTAATTGCTGAACAATTCCGCAATTACTATAATGATCTCTATAATCTGTCCTCCTCTTGTTCTACGCCTCAACCCTCCCCTGAAGCCATTTCTGCCTTCCTCGCAAAAGCCAAACTCCCTTCACTGTCTGCGGATCAACTAGAATATCTAAATAAACCTTTCACTCTCCCTGAAATTCTAGAAGTCATTCGCTCCACCAAAAAACGTTCTGCCCCGGGCCCAGATGGTTTCCCCTATCAGTATTATTCTTCTTTCTCTTCCCTCCTTGCTCCTTATCTATTATCTCTTTTCTAGTTCTGGCAGCGTGAGGGACACATCAAACCAGAGGGACTAAAAGCGGCTATCTCCACAATTCCAAAACCGGGGAAACCTCCTACAGACCCGAGCAGCTATCGCCCGATAGCTTTGCTTAACTGTGATTTGAAAATCTATTCTAAGCTGCTAGCGGACCGCATCAAAGTTGTACTTCCATCATTAATTGCTTTGGATCAGGTGGGATTCATTCCTGACCGTCAAGCAAGGGATGCCACAAGAAGGGTCATAGATCTCTTAGAGGTTCTGGAAGGGAGAGGTTCCCCTGGTGTACTCGTGTCCCTAGATGCGGAAAAAGCTTTTGACCGTGTGCATTGGGGGTACCTAGCGGCAGTCCTAGACAAATTTGCCTTTTGTGGCAATATTAAATCAGCCATTATGGCCTTATACTCGTCCCCCTGTGCTTTTGTTAAGGCGGGTGGCTTTTCTTCCTCCACTTTTTCAATATCCAACGGGACGCGTCAGGGCTGCCCCCTTTCCCCCCTCATTTTTGCCCTTGTTATGGAACCGTTGGCAGCTATTATTCGCACTCACCCTGATATTTCAGGTATTTCTGTGGGCCCTGTAGACCATAGAATCAGTCTATATGCTGATGATGTTCTCCTCACTTGCACGAACCCATCTACAGTGGGGCAAAAAAGTATTTAGTCAGTCAGCAATAGTGCAAGTTCCACCACTTAAAAAGATGAGAGGCGTCTGTAATTTACATCATAGGTAGACCTCAACTATGGGAGACAAACTGAGAAAAAAAAATCCAGAAAATCACATTGTCTGTTTTTTTAACATTTTATTTGCATATTATGGTGGAAAATAAGTATTTGGTCAGAAACAAACAATCAAGATTTCTGGCTCTCACAGACCTGTAACTTCTTCTTTAAGAGTCTCCTCTTTCCTCCACTCATTACCTGTAGTAATGGCACCTGTTTAAACTTGTTATCAGTATAAAAAGACACCTGTGCACACCCTCAAACAGTCTGACTCCAAACTCCACTATGGTGAAGACCAAAGAGCTGTCAAAGGACACCAGAAACAAAATTGTAGCCCTGCACCAGGCTGGGAAGACTGAATCTGCAATAGCCAACCAGCTTGGAGTGAAGAAATCAACAGTGGGAGCAATAATTAGAAAATGGAAGACATACAAGACCACTGATAATCTCCCTCGATCTGGGGCTCCACGCAAAATCCCACCCCGTGGGGTCAGAATGATCACAAGAACGGTGAGCAAAAATCCCAGAACCACGCGGGGGGACCTAGTGAATGAACTGCAGAGAGCTGGGACCAATGTAACAAGGCCTACCATAAGTAACACACTACGCCACCATGGACTCAGATCCTGCAGTGCCAGACATGTCCCACTGCTTAAGCCAGTACATGTCCGGGCCCGTCTGAAGTTTGCTAGAGAGCATTTGGATGATCCAGAGGAGTTTTGGGAGAATGTCCTATGGTCTGATGAAACCAAACTGGAACTGTTTGGTAGAAACACAACTTGTCGTGTTTGGAGGAAAAAGAATACTGAGTTGCATCCATCAAACACCATACCTACTGTAAAGCATGGTGGTGGAAACATCATGCTTTGGGGCTGTTTCTCTGCAAAGGGGCCAGGACGACTGATCCGGGTACATGAAAGAATGAATGGGGCCATGTATCGTGAGATTTTGAGTGCAAACCTCCTTCCATCAGCAAGGGCATTGAAGATGAAACGTGGCTGGGTCTTTCAACATGACAATGATCCAAAGCACACCGCCAGGGCAACGAAGGAGTGGCTTCGTAAGAAGCATTTCAAGGTCCTGGAGTGGCCTAGCCAGTCTCCAGATCTCAACCCTATAGAAAACCTTTGGAGGGAGTTGAAAGTCCGTGTTGCCAAGCGAAAAGCCAAAAACATCACTGCTCTAGAGGAGATCTGCATGGAGGAATGGGCCAACATACCAACAACAGTGTGTGGCAACCTTGTGAAGACTTACAGAAAACGTTTGACCTCTGTCATTGCCAACAAAGGATATATTACAAAGTATTGAGATGAAATTTTGTTTCTGACCAAATACTTATTTTCCACCATAATATGCAAATAAAATGTTTAAAAAACAGACAATGTGATTTTCTGGATTTTTTTTTCTCAGTTTGTCTCCCATAGTTGAGGTCTACCTATGATGTAAATTACAGACGCCTCTCATCTTTTTAAGTGGTGGAACTTGCACTATTGCTGACTGACTAAATACCTTTTTGCCCCACTGTATCTCTATCCCAGCTATTATGTCTGTTCTCTCCGACTTTTCTAATGCTTCTTTCTATAAGCTCAACCTTTCCAAGTCCTCGATCTTCCCGGTCAACCTCCCCTCATCTTCCCAACAGGTGCTCTCTGCGCAATTTCCCTTCAGCTGGACCACTGATGGCTTTCGCTACCTAGGGATCCACATCTCCTCTATTAAAACCATTATTAGAAAAAACTGCGACTCTTTACTTTCCTCCATCCGTTTGTTATGTTCAGAATATTCTGCTCACCAATTATCCTGGGTCGCTCGAATCCAAACTGTTAAAATGATGCTCCTCCCTAAGATCCTATACCTTCTCCGCTGCATCCCCCTTCCCTTTCCCAAAAAGTATCTTAACCTTTTCCAATCGGTTTTGAGTCGGTTCATTTGGAGTAATAAACCACACCGGGTCGCCATGTCCACTCTGACCCTCCCATATACCAGGGGTGGCTTCGGAGTTCCCGACATTGCATCATACCATTCATCAGTTGGCCTGGACGTGGCGAGGATTTGGTGGCTTGGGTCTCCTACTTCGCTATGGTTACAGATTGAGGCGTGTTTTGCTCCTCGTGGATTGACCAGACTTCTTTTGGAGATGAATCTTCTTCGCTTTTTCTCTCCACCCTCCACCCTACGCTCTATCCAAAACCTTCTTTCGATTTGGCATAAATTTAAAAACTCACATTTTCCTTTCCTTTATAAGCATATTTCCATGCGAGCTGTAGAAACCCTTATGGGAGAGATCTCCTTTACAACTTGGGGCAGCGGATCCACACCCATATCTTTACTTGACGACCTATTAGATCAGGGTCGTCTTCCTCCTTATAATGCCCTAATCTCCAAATTTTCCCTCTCCTTCATCTTTGTTTTCCTACTTCCGGCTCCGACACTTTCTTAATACAGTGACAACCCCAGTTTACCATCCCCTGGAGATTAATTTCTCGTTGCAAGCACTCTTTGGACAACCCAGTCAAGCTCGCCGTGGGATTTCTATCATTTATAAAGCTCTTCTCACTACTAAACTCCCTTATATGCATAGGTGGGAGTCCAGACTTGCTTTCTCAGCTTCTTTAGAACAATGGCTGACAGCCTCGGGTCATGCTTCTCATTTTACGCGCTGCATTAACCATCTGGAGCAATCGAAAAAACTTATGTTTAACTGGTACCTAACCCCGACTCGAATTGCAAGGTTTGGTGGACCGGGATCCTCCCTCTCCCCCTTCTGTTGGAAGGGATGTTCTGATCCGGGTTCAGAAGCTCATATGTGGTGGTCCTGTCCGGGTGTGAATCAGTTCTGGACTGAGGTGAGCTCCCTTCTTTCATCTCTGACGGGGCTTCCCATGGTATTAACGCCATCTTTAGCTTTACTTGGCTTGGACCTGGAATCTTTCCCCCTCAGCTTAAGTCCTATCATAACAAACACTCTCATAGCGGCCCGTCAGACTATAGCAGCTCATTGGAAAACACCGGTTCTACCGACTCTACAAGAGACTATATCTCGTTTAAATTTACACTGCGCATATGAGATTATGCTGGCCCATGACTTGAACCAGAAAATAAAAATTCTGAACTGGTGGGACCCATGGATTTCCTCTACCTATAACACAGTTGATGTATCGCCCTGATTTTCATTATGTCTTGTTTTACGGTAAACTCTACAGTTTGTAATTGGAGCTGCCATTAGTCCACTACCTATCTTATATGTGGTAAATTGTTAATCTGCATTCCTCCCCCTCCTCCCTTTTCCCATTCCCAATGGTTAAATCGTTTGTTTTCTTGGTATATTGTAATTAGTGACTATTGGTTACTTTTGTTATTGGAATTCTTTAATAAAAAAACAATTGGTTTAAAAAAGAAGTGCCATCTGCACAGTCAACACTTGCTCCTGTCTTATTGGAGTTCAGTAACATCAGCTGATCCCCTGCTGTGTATCCGGCAATTTCTCCTGGTCCGTCCACACTCACACTACAACAGATATTAAACTTGCTCCAATTAGGCCTCTGGCTACACTCTGTTTCTCCTGTAATCCCTGGGCTCCAACACTGCCAGTTGCTGCTCAGAAGTGCCGTCTGCACAGTCAACACATGCTCCAGTGTCATTGGGGTTCAGTAACGTCAGCCGATCCCCTGCTGTGTGTGTGGCAATTTCTCCTGCTCCGTCCACATTCACACTACAACAGATATTAAACTTGCTCCAATTAGGCCTCTGGCTACACTCTGTTTCTCCTGCAATCCCTGGGCTCCAACACTGCCAGTTGCTGCTCACAAGTGCGGTCTGCACAGTCAACACATGCTGCAGTGTTACTGGGGTTCAATAACATCAGCTGATCCCCTGCTGTGTGTGCAGCAATTTCTCCTGCTCCATCCACACTCACACTACAACAGATATTAAACTTGCTCCAATTAGGCCCCTGGCTACACTCTGTTTCAAGCATTGACCCTGGGCTCCAACACTGCCATTTGCTGCTCAGAATTGCCGTCTGCACAGTCAGCACTTGCTGCCATTTTATTGGGGTTCACTAACATCAGCTGATCCCCTGCTGTGCGTGCGGCAATTTCTCCTGCCCCATCCACATTCACACTGCTACAAATCTTAAACTTGCTCCAATTATGCCTCTGCCTCCAATCTGTTTCTCGCATTGACCCTGGGCTTCAACACTGCCAGTTGCTGCTCAGAAGTGTCTTTGGCACGGGTACTCCCTCCTACCCAGCCTGGTTCCAGCACGCCAGCTGTTTCCGGGTAGTGTCAAGGTCACTTTGCCTCCAATACATTGTCCTGTTGGGTTAGCTGACTCTATGGTGCCTGCAATTTACATGCTTGCTATGTGGGCTGCGGGATCTGGCAATCAAGGCTGGTTCCGTAGTGCCAATAGGACATGCTCCCCCTGTAGGACTGTGGGTTTTCGGTAACTCCTGCAGGCTCGCGGCCTTGCAATTTATTTTTCATGTCGACCTTCTGCTGCCTATCTGAATTCCAGCACCATTAGCTGGATCTTTGGAAGTCAATCTTGAACAGGTCTCCTTGGGTTCCAGTACAATCAGCTGGTTCCAGGCAGTGCCTTTGGCTTAGGTGCCTCCTTCCCTGTATTCGAGTTCCACCAATGTTTGGTGGTCCTTGGTAGTGCTTTCTGGCATGGGTACCTCCGGCTTAGTAACTGGGTTCCAGTACCATCAGCTGGTCCTCGAAAGTTCCATTGGCTCTAGTACCTTTGGCTACCCATCCTGGTTCCAGTACCATCAGCTGGTTCCAGGCAGAGCCTTTGGCTTAGGTGCCTCCTTCTCAGTATTCGAGTTCCACCATCGTCTGGTGGTCCTTGGTAGTGCTTTCTGGCATGGGTACCTCCTGCTACGTTACTGGGTTCCAGTACCATCAGCTGGTCCTCGGTAGTTCCATTGGCTCTTGTACCTTCTGCTACCCATCCTGGTTCCAGTACCGTCAGCTGGTTCCAGGCAGAGCTTTAGGCATAGGTGCCTCCTTCTCTGTATCCGAGTTCAACCAACATCTGGTGTTCCTTAGTAGTGCTTTCTGGCACGGGTACCTCCTGCTTAGTATCCGGGTTCCATTACCATCAGCTGGTCCTCGGTAGTTCCATTGGCTCTTGTACCTTCAGCTACCCATCCAGGTCCCAGTACCGTCAGCTGGTTCTCGGCAGTTCCTCAGCCTTCTTGTTCCTTCTGCTACATTTCCAAGTTCAAACTTTTTGAAATTGTTTTTGGTAATCACTCTGGATGTCCCTGACGATGACCCTATAGATGACGACCCTGAAGACCACCCCGAAGAAGACGACGACCCCGGAGACAACGACCCTGTAGACGATGACCCTGAAGACCACCCCAGAGAAGACGACGACCCCAGAGACGATGACCCTGGAGACGACCCTGAAGACCACCCCGAAAAAAATGACGACCCTGGAGACAACGACCCCGGAGACAATGACTGTTGTGAATTCTGTGGCAGAGCTCCCTCCTGTGGTCACAAGTGGTACTTCGGCTGATTCTCTCTATGAGCTTCCGTTGGTGGAGGAGAGTGGTACTGCGGCTTCTGAGTTTCCTTCCTCAGGTGATGTGGTGAAGTCGTTAGGTGCTGCTCTATTTATCTCCACCTAGTGCTTTGATCCTGGCCTCCAGTCAATGTTCTAGTATAGGACTTGCTTCCTCCTGGATCGTTCCTGTGGCCTGCTGCTCTGCATAGCTAAGTTCCGCTTTTGTTATTTTTGTTTGCTGTTTTTTTTTCTGTCCAGCTTGCTTGTTTGATTTTTCTTGCTTGCTGGAAGCTCTGGGACGCAGAGGGTGTACCTCCGTACCGTTAGTCGGTACGGAGGGTCTTTTTGCCCCCTTTGCGTGGTTATTTGTAGGGTTTTGTGTTGACCGCAAAGTTACCTTTCCTATCCTCGCTCTGTTCAGAAAGTCGGGCCTCATTTTGCTAAATCTATTTCATCTCTACGTTTGTCTTTTCATCTTATCTCACAGTCATTATATGTGGGGGCTGCCTTTTCCTTTGGGGTATTTCTCTGAGGCAAGGTAGGCTTATTTTCTATCTTCAGGCTAGCTAGTTTCTCAGGCTGTGCCGAGTTGCATAGGGAGCGTTAGGCGCAATCCACGGCTGCTTCTAGTGTGGTTGGAGAGGATTAGGGATTGCGGTCAGCAGAGTTCCCACGTCTCAGAGCTCGTTCTATGTTTTTGGGTTATTGTCAGGTCACTGTATGTGCTCTGACTTCTATGTCCATTGTGGTACTGAATTACCTAATCATAACAGATGACCCTGGAGACGACGACCCTAAAGACCACCCTAAAGAAGATGATGACGCCGGAGACGACGACCCCGGAGATGACGACCCCGGAGATGACGACCCTGAAGACCACCCCGAAGAAGACCAAGAAGATGACCCTGAAGAAGATGACCAAAAGGACAAAGAACAAGAAGTCAACCACCAAGATACAGAAGAACAAGAGACAGAAGACCAAGAAGCAGAAGAACAAAAAGCTGCAGAACAAAAAGCAGAAGAACATTAAGCATAAGACTAAAAATCAGAGCATAAGATATTATCTAAATTATAAGCAGAAGAAGACTAAGCAGTGTATGGGGGTGAGTCCGTTCCTCCTCGTGGTGCCCCTGGAATAAACCTGCTGCTGCAGGCAACACTGAACGCGGACAAATCCTATTGTAAATCTTTGGTGACAGGCAAAACGGAAGGTGTAATCTTCAAACTTTTATAGATAACAACTACAGGAATGTCACACAAATAAGAATATGATGAAGAAGAATATGAAGAAGATGAAGAAGTAGAATATGATGAAGAATAATAGTTGAATAAGAAGAATATGAAGAATGTAAAACAAAAAGAATAATAAGAAGAAAGTGAAGAAGAAGATGAAGATGAAAAAGATGCTGCTGCTGAGGATGATGAAGTAGAAAGTGTGGGAGAAGTAAAAAAGAAGGTGAAGAGCATGGAAGTAGTGAAACATAAATATCTGACAAAATATAAAAAAGCTTAACATAGTCAATATCTTTGTAACTCTGAACATCTTAAAAGAAAATTAATTCCTGCTATTCCATTTGATTGGGCTAAACCTCTATGCCTTTAATGTCTCCTCCACCTCACCCAATATTCTACATTATTCTTAGTTGTTTTCCTTCATGTAGAATTAACCTACAAGAAAAGAAAGGGTTTATTTTAATTCCGAAATTTGTGTCCCATTGACTTGCATTGGTTTCCGGTATCGGAATTGGCGATACCTGGTATTTTTGGGGTATCGGTCCGATCCAATCCAATCCGATATTTCCCGATATCGGAAGGTATCACTCAACACTACCTGCAAGGAATTTTCTCTGTCTGATGTAGTCTGTTGCAATGTGTAAAATTACAGTGCCACTGTAGGCAATTAGCTAGAAGTGAATTGCAAATTATTCGAATTTACCAGATTCCGTAAACTCTTAAATCAATTTGCTCATCTCTAGAACTGCAGCTCTATTTTTTCAAGTGATTATATGGGAGGGTTACTGGTAAAACAGAGCACCACTGATGATGGAGCATACTGTATTATTATTTTTTATGCATCTTAGCCCTTTAAATTCCATTTCTATTTTATGGAAATGTTTTAAAACTCCAGTCATCACACTAATTCAAGACATTGTCAGACATATATAGATTCTAGCTTTTTTATTGCCTGAGGCAAAAATTAAAATGGTGTCCCTTCTCGCTGTGAAATCAAAACCTGCAGTGAATAAATGGAATTTCATCATTGTTTTTTTAATTTTGCTCTTACGATATTTATTGCATGGTAAAAATGACCTATGAACATAATTTTCTAGGTCAATGTAATTATGGCATTACCAAACCTAAACTTTCATATGTTTTTTTTTCTGCAAAAAAACAACAAAACAAAACGAACATCAGTACATGAATATAACATCAAGACTACCATCAGTACACGAATGCAGCACCAAGCTTAGTACAGTGATCAATTGCAATGTCAGGTCAACCTGTGACAAATACATTTGTATGGCATGGACCTACAGATCTCAATATGTTCTTAACAATGGAAAGGATATGCTGATGCTTAAATTACCAGCCATCATCAGACTGTGGACAGGAAAGGAACCACAGTACTGCTTAGTCAGTATCACAATTAAACATTTGCACACAGATACCTTATAGGTGACATGTTCTTTGATTGGAGTCATTTTTATCACTTTCGTCTTTGTCTCGTCCAGACGCCATGATGACTTTTCACATCTTCGGCTCATCTCTGTACACTTCCTTTTTCTCTGGTCTTCTGCAGCACATAGCAACCCGGTGCCCTTCAAAATAACAGTGTCATTATAATGCCCTCTGTATACTAATTGCTTCTCATGCTGTGCCCACAAATAAATATTTGTATCTCACAGTTCTCTGGAATTAAATATGTCCTTGACACTGTCTTTCTCATTGCCTCTAACATGTCCTTTCCTATTATAAAATGCCTCCGTATTTTCCTCCTTTATGAACTAAAATTGCTACACTGTCCTCCATATGAACTATAACCACCACGCTGCCCTTATGAACTATAACTGCCACACTGTTTTCCCTTATAAACTATGGCCTCTTCACCATCCCCACTTCAGGTTGTCTCCTCTCACTATCCCTATCTCAACACTACCCATATTTATATTGTGCCAATCCCATTCTGACCTCTCTTCACATTGTGCTTTCATACTGTACCCCCATGCTACCATCTCTCCAAACTATCTCTCCATACTATACTTCACTCACACTTCCCCCTCTCCATACTGTATCCCCATACTGTCCCAATCATGTTGCCCCTTTTCACACTGACCCCCTCATGCTCTCTTCCTCCACCCTGCCCCAACTCCTTACTGTGCCAGCTCCTCACACTGCTATCTCTCCATACTGTGCCTTAATACTGCCACCTCAATACACTGTCTCAGACTTCTCCCCTTCTGCATACAGTCCTCCTCAATCTGGTGCCTTCCTTCTAACCCCCATGCCCACCTTCAGTTACAATAAAAGTTCCATGAACTTTCGACTTCATTCTTTGAGCTCTTACCTTCATGCTTTCTTTATCTCACCTGTGGTGAGACAACTTCAGGGAAGCGACTCTATCAGGGAACCGGCATTTTACCCCTTCTCTGAGCCGATAGTCTAACAATTTGATTGGAGAACCACCCTATTCCCTTATCTTGGGAGCAGCAAATTGCCACCCCCCGAGAGACACCTCAGACCACCACCTGAGACAAGATGCTCGTTTCACCTCATGGAAGAAGCAAGCCTGTGATAGAATAATGGCATTTGTTTAATGCTGGTTGGATTGCACCTCACTTCATGGGATATCTCAAGACAAGGAAATAGAAAGGATGTGTATATTATATAGTCCACACTATATACAGTTTATTATGGCAGGAGGCTTTATATAGGAGATTTCCATGTAGTATTTGCTAAAACTTTCATTCCTTGGACGACCTAAATTAGAGATTTAGTTTAGTGGAAAATCTGTCTGTATTTCAGGCACCAATACCATGGACTCTTGAGCCAAAGCAAGGATTGGTGCCTGGTACATTTACCATCAGGTCCATCTTTGGGGAGGAGAGAAATGTCCGACTCCCAATGTCCATAAAAACAGAATTACATTTTTGAAAAATAATTTCTCACTTCTACCAGTAATAATATTTAATCTTCAAAGAGCTTTTCTATTCAATCTTTTCTCTTTTTTTTTTTTTTTTTTTACTCAAAATGAACCCATAGAAAATGAGAACCAACAAATGGTGCCCCTAACTTGACATCAATCTTTTTATTTTTTTTCTTGTGTCCTCTGTGTCACATTTCCTTATCTTACCACAAGACAAGCCTTTCCCTGGCTTTAGCTAAATACAAACACAAAATGCTTGGGGAAATCAAGATAGGTTAGGTCTTCACTCATCAAACCATTGCAGGCAGTAATCATTGTGCCTGTGATTGATGGAGTGAGGTTCTATCTGATGCATTACAAGCAGCCCATTCATGAGCTCATTCCCATCTGAAAGGAGTCACATGCTCATGTCCCTTAAATTCTAACAGTGTCATTTTACTTTCTTAACTGAGTTCATCAATGTGACAACCCAGCTTGGAGACCTTGCCAGCCACTAACATATATCTCACCGGGTCCATAAATGTAAAGCTAATACACACTGTCAGTGTATATAATGCCCTTATAATTACATGGATGGTTTACTTAGCATATTCTTCCCATGGTGTATATAGATAGATAGATAGATAGATAGATAGATAGATAGATATAAAGAAACACAGCAGCACATGTACATGAATCCAGGCCATGTGAAAACACAGACAAATATTCGATATGAATCATACTACTAAAAAATATTTTTTCATAAAAAAATTTTCAAAAATTTTTTTTTCATAAAACTTACAGTTATAGATAAAATGAAGATTCTTAGCGCATAAATTGGCCAATTCATGTGTGCCCATCAACCACGGCAAGGTGATCTCCCTCTGATGGGTCCTACTCTACTGTACATGCCACTCTTGGGCCACCAGCCTACAACTTAGGACAAACATGTCACTCTGGGCTAAACCTACAATTTATGGGCAAGTAGAGATGATTACCGCCACCTGCAAGGTCAATGGGAGGAGTGCAAGATCAGTCTGGATGCAGCCACATCCATACACTAAACAAAGAAAAAAAAACAACCAGCACTCCCAATGTGAAGGGAGATCACCTTGCCATGGTTAATGGGCACACATGAATTGGCCAATTTATGCGCTAAGAATAATCATTTTATCTATAACTGTAAGTTTTATGAAAAAAAAATTTTTGAAAATTTTTTTTATGAAAAAATATTTTTGAGTAGTATGATTCATATCGAATATTTGTCTGTGTTTTCACATGGCCTGGATTCATGTACATGTGCTGCTGTGTTTCTTTATATCTATATGATGCAGCTTTCAGCTTGCATGTGTTAACATTGGGAGTGCTGGTTGGTTTTTTTTCTCTTTGTTTAGTGTATGGATGTGGCTGCATCCAGACTGATCTTGCACTCCTCCCATTGACCTTGCAGGTGGCGGTAATCATCTCTACTTGCCCATAAATTGTAGGTTTAGCCCAGAGTGACATGTTTGTCCTAAGTTGTAGGCTGGTGGCCCAAGAGTGGCAAGTACAGTAGAGTAGGACCCATCAGAGGGAGATCACCTTGCCGTGGTTGATGGGCACACATGAATTGGCCAATTTATGCGCTAAGAATCTTCGTTTTATCTATATCTGTAAGTTTTATGAAAAAAAAATTTTTTGAAAATTTTTTTATGAAAAAATATTTTTGAGTAGTATGATTCATATCGAATATTTGTCTGTGTTTTCACATGGCCTAGATTCATATACATGTGCTGCTGTGTTTCTTTATATCAATATGATGCAGCTTGCAGCTTGCATGTGTTCACATTGGGAGTGCTGGTTGGTTTTTTTTCTCTTTTTTTTCTCATATATATATATATATATATATATATATATACAGTATATGCAGTATAAGTGTGGATATAAAATCCTTATTATGCTGGATGATAATTTGACCCATCAAAAGTGACTTGTACAAGGCAGCAATTCTAGAGAATGCCCAAAGGATAAGTGATAAAGGTATAAAAAGGTATAACTATTTGGGAGGGGTGAGTGCTGGGACCTCTATTGTTCCTAAGAATGGGTCTTCTAATGTCCTGTATGGATGGAACAGTAACGCACATGCGTAATCACCACTCCATTCACTTTTGTGGGTCTATAGGAAGGCCCATGTGTGACTCATGTACAGTGAATGTGGCACCGGTCGTGCACATGCTCTACCATTCCATTCAGATGAGAACAACAGATCCCTGTTCTCTGTGTCTATAATTCTTTATGATTTGTTTCAGTATTTGTACTTTTATGTTAGTGGATACATAGCACTGAGACATAGCCTAAATTTTCTGTGTGGCTCTCTATGAGTGGGAAGAAGACCAAGTCTTGGTTGGTACCATTCCTTTTGGGTTGTGAGAGCCTGCAAAAAGTAATTAGGAGGAAATGAGTCTATGTCAGACAGCTATATCACCGATTACATTTCTTCTAATGGGGCAAGTCAAGCTAAGGAGAAGATCATTTAATTGGCAGATGAAATGCCTTATCACAACGTTAAACTTTGCACTTTGGTAGTCATATATGGACTGCCTAATGACTCGTATATAGTCATGACTAAAAACATACTAAGACATACTGGTCAGGCATTTATATTGTGAACTTCAGTGACAGAGTCTGTAAAGCACCATATGCAATGGATGCCAAACCTGGACGATAAAGATACAAGCAGAACAAGAATCGACTCCTGCAAAATGTGGTGCTGGAAAAGGATGGTATCAATTCCATGGATGGCAAGAAGAACAAAACAAATACATTCTGTAACATATCAAGCCAGGCATGTCAATCGAAGTAAGGATCACAAAGCTTACGTTGGGATCATCATACGAAGAAGGACATCATGGTCGAAAGAATATAAGGAAAAAGGCAAAGAGGAAGACCAACAACCCGATGACTTGATACTATCAAGATCATGAGAAGACCCTAGTGGACCAATCTAGACTTGCACAAGATCGTTCATACATCAAGTTGCCATAGGTATCAGTTTTAGTAAATATTAATCACAAATTCTGCAGTCCCTTTTTCGAGAAAATGCTCCAAACATACAAAAATTTCATAAACCAGACGTGCCAGGTAAGCTCACAGTAGGTCTTCTTTAAAAACAGAATGTCACCAATTTTTAATGGTCCAATGGCTGAAGAAGGAGAACACACGCTGATTCAGAACATGCCATTTTCATCTCAGTACTCACTAGCATCCCGTGCACTCAACCCTTAAAGAGTCCATATGCTGCATTTAGGAGTCCTCTCCATGACATCACCTATCTTAAGGGTCCTGATATGCATTATCATACAGCTCATTGACCCTGTGTCTAGAAAAAAATAAGTATTTGGAATCAGTATGTTTTCACACATCCAGCCATGCCGGTGTTTTGGGAGAGTTTTCTACATCCTTCCGTTGATGACCTCTTTGGAGTATTTCTAATAAGTCTTCACTCTTATAAGCTAGAATGTTTTTTTTTTTGGTTTTGCCTTGGCCTGTGAGAACACTTCATAGGACATTGATCGTAGCCTGTGTTTGTAACAAAGTTTTTTTTTTTTTTTTGCTGACATGTCATCATGGTGTGATTTTATTTTTCTGTGCTGTCATTTGTCTTTTCTGCTCAGCATCCATGGTCTATGTAGCATTAATGTCCTTGTCATCTGCCATCTCCTTCCGACTTGCCGGACAGTGGAACTCCCAACAGTTCTCTTCTGCAAGTCTTGTCTTTAAGCTTTTAGCACCTACAAATAATTGATATTGTCACGAGCTCTTCAGCCAAGACATTTTTTTTTATGATTCTGGATTTTAAAAGCATTATCAGTGATATTCGACACATCTAAATCCTGACCCATGGGGACAAACAAGTAGGTTAACATTTTATTCTTAGTTCAAGGCATAAATAATAAAAACAGTATTTATAGGATATTTAAAATATATCATACTTTATACAGCAAAGGCAAAGAAAAGCCAGATACAATCACAGCTGACCATGCATTATATACTAGTTTGATCATTGTTCCAGGATCTACAATAATCTTATGCGTTTGGAGACTTATGACACATACCAACTGGTAGAAGGCAAATACTTTGTTGTCTTGGAAAAGTGCAGGCAGACACTTATTCATTGTTTCAAAGTTTTAAGGTTGAAAGAAAACACAAGTTCATTGAGTTCAACCTATAACCTACCATGCTGATCCATAGGAATCGCATATTAGGGGAAATTCCTGACTCCACATAGGGAAATCTGACTGGTTCTCTGGTTCAATGCCCCATCAAAAGAATCTAGTACCCATAACCTGTATTATCATATTTTTAAGAAAGGCTTTCCTTGAACTTGTTTAGTGAATCAACCATTACTATATCATGTGGCAGAGAATTACATAACATCACTCCTCTTACAGTAAAGAATCCATAGGCTCACTTCTTGTACAGCAAATAATCTATAGTCTGACTGCTTATACAGTTTGGAATCATCATCTGTGATTATTATTAAACCTTCCTTTTTCATAAGCTGTAATATTATATTTCTCAAGAAAGGCATCTGGGCCCTCCTTGAACTTTTTTAGTGACTCAACCATTACAACATCATAGGACAGAAAGTTCCAAAATCTCACTGCTCTTACAGTAAAGAATCCATAATTTCACTGCTTTTACACTGAAGAATATATAGTCTCACTGCTCGTATAGCAAAGAATCTATACTCTAACTGCTTATACAGTTAAGAATCATCATTTGTTATGATGATTATACCTTATTTCCTCTAGATGTAGAAGATACAGTGCCTTGCGAAAGTACTCGGCCCCCTGGAACTTTTCAACCTTTTCTCACATATCATGCTTCAAACATAGAGATGCCAAATGTAAATTTTTGGTAAAGAATCAACAAGCGGAACACAAGTGTGAAGTTGGACGAAATTTTTTGGTTATTTAAAATTTTTGTGGAAATTCAAAAACTGAAAAATGGGGCGTGCAATATTATTCGGCCCCTTTACTTTCAGTGCAGCAAACTCACTCCAGAAGTTCATTGTGGATCTCTGAATGTTCCAATGTTGTCCTAAATGCCTAATGATGATAAATATAATCTACCTGTGTGTAATCGAATCTCCGTATAAATGCACCGGCTCTGTGATAGCATCAGGGTTCTGTTTGAAGCACAGAGAGCATCATGAAGACCAAGGAACACAACAGGCAGGTCCGTGATACTGTTGTGGAGAAGTTTAAAGCCGGATTTGGATATAAAATGATTTCCAAAACTTTAAACATCCCAAGGAGTACTGTGCAAGCGATCATATTGAAATGGAAGGAGTATCATACCACTACAAATCTACCAAGACCCGGCCGTCCCTCTAAACTTTCATCTAAAACAAAGACAAGACTGATCAGAGATGCAGCCAAGAGGCCCATGATCACTCTGGATGAACTGCAGAGATCTACAGCTGAGGTGGCACAGTCTGTCCATAGGACAACAATCAGTCGTACACTGCACAAATCTGGCCTTTATGGAAGAGTGGCAAGAAGAAAGCCATTTCTCAAAGACATCCATAAAAACTGTCGGTAAAAGTTTGCAACAAGCCACCTCCACCTGGGAGACACACCAAACATGTGGAAGAAGGTGCTCTGGTCAGATGAAACCAAAATCGAACTTTTCGGCAACAATGCCAAACGACGTGTTTGGCGTAAAGGCAACACAGCTCATCACCGTGAACACACCATCCCCACTGTCAAACATGGTGGTGGCAGCATCATGGTTTTGGCCTGCTTTTCTTCAGTAGAGACAGAGAAGATGGTTCAAATTGATGGGAAGATAGTGTTAGGGGTCGAGTTCCCGCCTTTGCACAGGGGGAATCTCGGGCCATCTCCGCTGCGATCTCCCATTCTTCTCCTGCCGCAGTGGAGCCTGCTCAGAGGAGACGTCAGTCCCAGCGTCTTGCTCAGTCTGACTCTGTACAAAGAGTTACTTTTCCTGCTTCTGCCATTGAAGCCAGTGCTGGGCAGCGGCGAGCAGACGCTTCTAGGACTAAGTCCTGCTTTTCTCATTCTGAGCATGCCCATAGTAAGATCTCGCAGTGGAGATCAAGGGTTACATGTTCAGATACTGCAGCTAAATCCATAGTTCCCTCAGGAAGGCCCTGTAAGGCTAGGGTCACATTGCGTTAGTGCAATCCGTTTAGCGCTAGCGTTAGCGGATTGCGCTAACGCAATGTTTTTTATGGGGCCGCGTTCGGGGTCGCGGTAACGTCCCCGCTCTCGCAGATCCCCGATCTGCGAGAGCGGGGAACGGACCGCGGGCGCGCCTCGGACGCTGCAAGCAGCGTCCGCGGCGTGCCAGGAATCTCCGGCGCGTCGCTAGCGCATGCCGAACATGGCACGCGCTAGTGTAGCGCGTTCCCATTAGCGTGAATGGGCGCGTTAACGGCCGCGTTGCACGGCGTTAATTTCGCCGTGCAACGCTGTCCGTTTAACGCGGTCCCATAACGCAAAGGGAACCCAGCCTAAGTGCTCAGGCTCTGTGGCAGCCTCTCATTGGTCCTTCTAGGAAGGTCATGTACTTGCTGCAACTATTTAAAGCTCACATGGCCGCACGGCCATGCGCTTGTATCTTTCTAAATTATGTGCTTTGCGCTAGTGTGGTCATGTAAGATTGTGTTCAGGGACCCGGCTGAAATAAGCCCCTAGAATGCTGGCACCTCCGGCGAGGAGATTGTGTGTGTATGTATTCAGGGACCTGGCTGAAATAAGCCCCTAGAATGCTGGCACCTCCGGCGAGGAGTTTTGTGTGCATGCATGACCACTGACTGCTCTTAGATGGGTAGTTAGCCTGTGCCTCTGTGAAGTCTAACAGGATGCAGTGCTTTGCTTTCATGGCTACTCTGTGAAATAACAGAGCTAGTTCATACCGCCATATAGTGCCACCGTTTGCTAGCAGCAGGTTCTCCTGCACGGTGTACCCTGGGCTGCGAACGCATCTATAACAATAAACCAGATGAAGAAAACGGAATCCGTGCGGCACCAGATCAGCGAATTTTCACAGGTAGTTCAATAAGCGGAGGCAAAATAGACTTAAAACACTATCCAGGATAAAGCAGTTAGGGGTGGTGCACAACAGGTATCCACAGAGGATCGAAGACTTCACTTGCAGTACTACTATAAAGAAGATATGACACTCACCCCAGAAACGCTGTGATTAGAGTGCTTTATTCGCTGCGAGCAGCATTCAGGTACACATGGAGAGTGCGGCAGGGAATGAACAGGAGAGGGTGCGGGGAAACAGGTGAGGACAACGGCCGTTTTGTGCTGTGCGCTTCAACTTGGACCCGTTGTAGCGCACAGTGCGAAACGGCCGTTGTCCTCACCTGTTTCCCCGCACCCTCTCCTGTTCATTCCCTGCCGCCTCTCCATGTGTACCTGAATGCTGCTCGCAGCGAATAAAGGACTCTAATCACAGCGTTTCTGTGGTGAGTGCCATATCTTCTTTATAGTATTACTGCATCTGTAACAATAAAACATCTATATTTACTCGGTGTGTTCCGCTAGCCCTAACAGATGGATGGAGCCAAATACAGGACCAGAGATTTATCTTCCAATAAGACAATGATCCCAAACATAAAGTAAAATCTACAATGGAATGGTTCACAAATAAATGTGTCCAGGTGTTTGAATGGCCAAGTCAAAGTTCAGACCTCAATCCAATCGAGAATCTGTGGAAAGAGCTGAAAACTGCTGGTTATATACTCACTCTTGTACGTCTTCACAGCTTTTTCGGTGCCATTCCGATTCCCCCATGCCATTTTGAGAGCACAGCTTCTGGCCGGAAGTCAGAAGTTATGTCACAAGAGTGCAATGCAAGTTTATGAGTGCCAGAACGAGGCCAGAACTAAGCTCTCATAGACCTGTATTGTAAAGTGACCTCGGCGCAGCTCCATGAAACACTGGAGCTCTGAGCTGGTCACTTTTTGCAAGAGACTGATGGGAGCAGTGGCTAAAACAGATGAAAATGCCAGAAGGTGAGTATTAGATAGGGAGCAGGAGACTTACATTTCAAGCACCACTCCAGTGGTGCAATAAAAAACGCTGAAGTGGTGCTTTAAAATAGTTTGGTCTAACGTTCTGCTGCTTAACATCAACAAGGCAGGTCTTCTTCTTCTGGGCTGCTGTGTCGACAAGGTGCGGTGGCCATCATGCTGATTGACAGCTGGCTTTCCAAGAGAGCAGAGTGGAAGAGAAGCTGCTGCCCTATCTACGTGACATCAACTGAAGCTGCTGAATGGACGGCAAGAGCAGTCTGTGGCCCCTCTGACACAGATTGGCAAAAGACAAAACAGGCAGTTAGGTAGCAACTACCTGCCTATTATTTTTTAGATACATAGTAAAAAATAAAAAAAAATAGTTCTGGATAAACCTTTTAAGTGAAATCCCTAGATGGATGAGAGGTAGGCAGAGTAGGCAGCTGCTAAGGGCACTAATAAGGAAGGGCACATTTTCTAAATAGAAAAAAACACTGCATTTCTTTAAATGTCCTAAATTTAGACTATGTAAGAGTGCTAGTGATTGATGGGAAAGTGCATTTGAGAGGGGAGTATGTAAAAGTAACCATCACGCACCCTGTTATGACCTGGTGGTTAGGAGCACCCGCCACGACCTGATAGGTAAACTCACACAGGACAAGCTCTGGGATGTGGGAGCTCTGCTGACCGCAGGCCCTAATCCTATCACACACACTAGAAATAGCCGTGGAGCGTTCCTGACTCTCCCTAGACGCCTCTTCACAGCCTAAGAGCTAGCTAGCCCTAGAGATAGAAAATAAAGCCTACCTTGCCTCAGAGAAATTCCCCAAAGGAAAAGGAAGCCCCCCACATATATTGACTGTGAGTAAAGATGAAGTCACAAACATAGAAATGAAACAGATTTCAGCAAAGGAAGGCAAGACTTACTAAACAGACAGAGGATAGGAAAGGTATCTTAGCGGTCAGCACAAAAAACTACAAAAGACCACGCAGAGTGTGCAAAAAGACCTCCGCACCGACTAACGGTGCGGAGATGCCACTCTGCATCCCAGAGCTTCCAGCTAGCAAGACAAAATCATGATAACCAGCTGGACAAGGAAACAATGAACAAATAATAACTATCAGGAACTTAGCTTCTACTGGAGAAGACAGGTCACCAGAAAGATCCAAGAGCGAACTGAACTAATGCAGGAACATTGACAGCTGGCATGGAGTAACGATCTGAGTAGAGTTAAATAGAGCAGCCAACCAAAGGACAAACCACATCACCTGTGTAAGGAACCTCAGAAGCAGCAGCTCCACTCACAGCCACTAGAGGGAGTCCATGGACAGAACTCGCCGAAGTACCATTCACGACCACAGGAGGGAGTTCGACAACAGAATTCACAACAGCACCCATCCAACAGCTGAGATGTTCAGCTTCTGAGTTGATGGCTAGTAAGATGGATTGGATATTTCTACTATAACTTTATTTCTTTATAACTGACTTGGAAACTCTAGAACTGTTTATTTCCTTCAATCATAGAGAAATCTCGAAGATTTACAACATTTAAGAAAAACCAATAAATAATAAATGGAAGATTTAGTTAGATAAGTTACACAATATCTGTGAGTAAATGAATGAGTCAATGAACAAGGAAAGTTATGTAGGACCAAAGGAAAACAATCAAGTTAGTGGAAGAAAAGACTAATTGTTAGATTATAGTAAAAAAAACCTTGGTGGTTAAGAGGGGCAATATGGTGGGTTCATTGGATCCATATATCTTTACATACAGACCAATGCATTTTTAGAAAATCTTTTATTCAAGGTACGATTTTCATCTAATACAAGGATAGGGCAGAAGACAACCATACATGTCAATTTGTGGGTTCCTCAAACTTGTTATCAGTCCGAAATGTGACAAAACTCTCTTGAGGGTCTTAACGCAGATAAGGCTCCATGTATACAGTAGAGACATTCAGGAGAGGTTGCCTGGGGTTGTGCATACAAACGCCTTGACAGAGGGCAGGAAATTTTCCCTCCTAGATTGGAAGTCATGAACTCATTATAGATAAGCGTTTTTTCCTGGTAGCTTCTGCAATGTCTACATGTCTCTGCAGTGTGTTTTTGAAGCCTGCCCAGGAGCAAAGCCCTTGGGAGAAATTCCTGTGTGTTTGTTAAAAGAGGGTTCCAATTTTTTAAGCATTAAGTTATTATGTTGGACCTGATGACAAGCAGCACTGTATAAAGCAGCTTTGGGATGTTTTTTTCTTCTTTTATGCATCATGAACATTATTTGGTCACGTAAAATAATATCGACATCTACGGAAAACGGAGTGAAAAATGTTACTAAATATTTATATTTTTTATGTTTTACTTACTATGTCATGATGAGGATTTATGCAACGTAATGTTTGAACTATTAGGTATATTTCACTCAATAATTTAAAAAAATATAAAAAAAAAATCAAGAGAAACGTTTACACTGCAAGACTCAAAGTGTTGATTGTGACTTGTAGGATCGCTACTTCCAACAGGTTGGGCTATAGAGTTCAAGTCCTATTATTCTCTGAAGAGGCAATTTGCATATACATACAAATTAGCTTTCACCATTACATTAATGGTCTATGATTTGTTTGTCGTAAGCTTCCAGGATAGTGCAAAATGCTTTATGAGCTACATATTTTAGAATATAATTTTTTATTTAGTTGGTATTTATTGTTTTATTTTAGTTCATAAACTTTAATCTTGGGAGTCCAACTGCAATAACATTATCTTTGCCAAAATTGGATTTCTTTTAATTGTACCATTTCCTTTTTATTATTATT
The DNA here is from genome assembly GCF_032444005.1 of Ranitomeya imitator. Classification (NCBI taxonomy): domain Eukaryota; kingdom Metazoa; phylum Chordata; class Amphibia; order Anura; family Dendrobatidae; genus Ranitomeya; species Ranitomeya imitator. The sequence continues at coordinate 116,673,675 of NC_091290.1, read as the reverse complement.
ATAATTATTATTACTATTATTGTTTTTTTTAGCACCATTGATTCCATGCTGCTTTACATGAGAAGGAACAAGAAGCAGCCAAGCGCTGTACTCAATGTTAGCAGTCCATAGGCAATAGTTCCGGGCACCGGCTCCTTCACTTGCACGATCATTGGGGTTAAGCTATGGGTTCTTCAGAGAATAGATGGCAGATAACTCGAGACCCCACTACTGGGACACCTGATCTTTCAAATGTGTATTTTCAATGCCACATCTGAATGGAGCAGGGGTTGGTAATGTGTCCATTTATTGGCTAATCGCCTGATCACTGATGGTCTAAAAACTAAACCCACCAGCAATCTCAAAAATAAGGGTCTGGAACCACAGAGCAGAGTTTTGCATGACAAACTCCTGCTTTGTTCAGTGTTTTTTGGACTACTGGAAGCAGACAAGTGCTGAACTCAAGTTTTTTGAGCAATTCCATAAACAATGGTTCCGGCCTCCCGCTCCCATGATCACTGGTGATTAGTTATGGATCTTTCAGAAGATAGATGGCAAATAAATGGATGTCCTACTGCCGGGAGACCTGATTATCTTGCACGTGTGGCTTTTCTATTCCACATCTGAATAGAGCAATGGTGGAGTAATGTGCTCTATTTATTGACGAATCACTGGAGGTCTGACCACTGAGCCCACCCGTAATCTTAAAAATAGGGTTCTGGAACCACAGAGCAGAGGTGTTCATGATGAACAACCACTTTATTCCGTGTCTATAGGACTACTGGAAGTAGCCAAGTACTGAACTCAACTTTTTCCTTCTGTCCCATACACAATGGTTCCAGCTCCCGTTCTCACGATCATTGGGGGACTAGAAGGACTGGAGGGCCCACTGATGGGATATCTTGGTTTATCAACGCCAATAGGACTGCCTAAGATTGCCAATTCCAGCGCTCAGCATTTTCCTGCAAGCATGTAGAGAATAAATGGAGAGTGGTGCACATACTTCATGGCTGCACTATGCATAGGGAGCATTGCAGTGCTCCTTTCTCAGGTTTAATGGGACCATTATCAATCCTGTGCAAAGGCGATAATTTGATAACTTGGTAAAATCCCCTTACATCTTATACACTTATAAATATATGTAATTTCCCAATAAATAATTAAATACATAGCTCCAACATTGGCCCCTGTTCAGCATGAATAAAATGGACTCATTGATCCACCTGTGTTTTCACCTAAAAGCTTGATGTAATTGAACAATGGTGTTTGTGCTAAAAAAAAAAAGTTTTTGTATACTACCAATTTAGGCCATTTGGCTCTAAAGATTTTGCGTTGTCGGTATCTGTCAACTCTGAGATGAGGTGTTGCAGGTGTCACAGCTAAAAAAGCATGGACACAAAGACTGGGACTAATTCTTGTCACATACATCTTAACCCTCATCCATCAAACTCCTAGTTTGCTTCAGTCTGTTACAGATGCCAGCACTTAATTAGTGGTTGTGTAATTGGCCCATCAAACCTGTAGGAAATATGTGTTTGTAGAGCACAGGTTTATCTCTCATGTGGGAAGAACTCTTATCAGAAAGTCTTTAGGGCTGACCGAAGGACGTGGAAGTTAGAAAGAGGCGTGGAGGTTGGGGATTCAAGACAGTCTTAATCAATAATTATTAGGCTGGTGGAACAAGCATGGAATAAGTGATAAAAAGGATCTACGAGCCATCTCAGAAGATGATCTCAGTGGTCTGGTCATATTTGATGGTATATTTTAAAATACATTTATTAATTTATGTATACCAATTTATGTAGAGATTAGATGGTTCCTGAAACCTGAATAATCTTAGCGAACTGATATTAGTCTATATGGGTTACAATAAATAGATCCATAGGGAAAGAAAGAAAGAAAGAAAGAAAGAAAGAAAGAAAGAAAGAAAGAAAGAAAGAAAGAAAGAAGGAAGGAAAGAAAGAAAATTCTGAAATACCTTTAGTTAGCAAATCACATTCCTTTTGTCTAGGAAGGTAATCAATATCAATATAGTACATTAAATGGCTACAGTCTAGTTGCATGAAACAAAACTGTCCCAGTGTTTTAATAGAATGAGTATCTGTGAGAAAGTGCACTAGGAAGTTCCTGTGGCTCCCATTATGTGAAAGAAGATGTGCTCACAATATATATTGATCTAAAACTGGAGATACCAGACGCGATGAGGTAAGAAGAGGTTGCTCACACTGCTGTCCACCCTGTCTTATCTGATCTAATACTGGAAATACTATGTGTGCTAAGACAAAACCCAGAGATGCTGAGGTAAGAAGAGGCTGCTCACACTGCTATGAACCATGTCTATTTGATCTAATACTGGAGATACCAGAAGTGCTGAAGTAAGAAGAAACCCTCACACTGCTTTCCATTCTATCTTTTTGATCTAATGTTGGAGAAACCAGGGGTGCTGAGGTAAGAAGAGGCTTTTCAAACTGCTGACCATCATGTCTATCTCATCTAATAGTGGAGACACCAGGAGTGTTAAGGTAAGAAGAGGCTGCTCACACTGCTGCCCATCATGTCTACCTGATCTAATACTGGAGATATCAGGGATGCTGAGGTAAGAAGAGGCTGCTCACATTACTGTCCACCCTGTTTATCTAATCTAATACTGGAAATACCAGGTGGGCTGAGGTAAGAAAAGTCTGCTCACACTGCTGTCCACCCTGACTATTTCATCTAATGCTGGAGATATCTGATTTGCTGAGGTAAGAAGAGGCTGCGCACACTGCTGTCCACCCTGTGTAACTGAACAAATAATGGAGATACCAGGGGTGCTGAGGTAAGAAGAGTCTGCTCATACTGCTCTTCACCCTGTCACTCTGATCTAATACTGGAGATATCAGGGGTGCTGAGGTAAAAAGAGGCTGATCACACTGCTGTCCACCCTGTCTATCTAATCTAATACTGGAAATAACAGGTGGGCTGAGGTAAGAAAAGTCTGCTCACACTGCTGTGCAACCTGTCTATCTCATCCAATGCTGGAGATACCATATTTGCTGAGATAAAAAGTAACTGCTCACACTGCTGTCCACTTGTCTTTCTGGTCTAATAATGGAGATACCAAAAGTGATGAGGAAAAAAGAGGATGCTCACACCCTGTTTATCGGATCTAATACTATAGACAGTTAGGGTGTTGAGGTAAGAAGAGGTTGCTCACACTGCTGTCCAACTTGTCTTTCTGAATGCTGAGTGTTTGATTTAACTTGTCAGTACTTGGTTTAAGTTATCTCAAGGTCACAGCAGCAGATTTTCCTTCTGCATAAGGTCACAAGCACCTGTCACAATATAATTTTAATATAGTCTTTTGTCAGAATAACAAGAAGGCGGCCATTTTAATGTGATTACCTCCCTGCAAATGGTTCAATTTTGGCTCAGATTTTTCATACAGATTTGTATGCAGAAAATCCTCATTAGCAACTGAGATTCTCATCGACATATTGCAGATATTTTTTTGTGCATATAGTGAAACATGTTTTACTAATCCATTCTGTGTCAACTCTTTCAGTGGATTTTCATTGTAAGTGATCCCCTCAGTAATGCATATGGGGAACTCCTCAACAAAATCCACATGTAACACTTGCGGAGTCTGCTACGGACACTCTATGGAGAAATTCTTTTAAATCTGCTATCTGTACAATTATCTTTATAGTTACCTTAAAAATTGAGTTTCCTAGTATATATCATAATTAGAGAATAGTAATATATCAATAGAAACAAAGGAAAGCAGAGAGGAATTTCCCAGTTTCATCCTTTACCCTGCAGATGTTATCATTAGTATGCTAGTATTAGTATTATGATTTCACTCATAAGAAGCGGTGTGAAACGCGTGTCGGGGCAGAGGGACGCCGAGGCTGATCCCCACCAGGCTGACTAGAAGGTATATGTCTTACAATATGGATGTTTTGCCTACTTATTAGAACATATAGCCCGCTGGGTAAATTGGAGGATTAGTATACTACTACCCCGTTATGTTTATATTTACAGCCAGGCAGGCTTGTGTAGTTCTTTAGTCCATCGGTTTAACATTATGACATTATATCCCTATAATATATGACCAGTCAGTCGATTGTTTAGGTATCACCTATGGCAGAAATGTCCCTTGTGTTGTGGTTCCAGTACCCTGTTCTATTATTACTTTTTGTTGTCTTTTAGATTATTTAATAAATATGCTTTTATACTGTACCCTGGTGAGATCAGTTTTTCATGTTATGGTCACACCTTCAGTGATATAGTATTAGTATTGCTAGCGAGACCTGGACAGTGTACAGCCGGCATGCTAAACAGCTCAATCATTTCCACATGAGTTGCCTCCGCAGACTCCTCCACATCAGGTGGCAAGACAATGTCCCGGACAATGTCCCGGACACGGCAATTCTGGAACAAACTGGGCTCTGCAGCGTTTACACTCTCCTGCAGAAAGTCCAAGCCAGGTGGGCTGGACATGTGGTCAGAATGCCTGACAGCCGACTACCGAAACAACTGCTGTACGGAGAACTGTGCCAAGGAAAGCGAGCAGTTGGGGGGCAGAAGAAGCGATATAAAGACTGCCTTAAGGTGTCTCTTAAAAACCTGGAAGTCAACACCAATGAATGGGAAGAGCTTGCACTGGATCGTCAAGGTTGGCGGGGCAGGATCATCTCAGGAGCATGTGCAGCTGAAGATAGGAAAATCATTGACGCAAAAAGAAAGCGCGCTGTACGCAAGGCACAAGTAGAATCTAGTGTACTGACCACATCTGCTTCCTTATGTCAAGTATGTGGGCGAACCTTCAGGGCCCGGATTGGACTCATCAGCCACCTCCGGACCCATAACTACTAATTCTCTTCCAACCCTGAAGTCACGGTCATCTTCGAAAACGAAGGACGAACATCATCATTAGTATACTGGTTGCCATTTGTGTCAACCAGTGCATTATGCTCATCAGCGTATCCTGACACCTACTATATTAACAAAATACATCCTACACTTTAGGATCCATAGTCATTGCAAACAATTATACATAGCTCACAAGATAAATTGTTATTGCTGAGCAAAACTGCTGCCAGCCTTACATTTTCATTGTAGTGTGGTGATGAACTAGAGATGGGCAAATTGTTTCAAACAACCCCGTCCACAGTCTAGGTCAGTGCTACTAGGCTGTGAACAAGACCATTGCATATTTCCTGAGTTTCTTGGTTCCCCGGCATGGTGTTTGATTTGCCAACCTGGCATGACAACATCTGTGCAGTGTGAGAGTAATCATAACCTGAGATTGGGATCCAGGAGGGCAAGAACATTTGCTAAGCTCCTGTCCACTGCCAGAAAGTGCTGCCCTTGATTTTGGACCATAGATGTGCAAAGCGATTGGCTTATCTCCGATTGCCACCCACATAAAATATAGATGAGTCATACTTCCTTTATGGCTTGAGTTTCTCTACATCCTCTTAGAGGACATATGACATAAATATTTAAAGAAGCACTCTCATCAAAGTTTTCATCCTCTTAATATATTGCAATTATATTACAATTGCTCATTATGCTCTTCTACCCAGTTCAATCTTCTCTTTTTCATTACATCATGTTATTAAAAACAGACTAGCTGAATCCTTCTAAGCTCTGTGTAGAAACAAGAGGTCAATTTTCCCCTGCATGAGTCAGCATTAGAACTACAATTCTACCTCTCAACATTAGAACTACAATTCTTCCTCACTAATAAAGTCCCTGGCAGCATAGCTCCACCTTCTCTTTAAATCCTTACCCAGTTGCTCTGGCCCCTTTCCTTTTATCTTTGTTCTTTGTTTTCTTTTGTCAGTAACCTAGGGTTGCAGTTCTAATGATGACTCGCGTAGGGAAAAGAGACCTCTTTCCTCTACATAAAGCTTAGAAGGATTCATCAAGTCTATTTTTAATCATGTGATGTCATAGACCTAACGGAAATCTGAATAATTTGCTGGGTAGAAAAGCAAAATGAGCAATTGTAAATGTTCAGTGCTATATAATATTATGATTGCAATATATAATGGGGATAAAACCTTTGATGATAGTGCATGAGGCAATATTATTCAAGGTCTAAAAAGTATCCAGATCTTGTATAAAAGTAGATGAAGGTATATGTTGAGCTCGACCTCCTGGTGATCATTGGTTGAAATGATGATTTTAATATATCTTGGGATATCAAATAAATCAGAAAAATAGACTGCAAAAAATATATTCTCCAAGACATTGATAAATATACAGCTGAATCAAAGGTGAAAACGCCTTCATAAAAAGAATACAATATGGGCAGAAATGGTACATGACACACGGCACACTGCACGCTCTAAACATAGAGCTTTACACATATGTTGACTGTCAGGCGTCAGGACACAGCCTATTTAGCAGCTCAGTCTCTATGTGCCAGAGGCGTATTTTCCATGTATAAGTCAATAAAAGAGAAGGGCCCGAGGGACCCTTTTTTCTGTCTTCTCAAAATGAAAGTGCAGCTGCTAAATTGAAGTGATGATGAGGGTTTCGGTGAAGATTAGCCATAAAAATGAGCAAAGGTCCGGATCGTCATGTAAAGCTTCTATTAATTTAACAATATCAGAAGAGTCAACGGAAAAATTGAGCAGGTGGGATTGAGCACATCATATGGCAAGGTCGGCACTTTTACTGCTGCCTGTTACATTACCTAAGGGTGAAATGAATCTTTGGTAGAATTAGAGTAGATTAACATGTAAAAAAAACTAATTTTGGCCATGAACACGTAAAAAGAAAAAGAGAAAAAGTCAATCCAAGCTTACCAAACTATTAAGTTGGGTTCTCCTTTTTTTACCATTATGCAGAAGGTTTTTTTTATTTAAAAAGAGAAGGGATTTCTTAGAATCTTGAATATTTGGGCAGCAAGATTCCTTCTTCTACTGGTGTGACTGTGGCAACAAAGGGGTAAAGAAAATAGTATTGCTGATAACTATGGGTAGTGTAGATAAGTACCGGAGTAGTGTAAATAAATAGAAAATAATAGAAGCCAGTTCATGGCCTGAAATGGCCAAAGTTTTCTTTAAATTTTCTTTTCGGAACCTTGAGATTTCCAATGATGAACCACACTCATTTCAACATCCTTGGAGCATCTTAACGTACAATACTTTGCTCAACTGTATACAGTATGTCTGGTCTTTGAGTGAAACGTTCACATCTGCACTTTTTGGGGTAGAATAACTTATAGTTTGTGGTCAACAACTTTTTAAATTGGACTTGTTCACTGTTGGATTCTGTTCACTGTATTATTTGGGAAAAAAAAGTCACATGAGGAAATGCCTATGAGGGTCCACCCTCGCCCTATGCAGAACTTGTCAGGCCCACCTTTAATTGTTTTGTAATCTTTGTTATTATCATTGTACACAAAGGAGGTATCACTAATTACATCTAAAAGGATATTTTTAATCATCCCACAAGATCAGTGGTGTAACCAGAGTCTGAAGTGCCCCAGGGCAAAATTTTGCCTTGGGTCCCCACCTGCATGTTGGTCAGATGTATGAGCCCTGGTAGTGTTCTAGATCCTATAAAGACAAATGTGTTTGCTCATTTAATTATGTCCCCAGTCCTGGCTCCTTCTTGTAATAATCTCCCCCATTCTGGGCACCTTCCAGTAATAATGCCCCCCATTCTTGGCCCCATTCTATAACATTTTCTCCTTCCTAGTATAACGTCCCCATCCTGAAATAATGCCCTGATTCTTATATAATGTCTCCCATCATGGTATAATGTCCCCCATTCTGGTATAATGTCCCTATTCTGATGTAATGTCCCCATCCTGGTATAATGTCCCCATTTTGGTATAATGTCCCCCATCCTGGGCCCCTTCCATTCTTCTCCAGCACATTTTAAAAACAACCAAAGGATTCTACTCACCTTCCTCAGCTCCCTCGCAGCAGAGTGCACTTTTTTGTAGTCAGCACAGGAGCGGGCAACTGAATTCAGGTGAAATTACCTCTCTCAATTCCATTATTCATCCAAAGTGCATCATAAAAGCTACGTTTTGGCCAGCAAGTGACGTTTTTCAAGCATAAACAAAATGGCAGATGAAGCTTCATCTTGATTTGTCTTTGAATTTGCTGATAACTCAGTGGGAAGATGCCCCAAGGACGCTCAGAGTCTGACGAGTGGTGCAAAGGGAACTACCAATGCTTCATAGACAATAACACTTGCCTCAGTACCTGTCTTCTCTACGAGAGAGCCAAAGCTAGACTCCTTTTGCAGATGTGTAGCTCCAGAGAAAACAAAAAAATCGACCTTTCCAATTGAACATCATCTGTTGGGGGAGAATCAGGGAACTCCGATACTCATAAGACTGTCAGCCAATCCTGCCTGTATTGATAGGTCCATCCAACTTAAGTCTAATATGCATGGGGCCTTCAGTGCGCTCTAGTGAGAGTTCCTTAAGTGCATGCTAGGGTGAGTCCAGTCTCATCTGAAGAAGAAGCCTGGTGCAGTTTTGCCTTTTTCCCAACTTACATGCTGCACTCTGAACTCCACTGCTATGCATTTAAAGCGGCTGTGTGGAGCTAGATGAGTGATGATTAGCACATGGTGCACCAGTGTCCTGGGGAAGACCAGTTGCCTGTACATGTCTGGCAGATTTTTAGCTTCTTTGATGAAAAATCAAGTTGGTTCTAACTTGATCCTTGCGCATTGAGTCCAGCTCTGACGGGAGTCGTCTCAAACTTTTTCTGAAGAGTTTGTTAAATATTTTGAAGATGTAGACTCATCTAAGGTTAGCTCTGAAAATATTTGTAAAGCAGAGTTCTACCCAAGTTATCTGAGTCTCAGGCCAATCTCCCAGATGATCTCATTTATTTATGAGAGCTGGCTTAAGAATTGGTAAAATCTTCTAAAAACAAACCTTCCCAATTGGATGGGCTATCATCAGAGGTCTATCTAAAACTTATATAGGTTTTGGTGAAGAGGCTCCTGTGGATGAGGGCTAATGCAAAGAGTGAGACTCCCGCAACTATGTGGGAAGTTCTAATTACTGACATTCTCAAAACGCATAAGGACACAACTAAACTGGACTCTTTCCTCTAATCAATTCTGATATTAAATATTGACCAAGATTCCATCTGTAAGAATTAAAGAAGGTTGTCAATTAGATTATACATACAGACCATTGTGAGCTTACGGTGAGAAGTTAATATTATCTATTCTCTTTTTTTAGACCTCCAGAATGCAGATGGCTTCCTCCAATCCGGGGAAAGAAACAATACTTATATTACATGCCTCTAAGTCATTTAATACAGTAGCATGGAACTTCCTATGGGAAACATTGCTGAAATTGGGTTTTGGGTGGGAATTTATTGCTTGGGTTAAATTATTATATTGTTGCCTGGCTTCCTAGATTCTTATAAAGTGTTTTGGGAATGCACTGAAACGCATGGGGTATTCCATATTAATAGATTATTTGCATCTCCTGCACAACCTGATCACTTGCATATTAGAAGATATGCCAATGGTTGGTGATAATAAATATGTGAAATCGGTGATGAGAAAACTTCTTTACCTTAGAATAGGTATTTTGTGTTCTTGAACTAGTAGAGAGCCTTCATGATTTGCAACGTGGATGAAATTTAGTAGCTGCCAGATCTTACACTCAACTTTATATGGAACTTTGAAATCCATTCATGCATGTATGGAACCTGAGGAGCAGCAGGTTGTGAATAGGTTTTATAGGGTAATGGTGGACACAAATAGAAAAGGGATGCTGTTTAAGAACAATATATGGACCTGTTGCAGTCCAATAACTCATCGTATTGCTCGATTCAACCTGCTTTGGAGGTACTAGAGGCCCTCTTACCTCTTGGAACCATGGGCGGCTGTCCCAGTTGCACCAATGGCATTCCGTCCCTGGTAATGGGGGACTGGAGGAATTATTATTATGTTGTTGTTTTGCTATTTCATTCTCTTTTTGGTTTGTTTCATTCTCTAATGATACTGTGTGACTTGGTTGGGTTGGGTTTGATTATATATTTATTTTACTTTTTTATGCATTTATGCTATTTTTGAAGCTTTTGTTTTTCATCTGTTGAATTTCTTTGCTAAAGATAAAGAAATGCTACAGTGGGGCAAAAAAGTATTCAGTCAGTCAGCAATAGTGCAAGTTCCACCACTTAAAAAGATGAGAGGCGTCTGTAATTTACATCATAGGTAATAATAATAATAATAATAATAATTTTTATTTATATAGCGCCAACATATTCCGCAGCGCTTTACAAATTATAGAGGGGACTTGTACAGACAATAGACATTACAGCATAACAGAAATACAGTTCAAAACAGATACCAGGAGGAATGAGGGCCCTGCTCGCAAGCTTACAAACTATGGGGAAAAGGGGAGACACGAGAGGTGGATGGTAACAATTGCTTTAGTTATTCGGACCGGCCATAGTGTAAGGCTCAGGTGTTCATGTAAAGCTGCATGAACCAGTTAACTGCCTAAGTATGTAGCAGTACAGACACAGAGGGCTAATACTGCATAAAGTGTATGAGAACATGATGCGAGGAACCTTTTTTTTTTTTTTTTTTTTATTATAAATAGGCCACACAGGGATCGTTAGGTTAATGCATTGAGGCGGTAGGCCAGTCTGAACAAATGAGTTTTTAGGGCACGCTTAAAACTCTGGGGATTGGGGATTAATCGTATTAACCTAGGTAGTGCATTCCAAAGAATCGGCGCAGCACGTGTAAAGTCTTGGAGACGGGAGTGGGAGGTTCTGATTATTGAGGATGCTAACCTGAGGTCATTAGCGGAGCGGAGGGCACGGGTAAGGTGGTAGACTGATACCAGAGAGGAGATGTAGGGTGGTGCTGAGCCATGGAGTGCTTTGTGGATGAGGGTAGTAGTTTTGTACTGGATTCTGGAGTGGATGGGTAGCCAGTGTAATGACTGGCACAGGGTAGAGGCATCGGTGTAACGGTTGGTGAGGAATATGATCCTGGCTGCAGCATTCAGGACAGATTGGAGCGGGGAGAGTTTTGCAAGAGGGAGGCCGATTAGTAGAGAGTTACAATAGTCCAGACGAGAATGAATAAGTGAAACAGTCAGAGTTTTTGCAGAGTCGAAAGTAAGAAAAGGGCGAATTCTAGAAATGTTTTTGAGATGCAGGTAAGAAGAGCGAGCCAGTGATCGGATGTAGGGGGTGAATGAAAGGTCAGAATCAAGTAGGACCCCAAGGCAGCGGGCATGTTGCTTTGGAGTAATGGTGGAACCGCACACGGAGATGGCAATGTCAGGCAAAGGTAGGTTAGTAGAGGGAGAGAACACGAGGAGTTCAGTTTTTGACAGGTTTAGTTTCAGATAGAGGGAGGACATGATGTTAGAGACAGCGGTAAGACAATCACTGGTGTTTTCTAAAAAGGTCGGTGTGATATCGGGAGCAGAAGTGTATAATTGGGTGTCGTCAGCATAGAGATGGTACTGGAAACCAAATCTACTGATTGTTTGTCCAATAGGGGCAGTATACAACGAGAAGAGTAGGGGGCCTAGGACTGATCCTTGAGGAACCCCAACAGTAAGGGGAAGGTGAGAGGAGGAGGAACCAGCAAAACATACAGTGAAGGATCGGTCAGAGAGATAGGAGGAGAACCAGGAGAGAACGGTGTCCTTGAGGCCGATGGAGCGGAGCATAGTGAGGAGGAGCTGATGATCCACAGTGTCGAATGCTGCAGAGAGATCCAAGAGAATTAGCATGGAGTAGTGACCATTAGATTTAGCTGTTAGTAGGTCATTAGAGACTTTAGTGAGGGCAGTTTCAGTAGAGTGTAAAGAGCGGAAGCCAGATTGAAGAGGGTCGAGAAGAGAGTTATCTGAGAGATAGCGGGTAAGACGGGAGTGGACCAGGCGTTCGAGGAGTTTAGAGATGAAGGGAAGATTAAAGACAGGTCTATAATTAGCGGTAGACCTCAACTATGGGAGACAAACTGAGAAAAAAAAATCCAGAAAATCACATTGTCTGTTTTTTTATCATTTTATTTGCATATTATGGTGGAAAATAAGTATTTGGTCAGAAACAAAATTTCATCTCAATACTTTGTAATATATCCTTTGTTGGCAATGACAGAGGTCAAACGTTTTCTGTAAGTCTTCACAAGGTTGCCACACACTGTTATTGGTATGTTGGCCCATTCCCCCATGCAGATCTCCTCTAGAGCAGTGATGTTTTTGGCTTTTCACTTGGCAACACGGACTTTCAACTCCCTCCAAAGGTTTTCTATAGGGTTGAGATCTGGAGACTGGCTAGGCCACTCCAGGACCTTGAAATGCTTCTTACGAAGCCACTCCTTCGTTGCCCTGGCGGTGTGCTTTGGATCATTGTCATGTTGAAAGACCCATCCACGTTTCACCTTCAATGCCCTTGCTGATGGAAGGAGGTTTGCACTCAAAATCTCACGATACATGGCCCCATTCATTCTTTCATGTACCCGGATCAGTCGTCCTTGCCCCCTGAAGAAGGTGTGCGACCGAAACGCGCGTCGGGGTGGGCACACGGATTCTGGGAAGGCTGGCACACTGCTTTTGACAGCAAGGTAAGATCCGCTCTGCACAGCTCCTGGTCCATTACTGTGGTGGCTTGGTTGCCTTTGATGTTATTAGACTCAGGCTGTACCCCTTCGGTGAGGCAGGGATCCTCGGCTAAGTATGACTATTTATTTATAGCAAGTGATTTGTACTGCCATGTATATCATGCCGGATGGTGGGTTTATATTTGCGGTCTGCCTCAGAGTATATGTGAACTATCACATACTTTAATGCAGGTGTCTTTCTTCCCCGACTCCGTGTGCCTGTGGAGTTTTTTACACTGGTGAGGTCTATGTGCGCACCATGTGGTTCTCTGTCCTACTCGTTCTGTTCTAGATTGTCCAGTTACTATGTTCTTAAATTAATAAAGATTTCTTTGTATATTTTTTCAAATACGGACTCTGTGGTCGTTTTCTTTGGTCCCCATGGACCACTCTTTGCTTCATAGTTATTAGCGACTAGTCCGATTATAGTCCTTCTTTTCTTTTGGTAGTATGCTGTATCTTGTCGTGTTTTTTGCTAGTCCTTGCCCCTTTGCAGAGAAACAGCCCCAAAGCATGATGTTTCCACCACCATGCTTTACAGTAGGTATGGTGTTTGATGGATGCAACTCAGTATTCTTTTTCCTCCAAACACGACAAGTTGTGTTTCTACCAAACAGTTCCAGTTTGGTTTCATCAGACCATAGGACATTCTCCCAAAACTCCTCTGGATCATCCAAATGCTCTCTAGCAAACTTCAGATGGGCCCGGACATGTACTGGCTTAAGCAGTGGGACACGTCTGGCACTGCAGGATCTGAGTCCATGGTGGCGTAGTGTGTTACTTATGGTAGGCCTTGTTACATTGGTCCCAGCTCTTTGCAGTTCATTCACTAGGTCCCCCGCGTGGTTCTGGGATTTTTGCTCACCGTTCTTGTGATCATTCTGACCCCACGGGGTGGGATTTTGCGTGGAGCCCCAGATCGAGGGAGATTATCAGTGGTCTTGTATGTCTTCCATTTTCTAATTATTGCTCCCACTGTTGATTTTTTCACTCCAAGCTGGTTGGCTATTGCAGATTCAGTCTTCCCAGCCTGGTGCAGGGCTACAATTTTGTTTCTGGTGTCCTTTGACGGATCTTTGGTCTTCACCATAGTGGAGTTTGGAGTCAGACTGTTTGAGGGTGTGCAAAGGTGTCTTTTTATACTGATAACAAGTTTAAACAGGTGCCATTACTACAGGTAATGAGTGGAGGAAAGAGGAGACTCTTAAAGAAGAAGTTACAGGTCTGTGAGAGCCAGAAATCTTGATTGTTTGTTTCTGACCAAATACTTATTTTCCACCATAATATGCAAAAAAAATGATAAAAAAACAGACAATGTGATTTTCTGGATTTTTTTTTCTCAGTTTGTCTCCCATAGTTGAGGTCTACCTATGATGTAAATTACAGACGCCTCTTATCTTTTTAAGCGGTGGAACTTGCACTATTGCTGACTGACTAAATACTTGTTTGCCCCACTGTATATATGTATTTATATATACACAGCCATGGTCAAAAGTGTTGGCACCATCGAAATTGTTCCAGAATATTTAGTGTTTTTCCCATAAAATTATTGCAGTTACACATGTTTGTTATAACATGTTTATTTCCTTTGTGTGTATTGGAGCAACACAAAAAAAACAGAGAAAAGAAGGCTCATTGGACATGGTGTGGGCAATAATATAATCACACCTGAAACCATATAAAAAGGGGAGAAATTGACTCAATCTTTGCATTGTGTTTATGTGCCACACTAAGCATGGAGAGCAGAAAGAGGAGAAGAGAACTGTCTGAGAACTTGAAAACCAAAATTGCTGAAAAATATCAACAATCTCAAGTTTACAAGTCCAATTCCATAGATCTTGATGTTCATTTGTCCACGTTGCACAATATAAGAAGTTTACACACCATTCCACTGTAGTTAATCTCCTTGGTCGTGGACGACAGAGAAAAATTTATGAAAAGTTGCAACACAGGTTAGTCCTGATGGTGAATAAGCAGCACCAATCAAGTTGCAAAGAAATTAAGCCGTCCTGCAGGTTCAGGGTGTATCGGTGTCAGTACTAACCATCCGTTGATATTAGAATGAAATTAAATGATATAGTAGGAGAACAAGGAGTACCCCAGTGCTGACACATAAATACAAAATCTAGACTGAAGTTTGCCAAAGTATACATGAGTAAGCCAAAATCCTTCTGGGAAAGTGTCTTGTGCACAGATGAGACCAAGATGGAGCTTTTTTGTAAAGCACATAATTCTCCTGTTTGCTGAAAATGGAATGAGGCCTACAAAGAAAAGAACACACTAACTACAGCCAAATATGGTGGAGATTCAAAAGATGTTTTGGGGTTGGTTTGCTGCCTTTGCCACTGGGTGCCTTGGCTGTGTGCAAGGCATCTCAAAATCTGAAGACCAAGAGACTTTGGGCAGCAATGTAGTGCCCAGTGTCAGAAAGCTGGGTTTACTTCCTAGGTCATAGGTTTTCCATCAGGACAATGACACCAAATATACTTCAAGAAGCACCCAAAAATGGATGAAAACAAAGTGCTGGAGAGTTCTGAAGTGTCCAGCAGTGAGTCTAGCTCTAAAATCCATTGATCAGCTGTGGAGAGATCTTAGAATTGCTGTTGGGAGAAGGCACCCTTTCAAATATGAGAAACCTAGAGCAGGTTTGCAGAAGAAGAGTGGTCAAAACATATAGTTGAGAGATGTAAGAAGCTTGTTGATGGTTAGAGGAAGTGATCGATTGCAGTTATTTATTACAACTTAAGTTGAAGGTGCCCATTTTGGGGTTTTGTGTGAGTTGATGTCCAGTTTGCCTCTTTTTCTCTGCTTTTTGTGGTGTTTAAAAACACACAAAATAAATAAATATGTGTATTACAAACCATGTATAATTGGAATAATTATCTGGGAGAAATACTTCATTTTCTAGAACAATTTCAAGGGTGCCAACACTTTTGTCCATGGCTGTATAAAACATGTTTGAGTTGTGGTATTGGTGGTCAACTTTGAGCTGTTTATCTTGAATTGTGTTTTCAAAGATGAAGTAACTGGGAAACGCGCGTAGGGTGGATGGTGGGTTAGCCCTTGTCGTCACCTTTTCAGGTGCTCATAGTGTTAACATTTTATTAGTGTTAAAGATTTTGGTCCACTGTGACTTGTACTCTTTATTCCCTCTTTTTTACCCTAATTCTGTGCTCCGTGAAACTTACTGTATGTTTACAATGTACTGCTTATCCCTGCTTGTTTCATATTTATGTTAATTTTGTTTACTTTTGACAGATGTACCTCTTCTGTCCCACTTCTTCATCTGTCGATGTATTTGGCTTCTCTCTATATATATGTTTTTATATATTCATCTATACTCTTTTAATGATATCTTCTAAAAGTTTATCCTGAAAATTCTTTATCTTTAAATTATGTTTCGTTCGAGAAGTTTTTTTCTAAGTAATCTTAAGCATCAATAATTCCGAATATTTCTATAAAACATATACACTACAGACCAAAAGTTTGGACGCACCTTCTCATTTCAAGATTTTTCTAGATTTTCATGACTATGTATATTCACACTGAAGGCATCAAAACTATGAATTAACACATGTGGAATGATATACTTAACAAAAAAGTGTGAAACAACTGAAAATATGTTTAATATTCTAGGTTCTTCAAACTAGCCACCTTTTTCTTTGATGACTTCTTTGCACACTCTTGGCATTCTCTTGATGAGCTTCAAGAGGTAGTCATCGGGAATGGTTTTCACTTCACAGGTGTGCTCTGTCAGGTTTATTAAGTGGGATTTCTTGCCTTATATATGGGGTTGAGACCATCAGTTGTGTTGTGCAGAAGTCTGGTGGATACACAGCTGATAGTCCTACTGAATAGACTGTTAGAATTTGTATTATGGCAAGAAAAAAGCAGCTAAGTAAAGAAAAACGAAATACTTTAAGAAATGAATGTCAGTCAGCCCGAAAAATTGGAAAAACGTTGAAAGTGTCCCCAAGTGCAATGGCAAAAACCATCAAGCGCTACAAAGAAACTGGCTAACATGAGGACCCCCCAGGAAAGGAAGACCAAGAGTCACCTCTGCTTCTGAGGATAAGTTTATCCGAGTCACCAGCCTCAGAAATCACAGGTTAACAGCAGCTCAGATTAGAAACCAGGTCAATGCCACACAGAGTTCTAGCAGCAGACACATCTCTGCAACAACTGTTAAGAGGAGACTTTGTGCAGCAGGCCTTCATGGTAGAATAGCTGCTAGGAAACCACTGCTAAGGACAGGCAACAAGCAGAAGAGACTTGTTTGTGCTAAAGAACACAAGGAATGGACATGAGACCAGTGCAAATCTGTGCTTTGGTCTGATGAGTCCAAATTTGATATCTTTGGTTTCCGACCACCGTCTTTGTGCGACGCAGAAAAGGTGAATGGATGGACTCTACATGCCTGGTTCCCACCGTGAAGCATGGAGGAGGAGGTGTGATGGTGTGGGGTGCTTTGCTGGTGACACTGTTGGGGATTTATTCAAAATTGAAGGCATACTGAACCAGCATGGCTACCACAGCATCTTGCAGCGGCATGCTATTCCATCCGGTTTGCGTTTAGTTGGGCCATCATTTATTTTTCAACAGGACAATGACCCCAAACACACCTCCAGGCTTTGTAAGGGCTATTTGACCAAGAATGAGAGTGATGGGGTGCCACGCCAGATGACCTGGCCTCCACAGTCACAAGACCTGAACCCAATCGAGATGGTTTGGGGTGAGCTGGACCGTAGAGTGAAGGCACAAGGGCCAACAAGTGCTAAGCATCTCTGGGAACTCCTTCAAGATTGTTGGAAGACCATTCCCGGTGACTACCTCTTGAAGCTCATCAAGAGAATGCCAAGAGTGTGCAAAGCAGTCATCAAAGCATAAGGTGGCTACTGTGAAGAACCTAGAATATAAGACATAATTTCAGTTGTTTCACACTTTTTTGTTAAGTATATAATTCCACATGTGTTAATTCATAGTTTTGATGCCTCCAGTGTGAATGTACAATTCTCATAGTCATGAAAATATCTTTAAATGAGAAGGTGTGTCCAAACTTTAGGTCTGTACTATTTAAATGCCTCTCAATGTAGAAATCATAGACCGTATATATAATATCACTTTTCCCATGTCTATTGGTATTTGATAACGTAATACCGGCATTACATCATGTAACAAAACGTGGCCATTGTGAGCCCTCTAGGTTTAAAGGCAAATAAGCTGCAGTGTATTTAATTAAACTATGGTAGATGATAGACTTAAACGGTATTAACATGAAATGCTGCATTACCCACCAAGTGGGTAAGAAGCAATATATATAACTGTATAATTTGTTACCAGCCTCTTCCTCCCCCCCTTTACCAAGCAAAGATGTTGTTAATAGAGGCAAAACTCTGATTACTTAATGGTTTTCAAGACAGCCGTGGCCTAGAAAATTAAATTTCACATCTTCTTTTATGACGTTAATCTCTCTTCTCACATCCCGCCTGTTATGATGTGTGCGCCAGAGATAATGTTTAAACTGACTAAGGCAAAGTAAACCAGACAAGTCTGTTATTGGCTTTATAATTACATAATTAACTTTTTGTCTCTAATCGTTATGGAGGTAATGGTGCTGCTAAAATGGGCTTTTGGCGTGCGGAAAGTAAATCAAAAATCAATAATCCATAGAATGCCATTAAGGGCTGTAACAGCTCTTATGTTGTGATTCACTCAAGTTTTTCTGTACGGCAAATGAAATTCATTAGGGCAGAGATTACTGTCTGAGGAGTTGACTTTCACTTGATAGTAAAGATCAGAAAAGATTGTCACGGGCAGCAAGAAGCGAAAATGCAGCAATGTTGCCATAAATTATGCGCTGCTTGTAACTCTGTTATTACATCGTAATTGACCTCCCTGCAATTAATTCTATTTTCCATGAACCCTCTTTTATTTCTAATTTACATTACGATCGTATATGCCTGAAAAAATGACAGTATAAAAAAGATAAATGTGCTAATTACGCGTCTGCTTATCTCCAGCTCCCCGATGCCAACACCTTTGGTCCAACCTCCCTTGGTATGTAAGTATGTCACTTATTTCACTCTGACATCTCTAATGTATTTGTAAACTGTCCCATAAATACTAGAGCCACATGCAGCCATCGGGGATGCAGACAGCAGCCTTTCTCCGCTGTGTATTTTTTCCCTCCAACGAATCTGAAATCGAGAAACTATTGTTCCGAGCCAGATGACTTTGCTGTCACTGGGAAATTAAGTTCTTGACCCCATTTCTGATCTATGCTTTATACGTCTGCATTTTTTTTTACTAAAATCTAAGGTGGCACTATTCACTGGGAAGCACCAGAAGAAGATACGTTTTCGCTTTAATTTACCTATCAAATAAAAAAAAAATCACTTAAAATGTCAAAAAACATTTCTGTTGTCTGGCGAAACATAATGATACCAATCGCTAGTTTAGTGTAGGTGTAATGTTTTCGGAGATGCCTAACTGAATGGCACAGGTCACCTTTGCGTATTAGTAGTTTTCTCACTATAGGACTTTGGTGCAAGGTAGTTTTTTAGGCGCTCATTTTCAGCACCAAAGGTTAGGCACGGAGGCAGAGTTGTATGGCTTGGCTCTCAATGAGGTGATGTCTTAGTGAGGTCAGGTCAAAATATCTATGTAAGGCTAGGCTGACATAATTGTATATTCTCTAATTCGAGAGAATTGTCCCGATACTAATCACACTCTGATTGGAGTTTTATCATCTTGTCCATTCTGTCAGTCCATGGAAATCGGGCTGGACTCAGATGTTATCTGAGTGAAGTCAAATGTTTTCCATGGACTCATTGACTTGCATGGCCAAGTGCTATCCGAATATTGGATTCAACTTGTGCGTGCTGCTATTTTTTTCTCGGACCGACTGAATAAAAAATCAAACGTGTGCACTGCCCCATAAACAAACATTGGTCTGAGTGTGGTACGTTTCCGGACTGTACTCTGACTGATAACACAGTCATCGGCACTAGCCCTAACTTGGTTCTATTAATTGTTGCACTGGACATGACTGAATTGAAGCACACGTCTATGTTGACATCAGTGCCATGACTTCAGGACACAGTGATGAATCCATCATTTTTTAGGGATTGCCTGATCCCTTTCAGAATGTTGGAAACAATAGAAGCAATAATTCTCAGCTACTCATGTTCTAAAACATCCTGGTTCACCAACTGATCTCTGTACATTCTGCTGCATCTGGTCAGACATTGAGTGTAATGACTGGATGTTCACAGCCTTGTACGGGGCGTTGCTCTTGAGGAGACAGGTGTGGGAAAAAAAAAGCAACTATATAATAAAAACACTTTAAAACAACACGTTTCGATGCAAAATTGGCACCTTCCTCAGGTTCTGATTCCTCACGAATGTGAGGAGTATGCTAATCCAGCACTCATGCGCATAGTTATTTTTTTTATAATAAACTCACATGTTTTTGTGACACCTGTCTCCATGTTTCTTCAAGAGCAATGCCTGGCTGTGTACACCCAGTTATTACACTCGGTTATCCACATCTTGAATTGATGGCAGCAGACTTCAGAGTAACACAGCCAAAAGGAGCAGGAGCTCCCTCCTGCTGGGAGGTGTCTATGTCCTAGCCACACTGACCATAGAGTTGTGCATCCTGTTAGCACAACTTCATGTTTTTTATCATCTTTATTCCTATTGGAATAACTGTCACTTCCCTTTGCCAGTCCATCTGGACATACATGAGACTGCAGCAGCCAATCACTTGTCACCATTACATCACATGTCTGTCCAGAGGGAGCAGTAAATACACAGACCAAGAGACATGTAACTGCTGCAAAAAGTAATTGACTGCAGGGGGTCACATGACTATCAGAAAGAGCAGAAGGAACAGAGAAAGGGGTACGACCTAAGGAACAGAGGGGCAAGGGATCAGTAAGCTGAGTGTAACTTTTTGTACTAATTTACTCCATTTAGAACTTTGTTTAATTGAAAGTAGCCAGATAATCTCTTTAATTGAGTGCATTCGGTTTCCATAGAGATTATTGACTTCTGTAATTTCTACTGCTCTAGTATTTCTGTCCAAAGAAAACAATCAATGCAAGCATTAAGAGAGTCCAAAGGCCCCATAGTGATAAGAGGAATATCAGCCGAACCCACAAATTTCGACAATCCTTGGTAATTGTCTGATGTGCATGAAGGTCTTCCAATTCTCCCCGATAGATAATATTGGTAAACGGAAGGATCAGTCAATTGTAAGTAAGAATCCTTTAGTTTTGAGGGGACATAAGCCACTGCCAGAACTATCTGGCAACAGTTTTATCCTAACTCATAGTTTAAAAATACATGAACACTCAGCTAAAGCAAACACTAGTGTGTATGGAGAAGTAGTGAGAGATAGGTGTCTGCCCAATGAATGTCTGGCCAAAAACAAATTATGTGTAGTGCCAGTTGAATATATTCTGTTTTGCCCGTTTTGCCTTTGTAAATATTTACATGGCAACCAGTTGATTGGTCTTCCATTATCCCTCCACTACCCCACCCAATACACATGAGCCCTTGGCTTGGCTGAACGTACTTGTGGTCAAATGTGGAGAGGGCAGCTGTCACGCACAGTGTGGGAAGACTAAGTGCAACACAAAGGGATGAGGGGAAGGAAGCCCAACACTTGGAAAGGGGGAAGTGGCGACCCCTAGGCAGATCTAAAGTCACCCTATCTACCCTAAATGTCCCTATATAGATTCTGCACCTATCACCGAGCCTAATCCCTATCTGACCCTAGCAATAAGCCCTGCTTAGGGAAGGACAGGGTGGCATTAGTCAATTTCCATTACAACTAACTAAAAACAACTGGGATAGACAAACAAGGGAAAAATTTATCTTGAGTAGACTCGGAGAGGTAACACAGATGTCCTCCAACAGCACCAAAGAGGAAGATAGCTGACTGCTATAGCTCCAAACTTCAACAGGGGAAAATGTAAATATCACCGGAGAGTCCCAGAAGCAGACAGGAAGTCTATAAACACCCAGACCTCATGTGTCAATTAGAGCCAGTGGGAGGTTGCCACTGTGTCCAAAAGTTAGAAGGAGTAGGAAGGTGTCTGCAGAGCCAACCGCAATCCTCTGTAGCCAGATGCAGTGCGACTGTCTGCAGCCTTTGACACACCCGTGAGAGCAGCAAGCTGCTGTCAGACACTTCTGGTGGTGGATTATCTTCCAATAACCAAAGAATCTGGCATGTTTAAGTCTTGCATGAGTTGCATGGGTCGAGGTGTTCTCCTGCAATCCCAAATACTGGTGATACACGTCTCTGGGTGTGTGACTATGTCTTTCTTAAATTACTTTTCCATATATGCATGTTAGTAGATGATATGGAAAATTGAGATTTGGCAATTTTGTATTCTGAAACCACTTTAGCATACAGCACTCAAAAATAAATATTAGTTTACTGGTAGATGTGATGAAATGCATATACAAGTACCAGGCACAAAGCTTATTCATTAAATCTTCTGTATTACACACAATTGCATACATTGTGGTTACAGGTGGCGGTACCTTTTTATGAGAAAAATTCCAATGATACAGCATAATTGAACAGAGCCTTCCATTTCCAGCTTGCTCTCCTTGAAACCCTTGCTCACTTCAGTGCCCATGTCTCAGCCTGGCTAGCACAGCCCCTCTGTACTAATCATTCAGGTCAGTACTACACATAGTCTCTACCCACTTCCATTTCTGTGTCTTCTCAGGGTCCTCATTTACTTATGGCTATACGTTTGAACCTCTGGCTCTGTACCCCACAAGCTGCACTCACCAGTCTGTACTCTCTGTCCAGAATTCTCAGGGCACCCAAACTTGCCTGTTGGCTCTAGATCCATAATGCCATGTCACAAACTTGCTACCCGGTATTCCTTCTTTCTCACACACACGTTCTTCAGCCTAGTCTGTCCCACTACCATTAATGACATCATTCTCCTTTCTCCGAACTCTCACCTTCTGCTATAATCTTTTATCAACTTCTGTTTCTACTCCTAAAACTCCTCCTAGCTGATCACCTGGCTAATTGTTATCTTCTGTGCTCAGTTCTTGCAATATTAACTTCACTTTTTCCCACTATCATTACATTTCCAGTGAGGAACAATGCGATAAACAGTTGCATCAAACATAGCATACAAAGAATGTGTACAAGCATGTCAGAGCTATAGAAACGTCTTCAGGGGGTTCTGGACATCGTCCTCTTCTTTACAATCCAACATCCTCATCTTTACCCCTGGCTGTGACATATGCCATCAGCATAGAGTCAGAAGACATCCATACACTTTAGGTGGTTGGTCAGTCCCACTGAATTTGATGACTTTCATCTACTTTAACCCTGCTGTTGTCTTTGGTCAAAAACGACCGACCTTGAACTTCAATATTCTTTAAAATATATGTACGGCCATCTTAACTGATAACCTTCATAACTCTGAAACTATTAAAGAATAAAATAACAGCAGTCATTAATTATTTTTTTTTCAATTTGTTTTGACTCTTCTTACTCTAAAACTTTCCATCGTTAAAGTTTCCTATAATAAAAAAAAAGTCCTCCTCATTTTGCCATGATGATAATTTCCAGAGGCGAAACACCTGGCTACTCTACAGAAATGATTAATTTCATGTATTTAGGGTGCAAAATAACAGCTCGGAAAGGATGATGGATTGCAGGTAAAGCAATGGTTGATGGGACATGGCCCATGAATGTGTTGCATATCATCAGTTCCTTTGATCACTGGCAGATAAGTTCACAGATAATCTTCACATCTGTCCAAATAATAATATGTCTGAGTGTAACTGCACGTTGAATAACCGAGGCATTGTTCACAATCCTCCAGTGAAAACTTTTTTCAAGAAAGTCCCTGTAATCAGTTTAAGTGAGATAACTAAGTATGTATGTCACCTGTCAGATGTAATTACACATAAGGGCTTAGCGGAGGATAAATGAACAATAATCATCAAGGTAAATGGGTCGTTTTATATTAAAATTCACAAGACGTTTATAGGTTGTCTATTCTCTGGTCAGAAGGTCATTAACGTAAGCACAATCCCATGAACAGTGCCGACTATTGGATGTTTATATAACCCAATCTACTCGTCCGTGCTGTTTTCTCCACAAAGAGAGAATTGATTACGACACCGATTGATCACAAAATCTTTTTTTTTGTCTTAGAGCAAAACCAAAGTAAACTCTTCTACCATTTCCTGTAATGACAGATTTAGTGAGTTTGCTCTGCCTCTTCTGTCATCACAATATCAGCTTTCACAACTGGCCACTTGTTTGTTACTGGGAAGCATCAAAGGTTTATTCATCCTGAGGTCTGGGAGATAAAAGTAAAGTATTTTCATATGTTCTTCTGACAAAATTGCCCCCAAAAGTGACACTTAAAGATCATAGAAATCTACACTACCAGGCTATGGAAAACCCAGTGAGCTGTTTGCCATTATAGAGATGAGCTGCCATCATTTCTCAGTAACCTTTGTGTCTGCACAATGTTTGTTACTTTACCATTTTTTTTAGTATGTCTTTAGGGTATGTTCACATTGCGTTTTTGCCACGAGTCACTGGCAGTGTCAGAGCTTCCGTCTGAAGCCCTGAAAAATATGATTTGGGTGAAACCCTCCTTGAGGCCATTAACTTTAATTAGGCAGACCGAGTTACTGCATGCTCTATCTGGCCTCCGTTTTTGTAGTGTCCACCTCTTGAGGTGGACACAGAAGCGCAGTTGACCACACTTGTATGAACCCCTCAAAATTGATACTGCCCAACTGGAGGTTACACAGAGCACATAGTGACTGTGTCTACATCATTAAAGTCAATCTTTAGGGTATGTTCACACTGCTTGTTTTCCACATATCCGTGGCTTAGTTGGGGTTCCAGCCTGAAACCCTGGAAAAATTATTTCAAGCTGAACTCCTAACCCACGGCTCCGACCCAAATTTGTTTTTTCAGGGCTTCAGACTGAAGCCCCAACAGAGTCACTGATGTGGAAAATACACAATGTGAATATACTATACTAGATGGCGGCCCGATTCTAACGTATCGGGTATTCTAGAATATGTAGGTAGTATATAGCACAGGCTACGTACTATATTGCACAGTGACGTAGTATATAACACAACCAATGTAGTATATAACATAGCCACGTAGTGTATTGCACAGGTATGTAGTAAATTGGTGAGCCAAGTAGTATATAGCAGAGTCACGTAGTATATTCTAGAGCCACGTAATATATTGCACAGCCACATAGTATATAACACAGTCACGTAGTGTATTGCACAGCTACGTAGTGTATTGCACAGCTATGCAGTATATTGGTCAGCGACGTAGTATATAGCAGAGCCACGTAGTATGTAACATAGCCACGTTAGAATATAGCACAGAGATGTAGTCTATAACAGAGCCCACGCATTATGTAACGCAACCCACGTAGTATATAGCAATGTCGGCACTATATGTGTGGTTAAAAAAGACTTAAAATAAAAAATAAACATATACTCACCTTCCGAAGGCCCCTTGAAGTCCTGGCGCCTGTGTGCGGTGCCCACGGCAGCTTCCTGTCCTAGGGTTGGTATGAGCGCAGGACCTGTGATGACGTTGTGGTCACATGACCGTGACATCATGGCAGGTCCTTCTCGCATAGCATCCTTGGCATCGGAACCTGCCGCTTGCACTGCCGAGGAGAGAACGCGACGGCGGAGGGTGAGAATAATGTTTTTTTGTTATTATTATTATTTGTAACATTAGATCTTTTTACTATTGATGCTGCATATGCAGCATCAATAGTAAAAAGTTGGTCATACAGGGTTAATAGCTGCGTTAACAGAGTGCGTTACACCGTGGCATAACGCGGTCCGTTAATGCTGCCATTAACCATGTGTGAGGGCTGACTGGGGAGGAAGGAGCGGCCATTTTGCCGCCGGACTGTGCCCGTCGCTGATTGGTCGTGGCAATGGTCGTGGGCGTTTTGCCACGACCAATCAGCGACTTGGATTTCCATGACAGGCAGAGGCCGCGACCAATGAATATCCGGGACAGACAGACAGGCGGAAGTGACCCTTAGACAATTATATAGTAGAAGGGTCTAGGCAAAGGTGCACCACCTTTTCTGTTCTGAGGACCACATTGTCATATAGAATCACTCTCAAGAGCCGGAATAAAATGCAATCATATTACCATATGTGACATTAATGGCATGTCAATGAAAAGCAAGTGCCTGATAGATTGAAATTCTGAAAGTGAAAATGGGGGTCCTTTCTCCCCTAGTTAGCAGTCCATAAAGGGGAGTCAAAAAAGGAGAAAGACACAGTCACCAGGATAAAAAAGTACATATATATATATATAT
The DNA here is from genome assembly GCF_032444005.1 of Ranitomeya imitator. Taxonomy (NCBI): domain Eukaryota; kingdom Metazoa; phylum Chordata; class Amphibia; order Anura; family Dendrobatidae; genus Ranitomeya; species Ranitomeya imitator. The sequence goes on along the minus strand of NC_091290.1, from coordinate 116,647,705 downwards.
ATATATATATATATATATATATATATATATATATATATATATATTGCTCAATAAAATAAAGGGAACACTAAGATCCCCCATCCTAGATATCACTGTAGGAAATATTCCATTTGTAAATCTTTATTCATTACTTAGTGGAATGTGTTGAGAACAATAAAACCTAAAAATGATCAACGTAAATCACAACTAATATACCACGGAGGTCTGGAGTTTCAATGATGCTCAAAATCAAAGTGGAAAATGAAGTTACATGTTGATCCAACTTCAGTGGGAATGCATCAAGACCAGGAAATGATGATCAGTAGTGTGTGTGGCCTCCACGTGCCTGTATGATCTCCCTACAACACCTGGCCATGGTCTTGATGAGGCGGCGGATGGTCTCCTAAGGGATCTCCTCCCAGACCTGGACTAAAGCATCCACCAACTCCCGGACAGTCTGTGGAGCAACGTGACATTGGTGAATGGTGCGAGACATGATGTTCCAGATGTGTTTAATCAGATTCAGGTCTGGGGAACAGGCGGGCCAGTCTATAGCATCAATGCCTCCATCTTGAAGGAACTGCTGACACACTCCAGCCACATGAAGTCTGGCATTGTCCTGCCTTAGGAGGAACCCAGGGCCAACCACACCAGCATATGGTCTCACAAGGGGTCTGAGGATCTCATCTTGGTACCTAACGACAATCAGGCTACCTCTGGCGAGCACATGGAGGGCTGTGCGGGCCTCCAAAGAAATGCCACCCCACACCATTAGTGACCCACTGCCAAACCAGTCATGCTGAAGGATGTTGCAGGCAGCAGATCGCTCTCCACGGCATCTCCAGACTCTGTCACTTCTGTCACATGTGCTCAGTGTGAACCTGCTTTCATCTGTGAAGAACACAGAGCGCCAGTAGCGAATTTGCCAATCCTGGCGTTCTGTGGCAAATGCCAAGTGTCCTGCATGATGTTGGGCTGTGAGCACAACCCCCATCTGTGGACGTTAGGCACTCAGACCATCCTCATGGTGTCAGTTTCTAACCATTTTTGCAGACACATGCACATTTGTGGCCTGCTGGAGGTAATTTTGCAGGGCTCTGGCAGTGCTCCTCCTGTTCCTCCTTGCACAAAGGCAGAGGTAGCGGTCCTGCTGCTGGGTTGTTGCCCTCCTATGCCCCCCCCATGTCTACTGGTGTACTGGTCTGTCTCCTGGTAGTGCCTCCAGCCTTTGGACACTACGCTGACAGACAAAGCAAACCTTCTTGCCACAGCTTGCATTGATGTGCCATCCTGGATGAGCTGCACTACCTCAACCACTTGTGTGGGTTGATGAGTCCATCTCATGTTACCACGAGTGTGAAAGCACAACCAACATTTCAAAGTGACCAAAGCATCAGCCAGAAAGCATTGGTACTGAGATGTGGTCTGTGGTCCCCACCTGCAGAACCACTCTTTTATTGAGTGTGTCTTGATAATTGCCAAAAATCATGTGAAATTGATTGTCAAACAGTGTTGCTTCCTAAGTGGACAGTTTAATTTCACAGAAGTTTGATTAACTTGGAGTTATAAAAGAAGAAGAAGGAGCAGCGTCCATACCAGGTGAATAGTATCCAAAACAATCTTTATTCTGCCATCATAGAAATACAACGTTTCGGCCGGGTTGGCCTTTGTCATACTTGACAAAGGCCAACCCGGCCGAAACGTTGTATTTCTATGATGGCAGAATAAAGATCGTTTTGGATACTATTCACCTGGTATGGACGCTGCTCCTTCTTCTTCTTTTGTGACTACTGGTCCGATTGGATCCTTGGACTTTTGAGCGTGCATCCTGTATCTGAGTGCTGGTGGTTGACTTTTCGTATATTACTTGGAGTTATATTCTGCTGTTTAAGTGTTTCGTTTATTTTTTTGAGCACTATATATTTATTTATATGCAGGGCAGTACTGGCAATCTGGTAATTCTGGCAAATGCCAGAAGGGCCTTTCTGGTTGTGGGCTGCCTTGTCTGCTACGTTATTAGCAGAATTTGTGTCCTCAAGACAACCATACTGTTAATAGTTGTGACAGAGCACAAAGTCGCTGATTCTGTCACTTACGCCAGCAGGCCATAGATATCAGAAATATTGTTCTGGTGCTTGTGGACAGAGACAACAAGGGCCTGTGTGATTTTAACTGCCAGGGCTGAACTTCAGCCCTCCGTACCTGTTTATATGTACTGTATGTATGTATATATATATATATATATATATATACACACACACACACATGTATGTCAGCAAAATTCTACTACAGTCCACATTTGAAAATGTAAGGAAACTCTTTCAGCAAAGCTTCAATTCAATTGATGTGCAGGGGCAGTTATTTGAGACCAGTTGCCCAAAGCAAAACTTAGCTAGCTACAGGGAATGTAGTATTGAAAAGACATGAAATTCACACTTTATAGCAAATCATCAAGAGTTATCTTTGCATACCATTTACTGAATTTAATTAAATTGAACTTAGACCTAAAGATCATCATTAAGATATGATCAGTTGTATGATCCTCAGTCTTAATTGACTTTAATCTCATTGGTATCATTTGCATGGACATAATCATTCATGTGAAATTAAAAAAAAATAAATAGTTTTTGGAAAATTTGTTGCTAAATCTTTATGGTTGAGATGGCTGGACATACAGTAATAGATCCAAATACATTTTTGGACTATGTTTATACCTATTTTTGAGGCTTATGGGTATTAGGGCGAAGTTTGGATCCATATTTCATCATATCATAGATTTGTCAAGGCAACGTGGCTTCTGTTCTGAAAAGAAGCTTACAATACTTACGTTAACAAAGCCTTAAAAAAAGCTGACATACCACGTGTAAGTTGTGTAGCTAGTAAATAAGGGAGTTTGTTATCATGCTATATTAGAGAACAAATGGTGCATATCAACATTTTAACTTTAATGCCCAACATTTTCTGTCTTTTTTTTTCAATTATTGTATAACCATCAACGCAAGCAATGTACAACTATTGAAATTTGCATGGCCTTTTCCTTACCTCTGAAAGAGATCTACGCTATACAATTTATCTAATTGTACATGTATTTACATTTATATAGGTATCTACAAATTATGAATATATCTGTAAAGATATACTGTAGCTATCTAATTATCTATCTATTATCTATCTATTATCTATCTATCTATGTATCTATTATCTATCAATTATCTATCATTCTCTTTCTCTCAATTTAAGTTTTCTGAGGCTGATATTTCTGAGGAACTTGTCCTCTGCAGCAGAGGTATAAAAATACTGGAAATTCATTCTGGAACCAATCACCCCAAAAACACACCCATTGTCATTAAGAACTATCTTCAGCATAAAAAAGAACAAGGAGTCCTGGAAGTGATGATGTGGCCCCCATATACTCCTAATCTCTTTTGTTCACTCACTTTGCAATTTGTCAATTGATAAAAATAAAGTGTTAATACTTCTATTTCTGAAGGTATCCTTACTTTGCAATATTGTTTCAACACATGCCTACAACTTTTGTACAACTCCATATACAGTTAGGTCCATATACATTTGGACAGAGACAACATTTTTCAAATTTTGGTTATAGACATTACCACAGTGAATTTTAAACAAAACAATTCAGATGCAGTTGAAGTTCAGACTTTCAGCTTTCATTTGAGGGTATACACATTAAAATTGGATGAAGGGTTTAGGAGTTTCAGCTCCTTAACTTGTGCCACCCTGTTTTTAAAGAGACCAAAAGTAATTGGACAATTGACTCCAAGGCTATTTCATGGACAGGTGTGGGCAATCCCTTCGTTATGTTATACTCAATTAAGCAGATAAAAGGCCTGGAGTTGATTTGAGGTGTGGTTCTTGCATTTGGAAGGTTTTGCTGTGAAGTAAACATGCAGTCAAAGGAGCTCTCCATGCAGGTGAAACAAGCCATCCTTAAGCTGCGAAAACAGAAAAAAACCCATCCGAGAAATTCCTACAATATTAGGAGTGGCAAAATCTACAGTTTGGTACATCCTGAGAAAGAAAGAAAGCTCTGGTGAACTCATCAATGCAAAAAGACCTGGGCGCCCACGAAAGACAACAGTGGTGGATGATCACAGAATAATCTCCATGGTGAAGAGAAACCCCTTCACAACAGCCAACCAAGGGAACAACACTCTCCAGGAGGTCGGCGTATCAATATCCAAATCTACCATAAAGAGAAGACTGCATGAAAGTAAATACAGAGGGATCACTGCATGGTGCAAGCCACTCATAAGCATCAAGAATAAAAAGGCTAGACTGGACTATGCTAAAAAACATCTAGAAAAGCCGCACAGTTCTGGAAGAACATTCTTTGGACAGATGAAACCAAGATCAACCTCTACCAGAATGATGGAAAGAGAAAAGTATGGCGAAGGCGTGGTACGGCTCATGATCCAAAGCATACCACATCATTTGTAAAACACGGCAGAGGCAGTGTGATGGCTTGGGCATGCATGGCTGCCAGTGGCACTGGGTCACTAGTGTTTATTGATGACTAGATGGCAGCCCGATTCTAAAGAATCGGGAGTCTAGAATCCATATATACTTTATTTATTCAAATGTAAGAATAATACAATTAATAAATAATAGTAAGAAAGAACAAAAAATGGCTGCACTCACCAGCTCTTGACAATTCTTGTTATTTAAGGTACAGTTACACAGGATCCATGAACATGCTTATGAGGGGAGGGATGAAAGACATCAGACGACAACTTTGCGTGTTGTGGCAAATGCCACAACAACGGTTCTTTGCTTAAGAACAATAATGTAAATAATAAATAATATGTATCAATAACTATGTATATTGGTATGTTCTATGACATTTTAAAATATTTCATTATTATGTGGAAAGGCTCTTAGTACCCATACTGGCGCATACTTGTGTGCCCATCAGGTATTTTCACAGTAATTTTACATCTGATGGGTTGGTATGAAACGTTTTTAATCATCTCTTGGGCTTAGCTAAGCCTTCATTTTAAATAATTCTAATAGGTACAACAGAAATAAAAGCCTTTTTGTGTACCCAAATTTTTTGTGTTTATTTTTACAGAAGTGTAAAATTTAAGAAATCAACGTTCATAGTACACCGATGGGCTAATATAAGCATGCCCATCAACCACATCACGGTAGCCTTTTTAACTGATGGGTCCTAACTAACTGATTCCTATTTCTTAATACTCAGACCTCTTTCACATCTGCATGTTTCTGATATTTGCAGAAGTAATGTTAAAAACAATACAACTTCCACACTTGGCACCAAAGAACTGACCTACAACACACTTTCAGCAAGTGCCATGCAATGTAGATGAAGCTTGGAGTTAACTTGCAGTAAATGCAGCAAACGCGGCTTCGGCAATTGCATTAAATGCAGCCACAACAAAAACACTGGTAAGTGGAGATTTTGTGGCGAAAACAGCAGAAACCACATGTGCCGCACCTGCCGCAAGTGAAGTACAAATTCCGTATACATTGCATGCAACTTACAGCAAGAGTGGCGTGGGTCAGCCCTTAGGCAGGAAGTGCAGAAATAGCCTTTTTTCCACCATAAATTCTCCAAATAGCAGAAAAATGTTGATGTGAAAGCAAAATCTCTATTCTTTCCCTATCTATCTAAAAATGTACCTATCTATATATCTATTTCTATGTACAGAACACACCTGAAGATAGAGATGTGTGTGAACAGCCATCCCACCCGTCTCTTACCTGTTCACAAAAACAAAATGAAATCTCTCAGCAGCTATACTGCTGGAGCTTCAAATACAGGTTCCTATCACCAAATACAGGCATTTGAATGATACACATCTTACATCTTGTACTTAATGTGTGTTCTACTTACCTATAAAAATATGTATTGATATATCAGATTTCTAAATTTATGTAGATATGATATAGAGTTGGACTCTGTGTCATTAGTATACTTAACAGTGTCCATGCGCTTGCATCTATCCTCTGTACTCTTGTTAGCACGCTGTTTGCGCTTACGTGCGGCATCGGCGTCTTTTCGCTCTGCATTATTAGTATACTTTCTATCAGACCTAATCTTACGTGCGCCATCAGCAGCTTTGGGCTCTGTGTCATTAGTATCCTTACTATTAGAGCTCATGTTGGCTAAGCTAAACAGCTTTAAGCGTGGTGGTGGCAAACAACAGGTTAATAAGAGGCAGTGCCAGGTAGTAGGAAAATAGCCAGTTAATAATAGGCAATAGTTCTTTGCAGGAATGCAGATATTAATAAATAGGCAGTTTATATTGCAGAGAAATTGCTGGGCAATAATGGACAATGTCCTTATGTGGCAAATAATAGAGCAATATACCCAATGTGGCAAAGAAGAGGTTAATAAACGGCAGTCTCTCAGTATAATAGGCAGTATATGGAGAAAACAACAAACAAAAGTTCAAAATTGGTGTGAAAATGTCACTGAACCACTTCACAACTAAATATATATAGTTTTGGTAAATGGTATTATCATTTTTGTTACGAAATTCGGCAGGAGCTTGAAGAGCAACGTCACTGGGCCGCCTCCACGCAGTAGAAACTTGCTGTGAGGTAAAAATTCAAAAATCACACCAAAATGGCGGGCGGAGTGTGTCACAGTACGGCACGTTTCTGATTGGTCGCTCGCAGCAGGCGGCAACCAATCAGACACTGGACACTGTTGAAGTCACTTATCTCCGGACATTAGCTCCGGACATTATCTCCGGACATTAGTTCCGGACATTATCTCCGGACATTAGTTCCGGACAAAGCCACGGAAGTTGGCACAAATTGCAGGAAGTAGTATTCTAGGCAATTATATATTAGATGTGACACAGGACAGAAGCAGCCAGATGAATTCTGAGGCATTCAGAGCCATACTGTGTGCTCAGATCCAGCCAAATGCAGCCAAACTGATTGGTCGTCGTTTCATACTACAGATGGACAATGACCCAAAACATAAAGCCAAAGCAACCCAGGAGTTTATTAAAGCAAAGAAGTGGAATATTCTTGAATGGCCAAGTCAGTCACCTGATCTCAACCCAATTGAGCAGCATTTCACTTGTTAAAGACTAAACTTCAGACAGAAAGGCCCACAAACAAACAGCAACTGAAAACCACCACAGTGAAGGCCTGGCAGAGCATCAAAAAGGAGGAAACACAGCGTCTGGTGATGTCCATGAGTTCAAGACTTCAGGCAGTCATTGCCAACAAAGGGTTTTCAACCAAGTACTAGAAATGAACATTTTATTTAAAATTATTTAATCTGTCCAATTACTTTTGGTCCCTTTAAAAACAGGGTGGCACATGTTAAGGAGCTGAAACTCCTAAACCCTTCATCCAATTTTAATGTGGATACCCTCAAATGAAAGCTGAAAGTCTGAACTTCAACTGCATCTGAATTGTTTTGGTTAAATTTCATTATGGTAATGTCTATAACCAAAATTAGAAAAATGTTGTCTCTGTCCAAATATATATGGACCTAACTGTATATACAGTGGGGAAAATACTGTAAGTATTTGATACCCTGCCAATTTGCAAGTTTCCCCCCCTACAAAGAATAGAGAGATCTGTAATTTTTATCATAGGTACACTGCAACTGTGACAGACAGAATCTAAAAAGAAAAAAACTGAAAATCACATTGTATGATTTTTAAATAATGTTCATTTCATTGCATAAAATAAGTATTTGATACAATGGAAAAACAGAATTTAATATTTGGTACAGAAACCTACGTTTGAAATTACAGAGGTCAGATGTTTCCTGTAGTTTGTGACCAGGTTTGCACACACTACAGAAGGGATTTTGGCCCCTTCCTCCATACAGATCTTCTCCACATCTTTCAGGTTTGGGGGCTGTCACTGAGCAACATTGAGTTTCAGCTCCCTTCAAAGATTTTCCATAGGGTATAGGTCTGGACACTGTCTAGGCCACTCCAAAACCTTGAAGTGCTTGTTACGGAGCCTCCGATGGTGTGCTTTGGGTCATTGTCATGCTGGTAGACCCAGCCATGACTCATCTTCAATGCACTTACTGAGGTAAGGAGGTTGTCGGCCCAAATCTCGGGATACATGGCCCCATCCATTCTCCCTTCAATACGGTGCATGCATCCTGTTCCCTTCTCAGAAAAGCCCCCCCCCAAAGTATGATGTTTCCCCACCATGCTTCACAGTTGGGACCGTGTTCTTGGGGTTATGCTCACCCTTCTTCCTGTATATATGGCGAGTGGATTTGATACCAAAAAGTTCTATTTTGGTCTCATCTGATCACATGACCTTATCCCATGCCTCCTTTGAATCATCAAGATCATCATTGCTGAACTTACAACGGGCCTGGTCATGTGCTGGCATGAGCAGGGGGACCTTGCGTACCCTCCATGACACTTTGGTGTCGTCTTCTGTTTTTATTTTGTCTTCGTCCCTATTGAATTTACTATTAATCATGTTATTTCATTCCGCAATAAAAATTATTGAGCATTTTATATAGCTCTGGTGTCCATTTATCTTTGGTTTTCTACTATTTTTTGATGGAAGAGCTTTTATATTGTATGCCCCCTTTTTTTTTTATAGATATTTTGCATGGAGCCTCAGACTGAGCAAGATTGACAGTCATCTTGTATTTCTTCCATTTTCTAATAATTGTACCACCAGTTGTTACCTTCTCACCAAGCTGCTTGCCTATTGTCCTGCAGCCTATCCCAGCATTATGCATGTCTACAATTTTTTCCCTGGTGTTCTTAGACAGCTCTTTGGTCTTGGCCATGGTGGAGAGGTTAGAGGGTGATTGAGTGTACGGACAGGTGTCTTTTATACAGTTCAACGAGTTCAAGCAGGTGCAATGAATACAGGTAATGAGTTCAGGGTAGGTGGGCTTCTTAAAGGAAAACTAACAGGTCTTGCTGGTTAGTAGGTGATCAAATACTTATTTCATGCAATAAAATGTAGTAATAAAATTACTTATTCGGATTTTCTGGTTCTTGTTTTTAGATTCTGTTTCTCACAGTTGAAGTGTACCTACGATAAAAATGACAGACTTCTCCATTCTTTGTAGGTGGGAAAATGTGCAAAATCGGTAAAGTATCGAATACTGTATTTTCCCCACTGTACATATATTTGAGCATTAATGCTGGTCCTGATATTTTCTTAGTTATATTTCTCAATCAACCATGATGTTCCCAGACGATATTCATCTACACCCAAACACAAGGAACAATACTTCTATTTACTGATGGGTGTAGCACTGCAGCAATTTATCACCTCTGTACATTAAATCTAATTATACCAAGTATTTCACTTTACAACTCAATGTCATTATTGTCTTTCCTTTTAGTAAAATAATATTTAAATAGACTCTTTATCTCTTCAAAAGGAGAATAAGACAGAGAATGAATACATACTTTCAAAAATTAGTCCAATGTGCGCCACACCCTTGACTGTGTGAAAAATAGCACATGACGGGGCCTGGCATTTACTACTATTGTGGAAATTCAGGGCCGTGCAAGGGCAGGATCCTTCGGGGTTTAATACGAGAGTGAAAGGGATGATTTGTGAAAAAAGGTGGATGGGAGAAATACACATAAAGGTCAAAAGAGGACAAAAGCCTAATTCCGGCACATTGCCTACTTCCTTGATGTCCACTTCTTTGGTTCTTGCAGACAATAAAATGGCGTTCAGTCCACTGGCTACTGTATATATGCTTGGAAGTCTATCTGATGTGTGGTGCTGAACATCAAACGTTATAAAAGTAGGAAGGATAGAACGGTTTTAATATAGCACATAAAACAGCTTCCGACAATTTAGTTGAGAATAGCTTCCTGTTTGGGTGGAGGTGCATGGGAGTATTCTTCCACTAGGATTCACCAACCCCCTGGGGATAACTTGCCACATCTCGAATTTCCAAATCTATTCTAACATGCTTTGTGCGTCATTTCGATGCTCATTATGAGTGATGGCAGTCTGAACCTCACAGGGAGGTGGGAAAATTATTCCAGTCGTGACTGAGAAAAAGAAATGTAGAAATAGAAATATTCTAGGAATATTGTATATCAATAAAGCATAATTTCATTTGGTCTAGCACCTTGAGGTTTGTACATTTAGTTAATTCAACAAGCGCTAATTATATAATCTCAGTCTGAGATGTCTCATTGTCCTGCACTTGACAGGTCTATAGACGATCACAGTAAATTCATGCTGTCACTAAGGAGCAAGTAATTACATATGATGGACATGGTTGTGTTTTGTTTTGATATTAACAGTGGTTTACATATTAAGCAACAACACTGAGGTGTGTACAAGGGCAAGCGGGCAAGTATACAGTACTGGTTCATGGTTAGTGACCTATCCATAACCTGCTTACCTTTGTCTGCCTTAGAAAAGCAACAAAGGTATTAGGGCTTTAAATATTGCAACCAATTAAAAACACAGGTTCTTGTTCTTATATTCAGCCGCACGCATGTGCAACCTACAAAATATATTTTTAGTAACAGCTAGATAAGGCTGAAGGACCAGGAATTATTACTATTTCGCTGAGTACCTTCTCATGGACAAGCCCATGAGTCGGGATAGTCAAGCTCTCCAAGGTCAAAAGCCAGGAGGGTACGTCATTAATGAAAGAGACAAAGGCATAGTCAGGTAATGGTTTGAGGTCAAAACACCAGGAGGATAGTGGATCAGAACAAAGGGGTTAAACAGATGGAGGGCCTGAACGAGGTCCAAGGTAAGGCAACAAAAGATCATCAAGCAAAACACTAGGCACAGAGAAAAACAATAGACTAAGCAGGGTGTGATCAATATGAGACTATAAAAATTAACTTTTAATAAATATAATTAAAATGGTATATAACCAAAATACCAAAAGCAAAAAACTGACAAGGACTCACATGAAAATCACATTCGCAGGAATGTCTAATACCACAAACAATCCCCGAGACCTAGGAAGACCAAATAAACATATGTCTCCAGGAAAGGTAGATGCTAACCAAAACTATATATGTCAGCACAATATTGTGAGGGCCATTGTAAAACCTTCAGCTTGCATATTTTAACGTAGTCTATTGTGGATTTTGACGTGTGTTTAGGGTCATTATCCATTTGTAGAATGTACTCTTGTACTTTTTTCAACTTCAGCTTTTTAACAGATGGTTTTATGTTTGCAAATTTTTTGAAATTTCATTGAATCTATTCTTCCCTCTACCCATGAAATGTTCCCATGCCATTGGCTGCAACACAACCCCAAAGAATGATTTATCCACCCCCATGCTTAATGGTTGGAGAGATGTTATTTTACTGAGATAATGTGCCCTTTTTTCTCCACACAAACCTTTCATCATTGTGGCCAAAGAGTTATATTTTAACCTCATCGGTCCACAGGACTTGTTTCCAAAATTAATCAGGCTTATTTAGATGTTCTTTAGCAAATTTCTGAAGCTGATTTTTATGGTGAGGATGCAGGAGAGGCTTTCTTCTGATGACTATTCCATGAAGGCCATATTTGCGCAGGTGTCTCTGAACAGTAGGACAATGTACCACAACTCCAGAGTCTGCTAAATCTTTCTGAAGGTCTTTTGCAGTCAAGAAATGGTTCTGATTTGCCTCTCTAGCAATCCTACGAGGAGCTCTCACTGAAATTTTGCTAGGTCTTCCAGACCGTATCTTGACTGTCCACTGTTCCTGTTAACTGCCACTTCTTAATTACATTTGAATTGAGGAAAGGGCAACTTGAAAATGCTTTGCTATCTTCTTACGACCTTTTCCCTGCTTTGTGGGCCTATGCTGTTTTCATTTTCAGAGTTCTAGGCAACTGCTTAGAAGAATCCATATCACTGTTCTACATAGATATAGCAACAGACTAAGATTATGAAGTATATTTGGTAACAGAATGAAGCTTGTTACAGTTGTGTTCAAAAGTTTACATACCCTGGCAGAATTTTTGCTTTCTTGGCCTTTTTCAGAGAATATGAATGATAACACTAAAACTTTTTCTCGACTCATGGTTAGTGGCTGGATGAAGCCATTTATTGTCAAACTACTGTTTTTCTCTTTTTAAAGGGGGAATACGCAGTACTAAGAAATAGGGTATGTGAACTTTTGATCAGGGTCATTTGACTTTCTTCTGACAACTCGACCATGTAGCCCATTTTTCTTCAAGTGCCTCATTATTGTGCATCTTGAAACAGCCACACCGCTAGTTTTCAGAGAGTACTGTATTTCAGCTGATGTTATTTGTGTTTTTCTTTGCATCCCAAACAATTTTCCTGGCATTTGTCACACGTCACAGGTCAGGATGTTACCTTTAGTAGCCATTCAAACCCACTTGTGTCAACTTCAGTGCATGTTATCAGGCCCAAATCATCAGGGTATGTAAACTTTTGATCAGGGTCAATTGGATGTTTTTTGTTGCCATTTTGATTTAAAAAGAGAAAACACAGTAGTTTGACAATAAATGGCTTCACCCAACCACTAACCATAAGCGGAGAAAAAGTTTTGGTGTTATCATTCATATTCTCTGAAAAAAGGCCAAGAAAGCAAAAATTCTGCCGAGGTATGTAAACGTTTGAGCACAACTGTATATACACATGGTAACTGAAGTAGGGTTTCTGCATACATATAGGACTAGAGAAAATGGAGTGCTGACTTCATAAGTATAAAGAATACGTTTTATTATAACGATATAATATATGATACCGGAGTTTCTTTGCATACTTTTCAATTAGTATATCCAGTTAGGAGTAGTCACATGATTCAATTATTTTCTACCCATCTACGTATTATTTCTGGAATTTTCTTAACTTTCTATATACATAGGAAGACAGTGAACAGTGCCACATACAAGTCTTTTATGTGCAGTAATATGCCAAGCAGCCACCCCTTCCATTAGTTTGGTAAGTTGTGAGTGGTTGCCTCATCGGTAATTCTGCACCTGTGTTGCCGCCATCTTAACCACATGGGTCCACTGCATCCTGCATTTGTTTGGAGGCCTAGGCAGGTAAACATCTCTGCCTTTTTGCTGTTTTTTCTATATACATAGGAAGGTCGACTGCTTAGTGTGGCCATTTTTTTAGCTCAGCGCTAGAGATAAGGGAACTTTTCAAGGTTCGGCTTGGTTTGATTCACCAAACGTTTAGACATTCGCCAAACATATTTGCCGAACAGTTCAATGAGCGAACCCAAACCGCATTAGATTCAATGGGACGCCAAACCAAACGTATACAAAACACCTTAAGGTGTGACAAAAAGCTTCCCAAACAAATAAAATTAGGGGTAGACACTATGAAAAGTGGCATCAATTGACCCACAGTAGAAATTTGCAAATGGCACAGCAGCAGTCAGCCATGGGCCATGCATGAGGTATCAGAGTCTGGTCGTAGGCTGGGCAGGTGTCATTTTTAGTGTCATGCATTGATCTTGCGTTATTGCAATCTTTGCCGTCTTTGTGGTGTCTTCTGTGCCTGCTGTTTCTACTGCTGCTGATGTTCCAAGCAATTTTTTGAAATGTGGAGACTCCAATTTGGGTCTCCATCTGGTGGGTTGCCTGTAGTGGAAGGTGTGACCGAGGCCTATTACAATATTTCTAATCTCTGGAAATTTATGTCACTTTATTGGTGTGTGACAATATTTTCTTTGAAATTTGGAGAATAAAAGTTGGGTCTCCATCTGGTGGGTTGCCTGTAGTGGAAGGGGTGTCAGAGGGCTATTATATTATTTCTACTCTGTGGAAATTGATGCCACTTTAGTGGTGTGTGTGACAATAGTTTTTTGAAATGTGGAGAATCCAAGTTAGGTCTTCTTCATGTGCGTTGCCTGCACTTACTTTCATTTAACTACCTGTGTTACTATCCTTACATTTTTCTACCATTACTACTCTATGAAACTTATGTTTGTACCATCTGACTGTGGCTGTAAACAAAAATGGAGGTGTTGCATGAAGTATCAGGGCTCCCAGCTAAGAAGAATTACACAGCTACCGTAAAAACTAGGACCTCATTGAAACCACAGAGCAAGTGGCAGGGATCAGAAGATGCGACGGTGACCGGACAGTAGATGGTGAGGAACGGAGCAGTAGGAGAGGTGAGTAGCGAGGTGAATATTAGGATTATTTTACTGTTTATTAACCTTTTGATGGCTCTTCAAAGTTCACTGAATCCACTTGGAAGTGAATTACAAAAAGTTTTGGTAAAATTCAAGTAGAATTCAGTTTTACTCGAATATATTGATTCATCGTTAGCCTCTGATAACCACTGATGATGGTCATAAAAAGAACTTTATCACTGATCTCCGCCTTTGTTAATATTGACCGATGATCACTATCAAATCTCAGAAATGAGTTTATTATGATGATAATTAGCAAATGTAAATGCGTCTTTAATGTGGGGATGAAGGGGGCTTTGCGCCTAATAAATTATGAGTAGCAATGAACGAGTATGCTCAGATAAGCTATTATCCAAGCATGCTTGTTTGCTAACCGAGTGTCTTTGGCGCGCTCGAATAGTATGTTCGAGTCCCCGCGGCTGCATGTCTTGTGGCTATTCGACAGACCCAATGCATCTAGAGCAGCCACGAGCCATGACATGAACATAGTAATCGAGCACGCCAAAGATACTCTATTAGCACACAAGCATGCTCAGATATCCAATATATGGACGTTACATGTAATATTGGTATTAACTGGCTGCTATATTTATTTTTCAGGAGGATTAGCTGCATACTGCCCTAATTCCTTCCTCAGAAGAAAGAAAATCAGGATAGAAAAATACCTTAATAGTTTTTTTAGAAAATCACCCATATATTAGAGCCGTCTGATCGCAGATCTGTCGAATGTGGTTTGTGTGTGAATTTCTGCTCTTCCAAGAAATGGAAATGGGAGACGTTACTCTGGCTGTTGGCAAAACCTGCAGCTTAGTGTAACTCTGAGTGGCAGCCAAAAGGGTTTAAAGAGGCTAGAAGAGGCAAGAATAGCTGTTTTGATTACATATGCTATGAGTCAGGAATTAGGCTACTTCCCTTAGTGTACCATATGCAGATGTCATTAAAGGTCGGTGTTACGCCGCGCTCGCTGCATACACAAAACAAGACTTCCATATGGTCCACTAGAAAGGGGCAGCCTGTGTTTCCTTTCGTCTTCCCACGGCTGCTTCTATTGTCCAACCCTCTTAGTCCTAAAGAAGAGAGGGTGTTAGGGGTTACCCCTCTGCTTTTGTGCGTCACTCTAATTTGGGTCAGACAAGCTGTGTTAGCCCCCACCCCCTTTTTCCTGTGATTCTCCCCTGCAAAGACCATGTCAGCCTATTGGAACGTGAAATACTTACTGATGATCATCTCTGAATTACAATCCTTTTCAGAAACAGTGTGATTAGCAAGAATGGGGGGGTTTGGGATTTCAAACGAAGGGGGAACTCTTTCAAATCTATATAAATCAAGAGGCCTGGGTTGTTGTTTTTTTTCGGCAGCAAGTGGCCTCTCTAGAAAATTCATGAGATGTCCTTATCGTAGAAGATCAACCTTGCTGGTAAATACACCTGGACAGAAATACCTGCGGCTTTTTACTTAGTAGATGCTCTAAAGAGGTGTAAAAAAAATATAATAAATGTATAAAGATAGTAAAATAAAGGTGGAAAATGAATATAATAGCCATATAAAAGACAGATATAGAAAGGCAGAAATAGAATAAATATAATACCATATAATTAAAAAATATCACTAGTAATAATAATTTGTAATAATAATAATATTTACAATTACTTTATGATATTTAAAATTGTTAAACAATCTTAACACTAATACATGTGTATATATATATATATATATATGTATTTGTATATATATATATATGTATTTGTATATGTATATATATATATATATATATATATATATATATATATATATACATACACACACATACACACAGTGACACAGTGATTGGAATGTTTACACACCCCTGTAATATTCTCAGGCTTCTGTCATGTAAAAACATCATACCAAGAAAAATCATTTTGGAACTTTTTTACTCCTTTAATGTCTGCTATAATCTATACAATTCAATTGATAAAATAAACTGGAATCTTTTTGGATGGAAAAAGAAAGAACTAAAATAATGTGCTTGCATAATCATGCACACCCTTAAATGAACACTTTGCTGAAGTAGCCTGTACATGTACAGGTCAACCACAGATTTAGAATTGGATTCAGGTCTGGACATTGGTTGGGCCATTCAAAACCTTGATCTTTTTCTTGTGAAGCCATTCTTTTGTTTGGTGATTAGGAGGTACGCTTAGGGTCATTGTCGTGCTAAAATATGAAATTCCTCATCTTCAGCTTTTCAGCAGAGGCCATAAAGATTTTTGCAAAATTGACTAATATTTGGAACTCTTTATAATTCTCTCCACCTTGACTAAAGCATAATGTTGCCTCCACCATGCTTCACTGTGGGTTGTATCTTCTTTTGGTGATGCGCAGTATTGACTTTGTGACAAAAATACCTTTTTAAATGATGGCAAGAAAGTTCAGCCTTGGTCTCATCAGACCATAACACATTTTCCCTCATGCTTTTAGCAAACTAGATGTAGGTTTGGGTAAAAGATAGCCAGGCTTGGATGTTTTTCTTTGTAAGTAAAATCTTCCTTGTTACATTCTACCTAATAGGTCAGAAATATGAAGAATATGGGAGATTGTTATCACATGCAGTACACAACCAGTACTTGCCAGAAATTTCTGCAGCTCCTGTAATGTTGTTTTAGGCCTCATTGAAGCCTATTGGACAAATTTTCGTCTTGACTTTTCATCAGTTTTTGTTGGACATGCAGTTCTAGGTTGTGGCAAATTTAATCCACTTCTTGATAATGTCTTCACTAGGGTGAGCGAAACGGGTCGGCCATTTTCAGAAGTCGCTGACTTTTGGCAAAGTCGGGTTTCACGAAACCCGACCCGAACCCTGTGTGGGGTCGGCCATGAAGTCGGCGATCTTCTGAACTGGAATTCCGATACCGATTCCCGATATGTTTAAGATATCGGGAATTGGTATCGGAATTCAGATTTAAGTGTAAAATAAAGAATAAAAATAAAAAATATTGCTATACTCACCCTCGGACGCGCCCTGGTTGTAACCGGGAGCCTTCCTTCCTAAGAATCAGCGCTTGTAGGACCTTTCGATGACGTCGCAGCTTGTGATTGGTCGCGTGAGCGGTCACATGGGCGTCACGCGACCAATCAGAAGCCGTGACGTCATCGAAAGGTCCTTCAAGCACTGATTCTTAGGAAGGAAGGCTGCGGGTTACAACCAGGGCACGTCCGAGGGTGAGTATAGCAACATTTTTTATTTTTATTCTTAATTTTACACATTAATATGGATCGCAGGGCCTGAAGGAGAGTTTCCTCTCCTTCAGACCCTGGGAACCATTAGAAACCCAATGCACTACATTGGGTTTCGTGTTTCGGCCGAGCCCGACACCGACTTTTCTATAGGATCGGCCAATTTCACTCGACCCAACTTTTGAAAAAGTCGGGTTTCGTGAAATCCGACCCGATCCTATAAAAACAAAAGTCGCTCAACCCTAGTCTTCACAATGTTACATGTTACATCTAATGCCTTGGATTTTTTTTGCACCCTTCTCATGACTGACAACTTTCAACATTAAGTTCCTTTTGCTGTGTTGCAAGCTGTTTACTGACTATTGTTTTTGCTGTAAATGCAACTAAGAACAGTTCAGGAAGTATAAGAGCTAAACATTATATGCAGTTATCAGAATCATTGTATATTATGGCAGCTGTGCACTGACTATTATTTAAAAGGAATTTAAATGTAATTGGCTTAATCTGAATACAACCACATCCTTATTTATACGAGGGTGTTCAGAGTTATGCAAAAAACATTAGTTTAGTTTTGCTATTTTTATTCTCCCCCAACGATTTTTCTTGGTCTGATTTTTTTACATGACAAAAACCTGTAATTTTAACAAGTCTGTCTAGACATATATATGAAGAACCTAGAGGACTAAAAGCAAAATTGAAATGTCAAAATTATGCTATTTTAGGCAGTCATCCAGTGCCAACATATTGATGACATACTCTTATGTTTCTAAAAGTAGAAAGAAATGCGGCACTCACCCTTGTGTGCTTGTGGAATCGTGCTCTTTTTATTGGACCGACATGAAAAAGTTGTTACATGTCCATATAATACATCAGGCGTACAGGAGGGTGCGGGGATAGAGGGTGGACGACAGCCGTTTCGCACCTGGACCAGTCGAAGCACACTTTGTGCGATACGGCCGTCGTCCACCTTTCTACAGCTTAGCGTCCAATTACGTGAATGGAAGATGAGCTGCAGTACCCCCGAACAACGACTAAACAGTCTATGGAGCTGTGGTGACCTGGGGTACAGAGTGTATAGCACTATTGGATGCTACTGGACCTGGTAACAGCTGATCAATAGGGGTGTTGGATTTTGGACACATACGGATCTGATATTGATGATTTCTCCTAACAATAATTTCTGGGAATGATCATACAAAATGAGTTTTCAGAGGTTTTTCCATCCATGTTTTTCAAGTCAGAAAATGCCCTACTTATTATGGTCTCTGTACTTTACACACAGCATACAAATTACACTGTGAATATACCCTAATAATCTGCTCCAAAATCCTCAATGAAATCCGCAGCAGATTTCACTGCTAATTTTTGGTTTGGAAAAAAAAGTTACATTATTTTTTATCCCATGTGCCGGAGGTTTCGTGAAATCTCATTTACATGCATTTTCTAATTGTAGACTTATCAATTTCCCAATGGGAAATCTTATACTTTCCAATTATATTGGATCTTTGTACTGGTGCCGTGATATCAAACTGTTTGGATTATATTTTCTGCTTTTGCTGCATCTTCACACGAATCCAAAAAGTTTGATCTTATCACTGTGCATCTCTGGCATGCATTCTTAAAATCAGAATTATCCATAAGCTTTGTCTTTTATAGCAACACAACCCCTTTTAGATGAATGGAACAGAATGAACAGCAATACCAGACTCGGCCTCAAGGGGCAAGGGAGGCGCAGTTTCTGCAAAAAAAAATTGCCAGTAATCAATTTCAGTACAAAATTTTGCAAATTCATGTTCCATGTACCATTTAAAAAAAAATATTTTTTTTTGGTCAAAAGAGAAATAACAAATTTCAAATGCAACATTTTCAAAGCAAAAAAAAAAACAGTCAAGAAGCCAACGTGTCACGCACTGCTTTGAGGCCAGTGAAGGAGTCTTGTGATCCCCCTCTAAATTGATCTACTGAAGAGGAAGCACAGCTCCTTGTCATAGATAAAAGCCCCATAGTGATGGGAGTGCTGCGTCTCCAAAACCATATTGACATCCTCATGAATCGTCGGCCATTTTTCAGATCTCATTATGTGTTTGCTGGTGGTGGATCCTGTTTGTAGAGCTGCTATTATAGGTTACGGTTTTGTCTCCATGGTCAAGTTTTGATGATTTTATTTCTTGTTTATGTCTTTTTTAGCCATGGGAAGCAATAAAAAAAAAGCATAAAAGAAAAACATAAAAGAAAAATGCAAAAAATGCAATGCAGGATAATAAAACACCCTCGCGTTTATGCCATAAAATGTCTAACTTACAACCCTTCTTGCATATTTAGGGAGGATCAAATGGGAAAATCATCAGTCCGTGTTCCGATGAGGAAAGAGTTTACGGCTACAATTGTAAAGAAGCGAACAATCAATTTTCCATTCCATTACAACTTTTGTAAAATCAGTACATAGTACACGTTATTGCTACCCATAGAAAAGTCTTGAATCCTGTCCATTGTGCTTTGGTATAAGCAATGTTTTCTTTTAGGGAGAGTGACAGGCGGGGAGATCTGACTGCCGCCTTGTGCTTTCCCTCATGAAAATGCATGTACCACCTCAGTAATTCTAACATCTCCCTCCCATGGTAATGTCAGCCTCTCATTACTGCCAGATTCTGACATTTCTGACACTCCGCTGCAATGAGGCACATTAGGGGGTCCTTAGATAATTTCCAGACGCAAGATTGTACTATCAGAGACCCTTCCTGTGTCAAACCATGACAGCAAAAGTTTCCTGTGCACAAATATTTATGGATCTTTACTTGCCATGTTTCCAACACAATTCGGTTTCCAAAAATGTGAGTGACGGGAAACACATCGGTTATTTAAGGAGGCGCGCCCTGCTCTCCAGTGAATGGTCGCCTCAGTAAACTTCAGGGACGTCCTAATGTTTTATAGGTGATGACTTCTTGGAAAAATCAAGATTATATTTACGATGCAAACTAATGACAACCATCGATGGAATATCCCTCATGGGGAGCTGGCGATGAGGGTTCAACTGTCCGGACCCTTGATGATGAGAGGTTAGGAAGCCGGTGGCACACCGAGAAAAGGGATTATCTACATCGTATTCATTGGTCATCCATTTGGCATAAGGAGTCTTCTAGGACTTTTTTTAAGGTTTTTAAGGCAGAGCTCATCATACTATATACCATAATAAGGCATCATATCTAAAAGTGGGGGTTCCGAAATTTTAGTATATTTATAAATGACGGATGGTGAGTATTCCATTTCAGGATGTAAAGTTTGGTAACACCCTACTTAACTATAAAGAGCCATCCTGCATGCAGTTCTTCACTGTGGAGAGGGGTCAAATTTAGGGAAAATTTTCTATCTATTAAATATACATTAATTGGGAAATGTACAAGTGGCTGTGTAAACCTTTACAGGATGTTCACGTCGTGTTTTTTTGCATCATTTTTGTGTCGCATTTTACACAGTGCATTTGATGCTTGGAGTAACTTTTTACAGTACCAGAATAATCAATAACATTTCTGAAATCTCATGCAGGGTCTTCAGTTTTTTTTTTCATTTTGAGACCTGATGCATTTTTGCCAAGACATAGTATTTTAAATGGAACCTGTAATGTAAAATAGCTCTATTACCCTGTAGATATGAGGTTAATCTGCACTTTAATAGAGTTCCAACACACTGCGGCGCCGCCACTGAGAGCCCCACTGCTGGGAGGAAATGAACCTTATTTCTCTTGGCAGCGTTCAGCTTTCAGTCATAGGGGCGGCGCCCGAGCGGGTTTAATCACCGCTCAATGAATAGAGAGTGACGGCTGTAACTGCGCCCCTGACACTGACTGACAGCTCGCTCTGCATTAGGGCCGACTGTCAGTCAATGAAAGATGCACGGTTACAGCCGCCACTATATGTGCACAGAGCTGTGACTGAAAGCGTACTGGTGACACCCTTATGACTGAAAGCTGAACACTGCTGGGAGGATTAAAGTTAATTTCCTCCCAGCAGTGGGGCTCTCAGTGCTGGTGACACATAGCGTCAGAAAGCTTTTAACTTGCAGATTAACCCCACATCTGCAGGTTAATAGCAATATTTTACATGACAGTTTCCCTTTACTTCTTATAGTGTTTTTGTAGCACTTTTTACCCATTTACAGTAAATGAATGGGTAAAGTAGGCAAATATAAAAACTGCACAAAAAAAAGAATACATGTGAAAATTATGCCACCTTTCAACATACTTTTAGACTACATCTGCCTATTAGATAAATTATGTCACTTGCGGGGTTTTTAATGTGTTTCTTTACACGCGTTTTTTCTGCCACAGTTTTCATCTTTTTTTCACATATCATGTTTTAAATAAAACAGCTTTATGTTGGATATTTGGAGTTTGACAGTGATAGAACTTTATTAATACAGACATGAGTGGATTACAAGGGATTTTAGTGCATTTCCACTACGAAAACTGACTAAAATCGTATGTGTGTTTTTTATCCAAATATTGTTCTCATCTCATTCAAGTGTATGGGAAAAATAAGCAAGGCATCCTTGTTTTTGCTCTTATTTTATTCCCACTGGCCCCTTGAGTATTTAGTTGTTGTTGTTTTTTTGCTATTTCAAATCTACCATGCACTTCCAGAGATTTGGGACATTTTATTTAGAGCAAATTTTGATGGTACTTACCAAGAGACATGACTTAAAGATTAATAAAGTAAAGCAGCCTACAGACACACCCAAGAGGATCCTGTGAGCTACACCCCCTTATAAAAAAACATAAAATTATCACTAAACTCAAAAAACTCATATCTCTGGAACCGTGTGGAAGGTATATTAAAAAAAATGTAATAATCCGGGAAATATCTGAAATAAAATATGAGTAGAAACTGGCCACTTTTGTACTGGTGACAAGTCCTCTTTAAACCCTCTTGGTCTCCAATATCTTTTTAGAATGTGAAGCCCAAAATTTAATCATGTATTTGAGACCTGTCCTTAAGATTGTCATATACTTTAGAAGAGATAGATGTCAGCAGAACATTTGGCAACTATCTCTCCTAACTTTCCAGCTGAACACGCATGTGTTTTCAATAGGAAGACAGGAGACTGCTTACAGACATCTCTGTCTTATCTCTCCTGAAAACAAAGAGATTGACCAATGAAGTCGGAAAAGAGTTAAGGTACCGTCACACTCAGCAACTTTTCAGAGAACGACAACAATCCGTGACGTTGCAGCGTCCTGGATAGCGATCTCATTGTGTTTCACACGCAGCAGCGATCTGGATCCCGCTGTGCCATCGCTGGTCGGAGCTAGAAGTCCAGAACTTTATTTTGTCGCCAGGTCGGCATGTATCGTCATGTTTGACATCAAAAGCAATGACGCCAGCAACGAGCATAGGGCCCCTAGATGTGTGTCGGATCGGTACACTCTGGCTGTTTGACATGGAGCTAACAACCAGCGAGAACGAGAAGTGAGTCGCCGTTACGTCACTGAATCGCCCCTGCATCATTCTGGAGCTGCTGTGTTTGACATTTCTACAGCGACCTAAACAGCGACGCTCCAGCGATCTAGTTTAGGTCGGCTCGTTGTCTATATCGCTGCAGCGTCGCTGAGTGTGACGGTACCTTTAGTAGGCTGTATACACATCAGACAGTCATACAGTCCTGCCTCATTTTGTAGGTTTGAATGATTTTCATATAAAGTGTGCAGGGACATTGGGATTACAGGTTTTTAGCTTTCTTTTATATACTCTAAAATTGAGTTGCAATTACTTTCAGTAGGAAGTAGGAAGACATCTTGACAAGAACCATACCAAGAAAACATTCTGTAGACGACCCAATGCAAGGATTTTGAAATGTCCTTCAAGGTACTGCAGATGTTCTTGTGGAGTTGAACCTGGTTCTTTATGTGTTCTTGATGACTTTCTAAGTACCACAAAGTCCTGAATAGAGATAGAGATTACATATATTTGGCAGAACAAACAGTAATATACAGTGGGGCAAAAAAGTATTTAGTCAGTCAGCAATAGTGCAAGTTCCACCACTTAAAAAGATGAGAGGCGTCTGTAATTTACATCATAGGTAGACCTCAACTATGGGAGACAAACTGAGAAAAAAAAATCCAGAAAATCACATTGTCTGTTTTTTTATCATTTTTTTTGCATATTATGGTGGAAAATAAGTATTTGGTCAGAAACAAACAATCAAGATTTCTGGCTCTCACAGACCTGTAACTTCTTCTTTAAGAGTCTCCTCTTTCCTCCACTCATTACCTGTAGTAATGGCACCTGTTTAAACTTGTTATCAGTATAAAAAGACACCTGTGCACACCCTCAAACAGTCTGACTCCAAACTCCACTATGGTGAAGACCAAAGAGCTGTCAAAGGACACCAGAAACAAAATTGTAGGCCTGCATCAGGCTGGGAAGACTGAATCTGCAATAGCCAACCAGCTTGGAGTGAAGAAATCAACAGTGGGAGCAATAATTAGAAAATGGAAGACATACAAGACCACTGATAATCTCTCTCGATCTGGGGCTCCACGCAAAATCCAACCCCGTGGGGTCAGAATGATCACAAGAACGGTGAGCAAAAATCCCAGAACCACGCGGGGGGACCTAGTGAATGAACTGCAGAGAGCTGGGACCAATGTAACAAGGCCTACCATAAGTAACACACTACGCCGCCATGGACTCAGATCCTGCAGTGCCAGACGTGTCCCACTGCTTAAGCCAGTACATGTCCGGGCCCGTCTGAAGTTTGCTAGAGAGCATTTGGATGATCCAGAGGAGTTTTGGGAGAATGTCCTATGGTCTGATGAAACCAAACTGGAACTGTTTGGTAGAAACACAACTTGTCGTGTTTGGAGGAAAAAGAATACTGAGTTGCATCCATCAAACACCATACCTACTTTAAAGCATGGTGGTGGAAACATCATGCTTTGGGGCTGTTTCTCTGCAAAGGGGCCAGGACGACTGATCCGGGTACATGAAAGAATGAATGGGGCCATGTATCGTGAGATTTTGAGTGCAAACCTCCTTCCATCAGCAAGGGCATTGAAGATGAAACGTGGATGGGTCTTTCAACATGACAATGATCCAAAGCACACCGCCAGGGCAACGAAGGAGTGGCTTCGTAAGAAGCATTTCAAGGTCCTGGAGTGGCCTAGCCAGTCTCCAGATCTCAACCCTATAAAAAACCTTTGGAGGGAGTTGAAAGTCCGTGTTGCCAAGCGAAAAGCCAAAAACATCACTGCTCTAGAGGAGATCTGCATGGAGGAATGGGCCAACATACCAACAACAGTGTGTGGCAACCTTGTGAAGACTTACAGAAAACGTTTGACCTCTGTCATTGCCAACAAAGGATATATTACAAAGTATTGAGATGAAATTTTGTTTCTGACCAAATACTTATTTTCCACCATAATATGCAAATAAAATGTTAAAAAAACAGACAATGTGATTTTCTGGATTTTTTTTTATCTCAGTTTGTCTCCCATAGTTGAGGTCTACCTATGATGTAAATTACAGACGCCTCTCATCTTTTTAAGTGGTGGAACTTGCACTATTGCTGACTGACTAAATACTTTTTTTTCCCCACTGTATCTAAACATCAGAAATGGTCCTTGACTGAGTCCATTGACTGAAATGTAAAATATACCTCTATACACCAAAAATCTGGTATGGTACATACAATACAGCACTAAATCCAATATAGAGACAGCCAAGAGAAGGCTTTACAGAAATACCACCTACTTTTTGACCAATTAGTTTTATCACTAACTGGTCAATAGTGGGCTTGAAAGGAATTTTAAAATCAAATTATTGCTGTGATGATAACCCACCTACGCCGACATTGATATTGACAGAAGCTTAACCTGGTATTTTAATAAGAAAACAAAACAGGCAGAAAAACTCCGGAGCTTCCTGGTCCCATGTTTAATAAGACATTTGATGGAGCAAAATATAAAATCATGCTGCCGTTCCATGAATGCGCAAACAAAGCCCGCTTACTAAGGATCCGAGTTATAGATGTTAGATGTCAGCGTTTTCAAGGTTTGTATCATATACCATTCCATAGTAAACATTGTAAAAATATCTGTTTTTCATGAGTAAATTAGTTCACTTAATATGAAATATATTACATTTCAAAAATATTACTTTTAAGGCTAGAGTCTAGCCACTGTATTTTCTATCAAACATCTGACATAAGCATGGCCCTATAGAATGCCAATGGTCCGAGTGTGATCCAATGTTTTTTCAAATCGTACTCGGACCGAAAATGCAGCCATATACAAGAGACCTAACACAAATTTCCACGCAATGACATTTTACATTCAGTTTATACCTTCATAAGTTCTTACGACGCTCACAAATTTTGGAAGATTTCATAGCCCTACTCTAGATTGAGCAAATTATTTGGACAGATTAATTGTTAATATTAGACGGCTTAAAACTTGTCCAGAATGGCAGAAGATATTCCATAATTCCAAAATTTTCATTTTTCAGTCAACACACCACTGCCTGAAAAACGCTGTAAAAAGATGTCAAAACATTATGTGCACCCCAAAATGATAATAAATGTCAGCTAGTGTTAGGGGTCGAGTTCCCGCCTCTGCACAGGGGGAATCTCGGGCCATCTCCACTACGGTCTCCCATTCTTCTCCTGCCGCAGTGAAGCCTGCTCAGCGGAGACGTCGGTCCCAGCGTCTCGCTCAGTCTGACTCTGTGCACAGGGTTACTGCTGCTTTTCCAGCTTCTGCCTTTGAAGCCAGTGTTGGGCAGCGGCAAGCAGACGCCTCTGGGACTAAGTCCTGCTTTTCCCCTTCTGAGCATGCCCAAGGTAAGATCTCTCATTGGAGATCGAGGGTCACATGCTTAGATACTGCAGCAAGACACATTGGTTCTCCAGGAAGGTTCTGAAGTTCCTCAGGCTCTGTGGCAGCCTCTCATTGGTCCTTCTAGGAAGGTCCTGTACGTGCTGCAGCTATATAAGGTTCGCATGGCCGCACAGGCCATGCGCTAGTACCAAATCTAAGTTATGTGCTTTGCGCCAGTGTGGTTATGTGAAAATGTATTCAGGGACCCGGCTGAAATAAGCCCCTAGAATACCGGCACCGCCGGTGAGGAGATTGTATGAGTGTGTTCAGGGACCCAGCTGAAATAAACCCCTAGAATACCGGCTTCCCCAGCAAGGAGATTGCGTGTTGCATAACCACTGACTGCTATCAGCTTGGCAGTAAGCTTGTGCTCCTGTGAGGCTAACAGGGCGCAGTGCTTTCCTTTCATGGCTACTCTGTGAGGTAACAGAGCTAGTCTATACTGCCAAACAGTGCCGCCATTCGCTAGCAGCAGGTTCCTCCTGCACAGTGGACCCCAGGCTGCGAACGCACCATTTATAATAAACATCTCTATTAACTCGGTGCGTTTCGCTAGCCCTAACAGCTAGTTTTACAAAAAAATCAAGACCAAATAAAGCTTCATTGACATGAAAAATAAAAGAAGTGGGTCTCAGAAAATGGTGGCGTAAACCAATTTTTGTTTCATTACTGCAACAAAAAATATTGCCGTAATTGTACTAACCTGAAGAATAATTTTCCAGGTAATTGGGGCAACATTTCTCTTTGTGCAAAGTGCTAAGATGGCATAAGGAGACTTATATGCATCTGATAATTTAAATATTCAAATAATCTTTTCAAAGAGGAAGAGGGCAGAAACTATAGTGCCACCTACTGGATGTCGCAATTGAAAGTAAATAATGACCTTTCATTGAGCCTTGCCACATGACTTAAGATAAGAGGATGAGAAGCCAAACCAAATGCTCCATTTGTTACTTTATAAACATCATTCAAAACTACAACTTATCCCACGAAAAATGCTGACTGAAACATAAAAAAGTTATAGGGCTTGAAAGAAGGGGAACACACAAACAAAATTGCAAAAATTAAAATTGATGAAGGGGTTAAGCCACACCTCTTGATCTAAACAAAGTCCCATTTCACTAAAACGTTACCTGTCTTAAAATCAACAAGTGTCTAAAGCTCATGATCCTAGCACACACCCCGAGAGAAAATTGTGAGCCATGTCCCTTACCAAGGGGCACGTCTTTCCAGAATGCAGCATGTCTCTTTACAATGTGGCGCCACTCCGTCGCTGCTTTGTACATTTACCATAGACTATCATTAGTTGTGGTAAAACCGCATCTAATGATTAGTCACGTGCGTAATAACTGCGTAAACGCAGCTTACTACACATGTCTACTAATTTAAATAAGGTCTTACCTGTCACACCGCCGGAAGTCCGCGTCCCCTGCAGTTCTCGCGATAGCTTAGCTTAACGCGAGAACTGCTGTGCACGTGACCGGGGGTTATCTCAGGTCACCCTAGGCTAGTTCTCATGGCCAGCTGACTGCGAGAGCTAGAGTGTAGGTGATCGTTGGAGAGTTATCTCCGGTGGTCATCTACAAGCTCTGCTATGTCTGGATGTCAGGCTGGTTGGTGGTATCATGCCACCATTCAGCCAAAGGCATCCAGATATAGCAGGGCTGGACTCTTCCTGGGACACTCGTAAATAAGGACTGCCTCGGACCAGGGAGTACACTGTTGGCTTATTTATTTTTATTTTTTTCAGAAGATCGATCGCTTCGCTCGGATTACCAGTTTAATAAAGATGGCAAAACTGTGTGGTGTTTTATTTCATTAAAATACTTCTACATGTGTGTGTGTTTTATTAACCCTTTACCAACTATAGGAGTAGAAATGGTAGGAGTCTTATTGACACCTTTCCATTACTAAGCCAGCTTAATGTCACCTTACAAAGGTGACATTAACCACTTATTACCCCATATGCCACAGCTGCAGGGCAGTGGGAAGAGAGAGGCTAAGTGCCAGAAATGGCACATCATACAGATGTGCCATTTCTGGGGCAGCTTTGAGCTGGTATTTATAGACAGGGGGGCCAAAATCCATGGTCCCTTCCTAGGCTATGAATATCAGCCCGCAGCTGTCTGCGTAGCCTTTCTGGCTATAAATTATAGGGGAACCCCATGTCATGTTTTGGCGGGTCCCCCTATTTTAATAGCCAGTAAAGGCTAAATATACAGCTGCGGACTGATATTCATAGCCTGGGAAGCTCCATAGGTATTAACCCCTTCCCAGGCTATAAACATCAGTCCCTAGTCACTGGTTTTCCCTGTCTGGCGCACAAAATTGCGCGGGAGCCCACACCATTTTTTTTTCCATCTTTTTTTAAATTAAACAGATATTGCATTTAAGGCCGGGGTCACACTTGCGAGTTACTCGCATGAGTCTTGCACCTCAATAAGTGGCACTGCCGCCGGCACTTGGGAGAGGAGCATGTGGCTGCATAGAAATACATGCAGCTGCACACTCTAGTCCCAAGTGCCAGCGGCAGTGACGGGTATTAAGATGCGAGACTCGTCCAAGTTTCTCGCATGTGTGATCCTGGCTTAATTCTTTATGTACCATTTTATAGTTTATTACTAAACATCGGGCTTGGTATTATCTATAGATATATCTATCTATTATCTACCTATTATCTATGTATCGATATATCTATCTATCTATAATATCTATCTATCTACCCATCTATCTATCGATATATCTATCTATTATCTAGCTATCAAAATATCTATCTAGCTATCTATAGGTATATCTATCTATAGACAGATATATCAATATATATCTATAGATAGATATATGTATAGATGGATGATAGATAGATATAGCGATAGATAGATAATACATAGATAGATGATAGATAGACAGATAGATACGATAGATAGTTCTATAGATAGATCTATCTATTATCTATCTATAGCTATATCCATCTATTATCTATCATCTATCTATCTATTATCTTTCTATTATCTATAGATGTATATATCTATTATCTATCTATCATCTACCTGTCTATCTTTGTGTGTAAACATTATTCTTCAATGGAGTATGTAAAAGAGGTTGGACAATGAAATTACATCACAAGTTTTTTTTTCGTATATCTTTATTTAGCTTATAAACACACACACAAATCCGCATGAAAAAAACGCATAAAAAACGCAGGTGACCTGATAGTGACCTCAGACGCAGATTTTACCTGTGTCAAATCCTGAGCAAATACTGAGCCATTCCTGACCATGGAAACATACCCTAAAGGTACCGTTACACTAAACGATTTACCAACGATCACGACCAGCGATATGACCTGGCCGTGATCGTTGGTAAGTCGTTGTGTGGTCGATGGGGAGCTGTCACACAGACAGCTCTCCAGCGCCAAACGATGCCGAAGTCCCCGGGTAACCAGGGTAAACATCGGGTTACTAAGCGCAGGGCCACGCTTAGTAACCCGATGTTTACCCTGGTTACCAGTGCTAATGTAAAAAAAAAACAAACACTACATACTTACATTCTGGTGTCTGTCCCCCGGCGCTCTGGTTCCTGCACTAACTGTGAGCGCCGGCTGGCCGTAAAGCACAGCGGTGACGTCACCGCTGTAATCTGCTTTAAGGCTGGCCGGCGCTGACAGTGCAGGGAAGCAGAACGCCGAGGGACGCGACAGACACCGAAATGTAAGTAGGTAGTATTTTTTTTTTTTACATTTACACTGGTAACCAGGGTAAACATCGGGTTACTAAGCGCGGCCCTGCACTTAGTAACCCGATGTTTACCCTGGTAACCAGTGAAGACATCGCTGAATCGGCGTCACACACTCCGATTCAGCGATGTCTGCGGGAGATCCAGCGATTAAATAAAGTTCTGGACTTTCTGCTCCGACCAACGATGTCACAGCAGGATCCAGATCGCTGCTGCGTGTCAAACACAACAAGATCGCTATCCAGGACGCTGCAACGTCACGGATCGTTAGCTATATCGTTGTGAAGTTGGTCAGTGTGAAGGTACCTTAAGGCTCCAGAGTTCAGGCATGGTTGCAACCCCTTCCCCCACTATAGTTACACCCCTGGCTTTGCTGTAGGTGGCCTTAATCATATTATTTGTCTTTAAGGAATAGTAGCATATGAGTAATGTGTTCTTTTGCTCTGTTCCGTTAGGGTATTAGCGCATGGCAAATGCATGCCAAACCAGGACTGGAAGGACTGTGATAAATCTTTATAAACCAGTTATTTAGGCACATGACATAGGTGCGAAATGTAGTGTTATGGCACACGATAGCATAAGAGTCAGGAAGGATAAAGTAAAAATAAATGTCAAAAGAAGAAAACATCCCATGGGGGCTAAGAGTTTACAACACACCTGCTGGATCTGGGTGGTACTGCAGCACTATTAGCTGATGGCTGTGATTTTAAATTACCCACTGATTTATATGTATCACAGAAGTAAAAGACCATTAAAATCCTGCTGTAGATTTTCCTTAAAAACTTAAAACTGCCAGCAGACATATCAACTTTGCAAGATCCTACTTTAATTTAAGAACGTATTCAACCAATTACTTAACTCACCAGCAAGAAATCACTTCTCCGATGGATATTTTGGACCGAGGATTCTGATACTAAGAAACTTCTCCCCTTCTCTCCAGTCTATATATCTAACCAATGATTATTTACTAAAATCCTAGTGATGAAATCACTATTTGCCAATAAATTGTATATTTTTTCAGCATTTTTTTTTGTGCTAGCACCCTTATTCATTGCAAAAAATAATATGTATTTAATACATTTAGTATATGAAAACCATACCCAAATAATACATTCAGAAATTGAAAAATAAAGCATATAAATAATAAATGACCAATCACAAGGCAAGTACATAGAGAAAAGAGGAAGGAGATGAGCACGGTGGCTCAGTGGTTAGCACTATTGCTTTGCTGGGGCCCTGGGTTCCCACCGAGGACAGCAGCTACAAGTAGTCTGTATCTTTTTGCCTCTCTTCTCATGTCACAACCCCATTATATGCCCATAATAACTGTAACGCCTGCAGTTAGGCTACTTTCACACTAGCGTCGGAATCTCCCCGTCGCAATGCGTCGGGCAGAGGTTCCGACGCTAGCGTTTAACGCACTGCACAACGGAGGCAGCGGATGCATTTCTCCGACGCATCCGCTGCCCCATTGTGAGGTGCGGGGAGGTGGGGGCGGTCCGTCGGCAGCAAAAAACGTTACATGTAGCTTTTTTTGCTCACGACGGTCCACCAAAGCACGACGCATCCGTCGCCGACGGATGCGACGTTTAGCAATCCGTCGCAATGCGTCGTCAATACAAGTCTATGGGGAAAAAACGCATTCTGCAAGCACTTTTGCAGGATGCGTTTTTTCTGCAAAACGACGCATTGTGACGGATTGCAGTTAATGCTAGTGTGAAAGTTACCTTAGAAGGAAATCTTCATCTGTTTCTAGTTTGTACCTAACGCATTTTCAAAAATAGACTACATAAAGGATGTCAGTCAGTGCCGGGGCGTAGCTACAGCTGTCACTCACTCTGCTCTGAGCGGTGATTGAAGCCGCACCAGCACCACCCCTATGACTGAAAGTCCAAGGCTACTCTCAGGAAAACAGTTAATTTCCCCCTGGCAGCGGGGCTCTAAGTGTGTGCACCAGGCAGCTCCAGAATGCTAGTAAGGCCTCTTTCACACTTCCGTTTTTTGCAATCCACTGCAATCCATCATTTTGGTCAAAAAACAGATCCTGCAAATGTGCTCGCAGGATACGTTTTTTGCCCATTGACTTGTATTAGCGACGGATAGCGACGGATTGCCACATGTCGCGTCCATCGTGCGACGGATGCGTCGTGTTTTGGCGGACCGTCGTCACAAAAAAAGTTCAATGTAACTTTTTTTGTACGTTGCGTCCGCCATTTTCGACCGCGCATGCGTGGCCAAAACTCCGCCCCCTCCTCCCCGGACTGCAGAATGGGCAGCGGATGCGTCGAAAAACTGCACCCGCTGCCCACGTCGTGCAGTAAATTCACAACGTCCGTCGGTACTTCGGCCCGACGCATAGCGATTCCCTTTAGGAACAGATTGAAAAGTTGATGTAATAGTAGAATTTGAATGTCTTTCAATATTTCTGAAGGTAAAAATGCATTAGGACATCGCAAAAAAATGAAATTGCATAATTTTCATGTTATCTTAATGACATGGTAGGAAATTGTAGATGATTTTAAATTTTTTGAAAAACTATGGCCTACAAAAAAAACTTGTGATATCGAGCTTTAGATTATAGCGTGATTTTTCTCCCTTGTACCTTAACCTAAAGAATTCACTGTATTAGACATACATATATAAAGGAACAAATATATGACCATAAACACGATTTTTTTTAAGTAAAAAAAACTAAGGGCCCAATTCCTTATTGTGAGTGTAACATTTTTTGTCTAGTTTATGGTCTCGTTTCCCAGCTTTTCATTTGTGCCTTATTTTTTTAAATTTGCGCCAGTTGTAAAGTTTATTTTTTTAATGTTCTCCTTTGTGACTGAGTTTTGGGGCTCCCAGATGTTTTTGGCTGACTCATCAAGGGACACTTTTAAATAATGTTTATTTGCTTAAAGAGGTTGTCCACTATGTTTTCATTAATGACCTATCTGATCGGCACCCGGCACTACCGCCAAACAGATGTTATCGGTGGCAGCGTCCACCAGCTGGAAATACTCACTTGCGGAGGTGGCCATCATATGATAGTGGTCACTGCAGAGTACTACACATCATCCCCCTGTATCCTGATTTCAATAGGAGGCGAATGTGTAGTACTAAGCATCGGCCATTACCAGGAGATGTCGAGCTCCGCAAGTGAGTATTTCCAGCCGGTGGCCGCCGACACCGACAACAGCTGATTGGTGGGGGTGCCTGGTTTTGGACCCCAGCCAATCAGACATTGATGACCTATCCTAAGGACAGGTCATCAATGACAAACTAGTGGAAAATCTCTTTCAGTGTTGCATTATTTTAACGGAACATGTGGATTTGTGCGCTAAAATCTCTCTCAAACAAGTTAAAGCCAAAAATAAAGAGCATTTTTGGTTTTGCTCAAAATTCATTAGTCACATGCACCATTTTGGAGAATTTGACTAAAAAAATACAATACAACAGATAAAGAAAGAAGATAAGTGACTTAAAACACTGCAAGTTATGAATAGGGTCCTTTATACAATTGCAAAGGAAAGATTTGTGATTGATTGGATAGAGGTAGGGTGAAAATTGGATGCTACCAACAACTAATACTAATGTCAAAAAGTTCATGTCAATTTCATACAGGCTTGGACTGGCCCACAGGAGAACAGGTGAATTCCCCGGTGGGCCTCCCAACCTGTGTAAAAGCAGTGTTTGTTCCAGTACAGCTATAGGCAGCATCTTGCCATTGATTTAACAATGAGCATAGACAAATTTGTGTGCAGGAAATACTGAATGTAGCTGTGAACAGTTGACCCACAGAATCAATGTCATTGGTTGGCTCTTGGCACCCCAGTCCGAAACGGATTCCATTCCTTATTATATTCCCAAAAAATACTGAATATTTATGTGAAGTTGAACATGGAAACATTGCATAGTTATTTTTCCATAAAAGTTCACGGGGAGCAGAAGGGGTTAAACTTCGCCTGACATTTACTTATGTCAAAAGGCAGCAAATCAGTGGAGATCTCGCAGCCTCTTAGGAGAGGAGAGTTCACTGACAGACAGTGAGAGAATCTGAACTTAAATGGGAATCAAAAAGCGTAAGGCCCAGAGGAGTCTGACAGTTTGCAGCTGCTACCTGGGTATGCTTAACGAAGACAAGGCCCGCTCGCATGAATAGTTAAATTAGCATGTGTATGCTCTCCCCTCATTATCACACATCTAACCCACCTTGATACGCAGGAAAATCTCCTTGTGATGTGACAGCCCAGCCACTGTCAGAGAGAAGCTGTTACAGGAACCTTACTCTGTGGTAATGGGTTCTGAACTTCTTATTTTTTATTAAGCACGGTGATACATTTTGACAGCATAAAAGAAGAGGAGAATTAGCATTTAGGGTTGATCCCAAACAAAGACCAGTGTGATATGTTGTCAGCTGTTTCGAGTATACATCATGTCAAAAATGGATGGTCGTGTCCTATGTATTTTTAGGTTTATTGGTAGGTCGGGTCAAGTCTATCCCAAGATATGAATAAATTGTAAGGAAAGACGAAGAATTGACTGAAATTTAGGTCTTATGCACTTCCATGATTTCTACTTACAATGGCTCGGTGATGCTATGAAACAGAAATGGCGTTTACCGTGTAGAAGACTAATTCGCAATACCCGACAGTAGTTACTAGGGGGTCATTCGGGAAGCAATGATTTTTCTTGGATGCAAAAAACAGACCAATTTTCATCAGTATTTTAGATCAGATTTTCATCAATGTTTGATCAATGTTTCAGAATTTACTGGAGATGAGCAAATTGATTCTCATGATCCTGGTCCAGTATTAATTCTCTAACCTCTAACCCCCCTTCTCTTTCGAGGCTGATCCTTAAGGTACCGTCACACTGAACGATATCGCTAGCGATCCGTGACGTTGCAGCGTCCTGTGCCATCGTTGGTCGCTGCAGAAAGTCCAGAACTTTATTTCGTCGCTGGACTCCTGCTGACATCGCTGAATCGGCGTGTGTGACGCCGATTCAGCGATGTCTTACTAAGCCGCGCTTAGTAACCCGATGTTTACCCTGGTTACCAGCGTAAAAGTAAAAAAAAAAAAAAAAACACTACATACTTACCTTCCGCTGTCTGTCCTTGGTGCTCTGCTTCTCTGCTCTGTGTAAGCACAGCGGCCGGAAAGCAGAGCGGTGACGTCACCAAACAGCGACGCTGCAGCGATCCGGATTGTTGTCGGTATCGCTGCAGCGTCGCTTAGTGTGACGGTACCTTTAGACAGAAAATAGGGCTAGAATAATTATTTAAATGACTAGTCAGCCAGCCCCCTTAACACACACCACTGAAGGTATACTAACAATGGAGCTGCCAAGGTGGCGCTGATACCTGAAGAGCAGGACATCTTTGTAAACACAAGTTTATTAGTAATGTTGATGCTTTTTTACAGCACCTAAAAAATTATGTTCAAAGTGCATAGCAATGTGACAAATTCTTGTACCATGATCCAGCACCATCACATCTCACCTTAGTGATGACACCAGACAGGATATGACTTCAACGTTGACCATAAGAAAAATACTAGGTCGAAATTTGGACTTTCTATAACTTCTTTCAGAAAGGAGTTTTAAAAACTCTCTTGTAGCCAAGGAAATATATTAAAGGGAACCTGTCACCCCAAAAATCGTGGGTGAGGTAAGCCCACCGGCATCAGGGGCTTATCTGCAGCATTCTGTAATGCTGTAGATAAGCCCCCGATGTTACCTGAAAAAGGAGAAAAAGACGTTATATTATACTCACCCAGGGGCGGTCCCGCTGCTGGTCAGGTCGGATAGGCGTATCTGGTCCGCTGCGGTGCCTCCCATCTTCATTACAAGACGTCCTCTTCTGATCTTCAGCCACGGCTGCGGCGCAGGCGTACTTTGCTCTGCACTCTTGAGGGCAGAGTATAGTACTGCAGTGCGCAGGCGCCGGAAAGGTCAGAGGCCCGGCACCTGCGCACTGCAGTACTTTGTCTGCCCTCAACAGGGCAGAGCAAAGTACGCCTGCGCCGGAGCCGTGGCTGAAGATCAGAAGAGGACGTCTTGTAATGAAGATGGGAGGCGCCGGAGCGGACCAGAGACGCCCATCCGACCTGACCAGCAGCGGGACCGCCCCTGGGTGAGTATAATATAACGTCTTTTTCTCCTTTTTCAGGTAACATCGGGGGCTTATCTACAGCATTACAGAATGCTGCAGATAAGCCCCTGATGCCGGAGGGCTTACCTCACCCGCGATTTTCGGGGTGACAGTTTCCCTTTAAGAATATGCCTCCTTCATTAATAGGTTACAAAATGTAAGTAACATAGCTGTTGGATGGATAATCATTGATTAGTTCTATCCTGTTGAACCAAAGGGAAGTCCTCATTGTATGTTAGGACCACTGGTGGACAGACAAAAGAGGACTACTGTACAAGAACAATAGATGGGCCTTCAGCCTTCTGCAGGCCATTAGCTTCTCATAATGCACAATTCCTCCTTCTTTGAAGGTGAAAATAAGCCCTATTACGTTTTAGGCTGCTTTACGGTTGCAAAGTTTGCATCCATGATATGTCCACCCCTGGTTGGGACCCACAGCAAAGTCAGCACTTTGGTAGCACAGTGTCCATTTACATAAATTGCAAAAATCCTTCAACTTGTCCTAAAATTGCAACAGCCATTTATGTAAAAAATATTATTTAGAAAATACTTAAAAAAGGCAGAAAAATAATAAAAGCTACTGATAAAAGTGATGGATGCAATGATAATATTCATCAAGATCACAAATAGAGGCCACCAGAGAAATGTTCACTATCTTTAGGATGCATATATACTACACTGGGCGTCCCTTGGCTTGAAGCTGTTCTCAGGAGATACCTAAC
Source organism: Ranitomeya imitator (assembly GCF_032444005.1). NCBI lineage: Eukaryota > Metazoa > Chordata > Amphibia > Anura > Dendrobatidae > Ranitomeya > Ranitomeya imitator. Next base: position 116,610,945 of record NC_091290.1, on the reverse strand, counting down.
AAGCTTGACTTTTCCATATGGTAATATTAAATATATAGATATAGATAGATAAAGGCAAGTTCTAAATGCATAATAACAGACTGTGACACATATAGACATGCAGACTGAACAAATAAGGCATATTTATTAAGGGCAAGTATTTTTTCAAAAGGCGTCATATCTTTGAAGCCTTTAGCCTAAGGCAATTATTTTTTCAAGAAGGCACAGTACTGGTGTGTTTTAAGAGGTTTTCATGTCTATCAGGGCTTTAGGAGACTTCACGAAACTCTTCAGTAAAGCTCTCGATTACAACTATGTGCCCAGGCTTAATTACGTGGAAGGACCATCATGAAGACTCTTTAACCATGTTTCTTATCTCCATGTAGTAAAATCTCATCGCTCTAATTCTATTTCTTACAGGATCAGGATTCACTTACCAATATAATTAAGCCCCATACACATTGGTAAGTTCTAGCGGTTCAGTGGTCAACTGTCTTCCAGACTGCCCCACAGACCGCTATGCTCGGCTCACTCAGTGCTCCTATGTTCTCTATGAGAGAGCTTTAGCTTATCTCCCCAGAAAAACTATAGGGTCTCCTATTGAAAATCCAAATTTCCAGATCCTTCTCACCCCAAGATCATTTGTTGAGGATTAGTTGGGATGTTCTAATGGGGTTCTCCTGAGAAAATAAGTTAGCACCTATCCTTTGGGAACCTGTGACCCACACCTGTCATCAAAATGAACACAGATCTCCACTGCGGTCAGATATAGTTTCAGATGGTTACAATATGTCTGACCATGGTGGTGACAATCTAACGCACAGCTTCGACATCAACTTCTGTAAACTCAAAATAAAGTAATAGGTACCTCAAAACCCATTGTACGGGAAGCTTTAAATTAAATGGACTAAACAACCCTTTCATTTTGATGTTTAGTGCCCACTTGTTTCTTACTGGACTTTTTTGGTTACCAATTTGGATAGCATGTTTATTCTTATTACATTAATTCCTTGGCAAGGCGGATATCGTAAACCTAAACGGATCATAGTATCGGCAATGCGCATCTATTTGTTATTAATATATGCAACTTAAGACCTCCTTCACATGTACGTGTTTCCGGTACATGTGGTATCCGTTCTTTTCACGGATACCACACAAACCTATTATAATCTATGCTGATATGCACGTGTCAGTTTTTTTCTGGCAGCATGGATGACAAGTTGCAATACAAGTCTATGGGTCCGTGAAAAACACGTACAGCACATGGATTGTAACCATGTGCCATCTTTATACCGCCCTTGTGAAGTACGTGTTTAACATTGTAAAGTATAGAAGCTTGGTAATTACATTCTTTCTTGATCCATAACGGAAAAACACAGAGGACACTGATCTAAAACACTGATGGCACACTGACCCAAAACATTAATGACAGTGGTACTGTTTTTTCTGGTACCAGTTTTATACGGGTGTGTGAAGGGGTCCTAATAGTGTTGTGCCCATTCGTTCACAGCCTAAAATGTTGAGCAGCCACCAGTTCCTACCACCTGTGCCTCGCATTGCAAAAGCATACTATACAGAGGTGTTGCCTATATTGCTCTCTGCTCTTTTATCTACACAACGTTCACCTTATGGCAACCTTCACACGTTCAGTATTTGCTCAGTATTTCACCTCAGTATTTGTAAGGCAAAAATCAGTAGTGGAACAATCTTGTGCACCCCTTCTGCATTTCTCACCAACTCCTGATTTTGGCTTCCATATACTGATGTAAAATGCTGACAAAATACTGAAAATGTGAATGTGGCCCATACATATAAGTATTTGATACCTTGCTCATTTTGATAGTTTGCCCACTGACAAAGACATGAACAGTCTATAATTTTAAGACTAGGTTAATTTTAACACTGAGACATAGGATATCAAAAATAAAATCCAGAAAATCACATTGTATAAAATATATAAAAATATTTGCATTTTGCAGTGAGAAATAAGTATTTGATCCCCTACCAACCTTTTACCAACCTTTTAGAGTTCTGGCTCCTACAGACCAGTTAGACGCTCCTAATTAGCTTGTTACCTGCATTAAATACAGCAGTCTTACATAGTCACCTTTATAAAATACTCCAATCCACAGACTCAATCAGTCAGACTCTAACCTCTACAGCATGGGCAAGACCAAAGAGCTTTATAAGGATGTCAGGGGCAAGATCATAGACCTGCACAAAGCTGGAATAGGCTATAAAACCATAAGTAAGAGGCTGGGTGAGAAGGAGACAACTGTTGGTGCAATAGTAAGAAAATGGAAGAAATACAAAATCACTGTCAATCGACATTGATCTATAGCACCATGCAAAATCTCACCTCGTGGGATATTCTTGATGATGAGGAAGGTAAGAGATCAGCCTAAAACTACACGGAGGGAACTTGTTAATGATCTCAAGGCAGCTGGGACCACAGTCACCAAGAAAACCATTGGAAACACATTACGCCATAAAGGTATAAAATCCTGCAGTGCCCGCAAGGTCCCGCTGCTCAAGAAGGCACATGTGCCGGCCCATCTGAAGTTTGTCAATGAACACCTGGATGATTCTGTGAGTGATTAGATGAAGGTGCTGTGGTCAGATGAGACAAAAATTGAGGTATTTGGCATTAACTTAACTCGCCATGTTTGGAGGAAGAAAAATGCTGCCTAGGACCCTAAGAACACCGTCCCCACTATCAGGCATGGAAGTTTATGCTTTGAGGGTGTTTCCCTGCTAAGGGCACAGGACTACTTCACCACATCAATGGGAGAATGGATGGAGCCATGTACCGTAAAATCCAGAGTGACAACCTCCTTCCCTCCGCCAGGACATTAAAATTGGGTAGTGGCTGGGTCTTCCAGCAAGACAATGACCCAAAACATACAGTCAAGGCAACAAAGGAGTGGCTCAAAAAGAAGCACATTAAGGTCATGGAGTGGCCTAGCCAGTCTCCAGACCTTAATCCCATAGAAAACTTATGGAAGATGTTGAAGCTCCGAGTTGCCAAGCGACAGCCTCAAAATCTTGATGATTTAGAGATGATCTGCAAAGAGGAGAGTGGACCAAAATTTCTCCTGACATGTGTGCAAACCTCATCATCAACTACAAAAAACCTGTGACTGCTGTGCTTGCCAACAAGGGTTTTGCCACCAAGTATTAAGTCTTGTTTGCCAGAGATCAAATATTTATTTCTCACTGCAAAATGCAAATACATTTATATAATTATACAATGTGATTGTCTGAATTTTATTTTTGATATTCTATCTCTCAATGTTAAAATTAACCTACCCTTAAAATTATAGACTGTTCATGTCTTTGTCAGTGGACAAACTTACAAAATCAGCAAGGGATCAAATACTTATTTCCCTCACTGTATATAAATAGATAGATAGATTTGCGTGCTTATTTTTCTACTTGTATTTATTTTTTAAATAACAAAATGGTGTGGGGTCCCTCTTAATTTTCATACCCATCTGTGGAAAAGCCGATGGCTGGGGTCTGATGTTAATATTCTGGGAGCGGGCCAATAGTCATAAAGGTTCACCGGCTATTAATAGCAGTTCACAGCTGTTTGCATAGCCTTTGCTGGTTATTATAGGGGAGACCCCTCCAAAAAATGATGTGGGGGTCCCCCCTATACTTACTAACCAGAAAAGGCTGAACAGACAGCTGCAGATTGATATTAATAGCCTAGGAAGGTGCCATGGATATTGGCACCCTCTCAGACTTAAAACGTTAGCCCTCAGATGCCCTAAAAATGGAGCATCCATTAGATGTGCCAATTCTGGCTCTTAGCCTCCGCTCTTGCCACTTGTCTTGGTGTGGTGGCAAGTGGGGTAATAGTTGTGTTGTTAATGTCAGCTGTTCTTTGGCCGCTGACATCAAGCCTAGAAATTAGTAATGGAAAGGCAATCTGTAAGATAAAAAATAAAAATAAAATAAAATTTTTGTGTGCCATAGTGGTCTGTGAGTGCTTTTTTGTACTCATATTTTGGTAGCATTATTTATTTGTCCACTATTTTTGAAATTGTTATATAGTACTGGAGAAGCAAGTATAGCGATGCTTCTGGCTGAGATTGGTTGCTTATGCTTTTTGTATCTATATTTTGAAGATAAAAAATAAGTCCAGCTCACCATAATTGACATCGATAGGTGTTCAGAGCACAGTAAACGCTGTGTCAAGGCATGGGACAATCACAAAACGGAAGAAATCCAGATCAATGAACTTGTGAACTAACTTCTTTCTTTATTTACTGAAAGTGCTCATCAAAATGGAGGAGTCTTACAGACAAAAAAATAGAAGAAATCCAACTCAACAAACTTGTGAACAAACTTCTTTTCGTATTCACAGAAAAGTGCTCAGCAGAGGATAAAACAGCATCAGCGATGGAAGTTACATGGTATGCGACTTCAATGCGTTTCAGGTGACTGCGCACCCCTAATTTTTTAGTGAATAAAAAAAGAGGTTTGTTCACAAGTTTGTTGAGTTGGATTTCTTCTGTTTTGTATCTGTAAGACATCCCCATTACTAACCCCATAGTCAAATTTAATGAAGACACAGACAGAGTAAAGTCCTTTAATTGAAATAAATACGCTGTGACACTCCTGTACCCATTTATTCCACAA